>NC_065598.1:40743471-41396685 GCF_024542745.1 Macaca thibetana thibetana
ACGCTCAATAAATTCGGTATTGATGGAACGTACCTCAAAATAATAAGAGCTATCTATGACAAACCCACAGCCAATATCATACTGAATGGGCAAAAACTGGAAAAATTCCCTTTGAAAACTGGCACAAGACAGGGATGCCCTCTCTCACCACTCCTATTCAACATAGTGTTGGAAGTTCTGGCTAGGGCAATTAGGCAAGAGAAAGAAATCAAGGGTATTCAGTTAGGTAAAGAAGAAGTCAAATTGTCCCTGTTTGCAGATGACATGATTGTATATTTAGAAAACCCCATTGTCTCAGCCCAAAATCTCCTTAAGCTGATAAGCAACTTCAGCAAAGTCTCAGGATACAAAATTAATGTGCAAAAATCACAAGCATTCTTATACACCAGTAACAGACAAACAGAGAGCCAAATCATGAATGAACTTCCATTCACAATTGCTTCAAAGAGAATAAAATACCTAGGAATCCAACTTACAAGGGATGTAAAGGACCTCTTAAAGGAGAACTACAAACCACTGCTCAGTGAAATCAAAGAGGACACAAACAAATGGAAGAACATACCATGCTCATGGATAGGAAGAATCAATATCGTGAAAATGGCCATACTGCCCAAGGTAATTTATAGATTCAATGCCATCCCCATCAAGCTACCAACGAGTTTCTTCACAGAATTGGAAAAAACTGCTGTAAAATTCATATGGAACCAAAAAAGAGCCCGCATCTCCAAGACAATCCTAAGTCAAAAGAACAAAGCTGGAGGCATCACGCTACCTGACTTCAAACTATACTACAAGGCTACAGTAACCAAAACAGCATGGTACTGGTACCAAAACAGAGATATAGACCAATGGAACAGAACAGAGTCCTCAGAAATAATACCACACATCTACAGCCATCTGATCTTTGACAAACCTGAGAGAAACAAGAAATGGGGAAAGGATTCCCTATTTAATAAATGGTGCTGGGAAAATTGGCTAGCCATAAGTAGAAAGCTGAAACTGGATCCTTTCCTTACTCCTTATACGAAAATTAATTCAAGATGGATTAGAGACTTAAATGTTAGATCTAATACCATAAAAATCCTAGAGGAAAACCTAGGTAGTACCATTCAGGACATAGGCATGGGCAAAGACTTCATGTCTAAAACACCAAAAGCAACAGCAGCAAAAGCCAAAATTGACAAATGGGATCTAATTAAACTAAAGAGCTTCTGCACAGCAAAAGAAACTACCATCAGAGTGAACAGGCAACCTACAGAATGGGAGAAAATTTTTGCAATCCACTCATCTGACAAAGGGCTAATATCCAGAACCTACAAAGAACTCAAATTTACAAGAAAAAAACAACCCCATCAAAAAGTGGGCAAAGGATATGAACAGACATTTCTCAAAAGAAGACATTCATACAGCCAACAGACACATGAAAAAAATGCTCATCATCACTGGCCATCAGAGAAATGCAAATCAAAACCACAATGAGATACCATCTCACACCAGTTAGAATGGCGATCATTAAAAAGTCAGGAAACAACAGGTGCTGGAGAGGATGTGGAGAAATAGGAACACTTTTACACTGTTGGTGGGATTGTAAACTAGTTCAACCATTATGGAAAACAGTATGGCGATTCCTCAAGGACCTAGAACTAGATGTACCATATGACCCAGCCATCCCATTACTGGGTATATACCCAAAGGATTATAAATTATGCTGCTATAAAGACACATGCACACGTATGTTTATTGCGGCACTATTCACAATAGCAAAGACTTGGAATCAACCCAAATGTCCATCAGTGACAGATTGGATTAAGAAAATGTGGCTCATATACACCTTGGAATACTATGCAGCCATAAAAAAGGATGAGTTTGTGTCCTTTGTAGGGACATGGATGCAGCTGGAAACCATCATTCTTAGCAAACTATCACAAGAACAGAAAACCAAACACCACATGTTCTCACTCATAGGTGGGAACTGAACAATGAGATCACTTGGACTCAGGAAGGGGAACATCACACACCGGGGCCTATCATGGGAGGGGGGAGGGATTGCATTGGGAGTTATACCTGATGTAAATGACGAGTTGATGGGTGCAGCACACCAACAAGGCACAAGTATACATATGTAACAAACCTGCACGTTATGCACATGTACCCTACAACTTAAAGTATAATAATAATAATTAAATTTATTAAAAAAAAAAAAACATGTCAAATTACTTTTTAATGTGTTTCAGAATATTTGGAAGTTTTAAATAACATCTTAGGAATTTCTGAATAAATTGATTGCTTAAAAGGTTAGACCTTTAGCTGTCCTAGCAAATCTATGTATGTGAGAATTTTTTTTTTTTTTTTAACTTAATGGGGGTTAATTTTTTGATCACGGATTGGAGTATAGTATAATGTTGTTTGCATCGTTCGCTATCTGTCATTGTTCCCTGTCAACACATAAATATTTACCTAATGCATTTTTGGCCATGCAGTTTAGTATGATATAATTAACTGGTCCCCTAGACAGTGATACTTAATGTTGTTTCCAGGTTTATACTAGGTGGAGGGAGATAGGAAGACGTGCAGTGATTTACAATTATCACAAATCTACTGTCTTGCTCCCTCCTCACAGTAGCATTATAGATATAGGAAAAGCAAGTGTTACTTTTATTATTACATTTACTAGGAAGAAACAAAGTCACCTAAAGGTGGGGGGGAAAAGAAGGTGATAAGCATCAGAACCAAGATGCGAGCCCATATGGTTTTAGGATTATTTAAAACTGAGAAAATTATAATGTGTTGATATATTTAGATAACATTTCATTCCTTGGCAGACTGAAGGCAAAAGTATAAAATATTAAGAAAGTGAAAAATGTCTAAAAGTAAAGATGCAAGTAAAGTTAGCATGTAGACATTAGCATTATACTATTTTGTACTTTTGAGACTGCTATAGAAGCAACATCATACAAAACGTGTTTGCGGGTGATTAGATAAGAAGCTACACAGCGGTGCTTGTTGCTGTATATTTTATTTTATTTTATTTATTTTTTATTTTTATTTATTTTTTTGAGACGGAGTCTCTCTCTGTCGCCCGGGCTGGAGTGCAGTGGCCGGATCTCAGCTCACTGCAAGCTCCGCCTCCCGGGTTTATGCCATTCTCCTGCCTCAGCCTCCCGAGTAGCTGGGACTACAGGCGCCCGCCACCTCACCTGGCTAGTTTTTTGTATTTTTTAGTAGAGACGGGGTTTCACCGTGTTAGCCAGGATGGTCTCGATCTCCTGACCTCGTGATCCGCCCGTCTCGGCCTCCCAAAGTGCTGGGATTACAGGCTTGAGCCACCGCGCCCGGCTGTTGCTGTATATTTTAGATTGTTTGAAGATGAAGTGCAAACACAGAACACTGCTTCAGGTTGCTCTAGGGTTAGTGGAATTACGGGTAGTAGAGTTATTACCAGGGTTGCTTTGTCAGCATAATAGAGTTCGAAAGGACAAAATGGCTGTGTTCATGCTACAAGAATCTTTTCTTCTCTCAGCTTGTGAAGCACTTACTGAGTGGGAATATCTGCCACCTGTTGGACCCCGCCCACCCAAAGGATTCGTGGGACTGAAAAATGCCGGTGCTACTTGTTACATGAATTCTGTGATTCAGCAACTCTACATGATTCCTTCCATTAGGAATGGTATTCTTGCCATTGAAGGCACAGGTAGTGATGTAGATGATGATATGTCTGGAGATGAGAAGCAAGACAATGAGGTAAATTTGAGTTACCATTTCTGTTTTCTGTGTTTTAAGTTATGATACCAGATATTATTCTCTCTTAAGAGAGTATTATGCTTTCATCAAACGTGTTAAAGTAGATTTGAAAGTAGGGATGGGCTGGGCACACACCTGTGGTCCCAGCTACTCAGGAGACTAAAGCAGGAGGATTGCTTGAGCCTGGGAGCTTGAGGCTGCAGTGAGCCGTGATCATGCCACTGCACTCCAGCCTGGGTTACAGAGTGAGACCCTGTCTCAGAAAAAAAAAGAAAAGGTAAGTAGGGATGGACTTCTCCCAGCCAGCGTGAACTGCTACCTCTTAACATAGTATAGTGCTCACTACCTACCAGACTTTAAACTGCAGTTAATTTTTAGAATAGTTTATACGTTTCTTTTGTTGTTGTTGTTGAGATGGAGTCTCGCTCATTGCCCAGGCTGGAGTGCAGTGGTGCCATTTCGGCTCACTGCAAGCTTCACCTCCCAGGTTCGTGCCATTCTCCTGCCTCGGCCTCCTGAGTAGCTGGGACTACAGGCGCCCGTCACCACGTGTGGCTAATTTTTTGTGTTTTTAGTAGAGGCGGGATTTCACTGTGTTAGTCAGGATGGTCTCGATTTCCTGACCTCATGATCCACCCACCTCGGCCTCCCAACGTGCTGGGATTACCAGCGTGAGCCGCCACGCCTGTCCCAATAGTTCCTACATTTCTAAAACAACAGTAGGTATTAAATACATTTACATTGTTGTACACTATCACCACCACCCATCTCCAAAACCCTTCATATTGCAAAACTGAAACTAGCCATTAAGCTACTCCCCATTCTCCCTCCCCACAGCTTCTGACAACTACTCTTTTTGTCTCTATGCTTGACTACTCTACATACCTCATATAAGTGAAATCATACAGTATTTGCCTTTTCATAGCTGGTTTATTTCATTTTAAAGTCTAAGTAATATTCCATTATATGTATATACCATATTTTGCTTATCCATTCATTTGTCAAAGGACATTTGGGTTGCTTCCCTATTTGAGCTATTGTGAATAAGGCTGCCATGAACATAAATATACAGATATCTGTTTGAGGTCCTGCTTTCAGTATTTCCAGTTATATGCTCAGAAGTGGAAGTACTAGATCATATGGTGATGCTATTTTTATTTTATTTTTTTTTTTTTCCAGACAGAGTCTCACTCTGTCACACAGGCTGGAGTGCAGTGGTGCGATCTCAGCTCACTGCATCCTCTGCCTCCTGGGTTCAAGTGATTCTGCTGCCTCAGCCTCCCGAGCAGCTGGGACTACAGGCATGCACCACCATGTCCTGCTAATTTTTGTATTTTTAGTAGAGATGGGATTTCACCATGTTGGCCAGACTGGTTTCGAACTCCTGACCTCAGGTGATCTGCCCACCTTGGCCTCCCAAAGTGCTGGGATTATACGCGTTAGCCACCGTATACAGCCAAATTTTTTGAGGAACTGTTTTCTAGAGTGACTGCACCATTTTACATTACTACCAGTATTGCACAAGGGCTCCAATTTCTCCATATCCTTGCCAACACTTACTATACTCACTCTTTCTGGTAGTTGACACCCTAGTTGAGTGTGAGGTAGCATCTTGTCATGGTTTTGATTTGCATTTCCCAAATGGTTAATGATTTTGAGCGTCTTTTGCTGTGCTTATTATTGGCCACTTGTGCATCTTCTTTGTCTGTTTTTAAGTTGAGTTGTGTTGTTGAGTTTTAAGAGTTTTCTGTCAGATATGTGATTTGCAGATACTTTCTTTTGTTGCCTGTACCTCTGATGTCATATCCAAGAAATCATTGCCAAATCCAGTGTCTTAAAGCTTTTGCCCTATGTTTTTTTTTTAAAGAGTTCTGTGGTTTTAGCTCTTACATTTAGGATTTTGATCCATTTTGAGTTAATTTTTGTATGTAGTGTTTCATAAGGGAAGGGCCCAACTTTATTCTTTCGCGTGTGGATTATCCAGTTTACCCAGCACCATTTGTGGAAGAGTACTACAGTCATGCACCAAATAACAATGTTTCAGACAATAACAGACCACATATATGACAGTAGTCCAATAAGATTATATTTTATTTTTACTGTACCTTTCTATTTTTAGATGCACAGATTCACCGGTGGGTTGCAGTTGTCTATAATATATAGTACAGTAACATGCTGTACAAGTTTACAACCTAGGAGCAATTGGCTATATCATCTAGGTTTTATAGGTATACTCTATGATGTTCATATGACAAAATCACTAATGATGCATTTCTCAGAATTTATCCCTGTCATTAAGCAAAGAATGACTATACTGGTACTAATAAGTATATTTTATTGACAGATCTGAGCATTTTATATACAACAACTACACGAAGGATATGTTATCCCCATTCACACATAAACTTGAAGCTGAGAAAGTTAAAGTAGTTTTTACTGGCTCAAAGTTACTTGGCTTATAAGTGGTAGAGCCTGCATTTATGTCTAGTTCAGTCTAAATTATTATGCTAACGCTACACTGTATTATCTATCTCTCCTATACATGGTCAAGGTTATTTGGTTATGATAACTGATATGTGAAATGGTGTGGATAAACACTAAATACTAAAAATTTATAAATTGAAAATTAAGTGCTTTGGAAATGAGCGGAATAGGAATACAAATCATTTATTCACTAACTGCTTGGCATTTGTTTCAACATATTTTACTGTACTTTAACTCATTGGTGATAATTTTTGGTTTCTAGAGCAATGTTGATCCCAGGGATGATGTATTTGGATATCCTCAACAATTTGAAGATAAACCAGCATTAAGTAAAACTGAAGATAGAAAAGAGTACAACATTGGTGTCCTAAGACACCTTCAGGTCATCTTTGGTCATTTAGCTGCTTCTCGACTGCAATACTATGTGCCCAGAGGATTTTGGAAACAGTTCAGGTAAACTATGGATGGATAGTAATTGAGACACTTCTTTTTTTTTTTTTTTTGAGTCAGAGTCTCGCTCTGTTGCCCAGGCTGGAGTGCAGTGGCACAATCTCGGCTCACTGCAAGCTCCGCCTCCCGGGTTCACACCATTCTCCTGCCTCAGCCTCCCGAGTAGCTGGGACTACAGGCGCCCGCGACAACGCCCGGGTAATTTTTTGTATTTTTAGTAGAGACGGGGTTTCACCGTGTTAGCCAGGATGGTCTCGATCTCCTGACCTCGTGATCCACCCGCCTCGGCCTCCCAAAGTGCTGGGATTACAGGCGTGAGCCGCCGCGCCCGGCCGTAATTGAGACACTTCTTAAAATGAGCATCTCAATACACTAACATTAAACCTCTCTCTAAAAGACATGTTGGAAGGCATCTTTTTTTAAGCACTGGTAATATTCAAACTGTCCTTAGTTGGGTGGGTTTTTTGTTTTTCTTTTCTTTTTTTTTTTGGGGGGGTCCCCTTAGGAAGAAGTAGAAACTGGCATAGTAAGGAAGGGCAGCATCCTTTAGTCTCTTAACCATATTATTAACTTTTTATTAGGAAAACATCTAATAAATATAGAAGTGGAAAAAATAGTATGAACCCCTGTATACTTGTCACCCAACTTCAGTAGTAGTCAACTTGTGGCCAGCCTTTTTTTGTTTTTTGTTTTTTGTTTTTTTTTTTTGAGACGGAGTTTTGCTCTTATTGCCCAGGCTGAACGGCAGTGGTGTGATCTTGGCTCACTGCAATATCCGCCTCCCGGGTTTTAGCGATTCTCCTGCCTCAGCCTCCCAAGTAGCTGGGATTATAGGCACCCACCAACACGCCTAGCTAATTTGTTGTATTTTTTAGTGGAGACGGGGTTTTACCATGTTGGCCCAGGCTGGTCTCGAACTCCTGACCTCAGGTGATTCCCATCTCAGCCTCCCAAAGTGCTGGGTTTACAGGCGTGAACCACCGCACCCAGCCCCTACCTATTTCTTTCTAGATTGTTTTGAAGCAAATCTTAGTTCCATCTATAAATACTTAAGTATGTGTCTGTAGTGTCTGTCTCAAAATACGATCATGATACCATTATGTTTTTTTAAAAGTGCTTAATATCAAATATCTCTGTCAGTGTTTGAATTTACCAAGTTATCTCATAATTGGTTTTTACTGATATTTTTTAAAAATAAGATTCAGTTGAGGTCCATTTACCACAAATGGTTGATAATGACTCTTGGTTGTTCATCCATTCCTTTTTTTCCCTTTACAATTATGGGAGAATCAGAGGACAAATAGTTTACCCTATAAATTTCCCCACAGTCTGAATTTTGTTGATGGAATCCCTGTGGTCGTTTATTATTTTCTGTTTTTCTTGGTCACCTGCATCTTCTATAAACACCTTGTGAGATCTAGAGGCTTGATCAGATTGAGGTATTATTTTTCTTTTTGTGGAATGGATAGGCAAGGCTACTTCACAGGGGGTAATGTTTGAGTAACATATAATGTCTGTCTTCTTATGATGTTAACAGCAATTGATTATCTTTTTTTTTTTTTTTTTATTCTGAGATGGAGTCTTTGCTCTGTCACCCAGGCTAGAGTGCAGTGGTGCGATCTCAGCTCACTGTAACCTCCACCTCCTGGGTTCAAGCAATTCTGTCTCAGCCTCCTGAGTAGCTAGGGTTATAGGCATGTGCCACCATGCCTGGCTAATTTTTGTATTTTTAGTAGAGACGGGGTTTCACCATGTTGGCCAGGCTGATCTCAAACTCCTGACCACAGGTGACCCGCCCGCCTCAGCTTCCCAAAGTGCTGGGATTACAGGCGTGAGCTACTGCTCCCGGCCTTTTTTTTTTTTTTTTTTTTTTTTTTGGAGACAGAGTCCTACTCTGTTGCCGCCCAGGCTGAAGTGCATTGGCTCAATCTCGGCTCACTGCAACCTCTGCCTCCTGGATTCAAGCAATTCTTCAGCCTCAGCCTCCCAAGTAGCTGGGACGACAGGCCCACCCCACCCCACCAATTTTTTGTATTTTTAGTAGAGACAGGGTTTCGCCGTTTTGGCCAGGCTGGTCTCGAATTCCTGACGTCAGGTGATCCACCCGCCTCGGCCTCCCAAAATGCTGGGATTACAGGCGTGAGCCACCGCACCTGGCCGATTATCATTATCTTAATACAGTATTTCTTCAGGGTTACAAAATAACAATATTTTATTTTTTCATTTAATAGCTAGAAAAGATCTGTAAAGGAAAAATTGCCCTCACCAACTATTTTTTTTTAAGTTAAAAAACTCAATTACATTTTTATCTTGTTTCCTTTGACTTTAAGTCGGTAATACGTCATGCACTGTGCTAAAATAACTACAGTACAACACGTAACTCTTACTGTGTATGAAAAGGGGTATAATTATTTATAGCAGTGAGGTTTGGTTTGTTTTGTTTTGTAAGTAATCCTCCTTGGAATCCCTTTAAGGTGCTTCCCGGCCAGCTGAGAGGAGTGGGGAACGAAGGGTCACCTGATACTCTGGTCCGCCTTCCCTTCTTCTGACAAAGCAGTATAAATTTCTTCTCCTCCCCTAGCTGGGCCCTCTACTTAACTCTGTACTAGTGTCTTGCGTGGACCACCCTCCCTCCCATCTCTCATTTTGCTTTTAGTCCCGTCGCCCAGCATACCACTCTCCCTCCTCTAACTATTTCAGTTCTGTCTTCTTTCCCTAGGTTATTCCATCTCTGCCTTAAGGCTTTTAGCATTTCTGTTTATGCTTTTTCAAATTGAAGAACACAAACAGAGGCTTACACTGGGTGTTTTTTGAGATGTAGTCTCACTCTGTCGCCCAGGCTAGAGTGCAGTGGTGCGATCTTGGCTCACAGTAACCTCTGCCTCTTGGGTTCAAGCGATTCTCCTGTCTCGGCCTCCCAAGTAGCTGGGATTACAGGTGCCCGCCACCATGCCCAGCTAATTTTAGTATTTTTAGTAAAGACGGGGTTTCACCATGTTGGTCAGGCTGGTCTTGAACTCCTGACTTCAGGTGATCCATCCACCTCGGACTCCCAAAGTGTTGGGATTACAGGCGTGAGCCACCACGCCCAGCCGAGGCTTACACTTTTTAAACTTTTGTCTTAATTTGTCATTCAGTTACAATTTTTTCTGTTGTAATGCCTTTGCTTTTTTGACTTTTCAGTTACTCCCTGTGCTAGTGGAGCTCGGTTTGTATAGACTAGCACTTTGGATTATCCACACTTTAGACACATAATCTACTCTTGATACAAGTGGTTTAGTTAACTATACTTCCTCACCCCACTTTTTTCTTTTCTTTTTTTTTTTTTTTTTGAGACGGAGTCTCGCTCTGTTGCCCAGCCTGGAGTGCAGTGGCCCGATCTCAGCTCACTGCAAGCTCCGCCTCCCAGGTTCACGCCATTCTCCTGCCTCAGCCTCCCGAGTAGCTGGGACTACAGGCGCTCACCACCTCGCCCAGCTAGTTTTTTGTATTTTTTAGTAGAGACGGGGTTTCACCGGGTTAGCCAGGATGGTCTTGATCTCCTGACCTCGTGATCTGCCCGTCTCGGCCTCCCAAAGTGCTGGGATTACAAGCTTGAGCCACCGCACCTGGCCCACTTTTTTATTTTCAAAAGTTTCAAACCTACAGAAAAGGTGAAGAAGAGGTATAATTATCACCTTTATGTTATATTCTGTATGCAGTTTTACTAGTTAACATTTTGCCATATTTGCTTATCTTGCTATATGTATACTTGGTTTTTGGTTTATTTTGTTCTTAAGTTGATAGTAAGTTGCAAACATGATGCTTCACCCCTTCATACTTCAACATATATCTTATAAGAAATCATTTATCAGAATAAAGCAGTTTTCCTACTTAGGTATAATATAGTTATATCCAAGTAATGTAATATTGATTTTTAATCTCTAATATTCATCAGTATATATTCTGATTTCCCAAAAATGGTCTTTATAACTTATCTTTCTATCCCAATCTGATACTTATGAAGGAATCACAAGAATTTGGCTGTTTGCTCTTTAGTTGCCTTTTATGTAAAATAATCTCCGTAACTTGTGACTTGTATCACACTGAAATTTTTAAAGAGTCCAGGCCTGTTGTCTTGCAGAATGTCTTTTTTGATTTGTGTGATTGTTTCCTCATGATTAGCTTCATGTTAAATGTTGAGGGGGTGGGGGCAATAAAACTACATAATTGATGTTTTGTGTTTCTCACTACACTGTATTGGGAGGCATGTGTTACCACAATTATTAAGTGATACCAATTTTGATTTCTTGGTGTCTTAACAGATCTCTCCTTTATAAAGGGTACCTTTTCCCTTTTGAAGTTAGTTGATTACATGTTTGAAAGTTTGAGGAGTTGAGTATGGTTTGAAAGTAAATAGAACAGACTGGTGTAATTTCTTGTAATGGAACAAGCTGATTTTTAACAAATAATTTATTTGATTTTAAACTTACTGTATACAAATTTTTATTTGTCTAAAATATAGAAATGAGATTGCTATATAGAAAAGGTTTTACAAAAGTATCAAAAGACAGTTCTTGCATACTTTAAAATGTTTGTCATTTCTTGCTTAGAACAAATACACTTAAATTCTCTATGTACATTATTCTGTATATACAAAATCAGGTATTATTGATAGTTTCCAGCAGTGCCTGAGTTTTAGAAGTATGAGTTCTCATTTTGTGGTATGTAGTGATGGTGTCTTTTCTTAGATTATTCAAGAGATTAACTGTAAAACAAGTTAAAGCTTTCTCTCTTGGGGAAAAAAATAAATTTAAGAGTAACTAGATCTGATCTTTTTACTATTTATAATCTAAAATATAAGCAAAATGAAAGAAATAAAATAGTAATTGTAACATCCACATAAGAGTGAGATCCACCACCTCATTCTTGGAGCTGTACTATCCATCAATTACACCACTGGTTTCGTGGCAGTTCTTTGCCGCTAGGGTACTAGTTTTAGTATGAGGCTCACTCTCTTACCCCACTACATTCTATAGGGAAAGCACATTCTTTTTTTTTTTTTTTTTTTTTTTTACTTTTTCTGTGTGGTTGAGGAATAAAATCTCGGTTTTATATACTGTTGTTTGTGGTCCTGTTGTTTTTTTTCCCCCTGAAAAATATAGTTGTACATATTGTTCTGTGAATGTCACGTTACATGTTTTATTTCATTCATTTCTTAGGCTTTGGGGTGAGCCTGTTAATCTGCGTGAACAACACGATGCTTTAGAATTTTTTAATTCATTGGTGGATAGTTTAGATGAAGCTTTAAAAGCTTTAGGACATCCAGCTATGCTAAGTAAAGTCTTAGGAGGTTCCTTTGCTGATCAGAAGATCTGCCAAGGCTGCCCACATAGGTAAGTACTAATTACACATTGAAAGTATATGTTGTACCATGTATATACTAACAAAAATAAAATTTTTACTTGTACTTACATACAAAAGTGGAGTATGTCACTGATTACTAAATACCTGAAACAGAATGATTTATATACTGTGCATACCTTACTGCTGTGGGACTATTTTTTGTTTTTGTCAATTAATTTTTAGTTCCTTCTACTCTGCCTGATCTCTTAGCCATTTTATTATATTATACTCTTACAGTCTCCCTTCCCTTTCCTTTCCTATTTCCTTTCCTTATTCCTTTTTCTTTTCCTTTCTCTTTTTTTTTCTTTCTTTTCTGAAAGAGACAAGGTTTCTCTTTGTTTCCCAGGCTGGAGTTCAGTGGCATGATCATAACTCATAGTAACTTTGAACTTCCGGGCTCAAGCAGTCCTACTGCCTCAGCCTCTCAAATAGCTGGGACTACAGGCATGTGCCATCACGCCTGGCTAATTTGTAAATTTTTTTAGAGATGGGATATCTTGTTGGCCAATGGGGTCCCAAACTCCTGACCTCAAAATCAGTCCTCACACCTCAGCCACCTCAGCCTCCCAAAGTGTTGAGATGACAGGTGTGAGCCACCATGCCCAGCCTACTATTACATTCTTTTACAGAATATTATTCCTGGAGAAATGAAATGGCATTTTGCATATAGCTACAGGTGTTATTTATAAATTTGCCCTTTATCTTAGAACTTGAGTGATTATAATAGTGTAAATACAGTAAGTTTAGAAGATGACAAAGCTGTGGTAGTATTTCCTATACAAATGAAATAATGACTTTTAAAATAGCATTGATTATTGTCATTGTCTTTAAGGTATATTTGTATACAAAACATACCAAACCTATTGTTAAAAAAAAGATTTTACAAGAAAAACATTGACAAAACAGATTGTTTGACCAAAAGGAAAATTGATTAAGGGCTTCTATTAGCAGTAGTTAATGAGTTCATTACTGATAAACACACATGCTTGTCATAATGGAAGTTTTACTTTGGGACTTGTCTTGTTATAATATGGATTAATGTTGATTTGCAATCGTTTTTCACCAAAATGTCACAGTAAGATAGTATTTTCTACAATCCAAACTCTATTAAATATAGTCATGGGTTGAGTATACATGTGGTTTGTGGGGGTGTTTTGTTTTTGATTACCAGGAAATGATTGGGGGAGAGGTAATACTATATAAATGAGAAATTTCTAGGAAGTTATAGTCTTACCACTCATTCATAATTGGGGAATATACTTACTCACTTAGCCTAGGCAACTTTCAGTCCTTTTGAAAGGCCTTTTATATTAGGTGAACAATAAAATAAAATTTTAACCTTGTTTTTAATTAGTGATGAAAACAGCCAATTTTGGGATCATTTGTTCATGTCACTCCTCCTTAGTTTTAGACAATTTTCTAAATTATTTGGAAATCACTGGTTTTCTTTGGCAAGTGAAATGTCAAAAGATTATGGTCTTGAAATCAGATCCTTGTACCTGATCAACAGCTAAACTAGTCTTTTTTTTAACTAGCTGGGCATGGGGGTGGACGCCTGCAGTCCCAGCTGCTTGGGAGGCTGAGTCAGGAGGATCACTTGAGCCCAGGAGTTAGAAGTTCCAGTGAACTATGATCATGCCACTGCATTCCAGCCTGGGTAACAGAGCAAGACCTCACCTCATTAAAAACAAAAAAGAAAGAAACTCTACTTTGAGTGCCCATACAACCATTCTGTTTTTCACTCTCAGTACAGTATTGAATGAATTACATGAATCTTTGTGTTACAAGATTTTGCCCAACTGTAGGCTAATATAAGTGTTCTGAACACATTTAGGGTAGGCTAGGCTAAAGCTATGATGTTTGGTAGGTTAGGTGTATTAAATGCATTTTCAACTTACGATATTTTCAATTTATGATGGGTTTATTGGGCTGTAGCCATTTCATAAGCGAAGAGCATCTGTAGTTACCGCAGAGACCATATGCCTCACAAAACCTAAGATACTTACTTTCTGGCCCTTTACAGAAAGACTTTGCTGTCCTCTAGTGTTAGAACATCTTCTTTTTATAGGTGTTGAAGAATGTCCTACTTTTGAAGTGTAGTCTGAGATCTAACTTTTTTTCTTTTATGGGCTGTTCCCTGATTATATAGTAGCAATTTGCTTAATACCTGCGTTATATTTCATTCATACAATTTATAAATGCCTTTGTGTACCTTTTTTCCTGAGTTTAAAATTCCTTAAATAAGGGACCCTTAAATAAGGGACCGTCTTAAACATTGAATATCCCTCAGTGCATTTACACATAGAAGGTACTCTCAGTCTATCCACTGAATGAATTAATGGTTAATAATGTATTCCTCACATCCCTTGTTTTGCATTTATGCATGTGTCTCACCAGAAATCGGAGTCTCTTTGGTAGAAAATGACCGTAAACTGGGATTCTAGCTCCTTCTCAGGTTGCTAATCCTGTACTCATTTGTGTGTTCAAACTTTTGCTTTACTAAGGCTTCCATTACAGAAAAGGAAGAATATATAAAAATTTAGCTTATTCATAGTTTATCATTTTCAGAACTTAATAAATTCATGCTTTGGCCTCGGCGTGAATTACTGTCTAAACGGTTAATACTGGAAGCAGCATCGTATACTACAAAGAGATTCAGCTGTGAATCCAGACAGATTCAACTTAAAAAACCATTTCACCTAATAATCTTGATCAAGTTAACTTTTATTGCTAACATTCTATGACTTAACGGGTTTCGTATTATCAAAATGGCAAATGTATGGGTGCAGCAAACCAACACAGCACATGTATACATATTTAACAGACCTGCACATTGTGCACATGTACCCTAGAACATAAAGTATAATTAAAAAAACAAAGGCAAATGTAGTTTTCATTAAGTCCAAAACTAAATAAACGTTTAGAAAACTAAGGGATAAATCCTTTCTTTTATCGTTTTTAGGTACGAATGTGAAGAATCTTTTACGACCCTAAACGTAGACATTAGAAATCACCAAAATCTTCTTGATTCTTTGGAACAATATGTCAAAGGAGATTTACTAGAAGGTGCAAATGCATATCATTGTGAAAAATGCAATAAAAAGGTACGGGCTGTCTAGTTTTGTTTCATTTTGATTACATTTAATGGATTTAGAAGAAATTGGTTTTTTTGGTTCATCCTCACAAGTCACCCTCTTTTTATTTTCTCCTACTTTGGTATAGTGGTAGCAGAGAAGTAGTCAACATGATAACTGATAGAAGGTTTGGCAGGGAAGGAAAAAAAGTAGTGCCAAAGGGGCTAGGTAAATAAGATAAAAACAGGTAAATAAGAGTGAATAATTTTAAAAGTCATAACATGATAGCACATTCTCTTATCTAAGTTACACAGACACTTTCCATCTCTACCAAGAAACAAATTGCCAATGAACCCCTCAAAGATACAGAGCTGATAGAGGAAAATATTTCTCCTGTCATGTCTAGGATTACTTGTCAAGACCAAAACATTTGCTGAAACCATTTAATTACTGTATTGAACTACATAAGATTTCTTTTAGACTAGTCAAGTGGCCCGTAAGATTTCTTTTGTCACCTATGTTATAAAACCATTTATTTTGGAATCTTACTAGCAGTTCTTTGGGAGAGATAATTCACACGCATTATAGTAATGAATAAGGTATATCTTTGGGAGCTCCCAAACCCTTTCACCCTCAAGTCACTTTTGTTGTTTTGGCCTTATGCACCACTTAGAGAAGTCTTAAAGTTTAAAGATTGAGATTGTGGGCTGTAAAACCATACTGCCTGCCACCTGCAGCTCCTGAGACCTGAGGCAAGTTACTTGACCTCTCTGTGATTACTAATTTTCATCTTTAAGGTTCAGTAGTATACACTTGAGAAGGTTGTAAGGATTAGGTATGTTTTTACGTGTGCAGCACTTAGTCTATTACCTGGCATCTTAATTGCCCAACAAATATTAGCTACTATTATTATTGTTTGTACATAGGAAACCACCTTCATGGGAACAACAGTAAATATCAAACAGGTAATAATGGCTAGATAACAATGACAGAAACCAGTCAACAACTTACGTTTGCATATTATTAATTTTAGCATTTAAGTCAGCTGATAGGATTATCTTGATTATGCTCATTGTCATGTATTTGTTTACACTTAAAAATTCAGATAAGTCTTAATATCATTTAAAAGTTTGCTTGGGTTTTTGTTGGGTTTTTTTTGTTTGTTTTTATTGTGGATTTTAATAGAACATCTAGTAACTTTCTCTTGTTTATTTTAGGTTGATACCGTAAAGCGCTTGCTGATTAAAAAGTTACCTCCTGTTCTTGCTATACAACTAAAGCGATTTGACTATGACTGGGAAAGAGAATGTGCAATCAAGTTCAATGATTATTTTGAATTTCCTCGAGAGCTGGACATGGAACCTTACACAGTTGCAGGTGTCGCAAAGCTGGAAGGGGATAATGTAAACCCAGAGAGTCAGTTGATACAACAGAGTGAGCAGTCTGAAAGTGAGACAGCAGGAAGCACAAAATACAGACTTGTGGGTGTGCTTGTACACAGTGGTCAAGCGAGTGGGGGGCATTATTATTCTTATATCATCCAAAGGAATGGTGGAGATGGTGAGAGAAACCGCTGGTATAAATTTGATGATGGTGATGTAACAGAATGTAAAATGGATGATGATGAAGAAATGAAAAACCAGTGTTTTGGTGGAGAGTACATGGGAGAAGTGTTTGATCACATGATGAAGCGCATGTCATACAGGCGCCAGAAAAGGTGGTGGAATGCTTATATACTTTTTTACGAACGAATGGACACAATAGACCAAGATGATGAGTTGATAAGATACATATCAGAGCTTGCTATCACCACCAGACCTCATCAGATTATTATGCCATCAGCCATTGAGAGAAGTGTACGGAAACAGAATGTACAATTCATGCATAACCGAATGCAGTACAGTATGGAGTATTTTCAGTTTATGAAAAAACTGCTTACATGTAATGGCGTTTACTTAAACCCTCCTCCCGGTAAGTATCAAGAGAGTTTAGCTTCTTAGTAATAAAGAATAATTTCTAGTAGGCATCAACATGTTTAAGTTCATAAAATTAATGTTTTCACTTTAAATGAGTCTAAATTGCTGGGTGCGGTGGTTCACGCCTGTGATCCCAGCACTTTGGGAGGCCGAGGTAGGTGGATCACCTGAGGTCAAGAATTCGATACCAGCCTGACCAACATGGTGAAACCCCATCTCTACTAAAAATACTAAAATTAGCCGGCATGGTTGCATGCACCTGTAGTCCCAGCTACTCAGGAGGCTGAGGCAGGAGAATCGCTTGAACCTGGGAGGTGGAGGTTGCAGTGAGCCAAGATGGTGCCACTGCACTCCAGCCTGGGTGACAGAGTGAGTCTCCATCTCAAAAAAATAAATAGAATAAAATAAAAATGGGTCTAAATTATAGTAGCCTGAGAGAGGTTCTTAATAAATTTAGGACTTCTCAAAATTAATGGAAATGCAGACTTGTTTGAAAATGGGGTTGGAAAATAAAAATTTGTTTTTATATCTGCATTTTATTTATAGGTCAAGATCACCTGTTGCCTGAAGCAGAAGAAATCACTATGATCAGTATTCAACTTGCTGCTAGGTTCCTCTTTACTACAGGATTTCACACAAAGAAAGTAGTCCGTGGCTCTGCCAGTGATTGGTACATTGCTTTGGATTTTCATTCCTATTATACTAATGTTTGGTTTGGTTCTTTAATAGACTGCTTTATTTTTTTCTAAACCATGAGAATTTTGTTTGAAGTTTGGAATACAGAATAAAAATAACTCTGGGTCACAATAGAGAAATCATATTAAAATAGTTACTTAGTCTAAACATGGCCTTTTGTTATTCAGAAACTGACTTCTTCTATTACCTTGTATCATATCTTTGACATCTCTGCACCAAAGATTACAAGATGAGACTGGGGACAGTGACTCACACCTGTAATCCCAGCACTTTGGGAGGCCAGGGTGGGAGGATTGCTTGAGCTCGGGAGTTCAAGACCAGCCTAGGCAACATAGTGAGACCCTATCTCTTCAAAGAAGATTTAAAAAATTACCCAAGTATGGTGGCATACACCTGTAATCCCAGCTACTCGGAAGGCTAAGGTGGGAGGATCGCTGGAGTCTGGGAGGTTGAGACTGCAGTGAGCCATGACCGTGCCATTGCACTCCAGCCTGGGCAGCAGAGCAAGATCCTGTCTCAAACAAAACCAAAGATTACAAGATGAGACTGAAAAGTGTAAGCTACTTATGAAATTTATGAGGTTTTAGCTTACTTAGATTGAATTCTGACACAGATTAAAAGGGTAAAAAATTAAAATGATTTTCTTAAGTTTCTAATTATGAAAGTATAGAGGCCATTATAATACATTGATTTAATAATTTTTACTTACTGATTTCAGAAATAGTATGTCAAGATAAGGGGGTGATATTTTGTCGTTGAACCTAGGAAGAGTTTGTTAATGGATTTTTAGAGGACAAACTTTCACCCGTTTTGTAACTGAGAGAATAGACCAAGTCATAGTATTTATCTGTTATTTTAATACTAGAAGCAACCTTTGCTGGTTCTCTCTTCAGCAGTAGAGGAAGATCTTTATCTTTTTTTTGGTTCAATGAGACTCATCCTTTTACTATAGAGAACAAGTTATTGAATTAATAGTCATAGATTTTTTTGTTTTATTTTAGGTATGATGCATTGTGTATTCTCCTTCGTCACAGCAAGAATGTACGTTTTTGGTTTGCTCATAATGTCCTTTTTAATGTTTCAAATCGCTTCTCCGAATACCTTCTGGAGTGCCCTAGTGCAGAAGTGAGGGGTGCGTTTGCAAAACTTATAGTCTTTATTGCACATTTTTCCTTGCAAGATGGGCCATGTCCTTCACCTTTTGCCTCTCCTGGACCTTCTAGTCAGGTAATTGCACAGCTTTCTTTCTAAATGATGAGATGTTTACAAATAAATTGTGTTTCCTGGAAGTCGAAGTCACAAACCTATGTGCATCCACTTGATATGTTTACCTAACAGAAACACACACATAATATGATGTCAGTGAGTTCCATTTAATATTACTGCATAGCAATGAATAGTAATTATTGGCTCTTTAAAAATATAAGAGACTATTTTGAAGATTTTTTTAAAATAGTCTTAGTTTTTTAAAAAAATTACAAGTGTGAAGAATTATAATGAAATCCACCTCTGATCTTCATTCCCTTTCCCAAGAAGCAAAATAGTTTAGTTTGTGTGATCAGTCCTTCCATAAATGTATGCCTGTATCAGCATATGTGCATGTCCTTTTTATGCAAATAGAAGTATACATATACCTTGTTGCTGTAAAACAGGTAATGTTTTATCCTTTACAGGCTTATGACAACTTAAGCTTGAGTGATCACTTACTAAGAGCAGTACTAAATCTCTTGAGAAGGGAAGTTTCAGAGCATGGGCGTCATTTACAGCAGTATTTCAACCTGTTTGTAATGTATGCCAATTTAGGTAAGAATTTAAGTTTTTCAGAATTCTGTTTTGATGTATCATATTAAATTGTGAAGTCATTTAGGTCAAGTGATAAAATATAATCTGATTTGAAATAGAAACAATTTCCCATAAAACCTGTTGTGAATTTTATCTGAACATGGCACTTTCACCTTTTACTTTATGCGTGTGTCTTTGTAGTAGACACAGGTCAGAATCTGTGTCTTGATTTTTTTTTTTTTTTTTAAATCTCCTAATGCAGTGGTGCCAAATCTGGCTGCTTTTGGAAAATACTGGTTTCTAGGCCTCTTCTCACACTGATTGAATCAGCATCCGCAAAGCTAATGTCAGGGAATCCATGTTTTCAAAGGAGTCCCCAGATGGTTGTGATACTCACCAAATTTAGATAGCAGACTTGGTCTGTACATAAGTTTTTGTGTAAGTAAATTACAATTATGGATAATAAAAATACTTGCTTCAAATATTAATTTAAGGGCTGGGCACAATGGCTTATGCCTGTATTCCCAACACTTTGGGAGGCCAAGGCAAGAAGATTGCTTAAGCCCAGGAGTTCGAGACCAACCTAGACACCATAGGGAGACCCTATCTCTACAAAATAAAATTTAAAAATTAGCTGCGTGTGGTGGCATATGCCTGTAGTCCTAGCTACTTGGGAGGCTGAGGTGGGAGAATCACTTGAGCTAAGGAGGTTGAGGCTGCGGTGACCCGTGATTGCATCAGTGCTCTCCAGCGTGGGCAACAGAAGGAGACCCTGTCTCCAAAAAGCAAACAAACCAAACAGCCATATATCCAAAATGAAGTTCTATATCCAGGCATACCTGTCATTTTCAGGTTTCTTTTCTGTGACATTACTTAATCACCATTGGATTCATGGACTTTTTAACATAAGGGAGATTGTACTTTTCATTTGTCTATTTAGTTTGTCTTCCTTTCCCTTACCTTTTTCCACATTGTAGATATTTGGGTATTTGTAGATGAGAAAGAAAAGAATATTTAGCCGGGCGCGGTGGCTCAAGCCTGTAATCCCAGCACTTTGGGAGGCCAAGACGGGCGGATCACGAGGTCAGGAGATCAAGACCTTCCTGGCTAACACGGTGAAACCCCGTCTCTACTAAAAAACACAAAAAATTAGCCGGGCGAGGTGGCGGGCGCCTGTAGTCCCAGCTACTCGGGAGGCTGAGGCAGGAGAATGGCGTAAACCCGGGAGGCGGAGCTTGCAGTGAGCTGAGATCCGGCCACTGCACTCCAGCCTGGGCGACAGAGCAAGACTCCGTCTCAAAAAAAAAAAAAGAATATTTATTAGATAAGCATCAGTGGAATCTGTATTTCAAACTTAAAAATGCCAAATTTAGACATTCAGAAAAATCCTATTCTGTTCAACTCTTCTTTGAGAAATATTGCCTGTTCAGAAAGCATACATCATTGTTCCATAATGTAACCTACTTATAAAATTTTCTTGCTGAAAACAAATACTGTATGGTCTGTAAACCTTAATACGAAGTCCTTAAGATCGGATATGCATTGGGATTGAGAATTGTTTGGATTTAAGAAAAGCAAGGCAGTGCATATATCCCTATCTCTATAGCAGGGTCTGAGACAACAACTTAAAATTGAACACATTAATATTTCTACAGTAAAATGTAAATATACTGAAGGGAGAAATGAAGACTGTAAGTAGCCTTTAGTCAGTTCAGACTAGGTTATCCCAACAAACACATTTTGACACCAACTTAATGAAAAACTTTGTTGGGCTGGACGAGGTGGCTCATGCCTGTAATCCCAGCGCTTTGGGAGGCCGAGGCAGGCAGATCACCTGAGGTATGGAGTTCAAGACCATCCTGGCAAACATGGTAAAACCCCATCTCTACTTAAAAATACAAAAATTAGCAGGGCGTGGTTGTGGGCACCTGTAGTCCCAGCTACTTGGGAGGCTGAGGCAGGAGAATTGCTTGAACCCAGGAGGCACAGGTTGCAATGAGCAGAGATAGCACCACTGCACTCCAGCCTGGGCAACAGGGCAAGACTCCGTCTCAAAAACAAACAAACAAAAAACCTTGTTATAATAATAGCTTTTAGGCCGGGTGCGGTGGCTCACGCCTGTAATCCCAGCACTTTGGGAGGCCGAGGCGGGTGGATCACGAGGTCAGGAGTTCAAGACCAACCTGACCAACACGGTGAAACCCCGTCTCTATTAAATATACAAAAATTAGCCGAGCATGGTGGCACATCCCAGCTACTCAGGAGGCTGAGGCAGGAGAATCGCTTGAACCCAGGAGGCGGAGGTTGCAGTGAGCTCAGATCACGCCACTGTACTCCAGCCTGGGAGACAGAGTGAGACTCCGTCTCAAAAAAAAAAAAAAAATTAAAATAGCTTTCGGAGTCTTAGGATTTTAGATAAGAGGTTGTGGACCTGTTTTTATTATGTTTTGGGGGATATGGCAATAAATAAGATTGCCTAATGGAATATAGAAGCAAATAATGTAGTTGCCATAAAATATGTTAATGGCTCTAATAGGGAAAATGCAGAGTGCATCATGGGGGGCATGGTACCTGAAGGGATTTGGGGAGTACAGAAGACTTAATGGGGAATGTAATGTGGGAATTGGTTGGTTGAGCTTTCCATCTAGAGTGAACAGCAGATGCAAAGACGTGATAAACTTGGTGTGGCTTATTGGATGGAATGAAAGTTGTCCAGTCTGACTAGAATTGATGTAAGATGGGAATGGCAGGAGTGCTGAGCAGGAGTTTCTGATCATGTGGTTCTAATAGGCCTTGTGAGAGAGACTGAGGCATTGGATGAGCCATTGTAGGGTTTTGAACAGGTAAATACCATCTAGAAAGATCCCTGTGGCCACAGTGTGGAATGGATTGCAATGGAATAAGATCCCAGAGAATGTTAAAATGATCTATAGACATAAGATCATTGTGGCCTGTACTGGAGAACTGGCAGTGAGAGACATACAAATGGACAGATAGATATATGGTGCTTTTTATAAGAAGTGGAATCAGTGGATTTGGTGATTGGATATTCAGAGAAGGACGGGACAGGGAAGACATGTGAAGAATGATCCCCAAAATTCTAACATAAACAACTGTGAGTGGTACCATTTACTGAGGGGAAATACAGGAGGAGAAACATTATGGGAAGAAAGGGGTGAGTTCAGTTTGGGTAGATTGAGTTTGAGCCTGTGTGACACCCAAATGGAGATATACAGTAGAACAGTAAGTAATTTGTCTTGAAATGTTTTTGAATCATCTGAATGAAAATATCTAGAACATTAAAGCCATGAGTGTGGGCTACATCATCCAGGGAAATCAGTGTGAGAAGATAGCCTGGCATGGGAACTTGGAGAAACATCAGTTTTTAAGAGACAGGAAGGAGGAGTTGCAAATAAGAACAAAAAGAGGTAGAAAGAAAATCAGGAATCGAGGGAGGAGGAAGTGGTTATGGTTTGAGAACTGCTCCTTAGCTTATTACCATGAAGAGGGACCAAAACCAAGAGTTCTTACTTCTTATTTAATATAGTTGTTTTGTTGTTTTCATCCTCTTTTCCTTACAAATGAGGGTTGCAGTCTTGGTTAGTCCCTTTAGACTCTCCAGGCCGTAGAAAGTGTTCATCTTCCAGTCGGGCGCAGTGGCTCATAATCCCAGCACTTTGGAAGGCCAAGGTGGGCGGATCATGCGGTCAAGATACCAAGACCATCCAGGCCAACATGGTGAAACCCTATCTCTACTAAAAATACAAAAATTAGCTGGGCGTGGTACGTGCCTGTAATCCCAGCTACTGGGGAGGCTCAGGCAGGAGAATTGCTTGAACCTGGGAGGCAGAGGTTGCAGTGAGCTGAGATCGCGCTACTGCACTCCAGCCTGGCGAGAGAGCAAGACTGTCTCAAAAAAGAAAAAGTGTTCATCTTCCTTAAAGTGAGCCGGTGTGATTGGAATGTCATAGTCATGGTCACTGTTTAACAATGTTAATACTTATACTCAATGGGCGAGTTTTCTTTTCTGGTAAAATAATTCTCTGAATGCTAAGTAAAAGTGATAAAATTACAAATCAAAATTTTTCTGATCATAAAAATTATAGACAAGATATTTTGTGTAACTGCTTGTTTTATTCATGAAGCCCTTGCCATCCTAATTTTTTCCTCGCATTTTTCTCCCTCTCTTTCTTCTCCCCTTCACTCCTTTGTTGTAGGTGTGGCAGAGAAGACACAGCTTCTGAAATTGAGTGTACCTGCTACCTTTATGCTTGTGTCTTTAGATGAAGGTCCAGGTCCTCCAATCAAATATCAGTATGCTGAATTAGGCAAATTATACTCAGTAGTGTCGCAGCTGATCCGCTGTTGCAATGTCTCTTCAAGAATGCAGTCTTCAATCAATGGTAAATTTGAATGCTCCATTCTTTACAGTAGTCTTTTGTTGCTGTTGTTGTTGTTGTTTGAGATGGAGTTTTGCTATTGTTGCCCAGGCTGGAGTGCAATGGCATGATCTCGGCTCACTGCAACCTCCACCTCCCCGGTTCAAGCCATTCTCCTGCCTTGGCCTCCCAAGTAGCTGGGATTACAGGCACCCACCACCACGCCCGGCTAATTTTGTATTTTTAGCAGAGACAGGGTTTCACCATGTTGGTCAGGCTGGTCTCGAACTCCTGACCTCAGATGATCTGCCCACCTGGGCCTCCCAAAGTGCTGGGATTACAGGTGTGTGCCACCATGCCCGGCCCTCTTTACGGTAGTTTTTAAATACTGCTGAGCATATATAGTACTAAGAGTCTGGAGGAAGATTTTTGCTTTGGAGTATTTTAGCCCTGTACCTTTTTTTTTTTTTTTTTTTTTTTTTTTTTTTTTTTTTTTTTTTTTTTTTTTGAGACGGAGTCTCGCTCTGTCGCCCAAGCTGGAGTGCAGTGGCCGGATCTCAGCTCACTGCAAGCTCCGCCGCCCGAGTTTACACCATTCTCCTGCCTCAGCCTCCCGAGTAGCTGGGACTACAGGCGCCTGCCACCTCGCCCGGCTAGTTTTTTGTATTTTTTAGTAGAGACGGGGTTTCACCGTGTCAGCCAGGATGGTCTTGATCTCCTGACCTCGTGATCCGCCCATCTCGGCCTCCCAAAGTGCTGGGATTACAGGCTTGAGCCACCGCGCCCGGCCCCCTGTACCTTTTTTACGTATTTAATGGGGATCTTTTTTCTGTCTCCTTGTGACTGAGGTTGATACCATGTTTATGAAATAGTTTAAGAATTAACTTTTTAGGCTGGGCTCAGTGGCTCATGCCTGTAATCCCTACACTTTGGGGGAAGCCAAGGCAGGAGGATCACAACAACAAAAAAGTTGGCTGGGTGTGGTGGTGTGCACCTGTAGTCCCAGCTACTCAGGAGACTGAAGTGGGAGAATCACTTCAGCCCAGGAGAAGGCTGCAGTGAGCTATGGTCACGCCACTGCACTCCAGCCTAGGTGACAGAGAGAGACCCTGTGTCCAAAAAAAAAAAAAAATTTATTTTTAGATTTTGCATTTTTACATCTTGATATATCTATCTGATCATTATAATGCATAATGTTACTTTCTTTGTTGTGCTTAGGAAACTTGATTTAAAATGTTATTTTTCTAAAATAAAACATTTGGCCAGCCATGGTGGCTCATGCCTGTAATCCCAGCATTTTGGGAGGCCGAGGCGGGTGGATCACTTGAGGTCAAGAGTTCAAGACCAGCCTGGCAAACATGGCGAAACCGCATCTCTACAAAAATACAAAAAAATTAGCCAGGCGTGGTGGCGTGTACCTGTAGTCCCAGCTACTCAGAAAGCTGAGGCAGGAGAATCGCTTGAACCCGGGAGGTGGATGTTGCAGTGAGCTGAGATCGCGCCATTGCACTCCAGCCTGGACGACAGAGCAAGACTCCATCTTAGGGGGAAAAAAAAAAAAAAAAATTTATAGGCTATATATAGGCTATTTTCTGTCATGAAAGTTGTGTATTATTGTGGAGAAGCTTATTAGTTTTTTTTTTATTGGTGACAAATCTGTATTCTAGGTAATCCTCCTCTTCCCAATCCTTTTGGTGATCCTAATTTATCACAACCTATAATGCCAATTCAGCAGAATGTGGCAGACATTTTATTTGTGAGAACAAGTTATGTGAAGAAAATCATTGAAGACTGCAGTAATTCAGACGAAACCGTCAAATTGCTTCGTTTTTGCTGCTGGGAGAATCCTCAGTTCTCATCTACTGTCCTCAGTGAACTTCTCTGGCAGGTAAAAGGAAAATAACATTTGTATGTTTATAATTTGATTTCTTATTCCTCTCATTAAGTTACTCACTATGTCTTACTTGTTTTTAGGTTGCATATTCCTATACCTATGAACTGCGACCCTATCTGGATCTGCTTTTGCAAATCTTACTGATTGAGGACTCCTGGCAAACTCACAGGTGGATACTCTTTTTGTGACTGGAAGCAATTAGGCTTGCCCCAGGTGTTAGAGTTAACTGAAATTGACAGTCACACATTTTTTTAACCTATTGGAGTTCTAGTGAATGTTTTATCTTAAACCTAGGACAAGGGTAAATAACAAGTTCTCCCCCTTTCCTCAGAATTTTATTTCCTCTTTTATTCTTTTCTCTCACTGCCTAAATTTCATACTTAATAAGCCTGTTTCTTTAGAATGACTTTTTTAATTAAGGAAGAGCTAGCTTGGGCTTTTGGTAAATGTTTGAATTTCATTAATGATGCCTGAGGATTATTTTATGATTAGATTACATTTGTTTTAGAATTAGTCTCTTGAAGTAACTTAGTCATTAGTCACATGAAGTATAATAGTATATGTAAAAATAGGCTTTAGGTAAGTACGATTTCCATTTTTCATGGTATTTATATTCTGTAAAGTCCCCACAGACACTGAGTTAGCAAATACTGAACCATTACTCCTAGGAGGAAATACAGAATTAGGTTTCTATAAGCCTCTTGTTTACATTTTTATCAGCCAGTCAATACATAACCTTGTTTTATGTGTGTTTCTATTTAAAGTCATTTAATATATATTGTTGACTTAGAGTTCACAGCCAAACAGCTTTGTAACTTAAGCCTGAACTTAAGCTTCTCAACACATTCTCCATAAGGCGCATCACAGCCTTCTTGTGGTCAGGAACATTAGATACCACTTCAACATTATATACTTGGGGGTCATTTTAAACATAAAAATAACCAACAAAAGCACAAATATGTGGAAAATGTGGCACTAAATACACCATGAAGGACACTTGTTTACAGCTTAAGCTGAAACAAGACAGAATGACACTCTTTTGGACTTCAGCTAAGGACGTTTGTGTTGGACAACTTGATATTTTTGCTGCTCTGCATGTGTCCACAGATGCCCAAGAAAGCACCTTGATGATTGATCTTGCAGTTATAAATAAAGTTTAGGAAGTAAGCAATTCACAAATGTGGAATTCATGAATAATGAGGGGATCAATTATAATTAGTTTTTATGAGAAGTTTTAGAATGTTAACTTTTTTCCCCCGTAAAAACTAAGGTTATCCAGCTTAACTGGCCCTCAAACTTTAACCAGAATTTTTCTATTTGTTTCAGTTTTTTGGGGTTTTTTTTGTTTTTTTTTGTTTTTTTGTTTTTGCAGTAAAAGTTGAATATATTATCTTTAATCCCAAGAGTTATATAATTGATGATAAATTATGGTTATTAGTTGGCAGCACTGCCGGGTTTTAGAACTTACCTTCCCACATGGAAGATAGTATAATAGTTTGTTTGGGAAAACAATTCAAAGTCTGTGTCGCAGTTTGCCTCCCATCTGCCAATGTAATAAAACAAACTCAAAAACAAGTTCTGTAACAACAAAATGCTTAAAGAGAAGTTACAATCTGGAGTTTTAGTGGGGATTGCGAACGCCAGAATTTGTGACTTAGTATTTTCAAATTATCTCCAAATTTACCATAATAGATTTCAAACAAATACTGTAAAAATAGCATTAAACCAAAAATAAATTTTTGTGAGACACAAAAGATAGTAGCTCAAAATTATAGTCATTTATTCAGGCAGTATTCAGTGCCCTTCTAAATATGTTCATTGGATTTGAAAGCTTTCTTCAGAGTGGATTTTAATGAAATCTAACTTTTACTATTTTCTTTTTTTAAAATGCTGTATTTCTGGGCACAGTGGCTTACCCCCGTAATAAGCACTTTGGAAGGCCAAGGCAGGAGAATCGCTTGAGACCAGGAGTTCAAGGCCAGCTTGACCAACATAGCAAGATCTTGCCTCTATTTTTTAAGAAAGGAAAATACTGTACGCACTTACAGTTTTAAACCAGTTAATCACATCTTAGCTCTTGTTTGATTAGAGCAAGTGATAATGGCAAAGACATATGTGCTAGAGCAAATGTGGGAATTACACTTTTGTGTAATCAGATTAGTAAGATACTGTTGTTAAATGAATCACTGGCCCAAACATGAAAATAATTTTCTCATAATGAGCTTTTAGTTCATTCAGTAAACAATGTTCAGATATTTATGGAGTGTCTACCATGTGCCCAGCACTGCTTGGCATCAGGTAATAGGCAAGTGAAGGTAGTATTAATAAAAATGGCATTTGAGAACGGTTGATCCTAATAATGGGGAGAAAATATGATACGGTAGAAATAATGATTTAGCACTTCATTGTTACCTGAAAAAACTGAAGGTAAAAGCAATTTATATGTAGCGTTTCAGATTAAACAGCAAGAGGGCCTGAACATGGTTGATTTGTCTGAAATGATTAAGCTTTGCAAAATTGTTGAAGTAATCTGTTTTGTTTGGAAATCATGAATGCATTTGATGGAGGAAAAAAATCTTACTTTGAATTGAAACATACTATTGCCGGGCGCGGTGGCTCAAGCCTGTAATCCCAGCACTTTGGGAGGCCGAGACGGGCGGATCACGAGGTCAGGAGATCGAAACCATCCTGGCTAACACGGTGAAACCCCGTCTCTATTAAGAAATACAAAAAACTAGCCGGGCGAGGTGGCGGGCGCCTGTAGTCCCAGCTACTCGGGAGGCTGAGGCCGGAGAATGGCGTGAACCCGGGAGGCGGAGCTTGCAGTGAGCTGAGATCCGGCCACTGCACTCCAGCCTGGGCGACAGAGCGAGACTCCGTCTCAAAAAAAAAAAAAAAAAAAAAAAAAAGAAACATACTATTAAGTAAAATACATAGTGTACATGAGAATCTTTAGATTCTCAGTGTCCAGGTTATGTTTCTAATTGATGTAAAATTTACATAACGAAACTCACCATTTCAAAGTATACAATTCAGTGACTTTTAGTACATTCACACTGTTGTGTAGCCATTACCACTATCTGATTCCAGAGTTGTTTTTTTGTTTTGTTTTGTTTTTTGAGAGGATGTCTTGCTCTGTTGCCCAGGCTGGAGTGCAGTGGCACGATCTCGGCTCACTGCAAGCTTTGCCTCCCAGGTTCACACCATTCTCCTGCCTCAGCCTCCCGAGTAGCTGGGACTACAGGCACCCGCCACCACGCCCAGCTAATTTTTTTTGTATTTTTAGTAGAGACGGGGTTTCACCATGTTAGTCAGGATGGTATCCATCTCCTGACCTTGTGATCCACCCGCCTCAGCCTCCCAAAATGTTGGGATTACAGGCGTGGGCCACCGCGCCTGTCCCAGAACATTTTTTTTATTACCCCAAAAGGAAACCCCTACCCAATTAAATAGTCACTCACCATTCCTTCCAGCCCTAGCAACCACTAATCTGCTCTCTGTCTCTGTGGATTTGCCTATTCTAGACATTTCATAAAAATGAAATCATGCAATTTGTGTGTCTGACTTCTTTCACTTAGCTTAATGTTTTCAGAGTCCATCCATGTTATAGCATATATCATTAGTTTATAGCTGAATAATATTTTGTTTACTGGCACATAATATTTTTAACACAAAAGAAACAAGGCATGTTTGTGCCCCTCCAATCATGTTTTAAGTTAGTTATTTCAGGGAAAGACAGGAACTAGTTGGCTATGTATTATTACTCCGTTGTAGTTTGGGAGAAACTGAAATGAAATCCTGTGTTACTGGCAAATCAGCCAAATTGTACTGTTGCCTGTCAAAATGCTTTGCCTGCAATGTATTCTCATTATTAGAATTCAAATACTGTACCTCCAAATTATGTCACTGAATCCTAACTTGCCTTCAGAGATGCAGTTTTATAGAAGGTATTGATGTATAGCAAATTACCCTCGACTACAGCAGTCATAAACTTCGTTATTAACTTCTTTAAAATTTGCATTACTCTTGAGTGTCCTGAATTCACTTCAGGTAATGTGTTTAAATTGCATACATGGCAGAATTATTTTGGATTGGTAATAAGTTAGAGCGCAGACTCTGGAGTCAGACTGCTCCACAGCTATATGACCTCAGCAAGCTGTGTAACTCTGTGCCAATTTTGTCATCTGTTAAAAGGTTTAATAATAAGGCTGGGCATGGTGGCTCATGCCTGTAATCCTAGCACTTTGGGAGGCCGAGGCGGATGGATCACGAGGTCAGGAGATCGAGACCATCCTGGCTAACATGGTGAAACCCCGTCTCTACTAAAAATACAAAAACTTAGCTGGGCATGGTGGCACATGCCTGTAGTCCCAGCTACTCAGGAGGCTGAGGCAGAAGAAGGGCATGAACCCAGGAGGCAGAACTTGCAGTGAGCCAAGATGGCACCACTGCACTGCTACCCGGGCAACAGAGCGAGACTCCGTCTCCAAAAAATAAATAAACAAAGGTTTAATAATAATACCTGTTGTCTAATGTTAGATTAAATGACTAAATCAAAGACATTATTGAGTGGCACGTAGTAGGCCCTCAGTATATATTAGCTATTAGATTTTAGATGTTTTTATTTTATATCTGGTTCTCTTTCAGAATTCATAATGCACTGAAAGGAATTCCAGATGACCGAGATGGGCTGTTTGACACAATCCAACGCTCTAAGAATCACTATCAAAAAAGAGCATACCAGTGTATAAAATGTATGGTAGCTCTATTTAGTAACTGTCCTGTTGCTTACCAAATCCTGCAGGTGAGGATTTTTTTCTTACAATTTTGTAGAAATCTTAATCAGAATTAAGGATTCTGTTTTAAAAGAAGAGAATAATGAGAACTTGGGGTTGTCATTTTAAGTTAACTTTGAAGTATTCCAAATCCTCTTATATATGTGGTTTTATTTTCTTTTGCAGGGCAATGGAGATCTTAAAAGAAAGTGGACCTGGGCAGTAGAATGGCTTGGAGATGAACTTGAAAGAAGACCATATACTGGCAATCCACAGTACACTTACAACAATTGGTCTCCCCCAGTGCAAAGCAATGAAACATCAAATGGTTATTTCTTGGAGAGATCACATAGTGCTAGGATGACACTTGCAAAAGCTTGTGAACTCTGTCCAGAGGAGGTAAAAAAAGCCACCAGTGTGCAGCAGATAGAAATGGAAGAGAGCAAAGTAATTCTTTATTTTATAGGCCAGTGTTTATGTATTAATGATATTATTAAAAGATTATGTTGAAGTTTTGGGTTTTGAAAAATGTTTATTCGGCTGGGCGCAGTGGCTCATGCCTGTAATCCCAGCACTTTGGGAGGCCAAGGCAGGCGGATCACCTCAGGTCAGGAGTTCAAGACCAGCCTGGCCAACATGGTGAAACCCCATCTCTACTAAAAATAGAAAAATTAGCCAGGCGTGGCGGTGGTGCCTGTAATCTCATCTACTTGGGAGGCTGAGGCTAGAGAATGACTTGAACCCAGGAGGTGGAGGCTGTAGTGAGCAGAGATCGTGCCAGTGCACTCCAGCCTGGGGGACAAGAGTGAAACTCCGTCTCAAAAACAGAAAAGAAAAATGTTTATTCTGTGTCATCTTAAGCTAATGAGGGAGCCTTCTTTTGGAGAAATTTCTGTGAAATTGTCTGAAATGTAGTAGTTCTGAGAGAATGCAAATCAGGTTTTTGTTTGGTTTTGTTTTTTGTTTTTTTCCCAAAGTTCTTTATCTGCAGTAAAAGAAAAGTTGCTAATGGGTCAGTTTTGTAGATTTTTAAAGTTTATTTCAAATAGAAGTTAAAAATAAACTTGAGTTTGCCTACATAATTCTTTATCTTGAAATATTCAAAATTAGGAGCCAGATGACCAAGATGCCCCAGATGAACATGAGTCGCCTCCACCTGAAGATGCCCCATTGTACCCCCATTCACCTGGATCTCAGTATCAACAGGTAAAACAGGAGTCAGTTTGTGGTTTTATCCCCTAGAACTAGGTTTTATGCTTATTTTTAGAGGATAACTCAATTGTTGGTTGTGACTACAAAGTAACAGGTAGGATTATCTACTAGCTTTGGGAGCATGATCAGAAGAGGAATGGTTTGGAGCGGGGGTCATGGTGTAACGTGTTTGAGCTTAACCACTGTAGGGTTTTCCTTGTCAAGAAGGTGTCCTTATGCTGGTAGTTAATAAAACTATGAGAATTTATGTCAATATGAAATGATCATTGTAAGGATTGTGGTGACATTTCCTGTGAGGCAAAATCTTCACCTGGATTCCAAAAACATTAAGATATGCAATGAAGTAAGAAGTCCTTGGTTTCCAATGATGGTAAAAATCACTGGAAAAAAAAAAGGATTTGGGTAGATTTCCATAGGTGATTAGCTATAAAGTAAATAAACTAGTAAATAAATAGCAAAAGAAATGAGATGAAGAAACATTCTAAATGAAAACTTTTTCTTTCTGAAACCGAAATGTGACTAAATCAGCTCTTGTGAGGCAATGGTACTCAAACTTGAACAGGCATGAGTCTGCCTGGAGGGCTTGCTCCAGCAGAGGGCTAGACGCTATCCCAAAGTGTCTGATTTCATAGGTCTTCAAGGGGCTGGAAAATGAACATTTCTAACAAGTTCCCAAGTGATGCTGCTGGTGGTCCAGGAACTATACTTGGAGAAATATTTCAGGCATTCTTTCTTACGTTTCACTGTGTACACAGAAGCAAACTGAATAGTTAGGAAGTACACATTGAGCATACGTATTTTCATCTGTAGAAATGGGCGCAGTAGCTCATGCCTGTAATCCCAGCACTTTGGGAGGCTGAGGCAGGCGGATCACCTGAGGTCAGGAGTTTGAGACCAGCCTGACCAACATGGAGAAACCCTGTCTCTACTAAAAATACAAAATTAACTGGGTGTGGTGGCGCATGCCTGTAATCCCAGCTACTCGGGAGGGTGAGGCAAGAGAATCTCTTGAAGCCAGGAGGTGGAGGTTGTGGTGAGTCGAGATAGCACCATTGCACTCCAGCCTGGGCAACAAGAGTGAACTCCATCTCAAAAAAAAAGTCTAGAATCTTGGCTTGGCTGATGGAGCATATACAGAAAAATGAGAGCACTGTAGGGTTCAGACATTTTAAAAGGTTAAGGAACCAAATCCACAAGGGAGGTTAACTTCCTTTGACCCTGAGAAAGCTCTTATGTTAATCATGCCTGGTTACTTTATCATCTTGAACATTGTTCTGTTTTTAATCAGCATTATTGTGAGTTCAGGGTTACTACTCCTGTATATCTTGTATCATGGTTAGTCAATTGGATTTAGCATGTGGAAGAGTCAATAGATGCTCATAGATTGTTTTCTGAACATTTTTTTACCAAGAGCAACAGTGGGTTAATCCTTTATTTGCCAGACTTGAGTCTAAATCATTTTGGCACTAAAAATCACTTTGGCCAAAGATGTATGTGGACCTACACAATCACTGCTCTTATTCAGGGTTTGGGGGTTTGCATTTACATTATGTTTTTCTCTTTCAAGCCTTTTTTTGTTTTTGTTTTTGTTCTTGCACAATAGTAGTCCAACGGTATTTACAGAGTAAGTCCCAAGAATAAAAGTTTACATTTCCAGAGACTTCAGACCATGATTTTGAAGTTGTTTTACTACGTGAAAAGTTTTAACATGCAGATCTCTTCTCCTTTCCCAGAATAACCATGTGCATGGACAGCCATATACAGGCCCAGCAGCACATCACATGAACAACCCTCAGAGAACTGGCCAACGAGCACAAGAAAATTATGAAGGCAGTGAAGAAGTATCCCCACCTCAAGCCAAGGATCAATGAAATGCACATAATTAACTGGTTCCATCAAGACTGTGCACCCAGGCCTTACAGTCCAACCTTTTTCTGTGTCTGGCTAATATTTAAAACTAGAAAAACTATTCCTAATCAACATGGAGTGGAGAGTTTATTCACTGTCTTATCTGCAGAAATTTGCTGTCAATATATAACCCGCCTGCAGTGGAAAGTGTATAGTGTTTTGTAATAAATGGCCTGATGCTAATGTGTAAATGGCAAAGGTGTATATAGTATATTAATGTTGACTGTTAATTCTTAAGCAAGAAACTTTTTTCTTGATGAGACTCACAGATCTACACAAACTACAAAAGTTAATTTTCTTGTTATACCCACTGCACTCTGCAACCAGTGTTGCCTGCCTCATGGCAGTTGGTTCAGCTCCTTTACAAAAAAACCCAACAGCAACAAAACAGAGCCCATTCATGTCAGCCACACCAATAGTTTCATGTTAATTCTTTGCCACTGGAGTCAATTTTGCTATGAGCAATGTGTAAGGCTGGTAACCTTTAAATTATTTGGTTGATGTGGAAAATTGGTGATGTAACACTGTTTCTAGATTTTTTTCATTGCCTTTTTATTCTGATATTAGGTTAATCACTTTGAAGCTATAGTTATGCTGTAACATTTAGCATGGCTTCACACCAAGTTAGTGTAGCCAGTGAGGAAAAAGTTACCATAATGACAGCAGTTGTCCGAGAAGTGACAGCTGTATTACTCAGAGCTTTTACTTCTTACACCTAGAATATTAAAATATAAAACAAGGCGAGAAATGTGACAAACAGGCTGTTTTCAGTTGCACATATGTTCCTTATGTATAATGTTTGACAGTTCAATCTCTGGGTGGGATAAAGAACACTTACGTATCAGTAATGGGAATTTTAAAAAATATAAAACAAATATGCAAAAATTTGCTATGCCAAGATGCTGGAGCATAATAGAAGACTGTATTTGGTGTGCTTGTTTTGTTTCTTTGGTAGAGTTTATTAGGTGAATCTTCTCAAACTTTCCTTCTGCTGGATCCCAGTGACGTGGAAGTCATCAGAACCCCACGATACTTGGAGTACCTCTCTGCACCAAGATAGCTGGCTGATTTTCTGCTCAGTCACAATTTTACTTGAAAGCAAGAATTGTCCTAGCTCCTCTTCCATTATTCCAAAAAGTTTAACGTTCAAAGCAGGGTCTCATTAAAAAAGAAACTACTGGTTAGTTAATATAATTGAGATATCACAATTTCAGAATAAACATTTGATTACAAATAAGGAACTCCTCAGTTCATACTGTATTTAAAAGAGAATTGGTAACTTGAATGTGTGTAATTTTTTGGAACCTGTCTAAAAACCAAATACCCTGCAAACAGATACAGCCCACCCTATTCTATTTAAATATTTTGCTGTTTTATTTTATAGAAATTATTTTGCTGAATTCACAAATAGAATTTGATTTAAGAAGAACTTTTTGTCCTGTGGTGTGTTTTTTTTTTGTTTTTGTTTTTGTTTTTGTTTTTTGTTTTTTTTTTTTTGGTTACTTTTTTTGTCCTTTTTTTTCACAGAGGACTGCATATTAAAATTCATTCTGTGCATAGCATGCCTAGGCATGACACTGATTCAGGATTTCAGTCACACTGAGTTTTTGTGCACAGAAAGATTTGACCTTTGGCCCTTTACTGAAGATTTTGAGAAATCAGGATGTTGACACTGTAAAACTTTCCTAACATAATCTTGTACTTTTTGTATGTTTTTTATATACATGTATATTTAATGAGCACAAGCTTGGTTGTATTTTTTACAATTCAGTTAATAGGGAAATGTTTTGTCAAAAGGCTACACTTGGAACTGAACAAAGCAGAAACAAAATTGAGCATTGCATTATTTTGTGATTAAAAGGGGCAGGTATTTAAGATAAAGCTTTGGGTATCTTATTTGTAGTACTCTGTAGTCAACCTGTGCTTCTAGGTGTTCCTGTAATAGTAGGACATTTTGACACCAGATAGTTTTTACTTTGAGTGAAAGTTACACACGGTGTTTGCAATTCCAACTGATAGTTTTTATTTTTTTGTTGTTTTCTTCTTTGAGATGGAGTCTCGCTGTCACCCAGGCTGGAGTGCAGTGGCACAATCTTGGCTCACTACAACGTCGCCTCCTGGTTTCAAGCGATTCTTCCGCCTCAGCCTCCTGAGTAGCTGGGATTACAGGCACCCACCACCACACCCAGCTAATTTTTGTAGAGACAGGGTTTCACCGTGTGGGCCAGGCTGGTCTTGAACTCCTGACCTCAGGTGATCCGCCTGCCTCGGCCTCACAGAGTGCTGGGATTGCAGGTGTGAGCCACCATGCCCGGCCCCAATTGGTAGTTTTTTAATTTAAGTTTCTTGATTCCAAGCTCTTTAAACAAGTGAAATAGGTTAACTTTATTTGGATGAGTTACTATTGTTAGGTGTACCATCTCACCATCTGAGAGGAGATTTATATATTTCCTGCTCCTTAACAAAATATGTAATGTACTTAAAAACTTTAATGACTTCCTAGTTGAGAAAAAACTTGACATACAAAAAAGGCTGTGAATTTTTCTACTTGGAGGAAGAGCCCAACTTTGGTTGCTTTGAATTTACAAGCCCCCTTGTGCCAGGTGAGGGGCTCATGAATCATTTTTGTCTTCATTTGAGGAAGAGTGGTCTGTGTTGTGACCAGGAGCAAGGGAAGGTGGAGTTATTTTTGTTTATGCAAATTATTTTCTATATTTAACTCAAAGCAAGCATTAATGTATAACCAGAAATTTAAAGATGCATGTTATTGTAAGAGCAACATCATGGTGATTTTGAGGTCTTTTTCTGAACATACACGGCACATTTTAAATTTCAAGTCTTCAAAGTGCCTAAGGATTATTTAGTTCACCCTCAACTGATTTTTTGAGCCATATATTTCCTATTTTAAATGTTTGCAGAATCGCCAGTGTTGCTTTGAAAGAAATAGCCCCCAGAATTCTAAACGACATGATTATAGAAGACAGTAGAATGTGTTACCATAAAGACTGAAGATATTTTAGTTGTAAAACCGTGTGAACAAGGGCTTTTGCCCTATTGTATCTAAGTATTTCAGTGCACAACTTGTTAAAAAAAACCATATTGCTGCTGTTTCTAAGCCCTCCACCAACTGAATTTTCATGTTTAGCATTGTAGAGGCAGAAATAACATTTTTTTTTCTTTCATTGATTTTTCTCCTGGTGATAATTTCCCAGCCTTGTGTCTATTGTGTATACAAATTTAGAATTATTAAAATGTTTTGTTTTTTTTTCATGATTAACTTAGTGAATAACTTAAATCCTTAATCCTAGTAGTGGTTAGAAAGATGAGGAGCCTTTTTTATTTGACTTACATTTGTAAATGAAAACAAGTCTGTGAATATTCAGATGACTACTTCAAAGTAATTCAGTTTTTTTATTAGTATTTTTCCAGCTTATGTTCTCCCACGAGCTATTTTACTTTGCTGAATTTTGTGGTTAATTTGGTGGATATATCCTGCCTTATTTAGGATTATAGCTGGATAAGAAAATTGCCTTTTCATTGTAAGTGCCCAGTTTTGGTCTCTAGTTTAAAGGTACTACATACTGCTGATAAAGGAAAACACTCCCCTACACCCCAGTTTTTGTGTTACCAAGAAAAAAGAAAAAAAGTACTGGTTTCATAGTAGGACTCAACCAGAATTGGTCCTACACATATGTTGAGTGTTTAGTTTTTGCAAATAAGGTTTTTGAGTGTGATAAAACACTACAGAAGTGCTAAATGTATTGAGAATTTGCTGCCGATTGTATTTATAACAATTATTTTAAAAAGTTTGCAGAAATTTAGCACTTTCCCTCCAAATTTATAGGTGTAAAAGAAGCGGGGGCAAGGTGCACCACATTTTAAAACTGCAAATGTGTGAAAATTTATTTTGAGATTCAGATTCCTAAAAGGAAATTTCACCACCCAAGTCATGCACTTCTTAGCCTTTTACAAGCCAACAGACTGACATGAAGATTGTTCACAGTTCCTAAGATTTAGCACATATACAAAAATAAAACTTTATAAATTCAATTTCGGTTTTCCCTTTATTTATTAATACAAGATTTTTAAACAGAAGGTAGAGGTGTAATAGAGCTGAAGGGAATGTTTTAAAGGGGAATGTTTATGAGGAATTCAGCCATCATTGTGTATACCCAAAGTGGATTCACACCTAAGGACCTCAAAGAAATGAGTTGTGATCTAATTGCAGACTTTTTAGTTAAAACTAAGATTCGACAAACTGATGTTTCACAGTTCTCTTAAATTGTAAATAAAGCAGACCACATGTTTTGAGGAGAGCCAGGGAAGTGAAAGTTCAGTTAACTCTCTAGCAAGTTCTGTCTGCTGTTTTTTTTGTTGTTGTTGTTTGTTTGTTGTTGTTTTGAGATGGAGTCTCGCTCTGTCGCCCAGGCTGGAGTGCAGTGGCGGGACCTTGGCTCACTGCAAGCTCCGCCTCCCGGGTTCACGGCATTCTCCTGCCTCAGCCTCCCGAGTAGCTGGAACTACAGGCGCCCGCCACCGTGCCCGGCTAATTTTTTTGTATTTTTAGTAGAGACGGGGTTTCACTGTGTTAGCCAGGATGGTCTCGATCTTCTGACCTCGTGATCCGCCCGCCTCTCTCTCCCAAAGTGCTGGGCCGTCTGCTGTTTATAGTGTCTAGAAATAGCTCTTTGTTGTCATGTCCCAGGGAAATAAGATTTCCACAGAAACCTGGAGGTGCTTTCCTAAAGTTGGGTTACTTCAAGAACTGCTGAAAGACAAATCTCAGATTTTCATTGGATTTAATTTCACTTTTTTTTTTTTATGGAAAACTAATATTTAACTTTTCTGCAGTTTGGAAAACTCCCTCCAGTTGGATTAGGCTGTATTTTACGTATTTTTAGCTACATGAGTACATCTAACTGAAAAAATACATCGCCGCCAATATTACGAATTGCTTCATTGTAATCTGATAACTTACAGATAGGCAAAAAGTTGACATCTTTATTTTTATCTATACCTGAAAGTTTAGATAGCTTACTAAAGTTCGGGTTACATAAAACGTTTCAGTGACTTTAGGGATGTAAATTGTCGAGAAATTTCTTAAACTACACCAAAAAACTTTCCTAAATAGAGCAAATTTCAGAGCTATTTAAATAAAAGTTATTTTAAGGTCATTCTATTTAAATGGTCAAAACTCAAGAGTGAAATAGGAATCATTTTAGCCATCATCTGAGAAAACAAGTCTCGTTCTGATCCATTAACACTAGACAGAATATACTGCATTTCAGCAAGTCCAAGATGCCATTGGTTACAAGGCGCCTCAGCAAGCAAAATCACTGACTTTCATGGATATTAAAACGTGGGATACCCATCTGGTAGTAATCTTTGTCATGACAAATGTCTTTTCACATCTGGAAATAGGTTTTTGTCATGGACTTTTCTCACATTTTTTTCCATTAGTGGAAATTAGAAATTCTATTTTTATGTGTAATTGCTAACAAAGCTGGCCAATTTACAAGTTTATGAAGAAATGGCTTGATGGAACTGAACCTTTAAGGAGTCACCAAATTATTAATCAAGTGCCCTGTGTAAGCGGTCTTCTTGAGATAGTTTTGTGTCATAGCTTCTAGTTTTCACATACTTTATAGTTAACACACCAAGTGGACTTTCTTGCTCTGCCAGTACGGTTCAGGTGCCCTGGACTCGTCTCTGCCTGTCAAAACACTCCCTATGTTAGAAAATGAGTTACAGAGGCCAGGCGCGTTGGCTCACGCCTGTAATCCCACCAGTTGGGAAGGCCGAGGCGGGTGGATCACCTGAGGTCGGGAGTTCGAGACCAGCCTGGCCAGCATTGTGAAACCCTGTCTCTACTAAAAATACAAAAATTAGCTGGGTGTGGTGGCGCACACCTGTAATCGCAGCTACTCAGGAGGCTGAGGCACGAGAGTCGCTTGAACCGGGAGGCAGAGGTTGCAGTGAGCCGAGATGGGGCCACTGCACTGCAGCCTGGGCGATGGAGTGAAACTCTGTCTCAAAAACTATATATAGAGAGAGACTGGCTTCTGTAGCCTTCCCAGCGCTAGCCAAACTCCTCAAAGGTAAGCAAGTGGGGGCCACCTTGCAAGATAGTAAAAATTGTGTTCATTTTCTATTTATATTCAACCCTATAGATGTGTTTAAAAACAAAGTATTCCAAATGGGTACTTTGGATATTGGAACATTTTTTCCATGGAGTCCTTTTTAGCAATTCAGTTGCATGAGGAATAGAAATGTATTCTTAACAGTGTTGCTGCTGTGTTTCTTAAATCACTTGCCATTAATTCTCTTATGTTCTCATCTAATTCTTCCCCCACCCATTAAAACATTGGTACACCTTTGGAGTTCAGAAGTAATGATGATTTTGTCTGGGTCTTAATTCCCATGCTGCTAGGACCAGAGAGAAGGAAGGATATGCTTCATGGAGGTTCAGAATTGCATTCCATTCTGACCCACCAACTACTGCCTGCACGATAGCTGTTAGCAACAGGAAGCATTTGCAGGATGTCAAGGAAATGAGTCAATATTTAGGGCACATGGTGTGTTGAGGGAAAGCCCTTCAGAATCCATTTTCCTCAGGTGTCTATATGTTTAGGAGGTGGCCCTTATTTCTTGATGTAAACTAGTGTGTTCTGCTGGGTGATTAAGGAAACAACTTTTTCAGGCTGTGTTTAAAATCAATCAGAAACCTAGATGGGACTGCTTAAATTTGGTAAGTTAGTACCTTTTCTTACTGAGAATATTAATCAGTAGTACTAGTAATTAGTTATTCCAGCTACCTACTTTCAGAATGTTCTTAAGCATTTATTATGACTCTTTTCTAGCAAAATGGTCCATACGCAGATTCCCAAAATATCTTCTTTAGGAAGTCTGACTTAGTCAAAGAATGAATGTACTAAAGAGATTTGAAAGCTAAAGCTATTAAGTTGTTTTTTTGTTTGTTTGTTTTGTTGTTGTTTTGTTTTTGAGACGGAGTCTCACTCTGTTGCCCAGGCTAGAGTGCAGTGGCGCGATCTCGGCTCAGTACAAGCTCCACCTCCTGGGTTCACGCTATTCTCCTGCCTCAGTCTCCCGAGTAGCTGGGACTATGGGCACCCGCCACCATGCCTGGCTAATGTTTTTGTATTTTTAGTAGAGACGGGGTTTCACCGTGTTAGCCAGGATGGTCTCAATCTCCTGACCTTGTGATCCACCCGCCTTGGCCTCCCAAAGTGCTGGGATTACAGGCGTGAGCCACCATGCCCGGCTAAGTTGGTTTTAAATAAGCACTTAGGTTGTAGTTAGCCTTTTCTATTGCTCCAAGATTGGATTTTTTATTTTTTATTTTATTGTTATTTTTTTGAGACAGAGCCTTACTCTGTCGCCCAGGCTGGAGTTCAGTGGTGTGATCTCAGCTCACTGCAACCTCTGCATCCTGGATTCAAGAGATTCTCCTGCCTCAGCCTCCCGAGTAGCTGGGATTACAGGTGTGTGCCACCACGCCCGACTAATTTTTGTATTTTTAGTAGAGACAGGGTTTCGCCATGTTGGCCAGGCTGATCTCGAACTCCTGACCTCAGGTGATCTGCCTACCTCATCCTCTCAAAGTGCTGTGATTAGAGGCGTGAGCCACTGCACCCAGTCCAAGATCGGAATTTCTGCCTAACAGAAAAGCAAAAACCAAAAATTCAGACTTGCACTAAAATGGTAGCAAGTTTGCCTTACTAATGGCCACTGAAGCTTGGTTTCGTAACTCAGTAATGTTAAGTGCTAGATAAACTGGATGATGGGTTATTGTTTAGCACTTACCAGCACAGCGTTAGACCCTTGAACTATGCCTCTTACACTGATATTAGCAAATACTCCATTATTACAAGGAAAATAATTCACTGTTCAAGAGTGCAGGCTGGAGAAGAATGTAAAATAGAAATGGCTAGAGGATGTCCCTCTCATTCTGTGCTTTTGTCTCTAGAAAAGGGTGATAAAGTAACAAAGAGTGACACTTATATTATCAGGTGCTTTTGAGGAGTAACAATTTATCAATATGCAATCCACATTTAGGCTTTTAACTGCTGTTCCGCTATGCTGAAGTGCAATGGGCAATACTCATCACAAAAGCAGCTTACAGCTGTAAACAAAAAAGAGGAATTACTTTTAGGGAAGCTAGTTTAACTGTACAAATTTAAAGTCAAGAATTAACTGAAGATTTAAGGATAGAACTAAAAGAATGCATATATAATGTCATACCTGAATCTCCTACTAAATATTGAAGTTTGGTATTAGGTTGGTTTGAAAACAGTTGTTAACAATGGCCTGGCATGGTGGCTCACGCCTGCAATTCCAACACTTTGGGAGGCTGAGGCAGGCGGATCACTTGAAGTCAGGAGATCGTGACCAGCCTGGCCAGCATGGTGAAACCCTGTCTCTACTAAAAAATACAAAAATTAGCTGGGCGTGGTGGCGGGCGCCTGTAATCCCAGCTACTTGGGAGGCTGAGGCAGGAGAATTGCTTGAACCCAGGAGTTGGAAGTTGCAATGAGCCAAGATCACGCCATTGCACTCCAGCCTGGGCAACAAGAGCAAAAATCCATCTCAAAAAAACAAAACAACAACAACAAAAAACTCAGCCTTCTAAATTTGACTAGTGAGTGGGGGAAAAAGTCAAGTAAGTTTTTTTTTTTTTTAATTCTGAATTTGTTTGCAGATATACCATAGCTGAAATATAGTGTTACATTTTGTGTCTAGATTAAAAGAAAATAGAGTGGCCTAAAATAATATCCCATATTTTAAATTCTGCTATACATCAATCGCAATAGTTTTTTCCCCCCACAGTAGTTCTTTGCAATGCATTTAGCGTGAACTCCTGTTGAGGAGCAGCTTTTGTTACAAATTTAATGTGGGATTACAACTTTGAAAACTGAAATACGCCTTTTACTTTTTCGTAGCTCTGATTTGAACCTCATTTGAAAATAAGTACATTGAAGATTTATACTAACACATTTCCAGTAGCTGAGATCAAGTGTTATAGCCACTACTTTGAATGAGAAGAAAATGTGCTAATGTGCTGTACAAAACACACCGGTCCCAGGAAGAAAATAAAACAGCAGTCCATATATTCAAGTGACAGCAGGTTGTACCCTGACTCAGCACCAATCCATCCAAACCCTTTAGCAGCTTTAAAATGTGGATGTCACAGACCCCAGTGGTGTCTTCGGTACAGCAATAAACAAGAAGTGGGCCTGTGAGCTCTGTGTTCTGGCCCAGAGGGGCAATGCCTAGCTCTAAGAAAGCAGTCTGTGTACGGTTCTTCTCAAGTCTGGTCTCAACTCCAGATGTTTTCCTCCATTAGAAAATGAAAAGCTTGTTTATTCATATGAAACCCTACCGAGCTGACTTTGATTAAAAATGCATCTCCTTTATAACTTTCACAAATGGGCTGAATTTAGACTGTGCCTACTGGTAGCCATTTGTCAAGTCTCCAAGACAGGAATTTTTCTCATCTGCCTTTCAAAAACTCTTGTCTTTGTTACAATAAGCTTTCTCTTCATCAGAAGTTAATTTTAGGCCAGGCGCAGTGGCTCAGGCCTGTAATCCCAGCACTTTGGGAGGCCAAGGTGGGCGGGTCACCTGAGGTCAAGAGTTTGAGACCAGCCTGGCCAACATGGTAAAACCCTGTCTCTACTAAAAATACAAAAATTAGCTGGGTGTGGTGGCATGCGCTTGTAATCCCAGCTACTTAGGAGGCTGAGGCAGGAGAATCACTTGAACCCGGGAGGCGGAGGCTGCAGTTAGCTGAGATCACGCCACTACACTCCAGCCTGGGCGACAGAGAGAGACTCTGTCTCAAAAAAAAAAAGTTAATTTTGCTGTCACAATCACTCACGAATAATAATGCTGCAAACATGTTATGGGACTGAAGAAACAACGTAAAGAAAGGAGGTGGCCAGGCATGTTGGCTCACGCCTATAATCCCAACACTTTGGGAGGCTGAGGCGGGCAGATCATAAGGTCAGGAGATCAAGACCATGATGGCTAACACGGTGAAACTCCATCTCTACTAAAAATACAAAAATTAGCCGGGCGTGGTGGCAGGCACCTGTAGTCCCAGCTACTCAGGAGGTTGAGGCAGGAGAATGGCATCAATCCGGGAGGTGGAGCTTGCAGTGAGCCAAGATCACGCCACTGCACTCCAGCCTGGGTGACAGAGCGAGACTCCGTCTCAAAAAAAAAAAAAAAAGGAGGTGAGGGTGGCCATCACAACTGAGGCACAGGTTCTACACGTGTGAAGTACACTTTGCCTTAAATTGTGTTCTCTCCCAGTTGCTCTCTTGATTTGAATATGGGGGATTGAGTCCAACTTGACCTCTGGAAAGCTCATCACTCCAGGTGCACAGTCATTAATCATGTCTAAAGTATTTGTGTTTGGTTTGGAGAAATCCTAGTGTCAGGCATATCCTTGCTGGGGTTTTCTGGGTGTACTCCGTGTCTTTTTTATAAGAAAAGTCAGCTTTCTTACAGACAGTTGATGCAACTCTCACGTTAAAAAAAAAAAAAAAAAAAAAAAAAAGAGGGGGGTGGGGGATGGACGCTGTGGCTTACACCTATAATCCCAGCACTTTGGGAGGCCAAGGCGGGTGGATCACCTGAGGTCAGGAGTTCGAGACCAACTTGGCCAACATAGCGAAACCTCATCTCTACTAAAAATACAAAAATTAGCTGGATGTGGTGGCATGCGCCTGTAGTCCCTGCTACTCCTTGGGAGGCTGAGACAGGAGAATGGCTTGAACCCGGGAGGCAGAGGTTGCAGTGAGCTGAGACTGCGCCACTGCACTGCAGCCTGTGCAACAGAGCGAGACTGTCTCAGACAAAAAAAAAAAAGTCAACCAATAAAATCTGTTAGCTTAGAATTCAAGTGGAAAAATTGGTACGTTTAGCATTGCATGGTTACCTGGAGAGGTGGATGCAACCTGAAGTTGGTTGGTGGTGTTGGCTTTTCAGTTGCTTCCTTGTATTTACTCTTCTCTTCTCTTTTCTTTTCTTTCTCTTTTTTTTTTTTTTTTTTTTTTTTTTTTTTTTGAGATGGAGTTTTACTCTTGTTGCCCAAGCTGGAGTGCAATGGCAAGACTTCGACTCACTGCAACCTCTGCCTCCCTGGTTCAAGCGATTCTCCTGCCTCAGCCTCCTGAGTAGCTGAGATTACAGGCGTGCACCACCACGCCCCACTAATATTTGTATTTTTAGTAGAGACGGGGTTTCACCACATTGGTCAGGCTGGTCTCGAACTCCTGACCTCAGGTGATCCACCCACCTTGGGCTCCCAAAGTGCTGGGATTATAGGCGCGAGCCACCGTGCTCAGCCAATATTTACTCTTTTCTTTATACATCCAGATTTTGAACATATACACATTTAAAGAATATTATCTTGCCTAACTCTGGTTACTTTTCTTTATATTTTGTTTGAATTAATTTTTATTGAAAATGATTGGGGCCGGGCGCGGTGGCTCAAGCCTGTAATCCCAGCACTCTGGGAGGCCGAGGCGGGCGGATCACGAGGTCAGGAGATCGAGACCATCCTAGCTAACACGGTGAAACCCCGTCTGTACTAAAAAAAAAAAATACAAAAAAACTAGCCGGGCTAGGTGGTGGGCGCCTGTAGTCCCAGCTACTGGGGAGGCTGAGGCAGGAGAATGGCCTAAACCTGGGAGGCGGAGCTTGCAGTGAACCGAGATCCGGCCACTGCACTCCAGCCTGGGTGACAGAGCCAGACTCTGTCTCAAAAAAAAAAAAAAAAAAAAAAAAAAAAGGCCGGGCGCGGTGGCTCACGCCTGTAATCCCAGCACTTTGGGAGGCCAAGACGGGTGGATCACGAGGTCAGGAGATGGAGACCATCCTGGCTAACACGGTGAAACCCCGTCTCTACTAAAAATACAAAAAATTAGCTGGGCGTGGTGGCGGCGCCTGTAGTCCCAGCTACTCGGGAAGCTGAGGCAGGAGAATGGCGGGAACCCGGGAGGCGGAGCTTGCAGTGAGCTGAGATCCGGCCACTGCACTCCAGCCCGGGCGACAGAGCGAGACTCCGTCTAAAAAAAAAAAAAAAAGAAAAGAAAATGATTGAATTCTTTGCTGTTGCAATGCTCCTGTACACTTGAACTTGGTTTCCTTTTCCTCATGGTACAAAGTCAAGGGTAGCAAGGGCTGCAGTGGCCCTTAAGAAAGGACTGGAGGCTAGGCGTGGTGGCTCACGCCTGTAATCCCAGCACTTTGGGAGGCCAAGGCAGGTGGATCACCTGAGGTCAGGAGTTCGAGACCAGCCTGGCCAACATGGCAAAAATCTGTCTCTACTAAAAAAAAAAAAAGGATTTTGTGAAACTTTAAAAATACAGAGAAATGGCCAGGCTTGGTGGCTCACGCCTGTAATTCCAGCACTTTGGGAGACTGAGGAGGGCGGATCATGAGGTCGGGAGTTCAAGACCAGCCTGGCCAACATGGCAAAACTCTGTCTCTACTAAAAATACAAAAATTAGTCGGGGGTGGTGCCGCATGCCTGTAATCTCAGCTATTTGGGAGGCTGGGCAGGCGAATGGCTTCAACCCAGGAGGCAGAGGTTGCAGTGAGCCGAGATCCAGCCACTGCACTCCAGCCTGGGCGACATTTCCCCCATCCTCCGTTTCATTCCCTTCCCCTACACCAGAAGCAAGCACCACCATGATTCAATGTGTATCCTTCAAGCACAGTTTTTAATGGTGCCCAACTTTGCTGACAGAGGGCCCTTTCAGGATGCCACTTCAACCCTAAGATAGGGACTTCAAAGGGAAAACTGGAAGTGGCGTTTCTCCAGCAAAGGACCAAGAGAATTCCAAAACAAAGAAAATAATCTGGTGAATTCAGGAATACTGCTAACATCGTGTGAGCAAAATGGCTGTAACAGAGTATATCCTAGACAAAGATGTCAGAGTCCAAAAGGAATTGACAATGTTTCTTCCGAAGTGGTCATGAGGTCCTCAGTTGGAAATGGGGTCGCGGCACACGTGGTATATGACATGGCTGCCTTCCCCAGATTTGTGGAAATAAGATTTCTAGTCATCATAGGTTTTTCTCACCTGTGGTTTGAGTCCTATGAGCAAGAAAAGGATGGTTTTTGTTTCTGTTAAGTTTTCCTTTAAGAAAAGAAAAGTACCAAGGCCCAAGTTTGTGTAGAGCCTTGCCTTGTAGGGGACTTTGATTCTGCCCAAGACAATTCCTCCAGCTTTAAGCTTGGCATCCCAGCAGCTCAACTTTCCAATCTTCTCTGAGCAAATAATGACAAACGAAATAGCACTTTAAGCCATCTGTTCAAGTTGGTGCATTTTGCCTCTGGTGTTTATAAACCTGCTCCAATAAAAAGCAAAAACAAAGCCCAGAGTTTAGCAAAAAGCATGGTTGGGTGAGCAGCCAAAAGCAATTTCCATCTCAGAAAGAAACACAAATTTATTTTTATCCAAGATGTTTTGGTAATGTGTGGTTTGCTTCAGAACAACAAATGTGGCATGGCCTGGTATCTTGAAGCGTCTCTCCTTTTTGAAGAAAAGCAAAGAAATGGGAGGAATATGGGGAGGATCACAACTTTGTGGTTGTGTGTTTATGTGTAAGCTTGGCTTTGTTGCTGAAATTAGCAATAAGATTCTTCTGGAACATCTGCCTATCTAGTTCATCAAATGATTCTTCATAATGCTTGGGGATGATTTTCAGGGCTGACCAATGGCGGTTAGCTTTACTTTTCGTTTGCTTTGGGGAATTTCAATGGGGATTTTTTTCTATTGATTTGCTAAATGATATCACAAGGTAGTATTCTTTTGTCTTGTCTACAGAATATCACTACAAAAAGATTGGAGTATTTAGTTCTCAGCAAGCAGTAGGATAACCCTAATTCCCATAACCCTGTGAGGTACGTGAAATATCCTTATCTTACTGAAGAAATTTCAGCTCAATGGGCTTAAATATAATAACTTGTCTGGGGTGGCTCAGCAGGATGAAAGATAAACAGGAAATTATTTTCTTTTCTTTCTTTTTTTTTTTTTTTTTTGAGACAGAGTCTTGCTCTATTGCCCAGGCTGGAGTGTAGTGGTGCGATCTCGGCTCACTGCAACCTCTGCCTCCCAGGTTCAAGTGATTCTCCTGCCTCAGCCTCCCGAGTAGCTGGGATTACAGGCATGTGCCACCATGCCTGGCTAATTTTTGTATTTTTAGTAGAGACAGGGTTGTGCCATGTTGGCCAGGCTGGTCTTGAACTCCTGACCTCAGGTGATCTGCCTGCCTCGGCTTCCCAAAGTGCTGGGATTACAGGCGTGACCACCGCGCCCGGCCTTAAATCATTTTTTAACAATGAAAATCCATTTTAGAATTAAGGTCTGGCGGACAGTCCTGTTTAGTCTTGTTATGGCAAGGAGCATTCTTGCCTGAAACTGTAAGCACTAAGGAAGTGAATTGTGAAGTCTCTGTGCCCTATGTGTGTTCCTCCTCTGCTATTTGACATCTTGCTAACTCCACTGGTTCTGTTAAGTCCTTCCACGCCAGGAACAATATCATAGCGGTAACTCAATTAGTTAGCGGTACTTTCTCAGGGATTTGAACCTAGGGTGTTTGACTCCAGAATACAAACTCTGTTGCCTCAGGATTAAATGGATCAAATTCTTTGTATCATAGTTTTGGTCATCTAGGTCCAATGTGAATGATTTACTCAATAGATATTTCGACCACACAATAATTTGAGTTCTGACCTCTATGTATTAATAAAAGTGCACCTGCCGGGCGTGATGGCTCACGCCTGTAATCCCAGCACTTTGGGAGGCCGAGGTGGGCGGATCACAAGGTCAGGAGATCGAGACCATGGTGAAACCCCGTCTCTACTAAAAATAGAAAAAATTAGCCGGGCGCAGGGGCGGGCACCTGTAGTCCCAGCTACTCGGGAGGCTGAGGCAGGAGAATGGCGTGAACCCGGGAGGCGGAGCTTGCAGTGAGCCGAGATTGCGCCACTGCACTCCAGCCTGGGTGACAGAGCAAGACTCCGTCTCAAAAAAAAAAAAAAAAAAAAAAAAAGTGCACCTGATAACACATAAGCACTTGTTTTTGTAATTTTTTTATTTTTTATTTTTTGAGACAGAGTCTTACTCTATTACCCAGGCTGGAGTGCAGCGGCATGATCTCAGCTCACTGCAACCTCCACCTCCTGGGTTCAAGTGATTCTCCTGCCTCAGCCTCCTAAGTAGCTAGGATTACAGGCGAGTGCTAGCACGCCAAGCTAATTTTTGTACTTTTAGTAAAGACGGGGTTTCTCCATGTTGGCCGGGCTGGTCTTGAGTTCCTGACCTCAGGTGATCCACCTGCCTCGGCCTCTCAAAGTGCTGGAATTACAGGTGTGAACCACCGTCCCCAGCCAATTTTTGTAATATTTTTTAAAAGCCTCCAAAATGAGTGATTTCTAGCAAGCTTGCTCTGGGCTTCCCTAAGGACCTCTGAGGAAGTCCTTGCTACCCGGAGACAGCAGCTATTTTGAGACTGGCCTTTGTAGCCAAACCTTAGAAACCATCTGAGTTCTGACTGAAATGTACAATTTGCAATGTATTAACGACTAGCAGAATTCTTTTTTTTTTTTGAGACGGAGTCTCGCTCTATCGCCCAGGCTGGAGTGCAGTGGCACGATGTCGGCTCACTGCAAACTCCGCCTCCCGGGTTCACGCCATTCTCCTGGCTCAATTTTCTGTATTTTTAGTAGAGACGGGGTTTCACCGTGTAGCCAGGATGGTCTCGATCTCCTGACCTTGTGATCTGCCCGCCTCGGCCTCCCAAAGTGCTGGGATTACAGGTGTGAGCCACCGCGCCCGACCTGACTAGCAGAATTCTTAATAACTTGGTTGGCCGGGCGCGGTGGCTCAAGCCTGTAATCCCAGCACTCTGGGAGGCCGAGGCGGGCGGATCACGAGGTCAGGAGATCGAGACCATCCTGGCTAACACGGTGAAACCCCGTCTCTACTAAAAAAAAAAAAAAAAAAATACAAAAAACTAGCCGAGCGAGGTGGCGGGCGCCTGTAGTCCCAGCTATTCGGGAGGCTGAGGCAGGAGAATGGCGTAAACCCGGGAGGCAGAGCTTGCAGTGAGCTGAGATCCGGCCACTGCACTCCAGCCCGGGCGACAGAGCGAGACTCCGTCTCAAAAAAAAAAAAAATAACTTGGTTTCCTGTATTGGATCAAAATAAGTCTACGTGGTTGATCAAAGGAAGAGGAATGAAACATACTTTCAATAAATGGTTTTGTGCCATTCTATTTATACCTTCAGCCTGTCAACTAATGTTAGGCTGAAAAATTAGAAAGCTGTCTCCATATAACTAATTCTCAACTATGCCATTAGTAACTGGAAAGTGGCGCTGCTTTCTCATTAGCATGAATCTACTTGATTGCACAGACATTCTACCCTGGAAGAAAATACATGTCCTGCCCCCACTCCCATGGGATTCAAAGCTATTTTCACTTGGAATGAAAATAAATGCAGCCCGTAAGCATCATTTTCCCCTAAATTGGCTCTTGTGGGGGAAAATTAAGTTTGCTCACCATTAATATAGAAATTTCTAGAAGGTACAAGAGGTTTTGATTTGAGCTGTATGGGTTTCTCATTAGCCAAAGACCCGATAGGTGCCTATGAAGAAAACTGGGAAGAATAACTGAAGAAGAAAACAAAATAACCAGATGGGATGCTCCCAGGGATCCCTGGGGGAGGCACTCTGGAAGTGGTTTCTAAACACTGGGTTGATCCCCAGACCTCATAATCCTTGAGGATTTTGTCTGGTCAAAATGATGCAGAAGGAGAAATTGGGACAATCGAGTAAGATTTTCATAAGACTGAATTTGCTCTATTTAAACAACTATCCTATGAGATTATGTACCTTTGGATCTTTTTTAAAGAATTTTTTATAGAGATGGGGTCTCACTGTATTGGCCAGGCTAGTCTCAAACTCCTGGCCTCAAATGATCTGCCCACCTCTGCTTCCCAAAGGGCTGGGATTACAGGTGTGAGCCACTGTGCCTGGCCTCCTTTGGCTCTTTTGAAATTCAAATGTCTTTCCTTGTATGGAATGACAGTGATAGTTGTGGTTGGTTGGTTGTTTTTTAATTCCCTAACTTGGCACAACAAAAAGTTGGCAAACCAAATTGGTCCCTTTTTTTTGCTTTTTGTTTTTGTTTGTTTGTTTTTTATTTTGATTCAGAGTCTCGCTCTGTCGCACAGGCTGCAGTGCAGTGGCGCAATCTCGGCTCACTGCAACCTCTGCCTCCCGGGTTCAAGCCATTCTCCTGTCTCAGCCTCCCAAGGAGTAGCAGGGACTACAGGCGCATGCCACCACATCCAGCTAATTTTTGTATTTTTAGTAGAGATGGTGCTTCACCATGTTGGTCAGGCTGGTCTCGAACTCCTGATCTCAGGCGATCCACCCGCCTCGGTCTCCCAAAGTGCTGGGATTACAGGCGTGAGCCACAGCACCCGGCCAGGTCCCGTTTTTAAAAAAAAGTGTATCAGTTTGTGAAATCTGAGATATCTGAGAGCAGCTCATCTATGGCATCTCAGTAAATGGTGGATTCCAAATGAGGCAAGCTGGAATAGGGCCCGCAGTGTTCACTGACACAGCAAGTGTAGGGTCAGCAAACGACAGGGTGGAGCAGAGAGGACAAGCGTGTGTTTATTTTCTGTAGCTCAAAGACTTGACAAGTCAAAGAATCCCTGGCCATTGAAGTCCAAGGAGTAAATATACCAACTCATGTACCTTACACTGATACGAGCTGTTCACTGATCTGAGTGCCCAGGGAGGGTTCGTTCCCTGCATGTGGATTTGGGGAGAGATTCTCTTCTCCCCAGGGCCCATTGACTGCCTTTTCCAGAACTGGCCATCACAATTTGCCCATCTATCTTGGCAAAGAAGGACCACCTTGGTCTGCTTGTCCAGGCAGGGCCTCCACAGACACCCCCCTTCCCCCACATGGTCTCCCCTCCTCTCGCTCCCTGCCCTGGCCTGGGTAGACTGGCTGTGCTGGGAGGAAAGGTGGCCCCTCATCATCTCCCCTACCCACTGTCCTGGGCCGTGGCCTCCATGTCCCACACTGTCCCACCCTCCACTCAGTTGTCATACAGACAGTAAGTGAGGATGAAAATATGCAAAATTGACCAGGCGCAGTGGCTCAGGCCTATAATCCCAGCACTTTGGGAGACCGAGATGGGTTGATCACCTGAGGTCAGGAGTTCGAGACCAGCCTGGCCAACATGGTGAAACCCCGTCTCTACTAAAAATACAAAAATTAGCCGGGCATGGTGGTCGGCGCCTGTAATCCCAGCTACTTGGGAGACTGAGGCAGGAGAATGGCTAGAACCCGGGAGGCGGAGGTTGCAGTGAGCGGAGATTGTGCCACTGCACTCCAGCCCGGGAGACAGAGTGAGACTCCGTCTCAAAAAAAAAAAAAGAAAAAAGAAAATATGCAGGATCACATTTGCTTCCCCACGTCCTTCCACTGCTCAGCATTTCCTACTGTCTTTGCCTTGTCCATCCTCTCATCATGGTGGCAGCCAGGCCAGTCTTGTTCTTTGTCTTGGGGATGTATTAGCAGAAAGTAGAGGAAAAGGAGCTGCTTCTAGCATCCGACTTTTAAAGGGCCTGGCCCCTGAGAGACAACAAAATAACTCCAAGTGGACCCTTGATTTGAGGCAACATGCCTGGACCAGAAAAAGGTCCACATGCCTGGACTCACCAGGGAGTAAAAGGGTGAGGGAAGGTGTGCAGGCCCAGAACACCTGCTCACACCCCAGCTGGCAGAGGGTGCTACACCCAGAGGGGCCTGCAGATGAGGGCCAGACACAGATGCAAAGGCGCGCCTGCCTCATTCACAGTTGACAACAGGTGGAAACAGCCCAGGCATCCATGGACAGATGAATGGGTAAACAGAATGGGGCCTATCCATACAATGGAATATGATTCAGCAATGAAAAGGAAGGAAGCACTGATGCGTGTTGCAACACAGATGAACTTTGGAAACAGGCTGAGTGAAAGAAGCCAGATACGCCAGGCACGGTGGCTCATGCCTGTAATCCCAGCACTTTGGGAGGCCGAGGCAGGCGGATTACCTGAGGTCAGGAGTTCAGGACCAGCCTGGCCAAGACGGTAAAACCCTGTCTCTACTAAAAATACAAAAATCAGCTGGGCGTGGTGGCGGGTGCCTGTGATCCCAGCTACTCGGGTGGCTGAGGCAGAGAATTGCTTGAACCCGGGAGGCAGTGGTTGCAGTGAGCTGAGATTGCGCCACTGCACTCCAGCCTGGGCGACAGAGCTAGAGTCTGTCTCAAAAAAAAAAAAAAAAAAAAAAAAAAAAAAAAAAAAAAAAAGAAGCCAGATACAGGAGGCCTTGGTCACATGATTCTATTGATACAAAACATCCAGAATAGGCAAATCCATAGAGATGGAAAGCAGATTAGTGGCTGCCAGGGGCTGGGAAAGGGGAGAATGGGAAGTGACTGCAAATGGGCAGGGGTCTTTTTTTTTTGGAGAAAGGAAAATGTTCTGGAACTAGTGATGATAGTTGCACAAGATTATGAATGCACTAAATGCTACAAATTGCACACGTTAAAATGGTTACAATGGTAAATGTTATGGTATGTATATTTTACCACAATAAAAAAAAACTTTTGGCTGGTGCGGTGGCTCACACCTGTAATCCCAGCACTTTCAGAGGCCGAGGTGGGTGGATTGCTTGAGGTCAGGAGTTCGAGACCAGCTTGGCCAACATGATGAAACCTCATCTCTACTAAAAATACAAAAACTTAGCTGAGTGTGGTGGCGTGTGCCTGTAGTCCCAGTTACTCAGGAGGCTGAGGCAGGAGAATCGCTTGAGCCCGGGAGGCAGAGGTTGTAATGAGCTGAGATGGCGCTACTTCACTCCAGCCTGGGTAACAGAGCGAGACTCCATCTCAAAAAAGAAAGAAAGAAAGGGAGAAAGAGAGAGGAAGGAAGGAAGGAAGGAAGGAAGGAAGGAAGGAAGGAAGGAAGGAAGGAAGGAAGGAAGGAAGGAAGGAAGGAAGGAAGGAAGGAAGGAAGGAAGGAAGGAAGGAAGGAAGGACTTTTAATGGTGAACATGGTTAATTATATATGTATTTTACCACAATAAATTAAAAAAAATTTTTTTTTTTTTGAGACAGGATCTCGTTCTGTCCCCCAGGTTGGAGTGCAGTGGTAGTGCAATCTCAGCTCATCACAACCTCTGCCTCCGGGGCTCAAGCAATCCTCCCACCTCAGCCTCCCGAGTAGCTGGGATTACAGATGTGCGCCACCATGCTCTGCTAACTTTTTTTGTATTTTTTGTAGAGACAGGGTTTTACCACGTTGCCCAGGCTGCTCTCAATCTCCTGAGCTCAAGCAATCTGATTTACCCGCGTTGGCTTCCCAAAGTGCTGGGATCATAAGTGTGTACAATTAAATTATTATTGACTATAGTCACCCTATTGTGCTATCAAATACTAGATCTTATTTATTCTATAAATACCAGATGCTATTCTATTTTTTTGTACCCATTAACAATCCCCACCCCACCCCCACTACCATTCCCAGTCTCTGGCAAGCGTCCTACACTCTACACAATACATTTTTAATAAAAAAATTTTACTTTTTATTTTTTGGTAGAGATAGGTTCTCCCTATGTTGCCCGGGCTGGTCTTGAATTCCTGGCTTCAAGTGATCCTCCCGCCTCAGCCTCCGAAAGTGTGGGATTACATGCATGAACCACTGACCCCGGCCTCAATAAATGTTTTTGTTTGTTTGTTTGTTTTTGAGATGGAGTCTTACTCTGTTGCCCAGGCTGGAGTGCAGTGGTGCGATCTTGGCTCACTGCAACCTCCACCTCCCAGGTTTAAGTGATTTTCCTGCCTCAGCCTCCCAAGTAGCTGGGATTACAGGCACCTGCCACAACGCCCTGCTAATTTTTGTATTTTTAGTAGAGACAGGATTTCAGCATGTTGGCCAGGCTGGTCTTGAACTCCTGACCTCAAGTGATCCGCCTGCCTTGGCCTCCCAAAGTGCTGGAATTATAGGCATGAGCCACCATGCCCAGCTGCCTCAAATTTTTAAAAAAACATGTGCCTTCCCCTGCACATTGTTCCAGGGACCTGCACACACACCCTCTGCCTGGCACACCACAGCTGACAAGGGCTGACAATAGTCAATTTCATCAGAGTGCTTTTCTCACCTAGATCCTTCGTTTCTGCCTCCTCACCACACTCCTTTACCCACAGACAGTGGGAGGGGAGACCTGGACACTCTCAGCTTCCTCCTGCCCCCGAGTTCCAGGGATCAAAGATAAAATTGAAAACAGTAGCTATGCCCACTGCTCCCTGGTGGAAGGCAAAGCCACCTTTTGAGGAGGTCTCATGGGAGAGTGAGCCCCCTCCCTGTGCATAACCTGACCCCCAAATTGGGGCTCTTCAGACCCCATCAGATCCTGCATAGGCCCTCCAGGATAGGTGCTCAGGGTACAGCAGCTGGCTAAGGCGCTGTGCCTTGTTTTCTAGGTGGTGTGCCCACCCGGGCTCCCGGTCCCACCTGGTCACAAGCATCTCCGTGTCAACTGATGAACACCCCTGTCCAGCAGGTGCCAGACACCCGAAATCAAGAGAAGTGTTCTGTGTTTCAAGAGCCTGATGGGGTGGCAAAGTCCCCGGGGGAGGCCTGATGGCAGGGAAGGCTTCTGACACACCTCTGCAGGGGCCAGGGCCCTGAGTCCCCAGTCCCCATGGTGTGTTTCTGGGTGAGGTCAGTGGCACTGCCAGCGCCGTGGTCATATTACCCAGCCCACAGCTGCCAGGCCTGCAAGCTCTTTCCTACTTCCCTTAGGTGCCCAGACCCAAAGCCAAAAGGACCTTGACCCGTGGGGGTCGTGGGTAATGAAAACAGTCCTGCGAACTTGAACTTCACTAGGGAGGTGGCGCTCTCTCTGCCCCGGTTCTATCACGCGCATCCGTTAGGAACCAAGCGGCACCTGCGCGAGGCCAGGCTTGTTGACATATTTCCTGCTGGTGGCGTCCTCTCGCGTAGAGCACGACTGCGCAAAGCGCCCACAGTCACCCGAGCGATGACGGCAGCAAGACTCCGAAGCCCCCTTAGCAACCAAGCCAGCGCCACCGCCCTAGCGCAGGGACTACAGCCGGGTCTTCCGAAGTGAGGACATGCTGCCCTCTAGAGGCCGGGGGGTGACATGGCCCATGACGCAGTCAGGGCAGGGTGGGTACGGGTGGGAGGAAGCAAAGTGGACAACCCTGGAGAGGGGGGAGGGGCGAGGGATAGCATTAGGAGATACATCTAATGTAAATGACGAGTTAATGGGTGCAGCACACCAACATGGCACATGTATACATATGTAACAAACCTGCACTATGTGCACATGTACCCTAGAATATAAAGTATAAAAAAAAAAAGAAATAAATATAAGAAGGCAAATGCAAAAAAAAAAAAAGATCTGTTCAAGGTCACAGGGAGTCGGGGCTCACGCGGAGGCACAGATCCGAGCTCTCTGTACTGGGCCCTTTGGTATTCTGTTGGCTCCTGGGTTTTTTTGTTTTGTTTTGTTTTTTGTTTTGTTTGTTTGTTTGAGATGGAGTCTCTGTCGCCCAGGCTGGAGTGTAGTGGCGCGATATCGGCTCACCACAACTCCGCCTGCTGGGATCAAGCGATTCTCCTGCTTCAGCCTCCCGAGTAGCGGGGATTACAGGCGCGCGCCACCATGCCAGCTAACTTGTATTTCTTAGCTTTTTTTAAGCTTTTTTTTTTTTTTTGAGATGGAGTTTCGCTCTTGTTGCCCAGGCTAAAGTGCAGTGGCGTGATCTTGGCTCACGGCAACCTCCCCCTGCAGGGTTCAAGAGATTCTCCTGCCTCAGCCTTCCGAGTAGCTGGGATTACAGGCGCGTGCCAACATGCCTGGCTAATTTTTTGTAGCTTTAGTAGAGACGGGGTTTCACCATGTTGGCCAGGCTGGTCTTGAACTCCTGACCTCAGGTGATCCGCCCACCTTGGCCTTCCAAAGTGTGGGATTACAGGTGTGAGCCACTGCGCCCTGCTGCCCTGTTAATTTTTTTTTTTTTTTTAGATGGAGTTTCACTCTTGTTGCCCTGGCTGGGGAGCAGTGGCATGATCTCGGCTCCCCGCAACCTCTGCCTCCTGGGTTCAAGCGATTCTCCTGCCTCAGCCTCCTGGGTAGCTGGGATTATAGGCATGCGCCACTACTCCTGGATAATTTTGTATTTTTAGTAGAGACGGGGTTTCTCCATGTTGGTCAGGCTGCTCTCAAACTCCCGACCTCAGGTTATCCACCCGCTTTGGCCTCCCAAAGTGCTGGGATTACAGGCGTGGGCCACCGTGCCTGGCCCTGCCCCTTTTAATTTTTAAAAAAGAAAACAATCCGGCCGGGCGCAGTGGCTCACGCCTGTAATCCCAGCACTTTGGGAGGCCGAGGCAGTCGGATCACCTGAGGTCGGGAGTTTGAGACCAGCCTAACCAACATGGAGAAACCCCGTCTCTACTAAAAAATACAAAAGTTAGCCGGGCGTGGTGGTGCATGCCTGTAATCCTAGCTACTTGGAGGCTGAGGCAGGAGAATCACTTGAACCCGGGAGGCAGAGGTTGCAACGAGCTGAGATCCTGCCATTGCACTCCAGCCTGGGCAACAAGAGTGAAATTCTGTCTCAAACAAACAAACAAAAAATCTCATTTCTGTAATCCCAGCACTTTGGGAGGCTAAGGTGGGAGGATCACTTGAAGCCAGGAGTTTGAGACCAGTCTAGCCAACATGCTGAAACCTGTCTCTATTAAAAATACAAACTTAGCCAGGTGCAATGGCGAGTGTCTGTAATCCCAGCTACTTGGGAGCCTGAGGCAGAAGAATCCCTTAAGACTGGGAGGCAGGGGCTGCAATGAGCCAAGATTATGCCACTGCCCTCCAGCCTAGGCAACAGAGTGAGACTCTGTCTCAAAAAAAAAAACAAAAAAACCTCTCACACACTCTATACATACACAGAACTCATGAAGCTTAACCCTCAGAGCCCCTCATTTGCAGAAGACCCTTCAGGGCCTTTAAAATGGGACACGTTTCACATATAGTTTTCACATATGGTTATTATTGGCCATCCTGGGGTAGGAATGACTTCCAGGAATTATCTGACCTGCCCACCTGGCCTCACGACACTATGCACTACAGCAGCTGGGACTGGGCTGGTGGAGGAGCAGCAAGGTTTGGAATGTACAGAACCAGAAGTTAATCCGTGGAAAATTCTTCCAACCATCAAATGCAAAAACTTGTAAGCAGATCAAAATGAAAGTTTTTCCTCCTAAGAATATAATCAGGCTATGCGTGGTGGCTCACGCGTGTAATCCCAGCACTTTGGGAGGATGAGGCAGGAGGATCGCTTGAGCTCAGGAGTTTGAGACCAGCCTGGGCAACGTAGGAAGACCCTACCCCTAAAAAAACAATAATAAAAGATTAGCCAGGTGTGGCGGCGCATGCCTGTACTACTGCCGAGGCTGAGGTGGGAGGATCACTCGAGCCCGGGAAGTCAAGTCTGCAGTGAGCCATGATTGCACCACTGCACTCCAACCTAGGTGACAGAGTGAGTGAGACCCTGTCTCGAAGAAGAAGAAGAAGAAGAAAAAAAAAAAAAAATATATATATATATATATATAAAATATATGTATTCAATAATGCAGTAATTGCAAACTCACTAGATGATGAAATTATTTTTCAAATATTTCTATATATATCCAATAGAAACTATTCTGACGTCTGAGAAGTAAATTGTACCAAAATGTTTTTTTCAGATCATACCAAAAAAGGAAGAGATAAATTTTGAATAGAGGTAATATATGGGCTCTTAGATTGTTAAACAATCTACTTAATAAAAGAAGTGTAATACATGAACACAGTAGGAAAACATTTACATTTTGTGCAGATTTGACTAAAATACTGTCATTGACAAAGATAACACAAATCTCATAATAGACTAGATCTCTACAGCAAGAAATGGAGATCAAATTGGTTCATGAGTATTGCCAATCTAGAGTATTTAAGGTTAGTTCCTGAACATGAAACCTTGACATGCCCTGAAAACTTACAGCTTTTATATGAAAGAAACTTGATAGAAGTTTTCCCAAATTTGACAGCAATCCTAAAAATGTGCACAGAATTATTAATTATGAAAATGTAAAGCTGAAATTTTTCTAAACTATCAATAATGAAAACCAAATTTCTATCAACCATGCTAGAACAAAAACTGAACTATCTATCTTTATTTATTTATTTATTTATTTATTTTTGAGATGGAGTCTGGCTCTGTCACCCAGGCTGGAGGGCAGTGGCCCTATCTCAGCTCACTGCAACCTCCGCCTCCCGGATTCAAGTGATTCTCCTGCCTCAGCCTCCTGAGTAGCTGGGATTACAGACATGCACCACCACGCCTGACTAATTTTCATATTATTAATAGAGATGGGGTTTCACCATGTTGGCCGGGCTGGTCTCGAACTCCTGACCTCAGGTGATCCACCTGCCTCGGCCTCCCAAAGTGCTGGGATTACAGGCGTGAGCCACACACCCCCCCCCAGCCAAAAACTGAATTATCTTTCTATCTTCTCCCTAGAAAATATTATAAAATTGTGGCCATAGGCCAGGAGCAGTGGCTCAAGCCTGTAATCCCAGCACTTTGGGAGGCCGAGGCAGGCGGATCACGAGGTCAGGAGATCGAGACCATCCTGACGAACACGGTGAAACGCCGTCTCTACTAAAAATACAAAAAATTAACCGGGCGAGGTGGCGGGTGCCTGTAGTCCCAGCTACTCGGGAGGCTGAGGCAGGAGAATGGCGTGAACCCGGGAGGCGGAGTTGCAGTGAGCTGAGATCCAGCCACTGCACTCCAGCCTGGGCAACAGAGCAAAACTCTGCCTCAAAAAAAAAAAAAAAAAAAAAAAAAAAAAAAAAAAAAAAAAAAAAAAAAAATTGTGGCCGTACGAAAAGGTGATCAAAGAGTATGCAGCCAAAAATTATAGGGGGAAAATGTGCCATTGAGGTTTGTTAAGCAGTTAGCAAAACTTTGTTAGTTTTCTGAATTGTGTGAAATTTGAGGTATTTCTCAACTTTGAAAATATTGTGAATTGTGTTTTCTTTCTAATTCTAAATAGGCATCCCTTTCTTACCTAATTTTGCATTCACATTTTGTGGTTTTTAAAACATTTTTATTAATTATTTTTTCTTTTAAATAAAGACGAAACCTTGCTATGTTGCCCAGGCTGGTCTTGAACTCCTGGGCTCAAGCAATCCTCCTGCCTCAGCCTCCCAAAGTGCTGAGATTACAGGTGTGAACCACTGTGCTTGGCCTGTGTTTTTTTTTTTTAAAGGGCTCCCCAAAATTGTATAATCTTTAGGGACCACAAAACCTGGGTCCACCCCATGCATGCATGCACACACATGTACATGCACGATCGCACATGCACACGCACCCCAATGTGCGCACATACACATATTCCAGGAAATTCATAGAATCACCAAATTATCATAGATTTAGTCAAAGCTTGCTCCAAAGAGAATTTTTGCTAATTAACTTTACTAATTAAGCTAATTTTCCCATTGGTTCCCCCAGTACCTTCTGTTCCTTTAGTGTCACCCCCAAAGAAATTGCAGAGGACTGCTTTGGGCCATTATTGCACAATTCTCTCAGACAGAAGGGGTGGTTTTCCTTCCTCTTTCGTCTGTCGGGTATTTTAAGATTGTCATCATCTGTTATGCAAAAAAAAAAAAAATCAAACCTTCATTTTTATGTTAATTTCCACGAGCTAAACTTTCATTTTGTTCTACTGACATTTATAGAAATAGGTTTTTTAGAAGTCAGTTACTCAAAGTTAAGTGGATGCAACCTGAAGAGGGGCACCTTGTCCCCTGAAATCTATGATAACATCCTCCTTGGTAGCGAGGTTCTGGTCCCATGATAGGATTTTTGCTGACCTAGAAGAGGAAACATAAGAGGCATACGGGTATGCCAGATGGTGAAAAATAGGTTTACAGCACCAAAATAGTGTTGTTTCTTTTTTATTAAAAAGTAGGCTAGTATTGAATGCCAGAAGGCGCGAAATCCAGCACTGAGTAAGAATCTCCACATTTAGCATTCATCTTGGCACGCATGACAAGGCAGGGGACAGTGGGCGCCCCAGCCTGGTGGGGGGTACTGCTGCAGGCTGGCTCCTGCGGCACACAGGATTCGGGAGGTCTGAGGCTGGGAGGGCCAGCTTGGCCCCTGTTCCCCATCCCCACCACCATCAGACTGGAAGTCCGCAGCTCTGTACTCTCTGACTCACCACATCTTCTTCATACTAGATTCTAATGTCCAAGAACCAGGAAGGCTGGAACCCTGACCTCCAAGAAGTCCTAGCTTCTTCAGCGTCATTGATGGTAACTGCCATCTGTAAAAGTTTCCCCCATGCTGGACGCGGTGGCTCACGCCTGTAATCATGAGCCACTGCCCGAATGGGAGGCCGAGGTGGATGGAACACTTGAGATCAGGAGTTTGAGACCAGCCTGGCCAACGTGGAGAAACCCTGTCTCTACTAAAAATACAAAAAATTAGCTGGGCGTGGTGGTGCGCACCTGTAATCCCAGCTACTTGGAAGGCCTAGGCAGGAGAATTGCTTGAACCCGGGAGGCAGAGGTTGCAGTGAGCGGAGATCAAGTTACTGCACTCCAGACTGGGTGACAGAGCAAGACACCGTCTCAAGAAAAAAAAAAAAAAAAGTTTCCCTCAAACCACTAGCAACCAGCCTCCTTCGAGCTCTCCAATTTATGAGAAACTAGAATTCAAGAGGGTTAGTCTCTTTGCCAGCAAAATCCTTATCACCTGCGTCATCCCACTCTGAGTCGGGTAGCTTTTGCTGCAAAACCGACCCCCACAAAGCTTAGGGCCTTAAAACACCAACTTTTTGTTGTTGTTGTTGAGACAGGGTCTTGCTCTGTCACCCAGGCTGGAGTGCAGTGGCTCGATCACAGCTCCCTGCAGCCTTCACCTCCTGGGCTGAATTGATCCTCCCACCTCAGCCTCCTGAGTAGATGGGACTACAGTCACACACCACCGTGCCCAGCTAATTTTTTTTTTTTTTTTTTTTTTTTTTTTTTGAGACGGAGTCTTGCTTTGTCACCCAGGCTAGAGTGCAGTGGCCGGATCTCAGCTCACTGCAAGCTCCGCCTCCCAGGTTCACGCCATTCTCCTGACTCAGCCTCCCGCGTAGCTGGGACTACAGGCGCCCACCACCTCGCCCGGCTAGTTTTTTGTATGTTTTAGTAGAGACGGCGTTTCACCATGTTAGCCAGGATGGTCTCGATCTCCTGACCTCGTGATCCGCCCGTCTCGGCCTCCCAAAGTGCTGGGATTACAGGCTTGAGCCACCGCGCCCGGCCTCCAGCTAATTTTTTAATTTTTTTGTAGAGACAGGGTCTCCCTGTGTTGCCCAGGTTGGTCTTGAACTCCTGGGCTCAAGCGATTCCCCCCACCTCAGTCTTCCAAGTAACTAGGACCACAGACATGGCCAGCTAATTTTTTGATTTTTTTGTAGATATGGGGGTCTTACTGTGTTACCCAGGCTGGTCTTGAACCCCTGGGCTCAAGCGATCCTTCCGCCTCCGCCTCTCAAAGTGCTGGGATTATAGGCATGAAGCCAAAACACCAACTGTTGATTTAGCTTTTGCTGCTGAGGGCTGGCAATCTGGGCTGAGCTCAGCTGATGCACATGGCTCCCACCTGCATCTGCCAGACTGGCTGCGAACGGGCTGGTCTGGAGTGACCTCAGCTGGTCGGATCGTGTTCGTCTGCCTGGTTCTGCATCCCCGGCAGGCTAGCCCACGTTTGTTCAAAGGGAGGCGGCGGGGTTCCAGGAGAGTGAACAGAAACCGCAGACAAGCTCAAGGTCTCTTGCCACTGAGACCTGGAGCAGGCACAATGTGAAGTATTCAACTGGTCAAAACAAGTCCCAAGTCCAGCCCAGGCTCAAGGGCTGCCCCTCTTGATTCAAAGAGCTACCCTGCATTGAGAAGGAGTGGGGGCACGGGAAGGGTAATTATTGTAAATAATGCATTGTAAATATTGTATTTTTTCTTTAAAAAGATTTTTTTTTTTGAGACAAAGCTTTCTCTGTTGCCAGGCTGGAGTGCAGTGGCACAATCTTAGCTCACTGCAACCTATGCCTCTCAGGTTCAAGCAATTCTCCTGCCTCAGCCTCCCGAGTAGCTGGGACTACAGGCGCATACCACCACGCCCAGCTAATTTTGGTATTTTTAGTAGAGATGGGGTTTCACCACATTGGCCAGGATGGTCTCGATCTCTTGACCTCATGATCCATCCGCCTTGGTCTCCCAAAGTGCTGGGATTACAGGCGTGAGCCACCATGCCCGGCCTTAAAAAGATTTTCTTGTGATAAAATATACATACAATTTGCCATTGTAACCATTTTTATGTATACAGTTCAGTGGCGTTAAGTACATTCTTAACGCCACTGAACTGTATCTAGCACACGATCGTGGTTCACTGCAGCTTCAACCTTCTGGACTCAAGTAATCCTCCCACCTCAGCCTCCCAAGTAGTTGGGACTACAAGCTAACACCACCATTACCAACTAATTTTTGTATTTTGTGTAGAGACAAGGTCTCCCTATGTTGCCCAGGCTGGTCTCGAACTCCTTGGCTCAAGCAATCCTCCCACCTTAGCCTCCCAAAGTGCTGGGATTATAAGCATGAGCCACTGTGCACAGCTGTGGATGAGTTCTTGTTCACCTTTCTGCAGGCGCCATGTTTTCATCCCTCTGGAACCTCCCCATACCCCATCTTCTTGGCCTTTTATGGAGACTTCATTGGATAGGCATGAAGCATGGACATCCATTTAGAAATGTGATTGGGCGGCCGGGCACGGTGGCTCAAGCCTGTAATCCCAGCACTTTGGGAGGCCGAGACGGGCGGATCATGAGGTCAGGAGATCGAGACCATCCTGGCTAACACGGTGAAACCCCGTCTCTACTAAAAAATACAAAAAACTAGCCGGGCGAAGTGGCGGGTGCCTGTAGTCCCAGCTACTCAGGAGGCTGAGGCAGGAGAATGGCGTGAACCCGAGAGGAGGAGCTTGCAGTGAGCTGAGATCCGGCCACTGCACTCCAGCCTGGGTGACAGAGCAAGACTCCGTCTCAAAAAAAAAAAAGAAATGTGATTGGGCCAGGCGTGGTGGCTCACGCCTGTAATCCTAGCACTTTGGGAGGCTGAAACGGGTGGATCACCCGAGGTCAGGGATTCAAGACCAGCCTGGTCAACATGGTGAAACCCTGTCTCTACTAAAAATACAAAATTAGTCGGGCTTAGTGGCATGTGCCTGTAATCCTAGCTACTTGGGAGACTGAGGCAGGAGAATCGCTTGAACCCAGGAGGCGGAAGTTGCAGTGAGCCGAGATCACGCCAGCCTGGGCAACGATCGAGACTTCGTCTCAAAAAAAAAAAAAAAAAAAAAAGTGACTGGACAAAAAGGATATGATCTAAACCTAGCAAGGCCTGTCTGTTCAGATTCTTCTTGGCCTCTCTGTGCGGCATTCCCTCCTCCCAGGTATGGGGCGGGATCTCTTGTGAAATGGAGGTCTTATAACCTATGCTGAAGTCAAGTGAAATATACAGATAAATCTGAAATTAAAACGTTTTATTTGGGAAGAAAGAATTGCAATTCAGAGCATATATGCAGACTGGCCGGTCTTCAGTATGCCTGAAGAACAAAGAGAAGGTTAGAGGTTTTATGGAAAGGGGAAATGTTACATATTGCTCTTTGAGGAAGCTCATTGGCACTAGTAAGGTTTCAGAGAGCTGGCAAGCAAGCTCTGATTGGAGAGTGATGGCAGTGCGTAGAACTAGTCTTAGAGTTGCAGCAGTTTGCTTCAGAAGCCATGAGATAAAACTGGTTTCAAGGCCAGGCGTGGTGGTTCACGCCTGTAATCTCAGCACTTTGGGAGACTGAGGTGGGTAAATCACTTAAGGTCAGCGGTTCGAGACCATCCTGGCCAACCTGGTGAAACCCTGTCACTACTAAAATTACAAAAATTAGTCAGCCGTGGTGGCGGGCGCCTGTAATCCCAGCTACTCGGGAGTCTGAGGCAGGAGAATAGCTTGAACCCAGGAGGTGGGGATTGCAGTGGGCTGAGATCAGACCACTGCACTCCAGCCTGGGCGACAAAGTGAGCCTCCATCTCAAACAAAGCAAAACAAAACAAAAAACTGGTTTCAGATCATAGCAAGCAGTTTCAGCAGCCAGGCTTGCAGATAATTACTTTTTTGGAGCAATGTTATGTGCCTGGACTGCTTCCCCCGACCTCCTGACTCTGTTTCAGCTGGGTATGTCAAGAATGACCCAATTCGTATGATCTTTCTTTCTTTCTCTCTCTTTCTTTCTTTCTTTCTTTCTTTCTTTCTTTCTTTCTTTCTTTCTTTCTCTCTCTCTCTCTTTCTTTCTTTCTTTCTTTCTTTTCTTTTTCTTTCTTTCTTTCTTCTTTTCTTCCTTTCTTCCTTTCTTTTCTTTCCTCCCTCCTTGCCTTGCCTTTCTTTCCTTTCTTTCTCTGTGTCTTGCTCTATTACCCAGGCTGGAATATAGTGGTGCAATCATGGCTCACTGCAGCCTCCACCTCCTGAGCTCAAGCGATTCTTGGCCTCCCAAGTATCTGGGACTACAGGCACGTGCCACCATGCCCAGCTAATTTTTTGTATTTTTTGTAGAGATGGGGTTTCACCTTGTTGCCCAGGCTGGTCTCAAATTCCTAGGCTCGAGTGATCCACCCTCAGCCTCTCAAAGTGCTGGAATTACAAGCATGAGCCACCACGCCCAGCTGAAGTATGATCAACTTTTACACCTACAATCACACATGATAGGACAGATCATTTCTTTTGTTTTTCTTTTTTGAGACAGAGTCTTGCTCTGTTGCCAGGCTGGAGTGCAGTGGTTCAATCTTGGCTCATTGCAATCTCTGCCTCCTGAGTTCAAGTGATTCCCCTGCCTCAGCCTCCTGAGTAGCTGGGACTACAGGTGTGCACCACCACGCCCAGCCAATTTTTTGTATTTTAGTAGGGACGGGGGTTTCACCATGTTGGCCAGGATGTTCTCAATCTCCTGACCTTGTGATCCACCCACCTCGGCCTCTCAAAGTGCTGGGATTACAGGGGTGAACCACCTCACGTGGCCAGAGAATTTTTTTATAGCCAGCTCCAAGACAGGTAATTTATAAAGAAAAGAGGTTTATTTGGCTCAAGGCAGGAGAATATTAGAGTATATTTTAGTTTCTAAGGTACTATGGTTTGGATACTTAATCCCTCCAAATTTAATGTGGAAATGTGGCCCCCAGTATTGGAGGTGGGGCCTGGTGGGAGGTGTTTGGGTCATGGGGGTGGATCCCTTGTGAATAGCTTGGTGCTGTCCTCACTGTAATGAGTGAGTTCTCACTCTCTGAGTTCCCACAAGAGCTGGTTGTTAAAAAGAGCCTGGCACCTCCCTGCTCTCTCTGTCTTGCTTCCTCTCTCTCCATGTGGTCTGCACACGCCATATCCCCTTCCCCTTCCGCCACGATTAGAAGCTTCCTGAGGCCTCACCAGAAGCAGATACTGGAGCCATGCTTCTTGTATAGCCCACAGAACTGTGAGCCAAATAAACCTCTTTTCTTTATAAACTACCAGCTTCAGGAATCCCTTTACAGCAATGCAAAAGAACTAAGATATACAGCCTGCCCTGGGGAGAAAAGGGAGCAGGTGAAAGGAGGGCAGGAGAAGCTCAGAGAGAGAGAGAGAGATTCTGTTTTCTGAGGCCTAAAACACTCCAATGTTATGACAAAAGACTGTCTTTCACCTTTATGGCTCTGAAGGCTGTTCTGAAGCTGCTTCAGGAACCAAGGACAAAAGGCCAAATGTTATTTATTTATTTATTTATATGTTATTTCTTTTAAGATGGAGTCTCACTCTGTTGCCCAGGCTGGAGTGCAGTGGTGTGATCTTGGCTCACTGCAACCTCTGCCTCCCGGGTTCAAGCCATTCTCATGCCTCAGCCTCCAGAGTAGCTGGGATTACAGGTACCCACCACCATATCTGGCTAATTTTTTTTTTTTTTTGCATTTTTAGTAGAGACGAGGTTCCACCATGTTGGCCAGGCTGGTCTTGAACTCCTGACCTCAAGTGATCAGCCTGCCTCGGCCTCCCAAAGTGCTGGGATTATAGGCATGAGCCACCGCGCCCAGCCCAAATGCTTTTAAAATATATACTTATTGTTTTAGTCACTTAGGAAATAACAAGGGCTATGGCGCTTATCAACCAGGAAGTGTGAACAAAAACCTATATATATATCATAACATCACAACATCCAAGCTCAATGTGCCATTACAATGTTGGCTGGAACATCGTGCACTACTTATAAGAATGGGCCTTTGCCAGGTGCGGTGGCTCACGCCTGTAATCCCAGCACTTTGGGAGACCAAGTCAGGCGGATCACCTGAGGTCAGGAGTTCGAGACCAACCTGACCAACATGGAGAAACCCTGTCTCTACTAAAAATACAAAATTAGCCGGACGTGATGGTGCATCCCTGTAATCCCAGCTACTCAGGGGGCTTGAGGCAGGAGAATGGCTTGAACCTGGGAGGCAGAGGTTGTGGTGAGCTGAGATCTCACCATTGCACTCTAGCCTGGGCAACAAAAGCGAAACTGCATCTCAAAAAACAAAACAAAACAAAACAAGACACCCCAAAAGGACTGAGTTCTGGGAGCTTCTGAATATCTGCACGTGTGGAGGTTCCTGGAGGGTGGTACACCCAGAGGGTGCATGGAAGCTCCGCACCCCTTTCCCCCATACCTTGCCCTACGTATCTCTTCATCTGTATCTTTTGTAATATCCTTGATAATAAACTGGTAAATGTGTTTCCCTGAGTTCTGGGAGCCCCTCTAGCAATTTTTTTTTTTTTTTTTTTGAGACGGAGTCTCGCTCTGTCGCCCAGGCTAGAGTGCAGTGGAGTGATCTTGGCTCACTGCAAGCTCCGCCTCTTGGGTTCATGCCATTCTCCTGCCTCAGCCTCCCGAGTAGCTGGGACTACAGGTGCCCACCACCACACTTGGCTAATTTTTTTGTATTTTTAGTAGAGACGGGGTTTCACCGTGTTAGCCAGGATGGTCTCCATCTCCTGACCTCGTGATCCGCCCGCCTCAGCCTCCCAAAGTGCTGGGATTACAGGTGTGAGCCACCGCACCCGGTCCCCTCTAGCAAATTAAATTAACCAAAGGAAGGGGTGGTGGGAACCCCGATTTATAGCCCGTCAGTCAGAAGCACAGGTGACACAACCTGGGGCTTGCCATTGGCATCTGAAGGTGGGGGGCAGTCTTGGGGACTGAGCCATCAACCTGTGGGATCTGAAGCTATCTCCAGGTAGAGAGTGTCAGAATTGAATTGAATAGAATTGGAGGACACCCAGTTGGTGTCCACTGCAGAACTGACTGCTTGATTGCTGGTGGGGAGATATCCCCACATATTTTGGGGTCACAGAAGTCTACTGTGTTGATTGTTGTGTGAGACCAGAGGAAAGAGAGTTTGTGTTTTTTCCACTCAGACTTTGGCTTGCTAGAAAACAAATAGAGAGACCGGGCATGGTGGCTCATGCCTGTAATCCCAGCACTCTGGGAGGATGAGGTGGGTGGATCACCTGAGGTCAGGAGTTTGAGACCAGTCCGACCAATGTGGTAAAACCCCGTCTCTACTAAATACAAAAAAATTAGCCAGGTATGGTGGTGCATTCCTGTAATCTCAGCTACTCGGGAGGTTGAGGCAGGAGACTCGCTTGAACCTGGGAGGTAGAGGTTGCAGTGAGCTGAGATCGTGCCACTGCACTCCAGCCTGGGCAAGACAGAGTGAGACTCCATCTCAAAAAAAAAAAAAAAAAAAGAAAAAAAAGAAAAGAAAAGAAAAAGAAAACAAATGGAGGCCCCAGCTTGGAGTTCATTGCCATGTCTGCTCTGGCCCCAGCAGAGGCTGTCCTGGACTTAGCTTCAGCAGTGCAATTCTTACTGCACTGACTTAGCGAGCATGACTTAGCGATCATTCAGACAACTGCTCTCCCACGTGAGGATGGTGAGAAAATGACGCTGCAGCCAGCGTCAGAAGTCTCGTTTTATAAGCAGTTGTGCTGTGCTGTGCTGTGCTGGCAATGGTGCCCTGTGGTTACCACTTTCTTACAGAACTCACAGAAGCTGTGCTTCAGCTTTGGGATGCTGAGATGAATGGGCTTTGGAGAGAATGTGACAGTTCAAAAAAAAAAAAAAAAAAAAAGACTTCCGTTTTTAGACATGCATATTTAGCTGTTTGGGAATGCAATTGTTTCCTTCTTGAATGTCAAATATAAGAGTGCTACAGGCAGGGTGCAGTGGCTCACGCCTGTAATCCCATCACTTTGGGAAGCCAAGGCAGGCAGATCACTTGAGGTCAGAAGTTCGAGACCAGCCTGGTAACATAGCGGAACCTCGTCTCTACTAAAAATACAAAAATTAGCTGGACGTGTTGGTGGGCGCCTGTAATCCCACCTACTTGGGAGGCTGAGGCACAAGAATCGCTTGAACCCAGGAGGTGGAGGTTGCAGTGAGCTGAGATCGTGCCACTGCATTCCAGCCTGGGTGACAGAGTGAGACTCAGTCTCAAAAAAAAAAAAAAAAAAAAAAAAAAAAAAAAAAGAGTGCTACATGACCATATTTGTGCTGAAATCCTCTTTCTTACTATCATTCCCATTCCATTTCGTTTAGACTTGTGACTGAAAGAGGGTCAGGTTGCTTGCCGCTTGCAGAAAGAAGCCAAAATAAGAGCAAGGCGTGTTAAAAAGAAAGTGAATTTCACTATCCGTTGCTAGCAAGGGGAAGACTGGCCAGAATCCTTTCCAAAAATTGCCATTTTCCAATTTCTGGAGAGGGAGCCCTGGTTTAAGAAGAGGGGCTTGGACTGTGGAAGAGGCATGGGGGGCTAGGAGGTGCCAGGTGGCGTGTCTCGCTCCAGTGACTTCTTTTCAATTATTGTTCCATCTGCTGAAGGGGCCAGCACGATCGTGAGTGCACCCAGCTTACAAATCAATCACAGTCAATCTCTAGCTGAGAGTGAACTCCAGCCTTGAAGTAAACCCCTGCTAAGGAGAGAATTCTAGGGATATCTGGTCCGTGTCAGAATTCAGCTCCGGAAACTTCTTTTTTTTTTTTTTTTAAGTATAAACGCTTTTTATATTCAGCCCCTGTAAAGCCATTAGATGTTGGAAAGTTTTTAAACACGAACCAAAGGGTTTAATTTTAACAACTTAGCTAAGAATGGGTGAAATCCTACCCATTTAATAGAGTTCTGCAAACTAGTAACAAAGTGTAAAACGAAAGGAAGGGTCCCTTGGAGATGTGAAATTCTTCTGTTGAGAGTCTTGTCTTCTTTATTCAAGAAGTTCGTAGCCATTTTCAGAATTCACTCAAGAACCAACTTCTTAATTTAGATATCAGCAAACGAGTCATGGCAAAAAAATACACAAAGAGAAACACCACCACATCGAAAAGCATGAAGAGCCAGAGGTCCAACCAGTAGGAGTGTTTGGGAAGCCCGTTTGCACCAGACCGAAGCCGCACATCGAGGTTCTGCCTCTCTCCCTCGCTCAAGCCTCGCCGCTCCCGGAGACCATCTCGACCATCAACACCCCATGCGTCCATCTCCATCTCGCTCCTGCAGCTTCCTAACAATCCCAGAAACTCCAGCTCCGGAAACTTCTAAGGAAATCTATAACCAGATAAGTGAGCATGGTGTGAGTTTAGCAAGCATCCAGGTAAATAAGTGTGCGTGACACATGAGAGCGTAAAGTTGGAAAGGGAAGGGCGTTTGAAAGCGCGTGTCGTAAGACCAAAGAAAACACACCTGCAGTTTGTCTCAAAGCTACGTCTTGAGACTGAGGAGAAAGGAGGGAAGGAAAACAAGTTTTTAAAACACAGTTTGAAGCTAAGCTGGGTCTCACTCTATTGCCCAGGCTGGAGTACAGTGGAGCAATCATGGCTGACTGCAGCCTCGACTTCCCAGGACCAAGTGATCCTCCCACCTCAGCCTCCCAAGTAGCTGGGATTACAGGCGTGAGCCACCGCACCTGGTCTCTTTTTCTTTCTTGTTTTTAAAAGATATTTGAAATTTAGCTTTATATTCTGGTCAGGCACAGTAGCTCACACCTGTAAACCCAGTGCTTTGGGAGGCTGAGGCAGGAGGAATTCTTGGGCCCAGGAGTTTCAGACCAGCCTGAGGAATATAGCAAGACCCCATCTCTACAAAAAATTAACAAAAAGTTAGCCAGGCATGGTGGTGTGCGCCTGTGCTATCCCAGCTACTCAGGAGGCTGGAAATGGGAAGGTCATTTGAGTCCTGGAGGCTGAGGTGCAGTGAGCTATGATCACGCCACTGCACTCCAGGTAGGCAACAGAGACCCTGTCTCTACAAAAAAGAAAAAGAAATGGTCACAGCCACGCATCAGCAGATGTCCAATAATTCCAATGATAGCTGTAATAGTAAGAAAATGAGAGGCCCGGCTGAGTGCCGTGGCTCACGCCTGTAATCCCGGTACTTTGTGATGCCGAGGTGGGCAGATCACCTGAGGTCAAGAGTTGGAGACCAGCCTGGCCAACATGGTGAAACCCCATCTCTACTAAAAATACAGAGAAGTAGCCGGATGTGGTGGTGGGCACCTGTAATCCCAGCTACTCAGGAGACTGAGGCATGAGAATCGCTTGAACCCGGGAGGCAGAGGTTGCAGTGTGCTGAGATTGCACCACTGCACTCCAGCCTGGGCGACAGAGAGGGACTCCATCTCAAAAAAAAAAAAAAGAAAAGAAAGAAAGAAAGAGAGAAAATTAAAAAAGAAAATGACAGGCTAGGCGTGGTGACTCGTGCCTGTAATCCCAGCACTTTGGGAGGCCCAGGTGGGAGGATGGCTTGAGCCCAGGAGTTCGAGACCAGCCTGGGCAACATAGTGATATGGTTTGGCTGTGTCCCCATCCAAATCTCATCTTGAATTCCCACGTGGGAGGTAATTGAATTATGGGGGCAGGTCTTTCCCATGCTGTTCTCGTGAGAGTGAATAAGTCTCACAAGATCTGATGGTTATAAAAAGGGGAGTTTCCCTGCACAAGCGCTCCTCTCTTTGCCTGCTGCCATCCACGTAAGATGTGACTTGCTCCTCCTTGCCTTCCTCCATGATTGTGAGGCTTCCCCAGTCACATGGAACTGTAAGTCCAATTAAACCTCTTTCTTTTGTGGCTTGCCCAGTCTCTGGTATGTCTTTATCAGTAGCGTGAAAACGGACTAATACATATAGTGAGACCCTATCTCTACAAAAAATACACACATTAACTGAGTGTAGTGGCACGTGCCTTTGGTCCCAGCTATTTGGGAGGCTGAGGTGGGAGGATCACTTGAGCTCGGGAGGTTGAGGCTGCAGGACTGCACCACTGCACTCCAGCCTGGGCGAGAGAGTGAGATCCTATCTCAAAAAAAAAAAAAAGAAAAAGAAAAAGAAAAAAAAGAAAAACAACAACAACAAAAAACATGTCCTTCAGGGAGCCCAGAGATGGTGATTCCCTCTGTTCTCAGGGCAGCAGGGCAGGGTCCCTGGAATAGTCAACTCCAGATGTTTCAGAGGGCACCCCAGTGTGGTAGAGTCTGGCTGTGTTTCCCACACTCCCCACATGTGGTGAGCACGTGTGACCAACTGGCCAAGGAGGGCTCTGCCATTAGACACTATTTCAGTGCCCCTTGTCATCATGGACAAGGGTCCACAGAACTGCTGGAGGCAGAAGGTTCTTCCAGGTTCCCAAAGGCTCAGGGCGGATCAAGGCGTGGCCAACAGATAGGGATGGGAAGAGGTGGCCTGGTAGGGTGGTACCTCCACACTATGCCCTAAAACACCATCATCACACAGATCAGAAACCTCTATCTTTTTGTGGCTGATGTGTAATTTTCTTTTTTTTTTTGAGACAGAGTTTCACTCTTCTTGCCCAGGCTGGAGTACAACGGCGAAATCTTGGCTCACCGCAACCTCCGCCCTCTGGGCTCAATCAATTCTCCTGCCTCAGCCTCCTGAGTAGCTGGGATTACAGGCATGCGCCACCACACCCAGCTAATTTTTGTATTGTTTTAGTAGAGACGGGGTTTCTCCATGTTGGTCAGGCTGGTCTCGAACTCCCAACCTCAGGTGATCCACCCGCCTCAGCCTCCCAAAGTGCTGGGATGACAGGTGCGAGTCACCGCGCCCACCCTGCTGGTGTGTAATTTTATGGTGCCCAAGCCAAATGCAGCACGGCTGCTCTCATAATGCATATACCTCTGCAAATTAGACCTTCATCTTTGTTTTGAAATGTCTAATAGGAAAAGATATGTTCAGATTCAAAGTCAATTCACATTACATAAGAAATGTAAACATTCCACTTGTCCACAAAATAAAGAGCTGCCAGATTCTTAGGTTTTTTTGTTTGTTTGTTTGTTTGGTTTTTTTCCAGACAGGGTCTCACTCTGTCAACCAGGCTGAAGTGCAGTGGTACTATCACGGCTCACTGCCGCCTCTGCCTCCTGGGTTCAAGTGATTCTTCTGCCTCAGCTTCCTGAGTAGCTAGAATTAGAGGCATGTGCCACCATGCCTGGCTACCAGGTTCTTTAAATATAATTTGAACTGTTGCAAAATTTTAAATGGATGATAAAAAACGTTAAACGTTAACTTGTGCTAACACAACTTCTTGATGGTAGGTATCAAGCATTTGAAGTTGGTCGGGAGTGGCTTACGCCTGTAATCTCAGCACTTTGGGAGGCTGAGGTGGGCAGATCACCTGAGGTCAGGAGTTCGAAACCAGCCTGGCCAACATGATGAAACCCATCTCTACTAAAAGTACAAAAATTAGCTGGGCATGGCCGAGCGCGTTGGCTCACACCTGTAATCCCAGCACTTTGGGAGGCCAAGGCGGGCGGATCACCTGAGGTCAGGAGTTTGAGACCAACTTGACCAACATGGTAAAACCCCGTCTCTACTAAAAATACAAAAATTAGCCAGGAATGGTGGCAGGCACCTGTAATCCCAGCTACTCAGGGACTGAAGCAGGAGAATCACTTGAACCTGGGAGGCGGAGGCGGAGGTTGCTGTGAGCCGAGATCGCGCCATCGCACTCCTGCCTGGGCAACAAGAGTGAGACTTCGTCTTAAAAAAAAAAAAAAAAATTAGCTGGGCGTGGTGGTGTGCGCCTGTAATCCTAGCTACTCGGGAGGCTGAGGCAGGAGAATCACTTGAACCCGGGAGGTGGAGGTTGCAGTGAGTCAAGATCATGCAACTGCACTCCAGCCTGGGCAACAGAGTAAGACTCCATCTCAAAAAAAAAAATATATATATATATATGTGTGTGTGTGTGTGTGTGTGTGTGTGTGTGTGTGTGTGTGTGTGTGTGTGTGTGTGTGTGTATAGTTTGGCTGTGCACGGTGGCTCACACCTGTAATCCCAGCACTGGGAGGCTGATGTGGGCAGATCACTTGAGGCCAGGAGTTCGAGACCAGCCTGGCCAACATGGCAAAACCCTGTCTCCACTAAAAATACAAAAATCAGCCAGGCATAATGGTGGGCGCCTGTAATTCCAGCTACTTGGGAGGCTGAGGTAGAATTATTAGAATTGCTTGAATATGGGAGGTGGAGATTGCAGTGAGCTGAGAGCCTACCACTGCACTCTAGCCTGGGTGACAGAGCAAGACTCAGCCTCAAAAAATAAAAATAAAATAAAATAAATAAATAAAATTAAAGGCCAGTCACGGTGCCTCACACCTGTAATCCCAGCACTTTGGGAGGCCGAGGTGGACGGATTACCTGAGGTCAGGAGTTCAAGACCAGCCTGACCAACATGGAGAAACCCTGTCCCTACTAAAAATACAAAATTGGCCAAGCGTTATGGTGCATGCCTGTAATCCCAGCTACTTGGGAGGCTGAGGCAGGAAAATCGCTTGAACCCGGGAGGCAGAGGTTGCAGTGAGCCAAGACTGCACCATTGCACTCCAGCCTGGGTAACAAGAGTAAAACTCCATCTCAAAAAAAAAAAAAAAAAAAAAAATATATATATATATATATTTATAGTTTATGAAAAGGAAAAGTTATGAATGAGCTGGGTGTGGTGGCTCATGCTTGTAATCCCAACATTTTGGGAGGCCAAGGTGGGAGGATCACTTGAGGCCAGGATTTTGAGACCAGCCCGGGAAACAGTGAGACTCCATCTGTATAAAAATTTTAAAATTTAGCCAGGTGTGATGCTGCATGGGTAGTCTCAGCTACTCGGGAAGCTGGGGCAGGAGGATCGCTTGAACTTAGGAGTTTGAGGCTGCAGTGAGCTATAATGGCACCACTGCACTCCAGCCTGGGCAACAGAGTGAGACCCCCATCTCAAAAGAAAGGGAAGAAAGGAAGAAGGAAGGAAGGAAGGAAGAAAAGTTATGTTGATGGAAGCAAACTGCAATAGATTGTTGAAAGGCTATTGGCCAGGTGCAGTGGCTTACGCTTGTAATCCCCACACTTTGGGAGGCTGAGGCAGGTGGATCACTTGAGGTCAGGAGTTCGAGACCAGCCTGGCCAACATGGTGAAACCTCGTCTCTACTAAAAATACAAAAATTAGCAGGGCATGGTGGTGTGCACTTGTAATCCCAGCTACTCAGGAGGCTGAGGCAGGAGAATGGCTTGAACTCAGGAGGCAGAGGTTGCAATGAGCCGAGATCACACCACTGCACTCCAGCCTGGGCGACAGAGCCAGACTCTGTATCAAAAAAGAAAAAAGCCACAAATTCCTCTCATCCTAGTGTACATACCACTGTGCAATCTCTGCCATTCATTCGTCCCATCCATCGCTGAGACTTATTTCTCCCCCTCTCCATTCTCCCTTCACCTCTCTAGTCTGGGCTGGCTTTGTGACTTGCTTTGGTCAATAGAATGGGGCAGGAGTGACTCAGGACTCTCACAGGTCAGGAAGTTTGAAGCTTCTGCCTTGATTCTCTTAGAAAACTCTAGGTGCTATATAAGGAAGCTCATCTAGCCTATTAGAGGATGAGGGGCCATCTTAGACATTTTAGGAGGAACTCCAGTCAAAACTGGCAGAGGAACTGCCCAATCCAATCACTGGAATAGTAAGAAATAGTAAACTATTGTTGCTTTGGGCCACTAAGTTTTGTAGTGGCTTGTTACACAGCCAAGCCTAACTAAAGCACAAGCTCAGTTTATCTTATCATTAAAAAATAAAAATATGCCAGGAGTGGTGGCTCACACCTGTAATCTCAGCACTTTGGGAGGCTGAGGCGGGTGGATCACCTGAGGTCGGGAGTTTGAGACCAGCCTGATCAACATGGAGAAACCCCGTCTCTACTAAAAATACAAAATTAGCCGGGTGTGGTGGAGCATACCTGTAATCCCAGCTACTCAGGAGGCTGAGGCAAGAGAATCGCCTGAACCCGGGAGGCGGAGGTTGTGGTGAGCCAAGACCATGCCGTTGCACTCCAGCCTGGGCAACAAGAGCAAAACTCCGTCTCAAAAAAAATAAAAAATAAAAAATAAAATAAACAAACAAACAAAAACACCAAATAAGTAAAATTAATTAAATAAAAATATATAATGGCCGGGTGCAGTGGCTCAAGCCTGTAATCCCAGCACTTTGAGAGGCCGAGACGGGCGGATCACGAGGTCAGGAGATCGAGACTATCCTGGCTAACACGGTGAAACCCCGTCTCTACTAAAAAATACAAAAAAACTAGCCGGGCGAGGTGGCGGGCGCCTGTAGTCCCAGCTACTCGGGAGGCTGAGGCAGGAGAATGGCCTAAACCCGGGAGGCGGAGCTTGCAGTGAGCTGAAATCCGACCACTGCACTCCAGCCTGGGCGACAGAGCGAGACTCCATCTCAAAAAATAAAAAAATAAAAAAATAAAAATAAAAATATATAATGGGGAGCGTAGGTGAGGATATAGGTGAAAAAAATTGGCTCTACATTGGTAATTTTTTTTTTTTTTAAAGACATGGTCTTGCTTTGTCGAAGTGGCAAGGTCACAGCTCATTGCAACCTCCTGGACGCAACTGATCCTCCCACCTCAGCCTCCTGAGTAAGTGAGACTACAGACACGTGCCACCACGCACAGCTAATTTTTAAATTGTTTTGTAGAGATGGGGGGGGGTCTCACTATGTTGCCCAGGCTGGTCTCGAACTCCTGGGCTCAAGTAATCCCTCCTCAGTCTCCCAAAGTGCTGGGATTACAGGCGTGAGCCACCGCACCTGGCCTACATTGGTCATTGTTGAAGGTGAGGATTTGTTATCTACTTATCTACTTTTATGTATGTTTGAAATTTCTCATAATAAAAAGTTTAAAAAGCAAAAGAGAGGGTTAGAAATATTTCATTAGAAAATTTTATATACATGCTTGATATTTCACACCTTTCCTAATGGTTTGTATTTCATTTTCTTTTTATGTTGCCTTTTGTTTTTAAATTTTTACCTAGTTAACTTTTTTTTTTTTTTTTTTTTTTTTTTTTTTTTTGAGACAGAGTCTGGCTCTGTCACCCAGGCTGGAGTGCAGTGGCGCGATCTCGGCTCACTGCAACCTCCGTCTCCTGGGTTCAGGTCATTCTCCTGCCTCAGCCTCCCGAGTATCTGGGACTACAGGCGCCGGTCACCACGCCCGGCTAATTTTTTGTACTTTTTAGTAGAGACGGGGTTTCGCTGTGTTGGACAGGATGGTCTTGATCTCCTGACCTCGTGATCCGCCCGTCTCCGCCTCCCAAAGTGCTGGGATTACAGGCTTGAGCCACCGCGCCCTGCCCTTTTTTTGTTTTTGTTTTTTTTTTTTTTGAGACGGAGTCTTGCTCTGTCGCCCAGGTTGGAGTGCCTTGGCGCAATCTCGGCTCACTGCAAGCTCCGCCTCCGGGGTTCACGCCATTCTCCTGCCTCAGCCTCCTGAGTAGCTGGGACTACAGGCGCCCGCCACCACACCCGACTAATTTTTTTTGTATTTTTAGTAGAGACGGAGTTTCACCGTGTTAGCCAGGATCGTCTCGATCTCCTGACCTCGTGATCTGCCCGCCTGGGTCTCCCAAAGTGCTGGGATTACAGGCGTGAGCCACCTCGCCCGGCCCCTAGTTAACTTTTTTTTTTTTTTTAATTTCCTCCTTTTCCTTTTTTTCTCTTGAAGTTGAAGCCTTGGAGGTGCTTTTCATTCAATTACAGAAAGCACCACCCCAGCTTAAAATGTATTTAATTTTATTTACAGGATTACATAATATATGGAAAATGAAATACATGTTTTTCCCACGGGGTCCCATTTTTGACTCCCCCAATACCCTCCAGTTCATCCCGGAATGCCGTAGAAATCTATACATTTCCTGGATGTCTCAGGAGGTGAAGAAAAAAAAGGCAGGGAGTGAGCCCAGCTGACTCTACATCCAGAAACCTCTCTCGCCCCCAGGCAGGATTCCAACAGTGCGGAAGCCCCCAGTCCCCAAGTCCGGGGTGGCAAGGACGTCCAGCCTCCCCGGGGAGCCACCTTGGCCCTCCCTCCCTCCTGCTGGCTGGGTGCCGCGCTGCGGGGCTGCTCAGGTTGGTAACTGTGCAGACTGACGCCGGGGCCCGCCTGCTTGACGATGGGGGTTGGTGGGGTGGGGGTGCTGCGAGGGGCGACAAGGCTCTCCCTTGCTGCAACCACGGAAAAGGCGGGTCAGCCTCCATTACAAACCGCTGTAGGAGGGGCCAGAAGCTTGGCTTGGCCAGACCCGGCCGTCGTTGAATCCCTGCATCCATCCTGCCCAGGTCCCCTGCTGAGTCCCCCCTGGGCTGTGATCGTTGCGGATTTAAACACCACACTGTGGAAGCGGCCCTCCGTGTACCCATGAAGTGAAGGGGCGCGTGGCAAATAAGGCGGGGCGAGAGCGGCCAGAGCAGACCCCGGCGGGGTGGCCCGCCCGGGAGGTGGCTGAGGGTCCCCGGCTGCGGGGTGAGGGGTGGGACCGGGCGGCACCCCCTCCGTGATCGCCACCAGAGGCGCCTGGAACCCGAGTTTCAACCTCCCGGTGGATCCTGTCCCCGCTTCCTAGCGATGTTTGTCATGACTGCTGCGAATTCTCCGACCTCAAGGCCACTCTCCTTTCCTTCCAAGGACGCCCAGAACCCGCGGAGGGAGGGGGGGTGAGGGAGGGGGGAGGGAGGAGGGAGGAGGGAGGAGGGAGGGAGGAACGTGGCGGGGAGAAGAAGAGAGGGAGGGAGGAAAAGGAACGAACTGCGTTGGCCTGTCGCCTCCGCACTGTAAGATTCTGGCACCCTGGGTCCCGGCCCCCTCTCCTGGGGCCAAACGTTCCGGTTCCTGATGCCAGGCTGCAGAAAAAATGAGCACACAGAACACGTGGACTAGCACATAAATAAGGTTATTACCTCCTTTTTATTTTTTGCACACTAATTAATAAATAAACTACTGCAACGGAAAAAGAGAAAGCAGGCAGAATGCAAACAGCCTGTCGGTGGCTCTGTTATATAAGAGGGATGCATGGAGGCTGCTTGGTGGTCAAAGAATTCCTCCAATGCCCGCTCCAAAGCGGAGCCCTGCAATGGCCTTAAATCAAAAGGAAAGCGGGCGTCAGCAGCAAGCACAGAAAGTGGGGCCTGGTTCAGCCAGAAACTAACACAGTATTCCTGCTGGAGTGGGGATGGGGGCACGACTATTACAAAACTAGGCCCCCCTGAAAGCGCCCTGCCCCACCCAACACACACATTCACTTCCTTGCAGGTTTCCGCTGCAGGCAGCTTCCATTGAACCATACCCTGACCTCCACTCCCATGACCAGAGTTGCTGGGGCTGGGAGCAGGCACCTGCCCCAAGCACTGGGCCGCCAGCGTCCCCTTGCCCAGGAATTTAGGACTGGGGTAGAGAAAGGGAAAACAGTGTATATGGAAAGCGGGAGATCATCCTGTGTAAACAGGGGAGCTGGGGAGAGAGAGGCTACAGGGATTATGCCTTCCGCCTCACTGCAGCATCCTCCCAGCATCTGTAACCATCCCTGTTTTCCGGTTCCCGAGGCACCTATGACCTATAACGTCCTTCTGAGGCTCAGTGAGCTAGAAACTTGTTACTTGCACCCAGCAGAGTTCTAAATAATATGCCCTCAAAACCAAGCTTGCTTTCTCGTTTTACTTTTTTTTTTTAATAGACTTTATTTTTTTTCGAGCAGTTTTAGGTTCACAGCAAAACTGAGAGGAAGGTGCAGAGATTTCCCATATTCCCCCCTGCCCCTGCACAAGCGCAGCCTCCCCCCAGCAGCATCCCCCTCCAGATGAGCCTGCATGGACATATCATTATCACCCAGGAACCACAGCTGACATTAGGGTTCACTCTTGCTGTGGTACATTCTGTGGGTTTGGACTAATGCATAATGCCACACATCCACCATTACAGTGTCATACAGAGTATTTTCACTGCCCTAAAAATCCGCTGTGCTCCACCTATTCATCCCTCCTCCCCACAACACCTGGCAGCCGCTGAATTATTTTTCACCTTCTCCATAGTCTTGCTTTTTCCAGAATGTCATATAGTTGGAATCATACAGTATGCAGCCTTTTCAGATTGGCTTTTGCTTAGTAATTCCTTTTACTTTTACAGTAAAAGTTTCCTGCTTACATTTTCCCAACCCTTCTTTCATGTAGTGTATGGTACATACACAGTACATCACATCTTCTAATTGAGGAAAAATCTCATTTCAGGCCTAGAAAAAAATTAGAATCAAGTGTTTTTCCTTTCAGAAAAAGGAAATTAACATTTGTGGAAAAGTTGAAATGAGAGATCCCAGCATTTCTATTTCCAGCCATAGTGCAACCTGTCTAAAGCGTTCTCTGATTTATCTTCCAGAGAGAGAGTTTTAAACACCTGGGGAGGCATGTGCAGAAGAGCGGTTTCCTCACCCAAGGATGGGCACCACCCTGTGGCCTGGCACCCATGGCACGGTTCTGAGGGCTTCCCCCTCTGCCCTGGCAGCGTGATTCCATCTGCCGTGAGGAGAGTCCAGCGGCGCTCTGCATTGAAACAAAGCCATGGAGCCCTGTTGCAGGAGCACCTGCAAACACTCATCACCTCCTTATTTCTCCGGCGGTCATAATCGGTGTGCCATTGGCAGGTGTTTCTCTCATTTAATCCCCACTCTGTTTCTGCAACATTCTCCCGTCAGCCATAATAACAGCAACAGCAGTTTAAATGTACTGACTGTTGATTATGTTCCAGGCACCTTCCTTTTTTTAATTTAATTTTTTTGAGACGGAGCCTCACTCTGTCACCCAGGCTGGAGTGCAGCAGTGCGATCTCTGCTCACTGCAACCTCCACCTCCTGGGTTCAAGTGATTCTCGTGCTTTAGCGTTCCGAGTAGCTGGAATTACAGGCACTCGCCACCACATCTCGCACATCCAGCTAATTTTTGTATTTTTAGTAGAGATGGGGTTTCCCCATGTTGCCCAGGCTGGTCCTGAACTCCTGACCTCAGGTGATCCACCTGCTTCGGCCTCCCAAAGTGCTGGAATTACAGGCATGAGCCACCGCACCCAGTCTCCAGGCACCTTTCTAAGGGCTTTATTTTTATTTATTTACCTTTTTTTTTTTAGACAGAGTCTCACTCTGTCACCCAGGCTGGAGTGCAGTGGCATGATCATGGCTCACTGCAGCCTCAACATCCTGGGCTCAAGCGATCCTCCCACCTTAGCCTACTGAGTAGCTGGGAGTACAGGTGGCATGTGCCACCACACCTGGCTAATTTTTGATGTTTTGCAGAGATGAGGGTTTCACTATGTTGCCCAGGCTGGTCTCCAACTCCTGGGCTCAAACCATCTTCCTGCCTTGGCCTCCCAAAGTGCTAGGATTACAGGCATGAGCCACTGCACCCAGCCTAGCACTTTTATTATTATTGTTGTTGTTATTTTCTTTCTTTTTTTTTTTTTTTTTTGAGACGCAGTTTTGCTCTTGTTGCCCAGGCTGGAGTGCAATGGCGCGATCTCAGCAAACCGCAACCTCCGCCTCCTGGGTTCAAGCGATTTTCCTGCATCAGCCTCCCGAGTAGCTGGGATTATAGGCATGCGCCACCATGCCTGGCTAATTTTGTATTATTAGTAGAGACGGGGTTTCTCCATGTTGGTCAGGCTGGTCTCAAACTCCCAACCTCAGGTGATCTGCCCGCCTCGGTCTCCCAAAGTGCTGGAATTACAGGTGTGAGCCATGGCGCCCGGCATTTATTATTATTATTTTCTTAGAGACAGGGTCCCACAATTCTTCTGCCTTGTCCTCTGGAGTAGCTGGGACTATGGGTCTGCTTCACTGTGTCTGGCTTATTCTCATTTTTCAAGATTTTTTTTTTTTTTTTTTTTTTTTTTTTTGAGATGGAGTCTCGCTGTGTCTCCCAGGCTGGAGTGCAGTGGCGTGATCTCGGCTCACTGCAAGCTCCGCCTCCCGGGTTCACGCCATTCTCCCGCCTCAGCCTCCCAAGTAGCTGAGACTACAGGCGCCCGCCACCACGCCTGGCTAGTTTTTTGTATTTTTAGTAGAGACGGGATTTCACCATGTTAGCCAGGATAGTCTCGATCTCCTGACCTCGTGATCCACCCGCCTCGGCCTCCCAAAGTGCTGGGATTACAGGCTTGAGCCACCGCGCCCGGCCTTTTTTTTTTTTTTTTTTTTTTTTTTTGAGACGGAGTCTTGCTCTGTCACCCAGGCTGGAGTGCCGTGGCCGGATCTCAGCTCACTGCAAGCTCCACCTCCCGGGTTCACGCCATTCTCCTGCCTCAGCCTCCCAAGTAGCTGGGACTACAGACGCCCGCCACCTCGCCCGGCTAGTTTTTTTGTATTTTTAGTAGAGACGGGGTTTCACCGTGTTAGCCAGGATGGTCTCGATCTCCTGACCTCGTGATCCGCCCGTCTCGGCCTCCCAAAGTGCTGGGATTACAGGCTTGAGCCACCGCGCCCGGCATTTTTCAAGATGTTAGTTAACTTGCTCAATATCACATACTAGTTGGGAGACAAAGTCAACACAGGTGGATCACTTAGCAAGGCAAATGGCTACAAATCCTGTTTAATAAAGCACACATTCAGTCCAAGAAAGTTGAGGCCACAGAGGGTATGATGTAGTTATCTATGGAAAGGTCCCTAAAAGTAAGTGCCTCTTCCTTTTTTCTGAGGCAAGGTCTCACTCTGTTGCCCAGGCTGGAGTACACTGGCACAAACACGGCTCACTGCAGCCTTGTCCTCCTGGGTTCAAGAAATCCTCCTGCTTCAGCCTCCCCAGTAGCTGGGAGTACAGGCACGCACCACCACACCCAGCTGATTTTTTACTTTTTGTAGAGACAGATTTTGCTATATATTGCCCAGGCTGGTGTGCCTCTTTCTTTCTTTCTTTTGTTTGGTTTTGTTTTTGAGATAGAGTCTCGCTCTGTTGCCCAGGCTGGAGTGCAGTGGCACCATCTCGGCTCACTGCAACCTCCACCTCTTGGGTTCAAGCGATTCTCCTGCCTCAGCCTCCTGAGTACCTGGGACTACAGGCGCCTGCCACCACGCCTGGCTAATTTTTTGTATTTCACCGTGTTAGCCAGGATGGTCTTGATCTCCTGACCTCGTGGTCCACCCGCCTTGGCCTGTGTTAGGATTCCAGGTGTGAGCCACCGTGCCCGGCCCTATTTTTATTTTTATTTTGAGACAGGGTCTCACTCTGTCACCCGGGCTGGAATGCAGTGGTGGGTTCATGGCTCACTGCAGCCTCAACCTCCTGGGCTCAAGCAATCCTCCCACCTCAGCCTCCCAAAGAGCTGGGACTACGGTTGTGAGCTACCATACCCAGCTACTTTTAAAAATTTTTGTAGAGATGTGGGTCTTGCCATGTTGCTCAGGCTGGTCTCAACCTCCTGGATTCAAGCAATCCTCCTGCCTCAGCCTCCCAAAGTGCTGGGATTACAGGCATGCGCCATCGCGCCCTGCCACAGTTCCTATTTTGTAATCTGCTGAGCTCTACTGCAATGCCTCTGCCCTGTTCTGCCTGGAATGCCGCTCCCTCCCTTCCCTCACCTTTCTGATGGCTTCTTCAAAAACTGAATTCACGGCCGGGCGCGGTGGCTCAAGCCTGTAATCCCAGCACTTTGGGAGGCCGAGACGGGCGGATCACGAGGTCAGGAGATCAAGACCATCCTGGGTAACACAGTGAAACCCCGTCTCTACTAAAAATACAAAAACTTAGCCGGGCGAGGTGGCAGGCGCCTGTAGTCCCAGCTACTCGGGAGGCTGAGGCAGGAGAATGGCGTGAACCCGGGAGGCGGAGCTTGCAGTGAGCTGAGATCCGGCCACTGCACTCCAGCCTGGGTGACAGAGCGAGACTCCGTCGCAAAAAAAAAAAAAAAAACAAAACTGAATTTACTATTCACCTACAGACATTCCCACCACCTCAAGAAAGGTGGGGTGTCACTGCCAAAGTGAAAGACAGGCCATACCACCTACCATTAAGAAAGAGGCAGCCGGGCGTGGTGGCTCACGCCTGTAATCCCAACACTTTGGGAGGCAGAGGTGGGCGGATCATGAGGTCAGGAGACTGAGACCATCCTGGTTAACACGGTGAAACCCTGTCTCTACTAAAAATACAAAATTACAAAATTAGCCGGGCATGGTGGCACATGCCTGTAATCCCAGCTACTAGGGAGGCTGAGGCAGGAGAATCGCTTGAACCTGGGAGGCGGAGGTTGTGGTGAGCCGAGATTGTGCCATTGCACTCCAGCCTGGGCAACAAGAGTGAAACTTCATCTCAAAAAAAAAAAAAAAAAAGTATTGGATATTACATAAATACTGAGTTTGGCCCAGGCCTGTAATCCCAGCACTTTGGGAGGCAGAAGTGGGTGGATCACCTGAGGTCAGGAGTTCGAGACCAGCCTGGCCAACGTGGCAAAACCCTCTCTCTACTAAAAATACAAAAAATTGGCTGGGCGCGGTGGCTCACGCCTGTAATCCCAGCATTTTGGGAGGCCGAGGCGGGCGGATCGCCTAAGGTTGGGAGTTTGAGATTAGCCTGGCCAGCATGGTGAAAACTCATCTCTACTAAAAATACAAAAATTAGCTGGGCGTGGTGGCAGGCACCTGTAATCCCAGCTGCTCAGGAAGCTGAGGCAGGAGAATCACTTGAACACGGGAGGCAGAGGTTGCAGTGAGCCAAGATCACACCATTGCACTCCAGCCTGGGCAACAGAGTGAGACTGTCTCAAAAAAACATATACAAAAAAAACAAAAAACAAAACCAAAAAATTAGCCGGGTGCAGTGGTGTGCGCCTATAATCCCAGCTACTTGGGAGGCTGAGTCAGGAGAATCGCTCAAACCCAGGAGGTGGAGGTTGCAGTGAGCCAAGATGGCGCCTTTGCACTCAAGCCTGAGTGAAACTCCATCTCAATAAATAAATAAATACTGAATTTGCATAAAATTCAGATAAAATGACTATAACAGAGCCCACTGGCCCAAGAGCAGGAAGCTGAGAGCGTTCCACCCGTCATGGGCAAGAGAGAAGCCTGGCCAAAGGGTCCCCATGTGGTGGTGTATTATTTATCTATGGCTGTGTAACCAAACTTAGCAGCTTAAAGCAACAATAAATACTTATTATCACAGGGTCTGTGGGCCAGGAATATGGGCACAGCTGTCAGGGTCTCTTTAGAGGTTGCAGTCATGCCTGGGCTGCAGTCTTGAAGACTTGACTTGGGCTGGAGGACCCACTTCCAAGATGGCTGACTCACATGGCTGACAAGCTGGGGCTGGCTGTTAACTGTAGGCCAGGCATGGTGGCTCACATGTGTAATCCCAGTACTTTGGGAGGCCAAGGCAGGAGGATGGCTTGAAGCCAGGAATTCGAGACCAGCCTAGGCAATATGGTGAGACCCCAACTCTATAAAACTTTTAAAAAATCTAGCAGGGTGGCCGGGCGAGGTGGCTCACACCTGTAATCCCAGCACTTTGGGAGGCTGAGGTGGGCAGATTGGCTGAGGTCAGGAGTTCAAGACCAGTCTGGCTAACATGGTGAAACCCCATTTCTACTAAAAAATACAAAAAATTAGCTGGGTGTGGTGGCAGGCGCCTGTAATCCCAGCTACTTGGGAGGCTGAGGCAGGAGAATCATTTGAACCTGGGAGGCTGAGGTTGCAGTGAGCCAAGATCACGCCATTGCACTCCAGCCTGGGTGATAGGAGCGAGACTTTGTCTCAAAAAAAAAAAAAAAAAAAAAATCTAGCAGGGTGTGGTAGCTCACACCTGTAATGCTAGCACTTTGGGAGGCTGAGGCCAGTAGATTGCTTGAGCCCACGAGTTCAAGATCAGCCTGGGGGTCAGGCTGGGTGGCTCGCACCTGTAATCCCAGTACTCTGGGAGGCTGAGGTGGGCAGATCACTTGAAGCCAGGAGTTCAAGACCAGCCTGGCCAACACAGTGAAACCCCACCTCGTCTCTACTAAAAATACAAAAATTAGGCCAGGCGAGGTGGCTCACACCTGTAATGCCAGCACTTTGGGAGGCTGAGGTGGTCGGATCACTTGAGGTCAGGAGTTTCTAATATAAATATATTTTTAAATATAAAAAAATTAGCTGGGTGTGGTGGTGCTACTCGGGAGGCTGAGGCAGGAGAATTGCTTAAACCCAGGAGGCGGAGGTTGCAGGGAGCTGAGATAGCACCACTGCACTCCAGCCTGGGGGACAGAGCAAGACTCAAACAAAAATAAAAACAAACAACAATTAACTAGGGGTAGTGGCATACACCTGTAGTCCCAGCTATTCGGTAGGCTGAAGTGGGAGGATTCCTCAGTTCCTCACCACATGGGGCTCTCTATAGGGCTGCTCAAGTATTTTCACAGCGTGGCAGCTGGCTCTCCCCAGAACAAGTGATTCGAGAGAGAGCAAGATGATGTGAAAGGAAAATAAAAACTTATTGGGACCTCAATTCACTCTGCCAAAAAAAAAAAAAAAAAAAAAAAATGAAGCTGAAAGCTGAGTCATGCAAGAAGCTGCCTTTCCTTTTATTCCTAAGCAAATAGCTACAGATAAAAGGTTAAATACCTCCACAGGTAGCTATGTTTACCTTATCTTATGGAAAGTGGTGATTACTGAGTGCGAGTTGAATACATAATTGACTGTTCCTCTACTTGCTCCTTTTCTCTTGCAGGATGTGGATTCAGTAATGTGACCATACCCTCCCTCTTTCTCCTCCAGCCTGCTTTTCCCCTTTGAATACCGAAGCTCTCAAAATCATCTTTGGAGAAAGGCACAGACCACTAACTGTTTCTGTGACTCATGTTTATTTCTTCCGGGCATGTCCTTAACCTTGGCAAAGTAAACTTCTAAATTGATTGAGACCTGTCTCAGACACTTTGGTTTATAGTGTAAACAAACTGCAATGTCTGTAATGGGCTACCTTCAGAAGTCACACTGTCACGCTTCTGCAGTATCCTATTGATTACACAGGTCAGCCTACTGAACTAGTGAACACCGAGATGTGAGGATCATTTGGGGCTTTTTTTTTTTTTTTTTTTTTAAAAGACGGAGTCGCCGGGCGCGGTGGCTCAAGCCTGTAATCCCAGCACTTTGGGAGGCCGAGACAGGCGGATCACGAGGTCAGGAGATCGAGACCATCCTGGCTAACACGGTGAAACCCCGTCTCTACTAAAAAAATACAAAAAACTAGCCGGGCGAGGTGGCGGGCGCCTGTGGTCCCAGCTACTCCGGAGGCTGAGGCAGGAGAATGGCGTAAACCCGGGAGGCGGAGCTTGCAGTGAGCTGAGATCCGGCCACTGCACTCCAGCCTGGGCGACAGAGCCAGACTCAGTCTCAAAATAAATAAATAAATAAATAAATAAATAAATAAATAAATAAATACAAAAATACAAAAATACAAAAAAAACTAGCCGGGCGAGGTGGCGGGCGCCTGTAGTCCCAGCTACTCCGGAGGCTGAGGCAGGAGAATGGCGTAAACCCGGGGAGGCGGAGCTTGCAGTGAGCTGAGATCCGGCCTCTGCACTCCAGCCCGGGCGACAGAGCATAAAAATAAAAAAAAAATAAAGACGGAGTCTTGCTCTGTCGCCAGGCTGGAGTGTAGTGGCAAAATCTCGGCTCATTGCAACCTCCACCCCCTGGGTTCAAGAGATTCTCTTGCCTCAGCCTCCTGAGTAGCTGGGACCACAGTTTTGGTAGAGATGGGGTTTTACCATGTTGGCTAGGCTGGTCTTGAACTCCCGACCTCAAGTGATCCACCTGCCTCAGCTTCCCAAAGTGCTGGGATTACAGGTGTGAGCCATCGTGCCTGGCCATTTGGGGCCATCTTTGTGGCTGCCTACCACAGATGGCCTCTGGAGAATGGCAAGAGCTCTGGATATGTGGCCCAGCCTGCATGAACTGTTGCTCTGGGCTATTCTTCTTCCTCAACTCTAATTTTGTGCTTGCTATACTAGCTAGGATTAGGTGTGGCTCATAAAACGGAAAATCAATTAAGTGGTTTAAAAAAGATATATATTTACTTCTCTTTCACATAAAAGTCCAGAGAAAAGTCTCAATAGGCTCAGGTTGGTTCTTTCTATCTTTGTACATTTTCACCGACAGGACATGGCTTCCATCCTTTTAAGATCACAAAATGGTTGCTGGAAGTCTACCATCACACCCACATTTGAAACAGGAAGTAAGAGAAAGGCCAGGCGCAAAAGGCCTTTCCTAGCAACCCCATCCATCAACTTTCACTTACATCTCAATGGTTATCCCCACTCAGCTGCAAGGGAAGCTGGGAAATATCATTTTCTTGTCTGGGCACAATTCTGTCCCCAATAACATAGGGGGACTGTTAATAAGAGAGAAGGGGAGAAAGGGGATCAGTTAGGCATGTCTACCATTTTGCTAAGCAAACTTCCCACACAATAATTTGGTCTCCCCAGCTCCTTTATTTACAACAGGAGGGCTCTCAATGGGGAACCCTGATGCTCTGTGCAAGCAGGATGTGAAGGCTAAGGTGGGATTGTCAGTTGCCTGGCTGAGTTTGAAGGTGTGCTCCAAAAACCCACAGTAAAGACCAGCAAAGACTGGGAGAGTTATGGTTTCCAAATACTTAAGGAAATCTCAATCCATTCATTAGCTGACCACTAAGCTATCCCAGTGGACTTCAGTGGCTGCACATGACAAAGAACACACAGAATTAGTTCAGAAGAAAAACAAGAATAGACAGCAGCAACACAATGCAGCCTGGAGGGGGAGAGAATCTGATTTCTAGAGTTATTCCATAATATTTCAAGGGTCCAATTTTCCAAAACTTTATGGGACAAAAAAAAATAAAACTGAAGTGATGATAGTTGCAAACATCTGTGAAAATACTAAAACTACAGAATTATACACTTTAAATGGGTGGATGGTATGGTGTGAATTTTTTTTTTTTTTTGAGACGGAGTCTTGCTCTGTCTCCCAGGCTGGAGTGCAGTGGCATGATCTCGGCTCTCTGCAGCCTTGCTTCTCAAGTTCAAGTGATTCTCCTGCCTCAGCCTCCCTAGTAGCTGGGACTACAGGCACCCACCACCACGCCTGGCTAATTTTTCTACTTTTAGTAGAGACGGGGTTTCGCCATGTTGGTCAGGCTGGTCTCAAGTCCCAAAGTGCTAGGATTACAAGCATGAGGCACTTTGCCTGGCCAGTCGTATGTAAATTATGAAGCTGTTTAGAAAAAAAAGAAAGTGGGGCCAAGTGCGGTGGCTCACGCCTGTAATTCCAGCATTTTGGGAGGCCGAGGCGGGTGGATCCCCGAGGTCAGGAGTTCAAGACCAGCCTGGCCAACATGGTGAAACCCCATCTCTACTAAAAATACAAAAAATTAGCTGGGCATGGTGGCAGATGCCTGTAATCCCAGCTACTCAGGAGGCTGAGGCAGGAGTATCACTTGAACCTGGGAGGTGGAGGTTGCAGTGAGCCGAGATCGTGCCACTGCACTCCAGCCTGGGCAACAAGAGCAAAACTCTGTCTCAAAAAAAAAAAAAAAAAAAAGTAAAGAAAAGAAAAAAAGAAAGTGCCTCTTTGAGAGGTCAAGGTGGGCAGATTGTTGAGCCCAGGAGTTCGAGACCAGTCTAGGCAACATGATGAAATCCCATCTCTGCAAAAAAATACAAAAATTGGCCGGGCATGGTGGCTCATGCCTGTAATCCCAGCACTTTGGGAGGCCAAGGCGGGCAGATCACTTGAGGTCAGGAGTTCTAGACCAGCCTTGCCAGCATGGTGAACCCTGTCTCTACTAAAACTACAAAAATTACCTGGATGTGGTGACATGTGCCTGTAATCCCAGCAACTTGGGAGTCTGAGGCAGGAGAATCACTTGAGTCTAGGAGGTAGAGGTTTCAGTAAGCCGAGGTGGTGCCCCTGCACTCCAGCCTGGGCACTATAGCAAGACTCCGTCTGAAAAAAAATACACATTGAGCAAAAAAAGCAAGATACAAAATAATAAATGCTACATGATTAGATTTCTTTTTTTTTATAATTTTTTATTTTATTTATTTATTTATTTATTTTTTTATTTTTATTTTTTGAGACGGAGTCTCGCTCTGTCGCCCGGGCTGGAGTGCAGTGGCCGGATCTCAGCTCACAGCAAGCTCCGCCTCCCGGGTTTACGCCATTCTCCTGCCTCAGCCTCCCGAGTAGCTGGGACTACAGGCGCCTGCCACCTCGCCTGGCTAGTTTTTTTTTTGTATTTTTTAGTAGAGACGGGGTTTCACCGGGTTAGCCAGGATGGTCTCGATCTCCTGACCTCGTGATCCGCCCGTCTCGGCCTCCCAAAGTGCTGGGATTACAGGCTTGAGCCACCGCGCCCGGCCTAGATTTCTATCTAACTGTAGAAAAGACAAATGTAATCTAGAGTGACAGCAGATCAGGCCAGATGTGGTGGCTCACACCTGTAATCCCAGTGCTCTGGGAGGCCAAGGCAGGAGGATTGCTTAAGGCTGGGAGCTCATGATCAGCCTGGGCAGCATAATGAGACTCTATGTTTAATGTTTATTAAATAGAGACCATCTCTATTTCATACAAATTAATTTTTAAAAAACAGAATGCCTGGGAGGTGCTGGGGAGACTTGTAATAGAGTTATGTGACAGCTGTCAGTGGTTTGGGTCACAGGAAGGAGAGAGGCTGTACTAAGGACATTATTTGGGTTTGATTTTTTTCAAGGACAGGAGATACGGATCCTGTTTACAACCTGCAAGAATGATGTCTGGTGAAAGAGAGAAAGAAAACATAAGAGGGATTTTGGAAATTAAGAAACACCCAAGAGACAGGGAATGAGTCGGATGGGTTCAAGGGCTAGGTCAGGCTTGGGAAGGTACATGACCACTCAGCCAGTCTGCTTCAGGAAGGATCTGATGGGCACATGGAGACACACACACACACACACACACACACACACAGACACACACACACACCCAGAGGTGAAGGCAAGGCCAGTTCAGCAGGCCTGGGAAGAGGAGGCCCCAGTGAACTGTTCTGTAGGAGCCTGGGGCTGGGGGAGAGCCACGGCTTTGAACCTACTCTTAGGAAGAGCAGGGAGCCGCCTGGGATTGTCAGGCATAGAGCTGGAACTTATTAATCAGTAATGAAGCCAGTCAGCGGGTTTATGGATTCTACCCTAGCAACCTGGGAGCAAAGCAGAGGAATAAACATTTCAGATGCCAGTTCCCTCGCAGTCCCCCGGACCGTGCTGGCTTCTCCCTGCAAGGCAGAATGTCTGGATGGGCCTGTCCCTGGTGGGGTGGGGAGGTTGCTGCCCAGATGAGGTTGCTGGCCTGTGCCCTCCAGCAAGGCGCCCACCTCTCAAGGGCCTCTGCTTGTGTGTGTCTTGGCTGCTGTGCGCTTGGCCATCTCAGACCCCTGACCAGGCCCTAGGTGTGTGTGGCAGTAGGTGAGACTGGATGTGGGGTGCCTCTGCTGTGTTCACTCCCAGCCCCCAAGGTCCCTTTGCTCAAGGGGGAGAATGGGCAGAGGTTCCTGGGAGTCAGCTTCCTCCGGAGCCCTAACCTTTCATCTGCTTCTCAGTCATCCCCAGGGATTTACGTGAAAGCAGAGCCCCTGCTCTGAAGAAGGAAAACTCCCCTGAGGTGGCTTTCAGCCAGAGCCCCAGCACTTTTTATGCTTATCTGTCACATGACATCCTCCTCTGTTTAGTTTTTTCCACCTTTAATTATCTTATTGTTGCAAGATTACATGCTTATTGTCAGACATTCAAACTATGTAGAAAGGCTGGGCGCGGTAGCTCACGCCTGTAATCCCAGCAATTTGGGAGGAGGAGGTGGTCAGGAGTTTGAGACCAGCCTGGCCAACATGGTGAAACTCCGTCTCTACTAAAAATACAAAAATTAGCCGGGCGTAGTGGTGCACGTCTGTAATCCCAGCTACTCAGGAGACTGAGGCAGGAGAATCGCTTGAACCTGGGAGTCGGAGGTTGCAGCAAGCTGAGATCATGCCACTGCACTCCAGCCTGGGCGATAGAATGAGACTCAGTCTCAGACAAAAAAGCCAAAAAACCCCACAAACTATGTGGAAAGATCCTTTCTGTAGGAGATAGCTAAAGAAAAAAGAAAGAAAGAAAGAAATGATGTGGAAATGATAGAATATTCGCTATACTCTCACCTTCCAGAAATGACCACTGTTCAGTCTAGTCTATATTCCTCAGGACGTATAAGAATATTCTTATACATAAGAATGTAGTCTTTATTTTTTATTCTGGTAAATATACACAACTTTAAAATATCTTGTAAAATTTTATAAAATATTTTTTAAAAGGCTGGGCACAGTGGCTCATGCCTGTAATCCCAGCACTTTGGGAGGCTGAGGCAGATAGATCACTTGAAGTCAGGAGTTCCAGACCAGCCTGGCCAACATGGTGAAACCCTGTCTCTACTAAAAATACACACACACACACACAAACATTAGCCAGGCGTGGTGGTGCACACCTGTAATCTCAGCTACTCAGGAGGCTGAGGCAGGAGAATCGCTTGAACCCAAGAGGTGGAGGTTGCAGTGAGCCGAGATTGTGTCACTACACTCCAGCCTGGGCAACAGAGCAACACTTCGTCTTAAAAAAAAAAAAAGAAAAATTAGACCAGACGCGGTGGCTGACGCCTGTAATCCCAGCAATTCGGGAGGCTGAGGCGGGTGGATCTCCTGAGGTCAGGAGTTTGAGACCAGCCTGACCAACATGGAGAAACCCCGTCTCTACCAAAAACAGAAAATTAGCGGGGCATGGTGGCGCATGCCTGTAATCCCAGCTACTTGCTGAGGCAGGAGAATCGTTTGAACCCAGGAGGCAGAGGTTGCGGTGAGCTGAGATCACGCCATTGCACTCCAGCCTGGGCAACAAGAGTGAAACACTGTCTCAAAAAAAAAAAAAATTAAAAATAGAAAAAATATATGATTTACTATTTTAACCATTTTTACGTGTCCAGTTCAATGACATTCCGTGTATTCACATTGTTGTGCAACCATCATCACCATCCATCTCCATAACCTTTTCATCTTCCCAAACTGAAATTTTGTATCCCTTAAACACTAATTCCCTATTTTCCCCTTCCCACTAGTTGCTGACAACCACTATTCCACTTTCTGTCTCTATGAACCTAACTATTCTAGAGACCTCAGATAAGTGGACTCACAATATGTGCCCTTTTGTGTCTGGCTTCTTTCACTTACTAGAATATCCAAGTTTCACCTATGTTGTAGCATGTGTCAGAATTTCCTTCCTACAAAATTTAGTTTCTCCAAAAAATAAACAAAAATTAAAAATACAAAAATTAGTTGGGTGTGGTGGTGCACGCCTGTGGTCCCAGCTACTTGGGAGGCTGAGGTGGGAGGATTACTTGAGCCTGGGAGGTCAAGACTGCAGTGAGCTGTGATTGTGCCACTGTGCTCCAGCCTGGGTGACAGTGAGACCCTGTTTCAAAAAAAAAAAAAAAGAGTACTTCCTTTTTAAGCCTGAATGATATTCCATTGTATCGCACTTGTTTACCCATTCATTCATTCACTGATGGACATTTGGGTTGCCTCCACAAGAATGTATTTTTTTTTTTTTTTTTTTGAGACAGTGTCTCACTCTGTCACTCAAGCTGGAGTGCAGTGATGCAATCTCGGCTCACTGCCACCTCCGCCTCTTGGCTTCAAGCAACTTTCCTGCCTCAGCCTCCCTAGTAGCTGGGATTACAGGCATCCGCCACCATACCTGGCTAATTTTTGTATTTTTAGTGGAGATGAGGTTTTGCCATGTTGGCCAGGCTAGTCTCAAACTCCTGGGCTCAAGCAATCCACACGCTTCTCCCTCCCAAAGTGCTGGGATTACAGATGTGAGCCACCGTGCCTGGCAAGAATGTATTATTATATGAAAGAATATCAGTGAATCTTGTTGATTCTCACTCCCAAAAATTCATTGGATAGTTTTAGTTCCTGATCGACGCAGAAGAGCCCAGCAGGCGGGCCCTCTCTCCTTCCATGTCTATAATCAGATGGCCTCTTAAGCCAGGCCCCTCTCACATTCTGGATCCTGCGGCGCTTTTTGCCTCTGCACCTTTGTCCCACTAATTTTGCCTTTCTTCTGGCAGTTTCTGTTGCCTAAAAACTCTCTTTGTGCTCCTTCCTGCCTGGCCATTCCTTTCTTGGCCCTGGGACTAGGCCAACTCTCCGTTTACCCAATCACTCCCTGCTGTTTGTATCTAAAGCAGTACTTCGCAGATTAGCATGAGATTTACCTCATTGTGTTATTTTGACTTTCCAACTAACTGTAGACACCCCTTGTAAGGTGTCCTTGTCTCTGGCATTCTCCCTGGCTCTAGGTTTGTTACTGGACACAGTCATTTACGGAGGGCTTGACTCCATAGGATCCTGAAAGTCCGGCCAAGCAATTGAGACTCTGTGCTAGCGGGACATGCTTAAGTAAAGCAGTGACAAAACCAAGAAGTATTTTATGCAGATTTGTGTTGGGGCAGGAGAGTAAACTAAATGCCCTTTGCAAGCCCTATGAACTGTGGCTTTCTCTCCATATCTGGTTAATGCTCCCTGTCTTATTAATAAATGGACAATATACATTTACTGCACATTTGCAGCTGGCATTCAGAATAATGATTACAAAGTCATTGTGCAGGCCTTGTGGCACGAGACTGGACAACAGTCAGCACGGTGGAGAGGAAAATGTACTGAAGAGATCTGAAAAATCACATGCAATCGCTATGAACAGCTTTCTTTAATTTTGAAAACTAGATGACAGAGACAATCTTCTAGATGTATAATAACTAAATCAATTAAGAAATGGGATATCAGAATAACCAATAACCCTTTTTAAAAATACAAAACCGAAGGGCTGGGCGCGGTGGCTCACACCTGTAATCCCAGCACTTTGGGAGGCCGAGACGGGCGGATCACGAGGTCAGGAGATCGAGACCATCCTGGCTAACATGGTGAAACCCCGTCTCTACTAAAAAAATACAAAAATTAGCCGGGTGCGGTGGTGGGCGCCTGTAGTCCCAGCTACTTGGGAGGCTGAGGCAGGAGAATGGCTTGAACCTGGGAGGCGGAGCTTGCAGTGAGTGGAGATCGTGCCACTGCACTCCAGCCTGGGCGACAGAGCGAGACTCTGCCTCAAAAAAAAACAAAAAACAAAAAAACAAAACAGAAAGCCAAAAATCTCTCCCAAGGCCCCCACCCTACCTCCACAAAAGAAAGAAAAAAGAAAGGAAGAAAGGAAAGGGAGAGAGGGAAGGAGGAAGGAAGGAAGGGAACCAGGTTCAGACAATTTCATGGATGTGTTTTACCTAATCTTCAAAAAAAGGGAAATCCTAGGCCGGGCACGGTGGCTCAAGCCTGTAATCCCAGCACTTTGGGAGGCCGAGACGGGCGGATCACGAGGTCAGGAGATCGAGACCATCCTGGCTAACATGGTGAAACGCCGTCTCTACTAAAACATACAAAAAACTAGCCGGGCGAGGTGGCGGGCGCCTGTAGTCCCAGCTACTGGGGAGGCTGAGGCAGGAGAATGGCGTAAACCCGGGAGGCGGAGCTTGCAGTGAGCTGAGATCCGGCCACTGCACTCTAGCCTGGGTGACAAAGCAAGACTCCGTCTCAAAAAAAAAAAAAAAGGGAAATCCTACCTAATGTAAATGGTTACAGAAAATAGAAAAGAGGGCTGGGCGCAGTGGCTCACGCCTGTAATCCCAGCACTTTGGGAGGCCAAGGTGGGTGGATCACGAGGTCAGGAGTTCGAGACCAGCCTGGCTAACATGGTGAAACCCTGTCTCTACTAAAAATACAAAAATTAGTGGGTCATGGTGGTGCACACCTGTAATCCCAACTATTTGGGAGGCTGAGGCAAAGAGAATCACTTGAACCTGGGAGGCAGAGGTTGCAGTGAGCAGAGATTGCACTCCAGCCTGGGCAAGAGAGTGAGTCTCCATTAAAAAAAAAAAAAAGAAAAAAAGAAAAAAAAATAGAAAAGAGAGAAAGCTGCCCAATTCATTTTATGGAGCTATTAGAATCCTGATATTCAGTCTACGGCCATACCACTCTGAATGCACCCAAACCCATCTGATCTTGGAAGCTAAGCAGGGTCGGGCCTGGTTAGTACTTGGATGGGAGAATCCTGATATTGAAACAAGAAAGTAGAGTAATGAGATAAGAAAGAAATAGGCTGAACTCACTTATGAACAGAAATCCAAAAATCCTAAATAAAATAATACCAAATTGAATTCAGCAGTGTGTTAAGACACTAAAACATGGCCAAGCAGGATTATTGCAAGAATGCAAAGATGGCTCAACATCAGCAAATCTACCATGACATTCACTGTGTTGATAGAAGAAAACAGAAAGAACACTGGTATGGGCATTAAAAGACAGACTTAAGTTCCATCTCTGCTCTGCCATTAACTAGCTGTGTAACATTTTACCTCTTTCCCATCCCCACATGGGTTCCCAGCTCTTCTCTGGGGAGGGGAGCACAGCATTGAGAATCAGTCTGCTCCTCTCCCTGCCTCATTTTCTTCATCTGTAAAATGAAGAAACATTCGAATTTTATGATTTTGCAGGCTTTGTGAAGGAAGCATGATGGAGTCCAACAAACAGTGAGGGAAATTTGCTGTGTAGCTGGGTCCTGGTTAAGTCCTTGCATCCATAGTGCTGGTGGCCACCTCAGAGGAGATCAAGCTGGCAGTGCCACCCTGTGGCCTATTGGGAAGTGCATAAAAAGCGTAGACACCACTAGGGCAGACTGCAGATCAGAAGAAACACTCTGTTACTAAATACAGTGGTGGATGAGGGAAGTCACCATCACCACATGAAGTAGTTTTAAACACAAAACGAAATATTTGGGAGGCCGAGGTGGGCGGATCACGAGGTCAGGAGATCAAGACCATCCTGGCTAACATGGTGAAACCCCGTCTCTACTGAAAATACAAAAAAATTAGCCGGGAGTGGTGGCAGGCGCCTGTAGTCCCGGCTACTCGGGAGGCTGAGGCAGGAGAATTGTGTGAACCCAGGAGGCGGAGCTTGCAGTGAGCCGAGATCACGCCATTGCACTCCAACCTGGGCGACAGAGCGAGGCTGCATCTCAAAAAAAAAAAAAAAAAAGAAAACTCTGCTCAAGCCTCTAGATCTACATTGTCCAATTCAATAGTCACTAACCACACGGGGCTATTTGAATTTAAATGAATTAAAATTAAATAGGCCGGGCACGGTGGCTCATGCCTATAAGCCAGCACTTTGGGAGGCTGAGGTGGGTGGATCACTTGAGGTCTGGAGTTCAAGACCAGCCTGGCCAACATGGTGAAACCCTGTCTCTACTAAAAATACAAAAAAAAAAAAAAAAAGGCCAGGCAAGGTGGCTCACACTTGTAATCCCAGCACTTTGGGAGGCCGAGGCAGGTGAATCACCTGAGGTCGGGAGTTTGAGACTAACCTGACTGACATGGAGAAACCCAGCCTCTACTAAAAAATATACAAAATTAGCTGGGCGTGGTGGTGCATGCCTATAATCCCAGCTACTTGGGAGGCTGAGGCAGGAGAATCGCTTGAACCCAGGAGGTAGAGGTTGTGGTGAGCCAAGATCATGCCACTGCACTCCAGCCTGGGCAACAAGAGTGAAACTCCGCCTCAAAAAAAAAAAAAAAAAAAAAAATCAGTTGAGCATGTTGGCGAACGCCTGCAGTCCCAGCTACCTGGGAGGATGAGGCTCAAGAATCTCTTGGACCTGGGAGGCAGAGGTCGCAGTGAGCTGAGATCACACCACTGCATTCCAGCCTGGGCGACTGAGACTCTGTCTCAATAAGTAAATACATAATTAATTAAATTATTAAATTAAATTAAATATGCAGCTCTTCAGTCGCACTGGCCCCATCTCAAGTGATCATAGCCACACAGGACGAGTGGCTACCATCTTGGAGGATGCAGCTGTAGAACATCTCTATAATTGCAGAAAGCTCTATTGGATAGCCCTGCTTTCACTCTAACTTCCAATTTACAGAGAATATCAAGGACAGAGGAACATGTGAAACTGCACCATGAGTGTGCACTAAGCAATATTCAGGCAATGAGAAACTCTTATGGACAACTATTCAGTTTCTTTAACAACAACAAATTGCAAGAAAAAAAATGAGATGGAGGATAAACCTACAGACTAACAGGCTTAAGAAACGTATCAACCAAATGCAATGTATGGACTTATTTGGATCTCGATTCAAACAAACTATTAAACATGTGTAAGATGGCCGGGGGCAGTGGCTCACACCTGTAATCCTAGCACTTTGGGAGGCCTAGACAGGAGGATAACCTGAGGTTGGGAGTTCGAGACCAGCCTGGCCAACATAGTGAAACCCCGTCTCCACTAAAAACAAAAAATTAGCTGGGTGTGTGTTCTGTGTGGGAAATGTGAGAGAGGAGAAGAAAAGACACACACACAATACCTTCAAGGGTAAACAACCTGTATCCCACGTAAATGGCAATGCAGATATAGTAGGCAAACGATATAATAAGCAAATTGCAATGGGAAGGGGAAAAGGGAAAAAAAAAATATATATATATATATATGTGTATTTGCATTCACCAGACTATGGAGGATTCACCACCAGACCGGGAAGCAACAGCCTGGGCTCCAGAGTCAGACACTGCACTCACCAGACTATGGAGGACTCACCACCAGACTGGAAGCAACAGCCTGGGATCCAGAGTTGGCCACTCGTCCGTGCACAGACGAGGAGAGGTCTCATGAAGCTTCGGCGTGGTCTGGGACCCTAGTTCTTTTTGTAACGAGTTGTTTAGCATGAGACCCGGTCATGAGGGCCCTTTGTGACTGGGCTCAAGGACCACAAAAAGGTCAACTTGTTTTTGCGATTGTCTGTCGTTTTTCTTTTTCTTTTCTTTCTTTCTTTCTTTTTTTTTTTTCTTTTGAGACAAGTCTCGCTCTGTCACCAGGCTAGAGTGCAGTGGCTCGATCTTGGCTCACTGCAACATCTGCCTCCCGGGTTCAAGCGATTCTCCTGCCTCAGCCTCTCAAGTAGCTAGGATTACAGGCGTGTGCCACCACACCCGGCTAATTTTTGGGTTTTTAGTAGAGACGGGGTTTCACCATGTTGGCCAGGATGGTCTCGATCTCCTAACCTTGTGATCCACCCGCCTCCGCCTCCCAAAGTGTTGGGATTACAGGCGTGAGCCACCGCGCCTGTCTGTTGTTTTTCAATAACTAACGTATAGGAATAGATTGAAATAGAGATTTCTCTGAAACAGTGCTGGATGAATGCCTCAAGGGGCTCACGCAAACTGTTCTGGGACTTGGTGACCATTGTTTGTGCCCATGTTCAATTTAGTTCAAGTTTAATATTTAACTTTTCCGGCTGGGCATGGTGGCTCACGCCTATAATCTCAGCACTTTGAAAGGCCGAGGTGGGTGGATCATCTGAGGTCAGGGGTCCAAGACCAGCCTGGGCAACATGGTGAAACTCTGTCTCTACTAAAAATACAAAATAAGCCGGGCATGTTGGCACATTCCTGTAGTCCCAGCTATTTGGGGGGCTGAGGCAGGAGAATTGCTTGGACCCGGGAGGTAGAGGTTGTAGTGAGCTGAGATCACGTCATTGCACTCTAGCCTGGGCAACCAGAATGAAACTCGGTGTCAAAAAAAAAAAAATTAATATTTAACTTTTCCTCCACAGTGTGGTGGCACATGCCTATAATCTCAACTACTCGGGAGGTTGAGTCACGAGAATCGCTTGAACTCCGGGGGTAGAGGTTGCAGTGAGCCGGATTGCACCACTGCACTCCAGCCTGGGCGACAGAGCGAGATTCTGTCTGAAAAAAAAAAGTGGGAAAATGTGAACACTGAGTAGATACTTGATGATATGAAATAATTATTGTTATGGTGAATGTTAATGCTACTGCAGTTATACTCTTTTATAAAAGTCCTTAGCTCTTAGAGCTATCTTTGGAAAAATCTACAAATGATATGATAACTGGGATTTGCTGCAAAGTATTCTGGGCATGGAGGAGTGGGTGAAGGTATGGAGGCAATAAGATTGGCCATCAGTTTTTGTTTTTTTGTTTTTGTTTTGAGACAGGGTCTTGTTCTTTCACCAGGGCTGGAGTGCAGTGGTATGATCACAGCTCACTGCAGCCTTGACCTCCTGAGTTCAAGTGATCCTCCTGACTCAGCCTCCCGAGTGGCTGGGACAACAGGTGCATGCCACCACGCCCAGCTAACTTTTATTTTTGTAGAGATGGGGGTCTTGCTATGATGCCCATGCTGGTCTCAAACTCCTAGGCTCAAGCAATCCTCCCTCCTCAGCCTCCCAAGGTGCTGGGATTACAGGCATGAGTGACTGCACTGGGCCAGTTTTTGAAATGGGGTGAAGAGTACAATGAAGTTTATTTTACTGTTTCTCTATTTGGATATATGTTGAAAATTTCCATAATAAAAAGTTTTAAAGGCTGGGCATGGTGGCTCATGCCTATAATCCCAGCACTTTGGGAGGCTGAGACGGGTGGTTTACTTGAGCTCAGGAGTTCAAGACCAGCCTGGGCAACATGGTGAAGCCCTGTCTGTACAAAAAAATGCAAAATAATAATAATAATAATAATAAATTTAGCCGGGTGTGGCGGCACACGCCTGTGGTCCCAGTTACTTGGGAGGCTGAGGTGGGTGGATCACTTAAGCCCAGGAGGTCAAGGCTGCAGTGATCTGTGATTGTGTCACCACACTCCAGCGTGGGTGACAGAGTGAGACCCTATCTCGAAAAAAAAAAGTTTGAAAATGTTCAAATAAAAATGTGTGCATAAATATGTACAGCTGCTTTCCTGGTCGCACTACATTTACCATAGAACCGAATCCAGGACAGAGAAGAGAGATGTTCCAGGACAGCATGCCCATTGTAGATGGACTTCCAGCCACTTGGCCAACTGCAAGGAAAAGGAGAAAAAGAAAAGAAAAGTTGGGGCCGGGCGCGGAGGCTCACACCTGTAATGCCAGCACTTTGGGAGGCCGAAGCAGGTGAATCGCCCAAGGTTAGGAGTTCGAGACCAGCCTGGCCAACATGGCTCAACCCCCCTCTACTAAAAATACAAAAATTAGCTGGGCATGGTGGCGCTTGCCTGTAGTCCCAGCTATTCGGGAGGCTGAGGCAGGAGAATTGCTTGAACCCAGGAGGTGGAGGTTGCAGTGAGCTGAGATTGCGCTGCTGAACTCCAGCCTGGGCGATGGAGCAAGACTCTGTCTAAAAAAAAAAAAAAGAAGAAGAAGAAGAAAAAAAAGAAGAAAGTAAAGGGAAGTTGGGATGATGATGAGAAGAGAGGGGAAAGGAAAGGAGGTTGTGGAAAGGGAATTCTACATGGTGAGAGAAGCAAACCAGAAGGGCCCAGAGGAGGGTGCCTGGGATAGTGAGATGCCTGGAAAAGGACAAGGTTGGAAAGGACCTTACTGCACAGCCCTGGGACGCCCTCTCCCTCCCAGCTGCTTTACCCAAAAGCCTCCATCTGCTTTTTGAACACGCGACTCAGACTGTATGCCCACTGGGACCATATGCCCACAGTGCATGCACACCGTGTGCCCACAGAGACTCTGGGAGAATCCCCCAGATAACCGGGGGCCTCTTTCACCAGTTCCGCCTGCCAGTCCCCTAACTGCTCCAGTGGCTGTTGCTGATGGTTCACACCTGTGACCCTTGACAGAGGTTTGCCCTCAGATGATTGGAGCCACTCAGACCCGAGGTTCTCTGGAGCTAGGCATCTTCAACCACTGATTGGTATAGAGGCATACAGTCACCTTTCCCTGGCTTCGGCGCAGAACAGATTCTGAGGTTCAGTGTCTGCTCCAGAGCTCCCCGTAGGATCAGGCCTGAGGCTAGACTCCTGGAACCACATCCTTGCTAACCTTCTTCTCTCCTCCCCGCTTACAGCTTCCTGCTGAGAGCACCCCCACTCAATAACTGCCACTTGTGCAAGAACCCATGTTCCAGGCTCCACTTTTAGGGAGGCTTACTTGAAACAGAAGGTGGGGTAGGCACGCAGTTTGTTTTTCTCTGGGTTGTCATGCTCAGAACACAGTGTAGAGATTATGCAGAGGCAGAGACCAAGTTTCATACATATTTCTTTCCTCCATCCGACCTGAAATGATTAAAGCCAAAAAGATCCTGGCTTGAAGTGCCCACTGGAAAGGATGTACAAGTGCTGGAGCTACTGGGCTACAAAGGAAACTGTCTGGTGCCTTGGTCTAAGCTGTGTAAGAAAAAGAAAAAAAAAAAAAAACAAAACAAAACCAGAAAACCTAGTTCTGTGGACTGTTACACCCAAGCTAAGCCACTAGAATTCAGCTTGGGGACCTCTCTGGCTGATTGCGGCCTGAAAGTTTTCTTTTTTTTTTTTTTTGAAATAGAGTCTCGCTCTGTCGCCCAGGATGGAGTGAAGTAGTGCCACCTCGGCTCACTGCAACCTCTGCCTCCCGGGTTCCAGCGATTCTCCTGCCTCAGCCTCCTGAGTAGCTGGGACTACAGGCGCGTGCCACCACGCCCGGCTAATTTGTTTTTGTATTTTTAGTAGAGACAGGGTTCCACCGTGTTAACCAGGATGGTCTCCATCTCCTGACCTCATGATCCACCTGCCTCAGGCTCCCAAAGTACTGGGATTACAGGCGTGAGCCACTGCTCCTGGCCCTCTCTTTTTGTTGCCCAGGCTGGAGTGCAGTGGCGTGATCTCAGCTCACTGCAACCTCTGCCTCCTGGGTTCAAGTGATTCTCCTGCCTCAGCCTCCCGAGTAGCTGGGAATTACAGGCACCCACCACCACACCTGTCTAATTTTTTTGTATATTTAATAGAGACTGGCTTTCCCCATGTTGGCCAGGCTGGTCTTGAACCCCTGACCTCAGGTGATCCACCCGCCTCGGCCTCCCAAAGTGTTGGGATTACAGGTGTGAGCCACAGCGCCCAGCTGCCTGCAGGAGTCACACCTGTAATCCCAGCACTTTGGGAGGCTAAGGTGGGTGGATCACTTGAGGTGAGGGGTTCGAGACCAGCCTGGCCAACATGGGGAAACCCCATCTCTACTAAATATACAAAGATTAGCCAGGCGTGGTGACACATGCCTGTAGTCCCAGCTACATGGGAGGCTGAGGCAGCAGAATCGCTCAAACCTGGGAAGTGGAGGTTGCAGTGAGCCAAGATTGCATCACTGCACTCCAGCCTGGGCAATACAGCAAGACTCCGTCTCAAAGAAAAAAGTAAAGTAATCACCAGGCTATTTCAGAAGCGGGTGTTACCACCAGCAAACTGGGGGAGAATCATGTCTTGAATGATTCTGAGACCATGTCTAATGGGGATTTCATTAGGATTCTGACTGTGAAGACGTTGCTTCAGGGATTGGGGGGGATGTTGCCTGCAGTTCAGAGGGCAGAGTCTAAAACTGAGAGCCAGAAGGTACTAACCATGTGTCAGGCAGATGGGGGCTGGCTAAAGGGTGAAGGGGTCAGGGATTGGGTAGCCAAGGGTCAGGGTCAGGTTTAGCAGGCCCCACAGGAGGTCCTGAGCTAGTTCTAAGAATATTACTGGAATGTTGTCTATGCTTGACTCATACATAATGAAAACACTACTTTTATTGAGTCTTCTCTAAAATCCATTCAATGGGCCAGGCATGGTGGCTCACACCTGTAATCCCAGCACTTTAGGAGGCTGAGGTGGGCAGATCACTTGAGGCCAGGAGTTCAAGATAAGCCTGGGCAACATGGTGAAACCCCGTCTCTATAAAAAATATAAACATTAGCCGGGTGTGGTGGTGTGTGCCTGTCATCCCAGCTACTCAGGTGGCTGAGGCAGGAAAATCACTTGAGCCCAGGAGGTAGAGGTTGCAGTGAGCCGAGATCACGTCACTGTGCTGCAGCCTGGGTGACAGAGTGAGACTGTGTCTCAAAAAAAAAAAAAAAAAAAAAAATTAAAAAATAAAATCCGTTCAGTGGACATTGCCTGGATGTGACATTGCCTGGATGTGTTGGTTAATTTTGTGAGTCAACTTGACTGGGCCACAGGGTGCCCAGGTATTTGGCTAAACATTATTCTGGGTGTTTTTGTGAGGGTGTTTTTGCATGAGATTAATGTCTGAATCCATCGACCCAGCAAAGCAGATGGACCTCCCTAATATGGGCGAGCCTCATCCAAGCAGTTGAAGGCCTGAATAGAACAAAAGGGCTGATATCCCCCAAATAAGAGGGAATTTCTTCTTCCTATCTTCAAGCTGGGACATTGTTTTTTTCTCTCTTCAGACTCAGACTGAAACATTGGCTCTTCTTGGGTCTCCTGCTTGCTGAGTCACTCTGCAAATCTTGGGCCTTGTCAGCCTTCATAATCATGTGCCCCAATCCTACTGGTTCTGTTTCTCTGGAGAACTCTAATATGCTGGATAAATAAACAACTCCATTCCTGTATAAATGCTCCAGTGGGCCTGGTGATTTTCAGCTGAGTCTTAGGTAATAGTCTCATAGTTCCTCAAAGGCACAAATGTAGCCTCTCCCATAATTAGAATATCCAGTCTAAGAGATTCTTTATAACTTCTCCTCTCCCCAATTCAGGCCTGCTTCCAGTTGGAATCATCCAGCAGGAAGTGGGCAGGAAGTGGATGTGGCTGGCTTCCTATTTCTCCACCTTGTACTTCCTTCTCCTTCCCTCCACCCCTACTAGCTTCTGAGGGTGGGGAATGGGTGGAGGGTGGAGTGGTAAGGGAACGGGCAAGGCCTCCCTTGGCCAGGTTCTCTCTGAGCCTGACAGGTGCTGAAAGGACACAAAGATAGATGTGTACCCGCCCCCCACCCGCTACACCCTTGTTCTGCTCTCTAATCTTTGCACATACCAGAGATTTCGTAAGTTCTGTGAGTACCTGGTTTTCTGCACGTACCAGAGATTTTGTTTTGCACATACCAGAGATTTTGTAAGTTCTGAGGCAAGGTCACAAGACGTGTTTAAGTAAGATAAACTCTTGCTGCCATAAACCTGCTCTCCCGCCTCAAAGTTTGAACCAAAATATCAGAAATGGCGGGAACCAATCATAGTTAGCCAAATCGCCTTGTTCAAACACTAGCCAATCATATATCTGATTTGTATAATAACTCTATGCCCACTTTTCTTAGACTATATAACACTGCTCGGAGCTCAGTGGGGGAGCTCTCCTGCCCGTCTCGTTTCACGAGCGAGGGAGAGTTCCAGGTTCGAACCTGTAATAAAGATCCTTGCTGCTTAGCTTTGACTCTGGACTCTGGTGGTCTTCTTCGGGGAATAAACGGTCTGGGCATAACAAATGGGGGCTCGTCCGGGATTTCCCCCAAGCCCACCAGACCCCCAAGTCAATGGATCTTAATCTGTAGGTAAGCCGGCTTTGTCACTGTCTCTGTCTTTGTCTCTGTCTGTCTCCCTGAAATTTCGCGAAATCCGTAATCTGTAATCTGTATTGGTCTGTTTTATAAGTGGCATGGTCTTGGCGGACGCGCTAAAAGACAGCCACTCGGGACTGGTGGGAGACGTCCCCCAGTGCCCATCTGGGGGCCTCCATCCTTGGTTGCCCCGTCTGACTCAGGTCGGAAGTCCGACACGCGCTCGCGAAGGCTCATCGTTTCTCACTGTCTGTCCGTTATTGTTAAGTGTTAAGTGTAAGTCCAAAACGAAACATAAAACCTTTTCTTCCCCTTCCAGGACCGGACCTGTCGGATACTCCCCTCTGCTTCACACTCATTTTCGTCCCCCCTTCTCTTTGTAGGAGCAGTCCAAAGATGGGCAACAACCAGAGCACGCCGCTCTCACTCCTTGTTACCAATTTTAAGGATGTGAAGGCTCGGGGGCGTAACTTAAGCGTGGAACTAAAGAAGTGAAAGCTAGTTACTTTCTGCCGTTAGGAGTGGCCCTCTTTCGGCGTAGGGTGGCCCTCCGAAGGAAATTTCTGTCTCTCTATTATTACTAAGGTAAAAACTAAGATTTTCCTGCCAGGGCAGTCAGGACATCCTGATCAAATTCCTTATATTCTAGTGTGGCAAAATCTTGTGGAAGACCCACCGCCCTGGATAACTCCATTCATCCTTGAGCCTTGCAAGGTCCTAGTAATGCGACCTACAAGACAAAGGACTCCCTCTGCTCCCTCGACCCCTGTGCTGCCAGACAGCCAGGACCCCCTAACGTTAGAACCCACACTTCCCCCACCATATCCGCACCTTATCCCGCAGGACCCAGTCCCCCAGGGTGGTGCTTCCGTAGAAGGAAACCGAGAAGCGGAAGCAGCCGAGAGTGAAAGTAACCCGGCGGGGGCCGGCCGGCCGAACGCGAGGCCGCGTACTGCGGGACCAAGCTTCCCGACTCCCTGACTCCACCGTAGCCCTGCCTCTCAGAGAAATAGGATCGCTCGATGATACCGGGCTCTCCCGTCTCATGTATTGGCCTTTTTCCACTAGTGATTTATACAATTGGAAGTCCCAAAATGCTCGGTTCTCCGATAATCCCAAAGATCTAACCTCGTTGTTAGACAGTGTCATGTTTACTCACCAGCCAACCTGGGATGACTGTCAACAGCTCCTCCGAATCCTGTTCACAACGGAGGAGCGGGAAAGAATCCAAGTTGAGGACAGAAAACTGGTTCCAGGAGATGACGGCCAGCCAACTGCAAATCCTGACCTCATTAACGCGGCTTTTCCTTTGACCCAGCCCAGATGGGACTACAACACGGCAGAAGGTAGGGGACGACTGCTCATTTATCGCCAGACTCTAATGGCGGGTCTCCGGGCTGCAGCTCGCAAGCCCACCAATTTGGCTAAAGTATATTCTGTGTTACAAGGTAAGACAGAAAGCCCCGCTGTGTATTTAGAGAGATTAATGGAAGCTTTCAGACAGTATACCCCTATGGACCCGGAAGCACCGGAAAATCAGGCTGCGGTAGTAATGTCCTTTGTAAACCAGGCAACAGCATCAGATATTAGAAGAAAACTCCAGAAATTAGAAGGTTTAGAGGGAAAGCAGATTCAGGACCTCCTTCAGATGGCCCAGCGAGTTTATAATAATAGGGATACTCCAGAAGAAAAACAGTTCAAGGCAACCAAAGAAATGACCAAAGTTTTAGTAGCAGCTTTCCCCCAGGCAGGGAATGGCCAAAGCAGAAAGCAGACAAAGCAAGGCTCTAGGCAAGGATTAGAAAAGGATCAGTGTGCTTATTGCAAGGAACGTAGTCACTGGATTAAAGACTGCCCAAAGAAACGGAGACCAGCTAACCCTACCTCCGTACTCGTTACCCAGGACTCTGACTAGGGAAGACGGGGTTCGGACCCCCTCCCCGAACCCAGGGTAACTTTGCAAGTGGAGGGGTCCCCAGTTCGCTTCTTGGTCGATACTGGGGCGGAACGCTCAGTCCTAACCAAACCAATTGGAAAAATGTCTAAGAAAACATCCTGGGTGCACGGGGCCACAGGCATCAAAAAATACCCCTGGACAACCCAGAGGACTGTAGACTTAGGAATGGGAAAAGTCTCCCATTCCTTCCTAGTCATCCCAGAGAGCCCCTGCCCTCTACTAGGGAGGGACTTGCTGACAAAAATGGGGGCCCAAATCCACTTTGAGCCAGAAGGGCCCAAGATAACTGATTCCCAAAACAGGCCAATATCTGTCACCTTAGAAGATGAGTACAGACTCCATCAAAAGCAAAAGCCCCCCGATCAGGAAATTGACTCTTGGCTCCAGCGTTTCCCTGAAGCGTGGGCAGAAACTGGGGGCTTAGGGCTAGCTAAACATCCACCTGCCATATTTGTGGAAGTTAAGCCAGGGACGGACCCGGTTCGGGTTCGGCAATATCCTATGCCCCTGGAGGCAAGAGAAGGAATTACGCCCCATATCCGCCGACTCCTAGACCAGGGAGTCCTACGGGCTTGCCACTCATCCTGGAATACTCCACTGTTACCTGTTCGTAAACCCAACAGTACGGACTACAGGCCAGTACAGGATTTAAGAGAAGTTAATAAAAAGGTCATGGACATACATCCCACTGTGCCCAATCCATACACCCTTCTGAGTGCTTTACATCCCGAAAAACAGTGGTATACCGTTCTTGATCTAAAAGATGCTTTCTTCAGCCTTCCTCTGGCTCCCAAAAGTCAAGGACTCTTTGCATTTCAATGGACGGATCCTGAGAGGGGCATCAACGGTCAGCTAACATGGACCAGGCTGCCACAAGGGTTCAAGAACTCGCCAACCCTATTCGATGAAGCCCTTCATGAAGATCTGGGTGAGTACCGGCGGCAACACCCTGAAATAACTCTTTTGCAATATGTTGATGATCTCTTAATAGCAGCCAGATCCCCGGAAACTTGTGTTCAAGGGACTGAGGACCTCTTGAAGACTCTGGGGGAGCTAGGCTACCGAGCCTCAGCAACAAAGGCTCAGATCTGCAAGTCGGAGATAACTTATCTGGGGTACCTATTAAAAGGGGGGCAACGCTGGCTAACCAAAGCCTGAAAGGAAACAGTCCTACGCATCCCTAGACCCCAGTCGACACGGCAAGTGAGAGAATTCCTGGGGTCGGCAGGGTTCTGTAGGTTATGGATACCCGGATTTGCTGAGTTAGCCAAGCCCCTATACCAGGCAACAAAGGAACGGCAGCCCTTCAATTGGACGGAAGAGGCTGAGCTGGCCTTTCAACAAATCAAAACTGCCTTGTTATCAGCCCCCGCGCCGGGGCTCCCTGATGTCTCCAAGCCCTTCCACTTATACGTAGATGAAAGTAAAGGTGTTGCAAAAGCCGTGTTAACACAGTACCTAGGCCCCTGGCAGAGGCCAGTTGCCTATTTGTCAAAAAAATTAGATTCAGTGGCTGCTGGCTGGCCACCCTGCCTGCGGATAATCGCGGTGACCGCCCTAATGGTTCGAGATGCTGATAAACTTATCATGGAGCAAGAGTTGCGCGTTATAACCCCGCATGCCATTGAAGGCGTCCTCCGGCAGCCGCCGGACTGATGGATGAGTAACGCCCGGCTCACCCACTATCAAGGACTACTGTTAAACCCCCTCAGAATAACTTTTCTGCCCCCAACCTCTTTAAACCCTGCTTCACTGCTGCCAAATCCAGACTTGGACGCCCCGTTCCATGAGTGCACTGAGATACTGGCTTAGGTGCATGGGGTGCAGGAGGACCTGCAAGATCGTCCGCTCCCTGACACAGAACTCACCTGGTTCACTGATGGCAGCAGCTACATCCACCAAGGCCAGCGGTATGCAGGAGCGGCTGTAACGTCAGAGACTGAGGTAATCTGGGCAGAACCCTTGCCTCCAGGGACATCGGCCCAAAGAGCCGAACTGATAGCCCTCACACAGGCCCTCACCCTAGGGGCAGAGAAAAAACTAACAGTATACACGGATAGCCGCTATGCTTTCACTACTGCACACATACATGGGGCCATCTACAGAGAAAGGGGACTATTAACAGCCGAAGGCAAAGAAATAAAAAACAAGCAAGAGATCCTAGCTCTATTAACTGCTTTGTGGAAACCAAAGAAATAGGCTATCGTACATTGCCCTGGGCATCAGAAACCAACTACGCCAATTGCTCGAGGCAACTTCTTAGCCGACCAAACCGCAAGGAGCATAGCAAAAGCTCCCAGTCAGCTCCTCGCGCTCCAGCTCCCCGATCCTGGCCTGCGAAATTTGCCATGTTTTCCCGACTATACCGAACAGGATCGCGAATGGATGAACACGCTTCCCCTAAAACAGGTTAAAAATGGGTGGTGGACTGATATAAATGACCAAACCATCCTACCAGAAAAATTAGGACGGCAGGTGTTGGAACACATCCACCGGACAACCCACCTGGGTGCCCGGCGAATGATGGACTTAATCAGGCACGCCAAGTTTAGAATCAGGCGCATAGCTGAACTGGCCAGCGATGTCACAACAAATTGCAAAGCCTGCCAACTAAACAAAACGCTTGCCCCCAAACCCAGACCACCGCAGGAATTAGGTGTAGAGGAACTAGGCCTGGTATCTATTAGGAAATAGACTTTACTGAGATAAAGCCTGGAAAATATAAGTATCAGTACTTACTTGTCTTTGTAGATACTTTTTCAGGATGGACAGAAGCGTTCCCAACTAAGAGAAAAACTGCTCAGGTTGTAGCAAAGAAAATTTTGGAAGAAATCCTCCCCAGGTATGGCTTTCCCGTCCAAATAGGGTCAGACAATGGACCAGCCTTCGTTGCTAAGGTAAGTCAGGATTTGGCTTCCATTCTTGGGGCAAATTGGAAATTACATTGTGCTTATAGGCCCCAAAGCTCAGGACAGGTAGAAAGGATGAATCGGACTCTGAAGGAGACCTTAACTAAATTGACCATGGAGACTGGCGCTAATTGGGTAGTACTTCTCCCCTACGCTCTGTTCCGGGCCCGAAATACCCCTTACAGACTAGGCCTCACACCATATGAAATCATGTATGGCAGACCCCCACCCCTGGTCCCCAGTCTAAAAGATGACTTACTCAAACCTGAAACTGAAAATGTCTCTGAGCTCCTGTTCTCCTTACAAGCCTTACAGAAAATTCACCAGGAAATTTGGCCCAGACTACGAGAACTGTACGAGGCGGGACCTCCGCCGACGCCTCATCTGTTCCAGCCGGGAGACTGGGTCCTAGTCAAGCGCCACCGGCAAGAAACTCTTCAACCCAGGTGAAAAGGACCACTGCAAGTACTCCTGACTACTCCCACCGCTCTCAAAGTAGAAGGCATCGCTTCGTGGATCCACTACACACACGTCAAACCAGTGGACCCAACATCCGACCTCGAGCCGTCTGGAGCACCGGTTACATGGACTGTAGACAAAGCTAAGAACAATCCCTTAAAGCTAACCCTGCGCCGTCACCCACATAGCCGTAACCATGTCTAGCTTGCCTATGCTTTTATGCCTTATACATCTGACTCTCCTAACTGCTGCACCGTCTAATCCCTATGTCTGGAGGTTCTGGCTCTATGAGAACAAAACTCACCCCGGGGAAACCCCCCAAGCGGGTAAACTGCTAGCTAGTGCAGACTGCCCCCCCTCCGGGTGCAATACTCCAATTTACTTCAATTTCACTAATTTCCAAATTGCCCAACCGGGGATACCCATGATTTGTTTTGAATATGATCAGACTGAATATAATTGTAAGAATTATTGGTGGCACCAGAATGCAGGTTGCCCATACCACTATTGTAAAATGCACTCAGCCAGGGTATAGGACGAATACCCGAGAAAGTCTAACCTCCTCAGGACTCGCTACCCGACAGGGACTCCCAACATATTCACTTGGATAATAACAGATCCAGGGCACTCCCGGTGGACATCGCCCCAACATGGGGCAGTCTACTACGATGCCAGTAGTAGCTGGCCTAGTAGCCACCTGTACTTGTGGCGGAGTCTAGTCCAGATTCGACCCTTAATCCATACACAAATCCACAGACAGGAAACCAAGCTATCACAAGACTTGCAGCCCTTCTCCTGGCTAACCCTATTACAAGAAGGGCTAGCATTCGCCAACCTCACCGGTTTAGGCGACCTGTCCTCTTGCTTTATGTGTGCAACCTTAGGAAGACCACCATTAACCGCTGTTCCCCTTTCCTCCCCACCCCCACAAACTATATGCCAGATTCTAATTCATCAACAGTTGCAATACCTGATGTAGCCCTGTACCGTGACCCATACCAAGAGAAATACCCCTACTGTTATTCAGCATTTAGTAGCAGCCTCTGCAACCAGATGGCTACATACCCTAATAGCCCCATACGTGCTCCCCCTGGTGTGTTCTTCTGGTGTAATATGACTCTGTTAAAAACTCTGTCCAAAAGCATCTCTGACGGACAGTTGTGCATCCCTGTTACACTAGTTCCCCGACTGACCCTGCTGACCCCGGCAGAGTTCATAGGCTGGGCAGGGACTGCCCCAACTGAAACTGCGCGACATAGACGAGCAGTTTTTCTACCACTAATTGCCGGAATATCCTTAACCACCTCTGTCGTCGCAGCGGGGTTAGCAGGAGGGGCCCTACAACACTCCATGATAGAAAACGACAAGCTGTTACAACAGTTCTCTGTTGCTATGGAAGACTCCGCCTATTCCCTAGCCTCCCTTCAGCGGCAGCTCACCTCCCTAGCACAGGTCACCCTTCAAAACCGCAGAGCCTTAGACTTACGGCTGAGAAAGGAGGTACCTGTATGTTCCTCAAAGAAGAATGCTGTTTCTATATAAATAAGTCAGGGTTAGTTGAGGAAAAAGTCCAACGCCTACACGAACTAAGCTTAGAAATGAAAAAGCAACAATTCACTACAGCCGCTAACAATTGGTGGAGCTCTTCAATGTTTTCCCTTCTGGCACCCCTTTTAGGCCCCCTAATGTCTTTACTACTTCTATTCACTATAGGCCCCTGTGTGGTAAATAAAATTTTACAATTTGTCAGAGAAAGGTTTGATACCATCCAACTAATGGTCCTCCGTAGCCATCACCAGCCTCTCCTGCACCCAGAAAGTGAGGCTATATTATAAGACTCTGGAAATCCAAGATTGGACATCCAGTTACTTATGAGAAGGGGGAAATGAAAGGACACAAAGATAGATGTGCACCCGCCCCCCACCCGCTACACCCTTGTTCTGCTCTCTAATCTTTGCACATACCAGAGATTTCGTAAGTTCTGTGAGTACCTGGTTTTCTGCACGTACCAGAGATTTTGTTTTGCACATACCAGAGATTTTGTAAGTTCTGAGGCAAGGTCACAAGACGTGTTTAAGTAAGATAAACTCTTGCTGCCATAAACCTGCTCTCCCGCCTCAAAGTTTGAACCAAAATATCAGAAATGGCGGGAACCAATCATAGTTAGCCAAATCGCCTTGTTCAAACACTAGCCAATCATATATCTGATTTGTATAATAACTCTATGCCCACTTTTCTTAGACTATATAACACTGCTCGGAGCTCAGTGGGGGAGCTCTCCTGCCCGTCTCGTTTCACGAGCGAGGGAGAGTTCCAGGTTCGAACCTGTAATAAAGATCCTTGCTGCTTAGCTTTGACTCTGGACTCTGGTGGTCTTCTTCGGGGAATAAACGGTCTGGGCATAACAGTGCCTAAAGCTGACTTTCTGTCCCCTGGCAGTTTTTATGGGCTCTTCAAAGATTCTCATGGCTGGGGGATCTCCCAGGCTTGTGAATACAGAGGCATGAGTGTCACCTCCTCAGCCCTGGGCACTGGGCAAGTACCCTCTGACTTCTTTATGCTGAGGCCTCCCCAGCCCCCAGAAGTCCTCTTGAGCAGCCTCCCAGACAACTCTAGGGACGTTGCCTCCTGTGGAGTTCAAGGAAACAGACAAGTTTTCTCCCATTGTGCTCTGGAAGGATTGGGTGATTCCAGTGCGGCAGCACTCCCCTGTCTTGGTCACCATGGTAGCGAGCCAGCCATCATTTACCTTTTATTTATTTTGATTTAATTTTTTTTTTTTTTTCTGAGACAGAGTCTCACTCTGTTGCCTAGGCTGGAGTGCAGTGGTTCGATCTCGGCTCACTGCAACTTTCACCTCCTGGGTTCAAGCGATTCTCCTGCCTCAGCCTCCCTAGTAGCTGGGATTACATGTGTGTGCCACCACACCCGGCTAATTTTTGTGTTTTTAGTAAAGACAGGGTTTCGCCATGTTGACCAGGCTGGTCTTGAACTCCTGACCTCAAGTGATCCACCCACCTCAGCCTCCCAAAGTGCTGGGATTACAGGTGTGAGCCACTGCGCCCGGGCCATCATTTACCCTTTAGAAGTCCCAGGTGGGAGTCGACCCCAGTCTACTTCACCACAGCCTGCTTTATTCTTCTCAAGCGTGGGTCTGACAGGGTCCCCCATGGTTCTAGACAGTGGCACCTCCCTCAGCATCATGAGCACCTCTCACTCTGGCCCTGGGGCTTCTTTGTGGCTGCCCGGGTTGGGAGACTCCAACTCAGCATTCTGAAGCTTGTGCAAACACCCCGAGGGCAACCCTTGGCCGAGTGGGGCTAGGAGCCATAGATAAATACTGTCCTGTTCCAGCCTTCAGGCAGAGAATTCTGAGAGTCGTTTACATGGCCTGGGAAAGTCCCCAGTGATAGCAAGCCCCAGTTACCTACAATAATGAGGAGCTTCGATCAGCTTTCCCTCCTCCCCTGTTTCACTCTTTCCTGTCCCTCGCTCCTGTTCTTGCGGACCATTCCAAGCAATCAATTAAGTGTAAAGAAGCCCTGCTTTGGGGGCCAGGGTGGGGAGAGTGGCGGTGAGGAGACAGGCTCAGACGGATCCCTCATGAGACTTTGGTTAAGAGGTAAAACCTTCCCACATACGTCCTTCCCCATATAACCTTTCATTTTAAGGGCTTTGGTGGGGTCTCAGACACTGCAGTTACTACCCCTTTCCCCTAAATCTCTTCCTCTATTTCCCCTTTCTCGCTCTCTGACCTTTCCTATCTTTGATCTGACTGAGACCCTCCAGAGACGCTGAACAGGCCCGGGAACCATTTCTTTTGTAAATCTATATATGGCGATTTGGCACCTGACTGAAATTTCACGTTTATTGTAGCTCAGTGTCTCTGTAGAAGCTTCCATTTTTATATCCTGTTACACACTGATCATTCCACCCAGAGTTCCTCTTCCAGAAAACGCTGACACCTAGTTTTTTTAGTGTCTGTTACACAAGTTCCAGTTTTCCTGCCATCCCAGTCCACCCCTCTGGTCCTGTTCTGAGCTGGGTTACTAACGTCAGTCTTAAAATATGCCCACTCCCTGCCCACTGCCAGCGAAGCCAATGAGGCACACTCCACAAAAGACCTGACTGGCAAATAGTCGATGACTACCTCTGCCTGAATACTATGCGGCTATAAATGCAGCCTCATCTTGTCCTCGTTTTAGCAGCCACGTCATCTGGCTACATAGTAACTGCTGATCCCTATTTCCTAATGCCTGCCGGACATTTCCACTGAGATGTCTTCAGGCTCCTCACATTAATAAGCCCACGATAGCTCATTATGTCGTCCCACAGAGCTCTGCCTCATGTATTTGTGGTCTCGGAGAATGGAGTCACCCGATCTCCCAGGCTAGCCACCTCAGAGACTCTCATAAAGACTCCAGCCCCTCCACCCTCCCCATCCAATTCCACCTCTCCCCGATCCTCTGGGTTCTCCAGCTTGAACGAGTCTCCAGCCCCACTACCTCAGTTCACTCAGTTCCCTTCACTCCAGCAGCCTTCTATCTGCTACCCCTCTGACCTCCAAGGGGTCTTATCTTTCTGAGTTGATCCAGATCTTGTCACTTTTTGGTTTAGAAACTTTTGTGGTCTTTCCATCGGCCGTATGAGTGGCTAGCTTTCAGTTCACAGGTGATAACTATAATAAAAGTATTCACAAATCAGCCCCAAGACCTTTCCCCAGCCCCAGCTGGGGCACATATACGACGCCCCGACCTTCCTCGAAGGTCACAATCTTGGGTCCAGTGGGACCAAGGTTTGAAGCTCTACTTTCCTCTTCATTTCTGCCACCAAGTCTCTGAATTCCTGCCTCTGACAGTAACCCCGTGACTGTGGTTCTCCAGTCTCCAGTCATTACTCTCGGCTCTCATTCTCTTCCTATATTGAGTCAGGTTTCTCAATGATGACTGCCTGCTATTAATTTTCAAACTCCCAAGCAACCTGCTGGCTGCATCCAAATAACAGTCATCTGAGTACATAGTCCCCAGTCCCCCGGGAAGCATCAAGTGGCCAAAGCTCATTAAGAAACTACAGAAGTGTCCTGCAATGTTCACTCTTCCTACCTGCTTTGAGGGCAAGATTCCAGAACACAGCGATCTTCTCCACCCACTCTTTTCAGTTGCTGATGTTGTCCTGAGAGACTCAACTCCAGCACATCAGAGTACCTGCATGAGTCCATTGATATTCTGAGGACAGACCCGCCTGCTCTTGGAGTGGTCAAAGGGCTGGGGGTGGGGGAGAAGTCTGGGGACCCCGGCACCACTGGAGTACATGCCAAGAGCCAACCAAATCAGCCGGGTGTGGTGGCTCACGCCTGTAATCCCAGTACGGTGGCAAGCGCCTGTAACCCCAGCAACTCGGGAGGCTGAGGCAGGAGAATCGCTTGAACCCAGAGGTCGGAGGTTGCAGTGAGCACACAACTACACTCCAGCCTGGGTGATAGAGTAAGACTCCATCTCAAACAAACAAACAAAAACAAAAAAGAAGAGCCAATCAAATCTATATACAGGGTGGAAGCCACCGACTGTAGATGAACAGTTCTGAACTCAGGGCCTATGAACCCCTAGGTTGTGAATCCCCAGAAATTATAGGTGAAATCTGATAATATATATACTGGCACTTCTGGGAAGAAGATCCACAATTCTCATCACATTCTCAAAGGAGTCTGTGACACAAATGAGGTTCAGGAAAGGAGAACAAAGTGGCCCGCCGGATTGATTATTTTGTTAGAATATGTTTCTTCCTGATTACAAAAGCAATCCATGTTCATTGGAAAACTGGAAAATAAAACAAGCACCAAGAAGACTGTAAAGTCAGCCCTGGCTGGGCGTAGTGGCTCACGCCTGTGATCCTAGCACTTTAGAAGGCCAAGGCGGGTGGATCGTCTGAGCTCAGGGGTTCAAGACCAGCCTGAGCAACATGGTGAAAGCTCATCTTTACCAAAAATACAAAAAATTAACCAGTGTGGTGGTGCACACCTGTAACCCCAGTTACTCGGGAGGCGGAGGTGAGAGGATCACTTGAGCCTTGGAGGCAGAGGTTGCAGTGAGTGAAAATGGTACCACTGCACTCCAGCCTGGGTGACAGAGTGAGACCCCGTCTCGAAAATAAATACATAATTAATTGTAAAAAATCAGCCCTGATTCCACCATCCAGAGATAACCATGTCAATATTTTTGTGTGTATTCCTCCAGCCCTTTTCCTGTGCACACATAACATACCTTATCCTTCTAAACCTGGGGAAGATGCTCCTTTGTGATCTGCTTCCATCTACTTAAGATATCATGGACTATTTTCCAGTTCATTAAATATCCTTCTATAACTTTAATGACTTAGATCAATTCTTAGTATTCAATCATTTCAGCGCCTTATTTTATATTGCTTTCTGGTGTTTTCTGCTATTATAAATAATGTTGGGAAAAATACCCTCTTACATACACTTTTTAAAAAAGAGGTGGGGGATCTCACTATGTTGCCCAGGCTGGCCTCGAACTCCTGGGCTCGAGTGATCCTCCTGCCTCAGCCCTCCTCATAGCTGGTACCTACAGGCATGCACCATCTTTACGTATACTTTTAAAAATATTTCTTTGTTTTCTTTTAATACAATTCTAGAAGTGGAGGGTTTTTTTTTTTTTTTTTGGCAGAGGGGGGATTTTCTTTTTTTTTTAGATGGAGTCTTGCTCTGTCGCCCAGGCTAGAGTGCAGTGGCATGATCTCAGCTCACTGCAACCTCTGCCTCCCAGGTTCAAGTGATTCTCCTGCCTCAGCCTCCTGAGTAGCTAGGACTACGGGCGCACACCATCATGCCCGGCTAATTTTTGTATTTTTAGTAGAGATGAGATTTCACCATGGTAGCCAGGATGATCTCGATCGCTTGACCTCATGATCCGCCCACCTCAGCCTCCCAAAGTGTTGGGATTACAGGCATGAGCCACCGTTCCTGGCTTTTTGGGATTTTTTGAGACAGAGTTTCCCTCTGTCACCCAGGCTGGAGTGCAGTGGTGCGATCTTGGTTCACTGCAATCTCAGTCTCCTTGGCTCAAGCGATTCTCCTGCCTCAGCCTCCTGAGTAGCTGGGATCACAGGTGCATGCCACCATGCCTGGCTAATTTTTGTATTTTTTGTAGAGATGGGGTTTTGTCACGTTTGGCCAGGCTGGTCTCAAACTCCTGGCCTCAAGTGATCCGCCCGCCTCGGCCTCCCAAAGTGTTGGGATTATAGGCATGAGCCACCGTGTCTGACCAGAAGTGGAGTTTTCGAATGAAAGAGTATAAACACTTTTATTTAAGGATTTTGTATTGAAAAACTATTCTCCATAAAGTTGACTGCAATTTATTCTCCTACCACCAATTTATGAGAACACTCACTCCCTTGCATCCTCTAGCAACCAATAGTTGTTGGGTGTTACCTTTTCAGGAGGAAGGAGGGGAATGTTCGTAATCTGGTAGGTAATAGAGCACATTTCAGGTTTTGCTGAAGCCCTGTGTAGATGCCGGTCAGGACTGCAGCTGTGGATTGCATGGTTAACATTGCCTGAGAATTTTCCCCAGAGTTTTAGCAACCCTCTGACAGGTGCTATTCAATAGAAGATGACTCTGCTTTTTTTTGCCTGTGACCTGGAGACATGGCAACGGCTTAATTTCCAGGCAGTGACTAGTTTAGAGTCCATGAGATTGAGTGGCAGCAAGTAAATATTTGGTGGCTCTTTAAAAAGAAAAGATTCCCTCCCCTCGCCCCGGTTTAAGTCAAAATTTCTTTCTTTTCTTTTTTTTTTTTTTTTTGAGATGGAGTTTCACTCTTGTCGCCCAGGCTGGAGTGCAGTGGCATGATCTTGGCTCACTGCAACCTCCGCCTTCCCAGGAGCAAGCAATTCTCCTGCTTCATCCTCCTGGGTAGCTGGGATTACAGGTGTGCACTACCACGCCCGGCTAATTTTTTTGTATTATTAGTAGAGACAGGTTCTGCCATGTTGCCAGGCTGGTCTTGAACTCCTGACTTCAGGTGATCCGCCCACTTCAGCCTCCCACAGTGCTGGGATTACAGGCATGAGCCACTGCGCCCAGCGTAAGTCAAAATTTCTATGTCTTGTGAAAGTTTTAAGAATTGTGGCTCAGGCAGGGCACGGTGGCTCAAGCCTGTAATCCCAGCACTTTGGGAGGCCGAGACGGGCGGATCACGAGGTCAGGAGATCGAGACCATCCTGGCTAACACGGTGAAACCCCGTCTCTACTAAAAATACAAAAAACTAGCCAGGCGAGGTGGCGGCGCCTATAGTCCCAGCTACTTGGGAGGCTGAGGCAGGAGAATCTCAGTGAGCTGAGATCCGGCCACTGCACTCCAGCCTGGGCGACAGAGCTAGACTCCGTCTCAAAAAAAAAAAAAAAAAAAAAAAAAAAAAAGATTTGTGGCTCATCCCTTGGCCTGTAGTCCCAGCTACTCGGGAGGCTGAGGCAGGAGAATGGCGTGAACCCAGGAAGCAGAGGCTCATCCCAAAGCCCCCCTGGCATGCACCAGTTTTCTGGATAATTTGAGGAAATAATGAGCCTGTGTGAATAAATATTATTCATAATTAATAAATTAATAAATATCTGCCTAAAGACATGTCTTATTCTACACAGTAGACTTGTTGGGGACTCCAGAAATGTGCATGTAACTGAAATCCTATTTTTTATAAAATTTTTTTTTAATTTACATACAACTTACATTTCTCTATTTTTAACTTCTCTAGGATTACCCTCAAAAGTAAGCCCAAGGCCCAACACAGTGGCTCACGCCTGTAATCCCAGCACTTTGGGAGGCGAGAGGATCACTTGAGCCCAGGAGTTCGAGACCAGTCTGGGCAACACAGTAAGACTTCGTCTCTACACAACAAAAAATAAAGTAAAATAAAGTAAGCTCAGGGTGATTCTTTTCTTTTGAGGTGGAGTCTCGCTCTGTCGCCCAGGCTGGAGTGCAGTGGCGTGATCTCCCACTCACTGCAAGCTCTGCCTCCCGGGTTCACGCCATTCTCCTGCCTCAGCCTCCTGAGTAGCTGGGACTACAGGCGCCCGCCACTACGCCCAGCTAATTTTTTTTTTAAAATATATATTTAGTAGAGACGGGGTTTCACCATGTTAACCAGGATAGTCTCGATCTCCTGACCTTGTGATCCACCCACCTCAGCCTCCCAAAGTGCTGGGATTACAGGTGTGAGCCACCGTGCCTGGCCGATTCTTTTATAAAGTAAATAATAACCTATGTTGCAAATTCACATTTTTGCCTAGCTAGAGTGCTGGAAGTCACTTATTCAGTTAATTCACTCTCCTAACATCGTTACCTCACATAGGGTGCCTAACACTGTGTTTGGAGTTGTAGAAGGGATTTTGATTTTTGTCTTGTCTCTTGGGGCTTTTTTTTCTTTTTCTTTTTCTTTTATTTTTTGAGACGGAGTCTCGCTCTATTGCCCAGGCTGGAGTGCAGTGGTGCGGTCTCAGCTCACTGCAACCTCCACCTCCCGGGTTCATGTGATTCTCCTGCCTCAGCCTCCTGAGTAGCTGAGATTACAGGCACACGCCACCATGCCCAGCTAATTTTTGTAATTTTAGTAGAAACGGGGTTTTGCCATGTTAGCCAGGTTAGTCTGAAACTCCTGAGCTCAGGTGATCCGCCTGCCTCGGCCTCCCAAAGTGCTGGGACTAAAGGCGTGAGCCACCACACCTGGCTATGGGGCGTTAATGAGGAGTGTGGCAGAGTTCCCTGACAGCCATGCCCCTACCATGGTGGGCTTGCGGACAGGCAAGAGTTGGTGTCACAGGCTGGGTGTACTGCTCTCCCTCCTTCCTGCTGGGGGCACTGCTGTTGCCACAACTCTTCCCTCCTCTCCTTTTGGGTACCAATAACTGAAGGGTACAGCTGAGGGAAAGCAGACACACGTGGACAGTAACCCCAGAGGTCACCAGCCCAGATAGCAGTGATCCCAACTTGGCCAGTGATGTTAACCAGCAGTTTCTGCTTAAGTGGAAAATAGGTCCTAAAGGAAAGCTCCTGCCCTTCTGTGGTTTGCAGTAGGGCTAAGGGTTAGACTGGTGGAGACAGCATGGCATGGGGAAGTCCCAAACCGACACAGAGCCTGCCTGAAATGCCCGCATTGACTTTGCTTTTCAGTATTTCAATGTCATGCACAAAATCCAAAAGTTCATGGTGTATGTAGCTCAATGGAAAGAAGCAAATGAGCAGGCAGGAGTCAGATGCAAATGGGGTGTGTCCACAAAATGTCATTTTGAAGTTTGTGGTTTGGCATTTGGAATGTATTTTCCTAGAGGAAAACAGAACTATGTTTAAATGGATATTAGATTCCTAGACTAGACTTCAAAATTCTATATAACTCATAACGTGGCTAAATACCCTCCCTAGTTTTTTTTTGTTTGTTTTTTTTTTTGTTTTTTCTTTTCTTGAGATGGAATTTCACTCTTGTTGCCCAGGCTGGAGTCCAATGGTATGATCTCGGCTCACCGCAACCTCCGCCTCCCGGGTTCAAGCGATTCTCCTGCCTCAGCCTCCCGAGTAGCTGGGATTACAGGCATGAGCCACCATGCCCGGCTAATTTTGTATTTTTAGTAGAGACGGGGTTTCTCCATGTTGGTCAGGCTGGTCTCGAACTCCTGACCTCAGGCGATCTGCCCAGCCTCGGCCTCCCAAAGTACTGGGATTATGGGCGTGAACCACCGAGCCTGGTGTATACCCTCTCTTATAATGAAAAAACAGTAGTAAACAAAATGTCAGTTTGTAACAATAATTTTAGAAAACAAAGAAAAACAATTTCCAAACAGAAAATAAGAGTTTTGGCCAGGTGCACTGGCTCACGCCTGTAATCCCAGCACTTTGGGAGGCTGAGACAGGTGGATCACGAGGTCAGCAGATTGAGACCATCCTGGCTAACACAGTGAAACCCCGTCTCTACTAAAAATGCAAAAAAAATTAGCCAGGCATGGTGGCGGGCGCCTGTAGTCCCAGCTACTCGAGAGGCTGAGGCGGGAGAATGGCGTTAACCCGGGAGGCGGAGCTTGCAGTGAGCGGAGATTGCGCCACTGCACTCCAGCCTCGGCACTCGGTGACAGAGCGAGACTCCATCTCAAAAGAAAAAAAAAAAAAAAAGAAAAGAAGAATTTTTATTTATTTATTTATTTTTTGAGACAGAGTATTGTTCTGTCGCCTAGGCTAGGGTGCAGCGGCATGATCTTGCTTCACTGTAACCTCCGCCTCCTGGGTTCAAGTGATTCTTGAACCCTGGAAGGGGTTCAGGAGGCCTCAGCCTCCCGAGTAGCTGGGATTACAGGTGTATGCCACCATATCCTGCTATTTTTTTTTTTGTATTTTTACTAGAGATGGGGTTTCACCATGTTGGCCAGGCTTGTCTTGAACTCCTGGCCTCAAGTGATCTGTCCACCTCACTTGAGGCACTGTGCCTGGCCAAGAGTTTTTATTTATCTGAACCACTAGTGCTTATAGAAACCAGACCTCATAGAAAAGGAAGGAAGAAGTCATTAACTTTTGGGAAGAGTTTGATCAGGTACTTCCGGGAACTCTCAAAATTAAGGGCTTGAAATCATTGGCTCTTTTTGTCTAATTTTATTTACAATTTATGGCCTTTCTTTTTAAAATACTGCTGTATAACTAAAACCACTTTGGTTTAACACCAGCAGTGATCGGAGGGTTGGGTTTTGGAGTTAAAAGCAAGAGAGATTTTACTGAGGTAAAATTAAACATTAAAAAAATTTTTCCAAGTACTGGTTGGAAAGAAGCCATAGAAGATAAAGATAAAAGGTGAAAGTGGTCGGGTGCAGTGACTCACGCCTACAATCCCAGCATTTTGGAAGGTAGAGGCAGGCAGATCACCTGAGGTCAGGAGTTTGAGACCAGCCCCGCCAACATGGTGGAACTCCGTCTCTACTAAAAATACAAAAAAGTTAGCCGGGCACGGTGGCAGGCACCTGTAATCCCAGCTACTTGGGAGGCTGAAGCAGGAGAATTGCTTGAACCCAGGAGGCAGAGGTTGCAGTGAGCAGAGATCGCACCATTGTACTCCAGCCTGGGCAACAGAGTGAGACTCCGTCTCAAAAAGAAAAAAAAAAATGGCAAAGGTGGACACGAATGAAAGAAGACTGTCGGCCGGGCGCGGTGGCTCAAGCCTGTAATCCCAGCACTTTGGGAGGCCGAGACGGGCGGATCACGAGGTCAGGAGATCGAGACCATCCTGGCTAACCCGGTGAAACCCCGTCTCTACTAAAAAATACAAAAAACTAGCCGGGCGAGGTGGCGGGCGCCTGTAGTCCCAGCTACTCGGGAGGCTGAGGCAGGAGAATGGCGTGAACCCGGGAGGCGGAGCTTGCAGTGAGCTGAGATCCGGCCACTGCACTCCAGCCTGGGCGACAGAGCGAGACTCCGTCTCAAAAAAAAAAAAAAAAAAAAAGAAAGAAGACTGTCTAAGGTGGATTACTGTGCCCTGAGTGGTGAAAGATGGCGGTGAGCAGAGAGAATGGTGAAGGTAAGTAAGGTTCAGGCCTGCCAGTACCCTAAGCATGAAGAATGTTCTATGAGCACCCCTGAGAGCTTGGGTGCCGTACCTGGAGTGTTGAGTAAGGGCTAGAAGGCACTGTGTGTATCCAGCCATTCAGATTTGAGACCTGCTTTAATGGCTGGTGTTTGAAACTTAGGGCGTGTCTTGCTCTGTAGTACTAGACTATAGGAGCTAATCTCTAAAGATGGCCACCCCACAATGCACTGCTATTCATTCCTTTGGATGCTGGCTGACCCTGGGACTTGCTTTTTCGCTAAGAGAATCCCTTGGACTGATACTGCATCACTTCTAAGGCTAGGTCCTAAGAAGTCTTATAGCTACCACCCAGATCACCTGGAACATCATTTGCTCTAGGGGAAGCCAGCATAGGGAAGCCCAACTACTCTGATGGTTGTGCTGTGAGGAAGCTGTTTTCCAGCCACTCCAGCCACTCCAGACATGTGAGGAAAGAAGATTCAGATAAGTCCAGCTTTATCCACCATCTAACCAAAACCAAATTCAGATGCTCAAGGAAGAACTTTGCAGTTGAGCCTGTTATCCCCGAGAACTGTGAAGAATAATACATAGGCTGGGTGTGGTGGCTCATGCCTGTAATCCCAGCACTTTGGGAGGCCGAGGCAGGTGGATCACGAGGTCAGGAGTTCGAGACCAGCCTGGGCAATATGGTGAAACCCTGTGTCTACTAAAAACTACAAAAATTAGCGGGGCTTGGTGGTGCGTGCCTGTAGTCCCAGCTACTCGGAAGGCTGAGGCAGGAGAATCGCTGGAACCCGGGAGGCAGAGGTTGCAGTGAGCTGAGATTGCATCACTGCACTCCAGCCTGGGCGACAGAGTAAGACTCCGTCTCAAAAATAAAAAACAAACAAACAAACAAATAAATAAATAAAATAGTCATTCGAAGCCACTGAATTTTGGAGGTGGCTTTTACACAGCAGCAGCTAACTGGAACTCAGGTTAAGTCCTAAACTTGCTTTCCTACCAAGCTCACCAACATTTCAGTTCCATCTACTCCCATGAGGATGTGTTGACCCACCCCAATCTACTTAGTGGGAGGGAACATCAGGAATCTCCCAGCATGCCAGACGCAGTGGCTCATACCTGTAATCCCAGCACTTTGGGACACACAAATGGGAGGATCACTTGAGCCCAGGAGTTCAAAACTACCCTGGGCAGCATAAGGAGACCCTATCTCTACAAAAAATTTTAAAATTAGCTGAGCATGGTGGCAGGCACCTGTGGTCCCAGCCACTCAGGAGGCTGAGGTGGAAGGATCACCTGAGCCTGGGAGGTTGAGGCTGCAGTGAAATGTAATCCTGCCATTGCACTCCAGCCAGGGTGACAGAGCAAGAAAAAAAAAAAAAAAAAGAAAAGAGCAAGAAAAAAAAAAAAAGAATCTCTTAGCACACTCAGCCTTCAGACCTCAATTAGTTTCTCCTTAAATCTTACTCACAGGCCCTTTGCTAGGTTAGAAGTCTAAAGATTATAATTAAGAAAAAGAAATAAGTAATAAAGACCATGAGCTCTTGAGTGAGGTTCATCCTGGAAAGTAACCAAGGTAACATTAGCTATTTGTAGCAGTCTGGTGGGGCAGCCTTGGTGGAACCTGGAGATAATTCTGGGTCAATGATCCAGAGCTGACTGAAAAATTGTTTCCTGTCTCTATAGTGAAAATCTCTTATGTTTCTGTATCATGTCTTTTTTTTTTTTTTTTTTGAGAGACAGAGTCTCACTTTGTTGCCCAGGCTGGAATACAATGGTGCGATCTCTGCTCACTGCAACCTCCACCTCCCGGGCTCCCCACATCCTGAGTAGCTGGGATTACAGGTGTCCACCACCACACCCAGCTACTTTTTGTATTTTTAGTAGAGATGGGGTTTCACCATGTTGGCCAGGCTGGTTTTGAACTCCTGACCTCAAATGATCTGCTCGCCTTGGCCTCCCAAAGTGCTGGGATTACAGGCGTGAGCCACCGTGCCCAGTCTCTATCGTGTCTTCTTCTTCTTTTTTTTTTTTTTTTTTTTTGAGACGGAGTCTTGCTCTCTCACCCAGGCTAGAGTACAGTGGCACGATCTCGGCTCACTGCAACCTCCGCCTCCCAGGTTCACGCCATTCTCCTGCCTCAGCCTCCCGAGTAGCTGGGACTACAGGCGCCTGCCATCGAGCCTGCTAATTTTTTGTATTTTTGGTAGAGATGGGGTTTCACCATGTTAGCCAAGATGTTCTCTCTCCTGACCTCATGATCCGCCCGCCTTGGCCTCCCAAAGTGCTGGGATTACAGGCGTGAGCCACCGCGCCCGGCCTTCTCTATCGTGTCTTCTAAGAACCAGTTGCTTCCAGAGACATAGAGCAGTGCAGGTGTCTGTTTGTTTTTCAAAGACTAGTTTAAGGAATTGAGTAACAAAAGGCCTTCTGGGCACATTGCCGGAGATTTCTTGTGCTATGAAAATGACTTCAACAGAGAAGTCGTTTTCCAGATGAGTTGTCAGTGGGTTGTTGTTGTTTCTTATGACAAGGCTGGTAGACTCATGGTTGAACAATTACACAAATTCAGTCAGTCAGGGTAACACAGCCACTGAGGTGATGGAGGTTCACTAATCCCTCCCTGTCAGAAGAATGAAGCATGTGATTATGTTAGACGAACTGATAAGACCCAGAGTTTGAAGCCAGGGGAGGTGTCTCATGTTTGTAATCCCAGCTACTTGGGAAGCTGAGGCAGGAGGGTCCCTGGAACCTGAGAGCTCAAGACCAGCCTGGGCAACACAGAGAGACCCTGTGTCTTAAAAACACAACAACAATGGCCGGGCACAGTGGCTCATGGCTCACGCCTGTAATCCCAGCACCTTAGGAGGCCGAGGCCGGTGGATCTCTTGATGTCAGAAGTTCGAGACCAAACTGACCAACATGGTGAAATTCCGTCTCTACTAAAAATACAAAAAAAAAAAAAAAAAAAAAAAATTAGCTGGGCGTGGTGGCGCATGCCTGTAATCCCAGCTACTTGGGAGGCTGAGGCAGCAGAATCACTTGAACCCGGGAGGCGGAGGTTGGAGATTACAGCATTGCACTCCAGCCTGGGCAACGAAAGTGAAACTCCGTCTCAAAAAAAAAAGAAAAAAGAAAATTACAACAGCAAGAATAAAAATAAGACACAGAATATGTCTGGGGGTCAGTGCTCCCTACGAGGTTGATAATCAACAGCAGTTGCTTTCCTCCGCCTACCTGCAATGCTGTCTTGAGGTGCAGATGGCACTCAAAAATGTCTGCCTAATGAATGAATCTATGACTTAGAAGTCCTGAAACTGAGTAGCTTGGAGTCAGGTAACCCACAGGGATCCTATAAATAGCAAGACTGAAAACAGTTCCATTCATGCAGTAATTGAGTTACACCCTAGCTAACTATACAGGGTGTCCATGCAGTCTGGAAACAGGCAAAAATATAGGATGTCATCAAGAATATCTTCAGAAAATAAATAGTGGGCCGTGTGCAGTGGCTTGCACCTGTAATCCCAGCAATTTGGGAGGCCGAGGTGGGGAAATCACTTGAGGCCAGGAGTTTGAGTCCAGCCTGGCCAACATGATGAAACCCCGTCTCTACAAAAAATACAAAAATTAGCCAGGTATGGAGGCGGGCGCATGTAATCCCAGCTACTTCAGCAGGCTAAGGCACGAGAATCGTTTGAACCCAGGAGGCAGAGTTTGCAGTTTGCAGTGAGCAGGGGTGGCGCCCCTGCACTCCAGCCTGGGCAACAGAGCAACACTCAGTCTCAAAAAACAAAAACAAAAAACAACAACAAATACAGTAATGGTATGTGCATTTCAAGAGTTCACAGACACCCTGTATGTTAACATCAACCATTTCAGATCTTTGACTGGCTTAGTCTCACAGGATGCGACAAATCATTTGGTTTTCTGAGGTTTGTGCAAATTCCTGTATGGCGTAAACTCTCTTGTCAATGCTGCCCAGGGGCCTCCCACAGGGAGGAACTCAGAAGTGACAAAGGTGACTGGGAGTCCAGCTGTGACAGCCAGAGAAGCCAGCGGGCAGCAGCGCGAGAAACAGATCACCTCATTCCAGTCCTTCCCCAGCAGCGCTGGGCTGCAGGGCCAGAGGCAATAATGGCAACAGGGAAGGCAGGAGCAGACATGGGGCTGGTCCACAGAACAAGGAGGGCCCTGATTCCACCCCCACGCCGCTGGCTCCCAGGTCTTTCTGGAGAAACAGTTCCCCTAACAGGACTTGCCTTTCTTTTCTCTCAGCTTCCCCAGCCAACCCAGTAGAGGGTCACCTCAGATTGGAGGACCTGGGAGAATCTTCGTCACTTGTCCTTGTGATGAGGTCAAGAAATAATACAAGGGCCGGGTGCGGTGGCTCATGCCTATAATTCCAGCACTTTGGGAGGCCAAGGTGGGTGGATCACCTGAGGTCCCGAGTTCAAGACCAGCCTGGCCAACATAGTGAAACCCCGTCTCTACTAAAAATACAAAAAAAAAAAAAAAAAAAAAATTAGGCCAGGCAAGGTGGCTCACACCTGTAATCCCAGCACTTTGGGAGGCCAAAGCTGGAGGATCACGACGTCAGGAGTTCAAGACCAGCCTGGCCAATATGGTGAAACCTTGTCTCTACTAAAAATACAAAAATTAGCTGGGCGTGGTGGTACACGCCTGTAGTCCCAGCTGCTCTGGAGGCTGAGGCAAGAGAATTGCTTGAACCTGGGAGGGAGAGGTTGCAGTGAGCTGAGATCGCGCCACTGCACTCCAGCCTGGGAAACAGTGAGTCTGAAAAACAACAACAACAACAAAAATTAGCTGAGCGTGGTGGTGCACACCTGAGGTCCCAGCTACTAGGGATGCTGAGGCAGGAGAATCGCTTGAACTTGGGAGATGGATGTTGCAGTGAGCCGAGATTGTACCACTGCACTCCAGCCTGGGCAATAAAGCAAGACTCTATCTCAAAGAAAAAAAAAAAAAAGAAATGAAAGAATACAAGGAGGTTGTGATCGTTAATTACCAAGTAAGGAGGCTTTCCTGCTATTAAAGATAGGTTAATGAAAGAGCACAATTGGCCAATAAAACTTTGGGGAAAACAGTAAAAAGGATGCTCTAGCATGGGTGCAGTGGCTCATGCCTGTAGTCCTAGCTACTCTGGAGGCTGAGGCAGGAGGATCGCTTGAGTCTAGGAGGTTGGGGCTGCACAGAGCTGTGATTGCACCACTGCACTCCAGCCTGGGGGACAGATCAAGACTTGTCTCAACAACAACAACAACAACAACAAAAAAGAATGTTCTAGCATGTACAACGTCAACTGGTTTACGTTTCTAGACACTATAATAATCTTCCAGGATCCTCAGAAAACACTTCACCCCTGGCTGGTCCCAGTGCAGTGGTGTTTACAACTAATTGATCACAACTAGTTACAGATTTCTTTGTTCCTTCTCCGCTCCCACTGCTTTACTTGACTAGACTTAAAAAAAAAAAAGAAAATAAAATAAAATAAAAAGAAAACACTTTACTCCAACATTTGTCAGAAGAGTTTTACCAAGGAGGAAGGCAATGATGATTTCTATGCTCAGGAAGGAAGGGGAAGGAACCTGTATTGGGCCTTTAAAAGAAATCCGCTCCCACTATTGCCACCATGAAACAATCACAAAAGATTCAAACTTTAAAGGCACATTTGAAGCTCTACATATGTTTATTGGCTGTGAAGTTCTCACACATCATGACGTAAGAAACAGTTTTAAAAGAGACAGTGTGGCCAGGTGCAGTGGCTCATGCCTGTAATCCCAGCACTTTGGGAGGCCGAGGCGAGCAGATCACCCGAGGTCGGGAGTTCGAGACTAGCCTGACCAACATGGAGAAACCTCTTCCCTACTAAAAATACAAAATTAGCCTGACATGGTGGCACATGCCTGTAATCCCAGCTACTCGGGAGGCTGAGGCAGGAGAATCGCTTGAACCCAGGAGGTCGAGGTTGCTGTGAGCCGAGATCGTGCCATTGCACTCCAGCTTGGGCAATAAGAGCAAAACTCTGTCTCAAAAAAAAAAAAAAAAGAGAGAGAGACAGTGTGGGCTGGGCACGGTGGCTCACCCCTGTAATCCCAGCACTTTGGGAGGCCGAGGTGGGTGGATCACTTGAGGTCAGGAGTTCAAGACCGGCCTGGCCAATATGGTGAAACTCTGTCTCTTTTAAAAATACAAAAATTAGCTGGGCGCAGTGGTGGGCACCTATAATCCCAGATACTTGGGAAGTTGAGGCAGGAGAATTGCTTGAACCCAGGAGGCAGAGGTTGCAGTGAGCCAAGATTGCGCCATTGCACTCCAGTCTGGGCAACACAGTGAGACTCTGTCTCAAAATTAAAAAAAAAAAAAAAAAGAAAGAGAGTGTGCATAAAAAAAAAAAAAGTTGCGAGTCACAAATACTGACTAGTTTCTTTTTTAAACTTTTAATTTTGAAATAATTATAGATTCACAGGAAGTTGCATAACTATAGTACAAAATCAAAACCAGGAAATCGCCATTGGTACAATCCACAGAACTTATTCAGATTTTGCCAGTTTTACAGGAGCTCATTTCTGTGTGTGTGCGTGTCCCTATGCAATTTTATCACATGTAGGTTGCACCACATCAAGGTGCTTAACTCTGTCATCACCACAAGGCTCCCTCGGGCTGTCCCTTCATAGCCACATCCACTCCCCTCCCCCTCCCCCACCCTAATCCCAGGCCACACTAAACTGTTCTCCATCTCTAGAATTATGTTATTCAATGAATGTGATATAAATGGAATCATGTGTCATGTACCCTTTTGAGGTTGTTTTTTTTCCCACTCAACATAATTCCCTGGGGATCTGTCCATGTTATTGTTTGTATCAATGGCTCATTTCTTTTTCACTGCTGAGTAGTATTCCATGGTATGGCTGTATCAAAGTTTGGTTAACCATTCATCCATTGAGCAACATTTGGACAGTTTCTAGGCTTTGGCTATCACAAAGCTGCTGTGAGCATTCGTGTAGAAGTTTCTGTGTAAAAATAATCTTTCATTTCTCTGGTATAAATGGCCAAAAATGCAAGTGCTGGGTTGTATGGTAAACCCGTTTTTAGTTTTAAAAGGAACTGCCATGGCTCATGCTTGTAATCCTAGCACTTTGGGAGGAGGATGGCTTTAGGCCAGGACTTCAAGAGCAGCCTGGGCAACACAGCAGTAGATAGATAGATAGATAGATACATACATACATACATACATACATACATACATACATACATAAATAGGCCCGGCGCAGTGGCTCATGCCTGTAATCCCAGCACTTTTGGAGGCCGAGGCAGACAGACCACTTGAGGTCGGGAGTTCGAGACTAGCCTGGCCAACACGGTGAAACCCTGCCTCTATTAAAAATACAAAAATTAGCCAGGTGTGGTGGCACACGCCTGTAATTCCAGCTACTAGGGAGGCTGAGGCAGGAGAATTGCTTGAACCTGGGAGGCAGAGGTTGCAGTGAACCAAGATCATGCCGCTGCACTCCAGCCTGGGCGGCAGAGTGAGTCTCCATCTCAAAAATAAATAAATAAATAAATAAATAAATAAATAAACTGCCAAACCATCTCCAGAATGGCTGTACCATTTTACGTTCCCACCAGCAATCTACAAGTGACCCAGTTTCTCTGTGTCTCCAGCATTTGATGTCACTATTTTTTATTTTTGCCATTCTGATAGGTGTGTGGTGATATCTCATTGTGGTTTTAATTTGCATTTCCCTGATGACTAATGACAGTGAGCATCTTTTCACATGCTTAATTGCCATCTGTATATCCTCTTCAGGGAAATATCTGTTCATGTCTTTTGCCCTTTTTCTAACTGGATTGTTTATTACCAATAAGTTTTTTTTTTTTTTTTTTTTGAAACAGAGTTTTGCTCTTGTTGCCCAGGCTGGAGTGCAATGGTGCAATCTCAGCTCACTGCAACCTCTGTCTCCTGGGTTCAAGCGATTCTCCTGCCTCAGTCTCCCAAGTAGCTGGGATTACAGGCATGCACCACCATGCCTGGCTAATATTACTGATAAGTTTTGTGAGTTCTTTATATACTCCAGATACTAGTCCTTTGTAAGATATGTGATTTGCAAATATTTTCTCCCAGTCTTTGTCTTTTCATCCTCTTAACAGGGTCTTTGGCAGAGTAATTTTTAATTTTGATGTGGTTTCTCCTTAAAAGTTAAAAAATAATAATGATCTCAGGCCGGGTTCAGTGGCTCAGGCCTGTAATCCCAGCACTTTGGGAGGCTGAGGCAGGTAGATTTCTTGAGTCCAGGAGTTCCAGACCAGCTTGGGCAACATGGCAAAACCCCATCTCTACAAAAAATACAAAAAAAAAAAAAAAATTAGCCATCTGTGGTGGCATGTGCCTGTGGTCCCAGCTACTTGGGAGAGTGGGGTGGAAGGATCGCTTGAGGCCAGGAGTTGGAGGCTGCAGTGAGCTGCGATCATGCCACTGCACTCTAGCCTGGAGTGACAGAGCGAGACCCTGTGTCAAAACAATAAAAATTAAAATTATGAAAATAATAATAATCATTATCATCTCCTGGCTTGCCCTTTAATCCATGCCAAGTAACGGCATGTACAAATTTCATCTACCCATTCCGTCAACGTTTATTGAGTACTTACTATGTTCCAGGTTCAGTCCCAGGTGCTAGTGATCTGAAAATTAATATAATACAGCTGCCTTTAAGTGTTCATAGTCTAGTGGGGACAGAGACTTTTTTTTTTTTTTTAGATAGAGTCTCACTCTGTCACACAGGCTGGAGTGCAGTGGCACAATTTCGGCCCACTGCAACCTCCGTCTCCCAGGTTCAAGTCATTCTCCTGCCTCAGCCTTCCAAGTAGCTGGAACTACAGGCCCCCACCACCACACCTGGCTAATTTTTGTATTTTTAGTAGAAATGGGGTTTCACCATTTTGGCCAGGCTGGTCTCGAACTCCTGACCTCAGGTGATCCGCCTGACTTGGTCTCCCAAAGTTGTGGGATTGCAGGTGTGAGCCACTGTACCTGGCCGGGACAGAGACTTCCGAGCACATGCCTTCCGTGGAAGTGTGGTAAGGGATGGAAAGCAGGCTGTGGGAGTTCAAGACAGAGCACCTGCTCTGGCCAGGGAAGTGGGGAAGGCCACTCCTTGCTTGTCAGTTACAAACCAGTTGAAATCTTAGTGTTATTCTTGCTATATACAGGTTATAGTATATTCTATAAAAACATTTCCAGCTATTATTTTCATCATGATTACCACTGGTTCATTTTCTGCAAGAATCTTTTCCCAAATGCCAAAATGGCTAATCCCCAAACTGAGATCTTGTGAAATTTGTGGAGGATGCACCCCTAGAAGTGATCGTTTTTCAAAAATACAATGACAACTGTTAGTTCAACAAGTGATCTTTGCTGTGAAGCCCAGGTATCAAGGAAAGGTGTAGATAGGTCTTGTTGCATAACAGTCCTTGGTCCTAATATAGCAACGTTCATCTGAGAAGCTTAAAGGACTTGCCTCACATGACAAGCTGTCTCATTTTTGCACTGACTCTTTGAGGAAGGCAAGATAAGATTTATTATCCAGTGGCCTATATTCCAAGTAGAGAAGGATCCTCTCTACCCAGGTAACTAGAAAAGTGTGTCTAATGACACATTTGGGAGGAAGGAAGGGATCCAGCAGTAAGAAGGGGATTGAAACTTTGGTTTTAGGCTGCAGTTCTCCACCAAGAATTTTTTTAAGTGTAAGGCCTGATCTTGCTTATATATGACTGATTAAATTTTTTTCTTTCTTTTTGTTTGTTTGTTTGTTTGTTTGTTTTGAGTTGGAGTCTCACTCTGCAGCCCAGGCTGGAGTGCAGTGGTACGATATCCAGCAATGCAACCTCTGCCTCCTGGGTTCAAGCGATTCTCCTGCCTCAGCCTCCCCAGTAGCGGGCACTACAGGTGCATGCCACCACGGCCGGCTAATTTTGGTGTTTTTAGTTAGAGACAGGGGTTACAGGCGTGAGCCACCGTGCCCATACTAAATTTTTTTTTTTTTTTTTTGAGATGAAATTTTGCTCTTGTTGCCCAGGCTGGAGTGCAATGGTGCGATCTCAGTTCACTGCAACCTCTGCCTCCCAGGTTCAAGCAATTCTCCTTCCTCAGCCCCTCCAGTAGCTGGAATTACAGGCGCCTGCCACCATGTCCGGCTAATTTTTTTTTTTTTTTTTTTTTTTTTTTTTTTTTTTTTTTTTGAGACGGAGTCTCGCTCTGTCGCCCAGGCTGGAGTGCAGTGGCCAGATCTCAGCTCACTGCAAGCTCCGCCTCCCGGGTTCCCGCCATTCTCCTGCCTCAGCCTCCCGAGTAGCTGGGACCACAGGCGCCGCCACCTCGCCCGGCTAATTTTTTTTGTGTTTTTAGTAGAGACGGGGTTTCGCCGTGTTAGCCAGGATGGTCTCGATCTCCTGACCTTGTGATCCGCCCGTCTCGGCCTCCCAAAGTGCTGGGATTACAGGCTTGAGCCACCGCGCCCGGCCTATGTCCGGCTAATTTTTGTATTTTTAGTAGAGATGGGGTTTCACCATGTTGGTCAGGCTGGTCTCGAACTCTTGACCTCATATGATCCTCCTGCCTCAGCCTTCCAAAGTGCTGGAATTACAGGCATGAGCCACCATGCCTGGCCCTTAAATTTTCATTGCAATAAATACTTGAGCCTCAAAACCTGAGAAAGCATTTCAGCCCCATGTCTAATTAGGACCTTGTCTTATCGATTTTCCCTCCACAAGACAGCTCTGGTGAAACAGTAACAGAGGGACGGGGAACACCGAGGTATTCATGTCTGGGCCAGAGCTGCCATCCAGGGCCCCACACCACACCTTTGGTCCAGACAGCCCCTTGGCCCAGGTGTCCCTGCTGCCAGAACACACTGGATGGACTGGGGTATAGGAGTTGCATATTCCATGAAGCCAGTGTCAGGGGAAGCAGAAACTCTCACATTAGTCAGGTTATTCCTCTCCTCCGGGCCAATTTCCCTCCACAACCCAGGGGTTTCAGTCTCATATCACCTATCATGGTTTTTTTTTTTTTTTTTGAGACGGAGTATCGCTCTGTCGCCCAGGCTGGAGTGCAGTGGCCGGATCTCAGCTCACTGCAAGCTCCGCCTCCTGGGTTTACGCCATTCTCCTGCCTCAGCCTCCCAATTAGCTGGGACTATAGGCGCCCGCCACCTCGCCCAGCTAGTTTTTTGTATTTTTTTTTTAGTAGAGACGGGGTTTCACCATGTTAGCCAGGATGGTCTTGATCTCCTGACCTCGTGATCCACCTGTCTCAGCCTCCCAAAGTGCTGGGATTACAGGCTTGAGCCACCGCGCCCGGCCACCTATCATGTTTTAAAACAGAAGACACACCTGTAATCCCAGCACTTTGGGAGGCCAAGGCAGGTGGATCACCTGAGGTCAGGAGTTCGAGACCAGCTTGGCAATCAAGGCGGAACCCCGTCTCTACTAAAAAAAAAAAAATTAGCCAGGCATGGTGGCACGTGCCTGTAATCCCAGCTACTAGGGGGACTGAGGCAGGAGGATCACCTGAACCTGGGAAGCAGAGGTTGCGGTGAGCCGAGATCGTGCCATAGCCCTCTCTCTAGCCTGGGCAACAGAGCCAGACTCTGTCTCCAAAAAAAAAAAAAAGAAAAAGAAACAAACAAGAAAACCCAGAAAATAGGCAAAACGTTTGGCTAAAATCAAATGAAAACACTGCAGGGAAGAGGCTTGAGTGTGCTGGTGGACAGGCCGCCCTGCTCACCTGTGGGAAGGGCAGGGCCAGCAAGGGCAGGAGAGCTCCCCGTGGGCAGCTAGGCTGGGTGTGGATGTGGCCCTCCAGGTGGTCCCAGGGAGGATGCAGGGACAGGAACAGTCCAGGTAGACAGCTCTCAGGTGAGCAGGGCTCTGCCTGAGGTGTTCTGGCTTCAGGAGGCTGCCTGACCCCCAGTGGGCATGACACAGGCTCCAGGGAGCAATGGGACATCGGCCCAAAGGATCAAAGCCCAACTTGGTCAGATCCCAAGCTTTACCTGCATTATGTCTCTGGCTCTGCAAAGGGTACCCCCAACTCTGGGGACAAGCTATGGCCTCAAGTGGCAGCTGGCTATGCTGCTGAAATCAGGACACATCTGCAAAATACTCACAGAAAGCTGCACCATCCTAGTGTGACAGGCCGCACTCTGTCGCCCTAGGGTAAGCTGGAAAAGAACTCCAGATGTGCCCTGGAGAGTCCCCCACCTCTCAGGGGCCACCTCCCAGGGTGCCCCCACCACCCCATTCTTCAAGTTTGACTTGAGATTCTAGGAAGCATAATTTCAGGTGAGGAAGAGAACAAAGTCTGGTCCCAGCCCACTCTGGCAAGGATCACTCCCCACCTAGTAGACATCAGATGAAGCCACATATACAGACAGGACACATGCAGCACACACGGGGTGTAAGGAACCGTGCCTGCACACCACTCACATACACATGACATGAACAAGTGGCAGCCAGAGAGGCCAGGGCACGCTCAGGGGGCCGCCTTCGAGGCATCCATGTAGGCCGGGTTGGAAGGAGGCTGGCTGGTGGGGTAGGGTGTGGCTGTTCCTCTAGCCAGGGTCTCGAGGTAGGCCGGCAGGCCCGTGGGCTGGGCCAGGTAAGGTGATGGGTACTGCATTGGGTAGGGTGCTGCTGGCATTCCTGGCTGGGGGAGGGGGGCATGGGGTGGTAGCCCTGGTAGTCCAGGGTAGCTAGGTGGCACACTTGGAGGCTGAAGGTAAGGGGCATGCACCACAGTGGGGGACATGGTGGTGGTCACAACTGGACGTGGTCAGCGGCACATCTTGTAGAGGGAGCAGCAAGAGCAGGTGAAGCAGATGATGATAGTGACGACAGAAAGCACAAAGACGGTCAGGCCGACGGCCATGGTCGCTCTGAACCCCACGTTAGCCTCTGACTTCACCCAGGGGCTTCCTGTACCCCTAGACTTCCCCTCTTTCCATCATGGGCCACTCAGTTTCAATTTCCTCTTCTTTCAGAGAAAAGGAAAGCAAATCTCCCGATGACGTCAGTCACAGGAAGGACCGCTTCACGAACTTTCAAGTCCACGATGGCATCTTCCTCCTTAGAATAGCTACTGTGCTTTTGGTACTATTCATTAATTTGCTCCACATTTACAAAGACGAATATAATGCAGGCCCCGCCGTAGAGGAGCTCACAGTCTAGATGGCCGGCAATACATATTGCCTCATGTTGTGTCATAATATTTTGTGCGTGTGTCTTGTCTCTCCAATTCCATGACAGTAGAGGCCATGTCCTAAACTTTTTTGTCTTCCCCAGAGCCCTTACTTACTTACTTAGCATGGTGTTCAATAAATATCCTTTTTTTTTTTTTTTTTTTTTAGATGGAGTCTTACTCTGTCACCCAGGCTGGAGTGCAGCGACGCGATCTTGGCTCACTGCTATCTCTACCTCCCGGGTTCAAGCGATTCCCCTGTTTTATCCTCCCGAGTACCTGGGATTACAGGTGCATGCCACCACACCCGGCTAATATTTTTTGTAGTTTTAGTAGAGACGGGGTTTCACCATGTCGGCCAGGCTGGTCTTGAACTCCTGACATCAGGTGATCCACCCGCTTCAGCCTCCCAAAGTGCTGGGATTACAGACGTGAACCACCGCACTCGTCCAATAAACATCTCTTGAATGAGTAAAATAATTTGATTTGATTTGGTACTTTCCTCCTCTGTGGTTTACTTCTGCCACCTAGATAAAATAATGTATCACACATATGTAGAAATGTATTTTATTTATTTGTTTTATTATTTTTTTTTATAGAGATGAGGTCTCGCTTTGTTGCCCAGACTGGTCTCGAACTCCCAGGCTCAAGTGATCCTCCCACCTCAGCCTCCCAAAGTGCTGCGATTATAGGTGTGAGCCACTGCACCCAGCCTAGAAACTTATAAGTGAGGAAATTGAGGCACAGAATGGTGAAGTAACTTGTTCCAGGCTGCAAGTGACTCATAGTTACTTCATCCAAAATATGTGCTGGACAACTTTGGAACCAAAGACAGCTATATATCCTTGGTGCCAGTATTTAGATGTCTCTTAGATTCTGAGATGCGAATTGTGCCTTCATATACACACATACAGACTTTATCAAAATCATGAGTACGTTTGAAGTCAGACTTTGGTTTATGCAGAATGATTAATATTTCTTCTTATATTCAATATCAAGTTGTGTGAAAGGTAACACATGATAGGTTCAAAAATATTCCAGAGAGGAAAGAGTGGGCGGCAGTTGGTGAGCTGCAACATTTTTCCTTTCACAGAACAATTCTTGTAGAAGAAACAGCACTGCTGACTTTTTCTATTTTCAGCACAAAGTAACACTTAACTGATTAATATTCAAGTGAAAGTGTATAGCCACACACCTCATTTAATCGACAAGTACTGCAAAGCAACAAGCTAATACCCAGCAGGGGATGCAAATGGGTGGTCTGCCGGCAAAACTGAACTCACAGAAAAGGTTTTGAGAGTTCTCAATTTAATTTTGAATACATATGAAATATTTAAAATATTCTTTTTTTTTTTTTTTTTTTGAGATGGAGTTTTGCTTTTTCACCCAGGCTGGAGCGCAGTGGTGAAAACTTGGCTCACTGCAACCTCTGCCCCCACCCTGGGGTTCAAGCAATTATCCTACCTCAGTCTCCTGAGTAGCTGGGATTACAGGCATGCACCACCACACGTGGTTAATTTTTGTATTTTTAGTAGAGACAAGGTTTCACCATGTTGGCCAGGCTGGTCTTGAACTCCTGACCTCAGGTGATTCACCCACCTTGGCCTCCCAGAGTGTTGGGATTACAGGCGTGAGCCACTGCACCCGGCCGATATTTATATTTCTATAAGGCAAGAAAAATACAGGAAAACCAAACACTCATGTACCCATCAACCCGGCCTGAAAAACAGAACAGTACCAGTAGCCCTGAAGCCTTCTAGACACAAACAGTGCACTGAAATAATCAGAATTAGCTGCCAACAGTTACAAACTGGGACATTTTACACAAAAATCTGGATTTCCAGCCTCTCTTGAAAAAGCTGGCATCACTGTGCCTATATTCCCATAGGGAAATAATGGGCTGGCCCTTCATGGGGCACCCATGCCGATCACCCCATCCCACCCTCATCTGTTCTCTGCTGCCTCCTCCACCCACATGACCTGTCTAGCCCTGGAGGCATCTGCGTTGGTAACCCCTGCCATGGGTTTCCTTTCTGGGTTGGCTCCTTCTCCCTTGATGCTGTTCAAGCTCTCCCTTTCTCTAGTTCTCCTGCCTGTGTTTTGGGGCATCTCCTTTCTTGATGGAGCAGGACCTTTAAGAGGCCAGGCAAGGTGGCTCATGCCTATAATCCCAGCATTTTGAAGGGCTGAGATTGGAGGATCGCTTGAGCCCAGGAGTTCAAGACCAGCCTAAGCAACACAGTGAGACCCTGTTTCTACAAAAAAAAAAAAAAAAAAATTTAAAACCTAGCCAGTCATAGTGGTACACCTCTGTGGTCCTAGCTACTGGAGACTGAGGCAGGAGAATCACTTGAGTCCAGGAGTTCCAGGCTGCAATGAACTATGATCATGCCACTGCAACTCCAGTATGGGTGACAGAGTGAGACCCTGTCTCTCAAAAAAAAAAAAAAAAAAAAAAAAAAAAAAAAAAAAAAAACCACTAGATTCCATGGAGTGTGCAGACCAGGAGAAATGGTCTGCCCTCAGTGGATGTGTAGCTATGGAGGAAACTGACCTGTGGACCAGGCACAGTGGCTCATGCCTGTGATCTCAGCACTTTGGGAGGCCAAGGTGGGAGGATCACTAGGGTCCAGGAGTTTGAGATCTGCCTGGCCAACATGGTGAAACCCAGTCTCTACCAAGAATACAAAAATTAGCTGGGCGTGGTGGTGCAGGCCTGTAATCCCAGCTACTCAGGAGGCTGAGGCAGGAGAATTGCTTGAACCCGGCAGGCAGAGATTGCAGTGAGCCAAGATCGCACCACTGCACTCCAGCCTGGGTGACAGAGTGAGACTGTCTAAAAAAAAAAAAAAAAAAAAAAAAAAAAAAAAAAACCGACCTGTGTCTGATTACATATCATACAAAACAGGCAAAGATGGATATACAATAAGGGTTATGGGAGCGCAGAGCAGGACAGACTGTATTAGTCAAGGTCTTCCAGAGAAACAGAACCAATAGGATGCATGGGTATGTGTATATGGGGGGGGGAGAGAGAGAGTATGTTTGTATTTAAGGAATCGGCTTACATGACAGTGGGGTTAGCAAGTCCAAAATCTTTAGGACAAGCTGGCTGACAGGCTGGAGACCCAAGGAAAAGTTGATGTTGTAGTCTTGAGTCTGAAGGGAGTCTGGAGGCAGAATTCCCTCTTCCTAGAGAGACCTCAGTGTTTTAAAGTCATCAACTGACTGGATGAGGACTGCCTGCAATATGGAGGCTAACCCACTTTATTCAGTCTACTGATTCAAATATCAGTCTCATCTAAAAAATACCTTTACACGGCTGGGCACGATGGCTTACGCCCATAATCCCAGCACTTTGGGAGGTTGAGACGGGTGGATCACCTGAGGTCAGGAGTTTGAGACCAGCCTGGCCAACGTGGTGAAACCCCGTCTCTACTAAAAATAAAAAAATTAGCCGGTGTGGTGGTGCACACTTGTAATCCCAGCTACTCGGGAGGCTGAGGCAGGAGAATCACTTCTACCCGGGAGGTGGAGGTTGCAGTGAGCCAAGATTGCACCACTGCACTCCAGCCTGGGCGACAGACCGAGACTCCGTCTCAAAAAATAAAAAATAATAAATAATAAATAATACCTTTACAGTGACATCTAGACTGATATTTGACCAAATATCTGGGTACCATGGCCTAACCAAGTTGACACATTAAAATTAACCGTCATTGGCTGAGTGTGTACGCAGGGATTAGAAGGTGGAAGCACAGGTGCCGGGAGGGACGTGGTGAACAAAGGTGCAGAGGTGGAGAGATGTTGAGCACGCTCAAAGAATCGTGAGAAGTCCAGTGGAGGAGCAAAAAGTGCAGCCTTGGGGTGGGGTGGCAGAAGGGGGCAAAGTGCACAAGAGGGGTGGGGAACCGTGGAGGACAGGAGCCATCCTGACTGGATGGGTGCTAGGTCCGCAATGACCTTGAATGCCATGGGAGGTGTCAGAGGTTTTCGAGCAGGAAAATGGCACAATAGGACTGTGTTCAAGAAGAAAACTCTGGTAGACACACAAAGGGTGAGGTTGCGGGGAGAGATTGGAAAGTTCTACAGGACAAATGATCCATTTTGTTTGTTTGTTTGTTTGTTTTTTGAGAGGGAATTTCGCTCTTGTTGCCCAGGCTGGAGTGCAGTGGTGTGATCTCGGCTCACTGCAACCTCTGCCCCCCAGGTCCAAGCGATTCTCCTGCCTCAGGCTCCCGAGTAGCTGGGATTACAGGCGCCCGTCAACACGCCCAGCTAATTTTTGTGTGTGTGTGTGTGTGTGTGTTTTTAGTAGAGATGGGGTTTCGCCATGTTGGCCAGGCTGGTCTTGAACTCCTGACCTCAGGTGAGCTGCCCGCCTCAGTCTCCCAAAGTGTTAGGATTACAGGCGTGAACCACCACGCCTGGCCTTTTTTTTTTTTTTTTTTTTTTGGAGACATGGTCTCACCCTGTGTCTGATCACGCCTCACTGCAGTGTCGCACTCCCAAGCTCGAGCAGTCCTCCCACCTTAGCTTCCTGAGTAGCTGGGACTACAGATGCATGCCACTACACCTGGCTAATTTTTCATTTTTTGTAGAGATGGCAGCTTGCTATGTTGCCCACGCTGCTCTCAAACTTCTAGATTCAATGGATCCTCCCACCTTGGCCTCCCAAAGCTGCAATTACAGGCGTGAGCCACCATGACTGGCCCAGTTTTTCTTTTTCTTTCTTTCTTTCTTTTTTTTTTGTTTTTTAAAAAATTTTTCTTTATTTAAGAGATGGGGTCTCGATCTGCTGTCCAGGCTGGACTATAGTGCACTTATAGCTCTCTGCATCCTCAAACTCCTGAGCTAAGTCATCCTCCAGCCTCAGCCTCCCAAGTAGCTAGGACTATAGGCATGAGCCACTGTGCTCAGTTTGTATTTCTTTTTTCTTTTCTTTTTTTTTTTTTTTTTTTTTTTTGAGGCAGATTCTTGCTCTGTCGCCCAGGCTGGAGTGCAATGGCACAATCTTGGCTCACTGCAACCTCCGCCTCCCGGGTTCAAGCGATTCTCCTGCCTCAGCCTCCTGAGTAGCTGGGATTACAGGAGCCCACCACCACACCCAGCTAATTTTTGTATTTTTAGTAGAGATGGGGGTTTCACCGTGTTGGCCAGGCTGGTCTAGAACTCCTGACCTTATGATCCACCCACCTCGGCCTCCCAAAGTGCTGGGATTACAGGCATGAGCCACCTTGCCCGGCCAATCAGTTTGTATTTCTTGAGAGGACACTGAGTTGGACAGTTATAGCAAGATGTCTTTGGGCCAGGTGCGGTGGCTCATGCCTGTAATCCCAGCACTTTGGGAGGCCAAGGCGGGTGGATCAGGAGGTCAGGAGATCGAGACCATCCTGGCTAACACAGTGAAACCCCGTCTCTACTAAAAAATACAAAAAATTAGCTGGGTGTGGTAGCATGTGCCTGTAGACCCAGCTACTCGAGAGGCCGAGGCAGGAGAATCGCTTGAACCTGGGAGGCGGAGGTTGCAGTGAGCCGAGATTGCGCCACTGCACTCCAGCCTGGGCAACAGAGTGAGACTCCGTCTCAAAAAAAAAAAAAAAAAAAAAAAGATGTCTTTAAAGGGCTGAGTGTGGTGGCCCATGCCTGTAATCCTAGCACTTTAGGAGGCTGAGGCTGGAGGATCACTTTAGCTCAGGAGTTTGAGGCTGCAGAGAGCTATAAGTGCACTACAGTCCAGCCTGGACAGCAGATGGAGATCCTGTCTCTTTTTTTTTGTTTTTTTTTTTTTTTTTGAGACGGAGTCTCGCTCTGTCGCCCAGGCTGGAGTGCAGTGGCCGGATCTCAGCTCACTGCAAGCTCCGCCTCCCGGGTTTACGCCATTCTCCTGCCTCAGCCTCCCGAGTAGCTGGGACTACAGGCGCCCGCCACCTCGCCCAGCTAGTTTTTTGTACTATTTAGTAGAGACGGGGTTTCACCGTGTTCGCCAGGATGGTCTCGATCTCTTGACCTCGTGATCCGCCCGTCTTGGCCTCCCAAAGTGCTGGGATTACAGGCTTGAGCCACCGCGCCCAGCCCCCGATCCTGTCTCTTAAAAAAAAAAAAATTAAATAAATCAAAGTTAAAACCTTGAAAAAGTTTTAAAAGCTTTAAAAATGATTAAATCTAGGCTAGGCGCAGTGGCTCACGCCTATAATCCTAGCACTTTGGGAGGCTGAGGCAGGCGGATCACCTGAGGTCGGGAGTTCGAGACCAGCCTGACCAACATGGAGAAATCCCGTCTCTACAAAAAACACAAAATTAGCTGGGTGTGGGATTACATGCCTGTAATCCCAGCTAGTCGGGAGGCTGAGACAGGAGAATTGCTTGAACCTGGGAGGCAGAGGTTGCAGTGAGCCGAGATCGTGCCATTGCATTCCAGCCTGGGCAACAAGCGCGAAACTCCATCTCAAAAAAAAAAAAAAGATTAAATCTAATAGACATCAAGAAAGGTCTGTAGCACAATAACAGCAATAATCTGTAAGTAGGAAGGTGTAGGGGAGAGTAAATTGGTTTGAAGTAAATATATAATTCCAACACAGGACTGCTATGCAGCCCGCAGCCCTATCTGTGAGGTATGGCTAGGCTTTAAGTTCTGCATGGCCTGAGAGAGTGACTGCTAAAAATGCTCCTACTGCCTAAGAGGCAGCTTGGCCTCCTGAGGGCACATGACCCAACCCCCTTCACTGTACTTCCAAGACTTCAGTCTTCGGTCACTTTGCATAAACAAAGGCAGAAGTGCACTGAGCTTTGCTGTTTGAAAATATTTTTAGCAATTTTAGTGGTAGAAAAGATGCCCTTTGATACAATTTTGTTTTTGATCTTGTCTTCTTTGTGGAAAGTAAGCAGATTCCATGCTGGATCTGCTGTTTGGGAGTATAATAATTGCCTAAGGCCAGGTGTGGTGGCTCATGCCTGTAATCCCAGCACTTTGGGAGGCCGAGGCGGGCAGATCACCTGAGATCGGGAGTTCCAGACCAGCCTGACCAACATGGAGGGAAACCCCATCTCTACTAGAAATACAAAATTAGCCGGGCCTGGTGGCACATGCCTGTAATCCCAGCTACTCGGGAGGCTGAGGCAGGAGAATTGCTTGAACCCAGGAGGCGGAGATTGTGGTGAGCCGAGATCGCGCCATGGCACTCCAGCCTGGGTGACAGAGCAAGACTTCATCTCAAAAAAAAAAAAAAACAAAACCACCAAACCAGAGAGAGTAAGTAGGGAACTGCATTTACCTCCACACATATAATTATCCTTCTTATTATAGTGAAGGTCCATGTCTTTGAACTTTATTCCAAATCCACCCTAAAAAAAAGTATGGATCAGCTGGACCCAGGAGGCCCTTCCCCTGGACCTTGCAGAAAAATGACTGACAATCATGAAATTCACTAAAGGCTTTAGGGTACCTATCTCTTGGAATCCTTTCTACAACTCCTTTTCTTCTAGCTTCGGAATAGTCTAATTATCTTTGTCCCAGGTTTGAGGTTACTTGGGCACATTATTTATGTGCATCGCGATAATGTGATTTCAGTCTACCTCAGTCTCCATTCTGCATAGAGAGGTGTGGCAAACTTCCTGTCCTTTGTGGGCTCACACACAGCTGCAGTACCACACGGAATTACAATGGAGGTTTGAACAGTGGAGACGGTGGGAGTCCAGTGCCCAGAGCAACTTACTCTACTAGGGGAGTTGAGAGGATGGGAGCTAGACACGTGTATGTGGATCCAGAGCCACTCGGTACCAAGCTCTTACTTCCTGCAAAGCACTAAAATAAATAAATAAATAAATAAATAAAACACTACCTCTCCTCCCCACCCCCCGTTTTTTTTTTTTTTCTTGAGACGGGTTTCACTCTGTCGCCCAGGCTGGCGTGCAGTGGCGCAATCTCAGCTCACTGCAAACTCCACCTCCTGGGCTCAAGCCATTCTCCCACCTCAGCCTCCGGAGTAGCTGGGATTACAGGCGCGCGCCACCACGCCGGAACTCGTGGACTCAAGTGATCCCGCGTGCCTAGGCCTCCCAAAGTGCTGGGATTACAGGCATTATCCACCACGCCCTGCCTCGCAAAGCACTTTCAATTCATGCACAAGTCCTTGAATCACAAACACTCCTGGAGGCAGAGACTACTTGTATTCCAACTTTATAGATAAGGAAGCTGGGGCACTGTCAACACGGTTGCCTGGTGCCTGTAAGCAGGGAGCTGAACTGCTAGTTAGAGGAGTTGCAATTCCTAGGCTCTGGTTCACTGCGCTACCTCCAGGAATGGGGGTGGAAGTGGGGCGGCGGGAGAAGGGGCGGTGTTGCAGGAAGTTCATTTGCTTCAATATGGGCACTTAAAATGCCTGGAAACATTAAGAAAGGGAGCGTGCAAAAAAAAATTTTCCGGGTTTCAGCCATTTCTAACCCTTTTTAGGTCACTTCAAATAAAATTTGCAAATAAGTGCCATGTGGAGAAAATATGCAAATGTTGCTTAATGGAAAAGTCATTCGGAGTGCTGTGAAAGTTGGCTCATTTATTTAGCTGCCTCAAGTGTGCACATCATTCTTTTTCAGAGTGAATGTGTTTGAAGACAAAGCTTTGTATGTTTTCCCGCTTCCTCTCCAATTGGATATTTCAATTATAACATATTGATTAACAAAATACCCTGTTGGTTTGAACTGAGTATGCCTATGAACAGGGGTTAATTGAAAATAGGGAACTGCTGTATATTTTAATTCTTTTAGGTACTCCCATGGCGGTACCCTGTACTCGGCTCTACTCAAAAGTAAAACAAAGCCCAGAACCAGGGTAGTCAGTGCATCCCATTGTTGCTATATGCATTTTGAAGAGCTATCGGAACTCACAGTTTTTGAACCTGACTCATGTTTACCCTGGTTCATAGGAAAACGAAACTGAAACAAAACCGAGGTCCTTCACCAATAATACTCCATGAGAATCCACGAATCTCAGGGCAGGAAGGGACCCTAATATCATTAAACCTAGTGACTCTCCAAAGGGCATTGTAGAAATCTGTGTATTTCTGGTCGTCACAATGACTGGCGAGGGCTACTGGCATTTAGTGGGCAGGAGCTAGGCATGCTAGGATGTTCTGTGATGCTGGTCATTCCTATAGAGCGAAGAATTGAACCACTGGACACTGATGTCGGTGAAAAGCTAGTTCATTATCATCTAAGCCTAGAACTAACACTGTTTTACATATGAACACAAAGTATCTTTGCCCAGTTTCCATATATTCTGAATTTTCCACAAATGCAACTACTATTTCAACGGAAGGAAGACTGTACTGTTTTATTTAAACATTATTAATAGTTCAACATTGTGGAAAATGAGGTTCCTAGTAGCAATGCTGTACATGGAACTCGAGTTGTGAAATCAAAACACCTTTCCAGTTCGCATTTGTGGCTCTACTGGGCAGGTATCTTCCCACCAGTTAGCGTAGCTGTGCAGCGGCATTAACATATTATAATACGTTGTTTTATTATAATCATTTTGCTTCCGTTTGTTAATAGGTCATGTTTTTTGAAATTGTGTTTGTAGGTTTACATAGTATTACCTATGATTTGTTATTTCAGTATAGGTAAAAGGGGCGTTAGAAAATACTAGTTATGAAAAGGAGTTGGGTCTTTCACAGGGTTACGGAATGTAGCAGACTCCTTTTATAGGACCCAAAGCCGTTAAACCACTTGCCCCCGACAGTGTGATATTCTCTCCCTATCTCGTTCGAATTTCCATTTCGATTTTAAAAATTGGGGAGAGAAGTTTTGTGTATGGCAAATTATGTGATGAGCACGAACTATTTGAATCCTGGCAGCAGAAGACCCTTTGGAGGGTGGTGGAAACCACTGCGTTTTATTTAATTCCGTCGGGCTGAGGGTCAGAAGGGAGAGGGGAAAGCGGTCGTAAGAAACCACGGATGTGCGTGTGCCGGCTCAAAGCCGGGAATCCACTAGTAAACACAACTTCTTGTATTTAAGGGCCTGCGGCACCGAAGCCGGGACTTGGGGTAGCCTGCCTGGGAGGGGGCCACGGGAAGAGGTTCCTCCGACGGCAGAAACCTGGTTCCTCCCGTTCCTCATACACCGCAGCGGCCTGAGGGTCACCCCGAGCCCAGGCCGGTAACCCCGCTGCAGCCCCTCCTGCAGGCCCAGGTTGCACCGACCACAAACATTCCCGACACCCTTGGGCCCTAGAAGAGCCGTTCGCCACCCGCAGGCTCCCCGCAACGCCGGTGTTCACCTGCCCTAAGCAGCTGGGTGCCCAGCGAGAAGAATCTAGGGGCAAATGTAGCCCGCATTCCTGCGGAGGGCAGGGGTCCCGGGAGGGCGCGCCAGCGGCGGCTCTGGATCAGCGCGTGACTGTCTCATTGTTCCCTCACCGCGGGGGGTGGGGGCGCGCGCGCACACGTCGGGGGGTTGGCCGGGAGGGGCCATTGTGTGTTTCTAGGCGGCGCCCCCGCTGCCTAGGCAACAGCGCAGGGAGGTGTCGGGCCACCAGCGCGCCGCCGGCTCCCCTCCATTTCCCCCCGACTCCCACCCCGTCACCATCCTACCCTCCTCCCTCCTCCTTTCCCCTTCCTCTGCTCCCCTCTTTTTCCTCCCCCTCCTCCCCTTCCCTCTGTTCTCTCCTCCTCTTCCCCGCCCCCCCCCGTCCCGAGCACTCTATATTCAAGCCACCGTTTCCTGCTTCACAAAATGGCCACCGCACGCGACACCTGCGGTCACGTGGCCTGCCGCCCTCTCGGTTTCGGGACTGTCTGCCTAGCTCCGACTTCGGGGAGGCTACACGCGGAAGACCGAGGGCAGATTAGACCGGAGAAATCCCACCACATCTCCAAGCCCGGGAACTGAGAGAGGAAGAAGAGTGAAGGCCAGTGTTGGAAAAAAAAAAAAAAAAAAGAAAAACAAAAAAAACCCAAGAAAAAAAACCCGAAAAACTAAAGCTGAGTGCATAGGGTTGGAAAGGGGAGCGAAGAGGCCTAGGTTAACATTTCCAGGCCTTTTAGCTGGTGGTAAACGGGAAACGCAAGTTCTCGCGAGATCTCGAGACCTCCGAGGCTGAGACTACGGTTTTAGCGGAGAGCACGGGAAGTGTAGCTCGGGAGAACTGGGACAGCATTTGGCGCTCCAAGCTCCAAGACAGGACTGCTAGGGGCGACGGGACTAAGTAGGAAATCCCGTGAGGTTAGACCTGAGGGAGCGCGCAGTAGCCGGGCATTAGTCGCCGCGACAGGGGATTGCAGTGTGAGAGGGAGGGCACACGTTGTACGTGCTGACGTAGCGGGCTTTCAAGCGGGTATATTAGATCCGTGGCCGCGCGGTGCGCTCCAGAGCCGCAGTTCTCCCGTGAGAGGGCCTTCGCGGTGGAACAGACACACTCGCTTAGCAGCGGAAGACTCCGAGTTCTCGGTACTCTTCAGGGATGAGTCATGTGGCGGTGGAAAATGCGCTCGGGCTGGACCAGCAGGTGAGCCGCAAGGACCCCACTGGGCTGGCTGCTGCGTGAATCCCTCCTCTGACCTAACCTGGCTAATGGCGCAGCGCTAACCGGGACCCTTAGTTTTCATTTCCTGGGTGCCCCGGGGCTATGGAGGGACAGGAACATTGGTTGGGGCTGTCGCCCGGGCCCGGTCTCGGCCCGCTGTATTGTCCCCGGGACGAGCACAATGGCGGCTTTTGTGTGTGCGTGCGCAGGCGGGCGGAGGGGGGAGGGAGTGCGCGCGCTCTCGCGGGGACGCGCATGCGCGAACCCCGACTGATTAGTGACCGGGGGGTGGTTTGCGGGAGTGCGCAGCGCGGCGGGACGCGACTGGAGACCCTTTTGGCCTGGAGGGTTTCGGCCTTCACGGCTGGCGCAGCCTGGATTACCGTCTGGAGGACCCGGCGGCATCCGGTGTTTGCGTGCCTGCGAGCAAGGGGTGGAACGCGGCCCAGGAATGTGGGAGGGGGCGGCGCGGCGGGGAGGGGGTGGCCTTCGCTTGGGGTAATGGCGGCGGTCTCTTTTGTGTGGTGCTGGGAGGCGCTGTGGCTCACTCCCGGGAGACGGCGGGTCCCGGGCGGGCGAGGGCCTGGAAAGGAGGATGGAATGGGCGTCTTGTTTTTCCCGGGTTCCTTCCGCAGGCCTTTTCGCTTCAGCCCAGGGTCCGCAGGGTCCGCAGGCCCGGCGCCGCGGCCGGGGAGGCTGCGTTTCCGGAGTGGAAAGTTTTGTGACGCAGAAGATTGGGGAGGAGTGGGGGCGGGGAGGGGAGGCAGGAATGGGCCGCTGGGCTCTGAAGATAGAGGTTAGACGCGGCGGGGAGGTTAGCCAGCGAGGCCCTTTCTCCTCGCTTGGCCCAGGTTGTCCCTGTGTGGCGAGTTAGCCGGGAGCCCCGCGTTTTTCTGGAGTGGAGGGGTCATCGCGGGTTGTGGGAGTGTCTTCATGTTAGTGACTTTGATCCAGGAATCCGCCTTTGGAAAAACACCCGGCTTTTGGGGGAAGTAAACAGTTTTGTTGTTGACTTGTTGCTGCCTGTGGAGTAGAATCTCGCGATGGGTCCGAGGCCCCCCCAGTCTTTTAGACAGAATCTCCTCTTCTAAGGATTTAGGGGCAGAGGAGAGGAGGACGTGTGATCTGAGAGAAGGTTTTGGGCTTTGGTGGCAGGAAGACTGCATCCCGCCGCAACAGTGGCACCACGTTTCATATAAGCTCTTGTGTGGGTTATGCGGAGCCTTTAAATACACTTCTGATGAGTTGATTTCACAAACTCCGGAATAATCCTGGGACTAAGTTTAGTGGCACAAATTAATTGAATACGTATTTTAATGTAGTCATATGTAATATTTTTTAGGAATTGATCTGTTCCTTTGGGAGCATTTTCTCCCTGTTAATGAACCAATTATATTAAATCCTCTAATTGTTGACACTTCATATGTTGAATTGAACACAGACATTTTAACAATCTACCAGCAGCACAGAGTATTCCCAGTTTTACCATTTTCCATTTAGCTACAGTGTCCTTTTAAGGATTCTAGGCAGCAGTGAACCTTATTTAAAAAGCAAAGTTGTACTATAACAAGTGCAAAAGGAAAGTTTGTGGTTCTGCCGTGCTTTAAAGTATTAACGGTAGCAAGAGAAAGCGCGGTGGTGTTTTTTCTCATAGAAATTCTGGAAATTAGGTGCCTGAAGTCTTACACTCAGCATCTGCTTCCAGTTTTCAGTGACTCCATTGATGATGCCTGCAGTTTGGCAGTATCATACTGAGCTTTAAACACAAGATTTATAAACATGGTATATAGTGTATCTTTTGCAAACAGGTTGGCAACGGTACTGTGTAACTTGGTCTTTTGTGGCTTTTTTGAGAAAAATGAAACACTTTGCATGTACAGTTTTTTCCACCAACTACTTGTGAGTAGTTCCTGGTTAGTTATACAACGTTACGAAGGTAGCATATAACCCTTTTCAAGAATGTTGAGGCTTTTGAGATACCAGTGTAAGGGAGATGGGTAGAAATATAGATGAAAGGCACTAAAACGTCCTACTCCCTAAGAGCATTGAATGCCAGTTGTACCATTTATTCAAAGTCATTTTTGAACTTCTGTTACAATGGGGTAATAAACAGGTAACTACTTCAAGCCGGGCTCATGCTTGTAATCCCAGCGCTTTGGGAGGCCAAGGCAGGTGGATCACCTGACCTGAGGTCAGGAGGCCAGCCTGGCCAACATGGCGAAACCCCGTCTCTACTAAAAATACAAAAAGCCTAGCGTGGTGGCGCACCCCTGTAATACCAGCTACTCGGGGAGGCGGAGATTGCAGTGAGCCGAGATCACACCACTGAATTCCAGCCTGGGTGACAGAGGGAGACTCTGTCTCAAAAAAAAAAAAAACGAATTAACAGTCAAACTACTTCAGAGTTGTGCTTAACGTAGTGTTTTGTGTAAGTGGTTGGTATATTGCTTTTTTTTTTGTTGTTCTTAAGAGTACTACCCGACTAAAAATACGTAGGCAATATTTGGGGATGAAGGAACTAAAGAACGGCCAATTCAAAATTTGTCCTGACATTTTTCAGGTGTGCTTTTCAGGTTTAAAATACCAGGTACTACAGAAAGTTGGCGTTGGAAATGTTTATGACTGGCACTAAAACGAATCCCTTATCTATTTGACATTGAAGAATAATTTTGAGGTTCAGTGTAAGCTTTAGTTTGGTGATTAGGGAGCCTGTGCTATGGAACATGTTGCAGTAAAAATTCGTTTTGAATGAATGAATGAAATTTGGACAGTTTCTACTGAATAGCACAAGCATCTTGGTGTACCGCCTTCTGTAGTATATACAATAGTAATATTTTGCATTTGCCTAGAGCGTTACAGATTTGAAAGCATTCTTAGTCACTTTCTCATTAAGAGTTGGTATCAGCCCTGTGAGGTGGACTGGCCAACTACTTGAATGCAGTGCTAGCAAATGCTAGAGGGCGCGACTAGTTTTCTCTTAATACAGTATTTGAGCACATGGGGTGCTAACCATCTCACTCTCTTCTAGTTTGCTGGCCTAGACCTGAACTCTTCAGATAATCAGAGTGGAGGAAGTACAGCCAGCAGTAAGTAAAACATCTTACGGATTTATTGAATATTAGAGCTTAATGTCTTAAGATTTCATTGGGCTTATTTAAAATTTAAGAAATTTGCCTTTCAATTTTTACTGCTTAAAGAATTATGTAGTCTTTGTGTTACAGGGTTATGTAGTACCTAGTGATCAATCTAAAGCATTGTTGCCTTTTTTTTTTTTTTTTTTTTTTTTTTTTTTAGCTGGAGCTTTGCTCTTGTTGCCCAGGTTGAAGTGCAGTGGTGTGATCTCGGCTCACTGCAGTCTCTGCCTCCGGGTTCAAGCGATTCTCCTGCCTCAGCCTCCCGAGTAGCTGAGATTACAGGCATGCACCACTACACCTGGCTCATTTTGTATTTTTAGTAGAGATGGGGTTTCTCCATGTTGGTCAGGCTGGTCTCGAACTCCCTACCTCAGGTGATCTACCTGCCTTGGCCTCCCAAAGTGCTGGGATTACAGGCATGAGCCACCGCGCCTGGAGAGCGTGGTCGTTGCCTTTCTAGCTGGCTCTCTTGAGTAAAAGCAGTTAACCATTGAAAGGAACCTTATTATATCATATTATCGCTAGAAGAGTTTTCGTCCATTATAAATCCTGAGCCCAGTTTAGAGGTGATGGGGATGTGTCCCTGTTAACTGACTATATTCATCGGTTATAGCTGCTCCTTTCTCCTGAACAGAAGACTATACTGAATTTTGGATTGGTGGTTAGGTTAGATTTTCAAATGTGTCATTTCTTTTAAAAAGGCATTAGAAAAGTTGCTTTTTTTATTTTAAGGGGGGTTGTTTAGAGACTTGTTAGAGGTTAGTGTTAAGATAGGGGATCTTACTGGTTTATTATAACGTAATAAGGCAATAGACCCTTATGTTTAGCTCAGATCTCTTCCTACTTATTAAAACAAGTGGGTATGGGCTGTGATGTGTCCTCATTTTTAGGCAAGAACAGGCTCACTGGGCACAAAATTGGTGTTTGCTTTAACTTTCACCTTATTTGTCATGCTAAGAATCTTTTAGGAACTGATTGTCCTAATGGAGATTTTTAAAAACGTTTAATTCAGTCTAGAAAAAGAAAGTTAAATGACATGTTTACTAGTTATAAAGCAAATTGATTTTATTTGGGTTTATATTATGTGCTTTTTTTTGCTTATCCATAGTTTAGGCTGTATTCCTGCCTGCGTACAGAGCAGCCGTCAACTTAAACTCAGCAAGCCCCAAATTAAAACCTGCAATTCCTTGAAATTAACTCCCCTTTGCAGCTTTTCCTTATATGTTTATTGTATGTTTTGCAACTTACTGGCATAGAAACAAAAGATGGTGAGATTTATTACATGAGTAATCTTAAATTGTTACAGTAATACTTAATGCTGTAAGTGATCCTCTTAGTTTTTATGACAGTTCTCTTAAATCTAGCAGGCCTTTTAAAAAAGTCACATTAAATGACGACTAGTGGCTAAATGTGCTCAATTTGTGGATTTCAACTATTAGGTTCCAAATCAGCTTTTTTTTTTTTTTTTTTAAATCAAACTCCTTTCAAAGTTCTCCTTATGAAGCAATAGCCCATTTAAAATTAGATTCTTTTTTTCCCCCCTCTCAATGTCCAGGTAAGTAATCAGATTGGAAGGCTGGAGATTTTAATTTCCCGGAATCATTTTTTAGTAACAGAAATTTAAATGGAAGGTTTTTTGGCATTTAATTATATATATATGTATTTTTTTTTTAGAAGGGCGCTATATTCCTCCTCATTTAAGGAACCGAGAAGCTACTAAAGGTAGGTCCCCACAAGTAACTTCGTTGGTCTATTTTTTTGCCTCCTTTAGAAGTTAGTCAAAGCCTTAAGGAAAATGAGGCATTTGGGGGATGTCTAAACATAGTGTTCTTTTATGCTTCTGTCAGCCTTGGTTCAAATATTAGAGCTTAATAACGTTGGAAAAACTCATCTAATGTTACACAGTGGGAAATTCGGCATTCCTGTGTCAAACTGTTCTGACGCCAAGGGCATGGTTTTGTACAGTTTCGCTAGTCTTGTGCTGAATCTGTTTGTAATCATTCACAGCATGGTTTTAGTTTGGAAGAGGTGGGTGCCCCTACTGTGTCAACCAAGCTGCATAATGATAACAACCTGGTTATTTCTGTCTTGGCACAGTTGCCAGAAATGAAGATGGGCTTATCATAGAATAGTTAACAAGTTACAGCGTTGGGAGTGATTCTCTGGTTTCATCTCCTTGCCTTGCTGCTGTTGAAGGGTTTTGTCCAAAATATATTACACTATCTGGCGTCTTTCCCATTGCAATTGTAATGTAGCGATAGATAACAGCTAGTGTATGTTTCATATTATGAGACAGCTGTTCGGGTGCTTTATATTCTGTAAAATTAGACCATTCAAAATTTAGAGGAAAAGGGAAAGTCAGGAAAACTAAAGATAAGGAGGAGGGAAGATACTGTATAAAGAAGGCAGATAGGAAGAGTGGAGAGTCCACAGGGGAGCACATGGTTTGCTGCTGTTCCTCTCCATATGTAGTCTGTGTTACCGTCACTGTCCTAGCGATACATGTATATAAAATCTGTATTACTTCTATGGGAAGATCACTTTGGCATTATATTCTTTTTTTATTTTTATTTTTTTATTTTTGAGACAGAGCCTCACTCTGTTGCCCAGGCTGGAGTGCAGAGCCTCACTGCAACCTCCACCTCCTGGATTCAAGTGATTCTCCTGCCTCAGCCTCCCAAGTAGCTGGGATCACAGGCATGCGCCACCACGCCTGGCTAGTTTTTGTGTATTTTAGTATTTAGGGGTTTTGCCTTGTTGCCCAGGCTTGTGTGGAACTCCTGATCTCAAGGGATCCGCCCGCCTCAGCCTCCCAAAGCTGGGATTACAGGCGTGAGCCCCCGTGCCTGGCTGGCATTATATTCTTTTTAAGGGGAGGTTGCTGTGGAATTTGTCTTTATCGTCATGGATGTTCTCAGTATTCTGAGTATGCTAGCTAGAATTGACCCTCATGTATATGGCAGTATCATAGAGGTTTTAGAGCTGGAAGAGATCTGGCACTCTAACTCAACTATTTCTTGCTAGCAAAGGCTGTTGGTCACCTGACTGGCCTAACAGTAGGAGGTAGAAGGCAGAAGGAAAGTAACTGAATTCAGAAGCTGTTTCTGACTAATAAGGTGTTGCTGAAGCTAAACACTCTACTTGTGTTTAAACCCTCTATCTGTCTTTGGGCTAATTTACATGTTTGTCATCCACTTACTTGGATATTTATAGCTGTACCCAGGAACCTTGTCTATACTGAGAATATATAGTGATGAGGGTTTTTCTTTTTCCCAGGTATTCCTGATTGTCATCAAGCTTATAGTAGACGAACCACTAAAATAATAGTACCATTTGACAGTAGTATTCTTGTGCTTTATACTATTGAAACTGAAAAATACTGTATTAAACCAAGTAATCTGACAGTCTAAGAATGTTCTAAATGAATACCACCTCCAAGAAACATGGAAACAATAGTAACTGTTTCCTAGTAAACCCATTCACACCTATAAAATGAATGGAAATTAAATTGTGATGATCATACAACAGTATCATAATCAATGTGTTATAGGCAAAGCTGTTGACCACTTAGAGGTAGTATTCATTCAAAAACAAGTCAGATTGCTTGATTTAGTGTACAGTAAAATTTTTTTTTTTTGAGACAAGAGTTTCACTCGTTTCCCGTGCTGGAGTGCAATGGCGCGATCTTGGCTCACTGCAACCTCCACCTCCCAGGTTCAGGTGATTCTCCTACCTCATCCTCCTGAGTGGCTGGGATTGCAGACATGTGCCACCACGCCCGGCTAATTTTGTATTTTTAGAGAGACGGGATTTCTCCACGTTGGTCAGGCTAGTCTCGAACTCCTGACCTCAAGTGACCTGCCCGCCTTGGCCTCCCAAAGTGCTGGGATTACAGGCGTGAGCCACCGTTCCTGGCCAGTGGACAATATTTTCTGGTGAGGAGAATTAAAAACTTTGTCCTGGTGTAAACCAGCTGTAAATCTTGGTTGTCTTATAGGACCATGGTAGGAATATCTTGAGATTGAACCTCGAGCCCACAGAGATAAGATAGTCAGTGGAGGCCTTCAAATTCAGAAAGATTGATAATACCTTAACATGGTTCCTATTTCTAATTAATAATAAAATGGATTTGTGCTCTTTTAATCGAAGGTTTCTACGACAAAGACAGTTCAGGGTGGAGTTCTAGCAAAGATAAGGATGCGTATAGCAGTTTTGGATCTCGTAGTGATTCAAGAGGGAAGTCTAGCTTCTTCAGTGATCGTGGAAGTGGATCAAGGGGAAGGTAAGTGATTTCTTGTCTTACCACCTTATGTGTATGTGTAATAACAGTTTAGTAAGTTCTTATCCTGACCACCCATTTGGATGTCAAGCATTATGTCTGTTTAGTCATTGTATTTTCTTAGCTGTAAGAGGCTTTTACTAAATTGAACCTCTTAGTTAGAAATTAGATGAAAATAGGAATATGTTCATTGGCATAATGAAATGAGTTATTCTATTTCTTGAGTTTTATATGTTCCACTTAAAAGAGTAAGTTCCTCTAGTGAATGGCCTAATTTGGTTGGGATTTTTGTGGACTCTATAACAATTTCTAAATACCTTGTATTTTTGGTTACACAAGTATGGTGAACTGACCCCATGTGCCTAATAGCTGTTGTTAGTCCTGTGTCCTGATTTTTCGCAAACAGGCCTAAAACTCTAATAACATCTTAGTTCAGGTAAGGATTATTTTCTACCTTTTATCCAAAGTCACACAGGTGAATTGTCCTTTAAGTGACATCCTATTATAACTAGGACACTTGATATTCGGTGTGCTATTTTCTTCTTTTCCCTACCATTAAATATATTTGGATGAGCACTTTAAATGAAGGTTGTGAGCCGTTTGCCAGTTTCAAGTAAAATCTTTATTCTTAATTTTGTCATCTGCGAGGCTTTTTAGGCTATACGACTTTATAGAAATATAAAGATTACTGATTTTAGAAAATGAGGTTATGTAAATGATGCTGGTTAGAGAGCCTTATTTGTCAAATAACTCAGAATTGGATTGTTGACATCCTTATAGTTAGCCATAACTTAAGTCTCCAGATACAGTTCTAGAGTAGGGATAAGAATCTGATAATGGTTAAATGATATGATTCTGATTAATTGCTTGTGCTGTTCAGGTTTGATGATCGTGGACGGAGTGATTATGACGGCATTGGCAGCCGTGGTGACAGAAGTGGCTTTGGCAAATTTGAACGTGGTGGAAACAGTCGCTGGTGTGACAAATCAGATGAAGATGATTGGTCAAAACCACTCCCACCAAGTGAACGCTTGGAACAGTAAGTTTTTGAAGTGTATGTTACTTGTGATGAAGCATTATAGTATAACAAATGAACTTACCCATCTTTTGATTTGAGGGAACTCTTTTCTGGAGGCAACACTGGGATTAATTTTGAGAAATATGATGACATTCCAGTTGAGGCAACAGGCAACAACTGTCCTCCACATATTGAAAGTGTAAGTATTTTTACTTGACTTTTAAAGACACAGGGAGGTGTAAATGTTTTCATGGTACATTAGAATGTAAGGTGAGCTTCATAAAGTCATGTAGACCAGCAGCTTCATAGATTTGTGGAAAAGGAGAAGTTGAGTTCAGTGTCACCATTATGAATAATTTATTACCTAAAATAGAAAATGGGTCAAACATAGGAAGAACCCAAAGTCTTCTCCAATGTGCAGTAAGCCTGGGGGTTGTTTTTTCTCAAAAGTATAATATGGTAATTTTCTTAAACTATAAGCTGAGTTACAAATCAGCTGTTGGTTGTTTCCATTATTAGTATAAAACAGAAATAGCTTTAGATAGCATTTCTAACCCCATTGGATGTCTTCACAGTTCAGTGATGTTGAGATGGGAGAAATTATCATGGGAAACATTGAGCTTACTCGTTATACTCGCCCAACTCCAGTGCAGAAGCACGCTATTCCTATTATCAAAGAGAAAAGAGACTTGATGGCTTGTGCCCAAACAGGTAAGCTCAGCTCATAAGAGTAAAACATTATCATATTTTTTCTGTAAAGGACTAGACAATAAAATATTTTTTTATGGGCCATGCAGTTTTGCAGCTGCTCAGCGCTGCTATTGGACTGTGAGAGAAGCCATAGATGATACATAAATTATTGGGTATGGCTGTATTCCGTAAGAGCTTTATTTATAAAAATAGCAGGCTTTATTTACAAAAATAGTTGTCTCAGTTTGCTGACTCCTCTTAGAGATGGACCAAAGAAGCTACTTTTTGGAAAACTTAATCATAAACTAAAAGTACTAATTACTAGTAATAGGGCAGTTAAAAAACACTGTCATCTACCAATGTCTGTTTAAAATTAATGAGCAGGATTTGTTTGTTTTTGAACAGGGTCTGGAAAAACTGCAGCATTTCTCTTGCCCATCTTGAGTCAGATTTATTCAGATGGTCCAGGCGAGGCTTTGAGGGCCATGAAGGTAGATGTTTCTTTATAAAACGGGAAATTATTGTAGAACTTTGTAGGAGGCCATTGAGAGGGCTTTCTAAATGATGCTAAGACTTAAGTCGAATGAAAAACAGTTTTCAAGTGTAATCTGTAATCTATAAATTACAAAAGGGAATTATGTTGTGATGAACTTTTCAAACAGGGTAGGTAGAGTTAACTTAAAAATTGATTTATTTCTTAGGAAAATGGAAGGTATGGGCGCCGCAAACAGTACCCAATCTCCTTGGTATTAGCACCAACGAGAGAGTTGGCAGTACAGATCTACGAGGAAGCCAGAAAAGTAAGTATGAGTTCCAGTGATTATTAGCTTTTTCATTGATTCTAATTAAATGTTTTATGAATATGTAAAAATTTTGATCTTGAAGTTCATAACTTTTTTTGCTTACAGTTTTCATACCGATCTAGAGTTCGTCCTTGCGTGGTTTATGGTGGTGCCGATATTGGTCAGCAGATTCGAGACTTGGAACGTGGATGCCATTTGTTAGTAGCCACTCCAGGACGTCTAGTGGATATGATGGAAAGAGGAAAGATTGGATTAGACTTTTGCAAGTATGTTTTTTTGTTTTGTTTTGTTTTGTTTTTGGCGGAGTTTCACTCTTGTTGCCCAGGCTGGAGTGCCATGGCACGATCTCGGCTCACTGCAACCTCACCTCCCGGGTTCAAGTGGCTCTCCTGCCTCAGCCTCCCAAGTAGCTGGGATTACAGGCATGTGCCACTACGCCCAGCTAATTTTTGTATTTTTAGTAGAGACGGGGTTTCTCCATGTTGGTCAGGCTGGTCACGAACTTCCAACCTCAGGTGATCCACCTGCCTTGGCCTCCCAAAGTGCTGGGATTACAGGCATGAGCCATCGGCGCTTGGCTATGTTAATTTTTAAATGTATGGGATGCAGTATTAAAGTTACTGGCCATTAGGTTTGTGGTGGTGGCAACATTGTCTAAATTTTAAGATTGAGAAGTGATGTATTTCAGACATCTAACTTTTACAAAAATCTTGTTCATGGTAATTTTAATGTTGAAAAATCAGTAGTAACATCTTGGTGGAGGCTTAGAATGATCAGCTCGTGGGACAGTCAACTAGGATGGGCTAATTTGGCTGTGTAATCTTGAATGACTTATGTAGTGGCAAGGATCCTGTGCTGGGTCTGTAAAATTACGCAGTGTGAGGCACCACCTTAATGAATATATAATTGTAGTAACTTACACAATTGCAATTATACTAACAGCCATACTAAAACCATCTTGATTTCTCCTCATTCTAAACTCAGGTTTTTTTTTTTTCATGACATGACAGATACTTGGTGTTAGATGAAGCTGATCGGATGTTGGATATGGGGTTTGAGCCTCAGATTCGTAGAATAGTTGAACAAGATACTATGCCTCCAAAGGGTGTCCGCCACACTATGATGTTTAGTGCTACTTTTCCTAAGGAAATACAGGTACTGTTGGATGTTGCAAATTTTATTTATTTATTTATTTATTTATTTTATTTTTTTGAGACGGAGTCTCGCTCTGTCGCCCAGGAGTGCAGTGGTGCTCAGCTCACTGCAAGCTCCGCCTCCCGGGTTTATGCCATTCTTCTGCCTCAGCCTCCAGGTAGCTGGGACTACAGGTGCCCGCCACCGCGCCTGGCTAGTTTTTTTTTTTTTTTTTTTGTCAGTAGAGACAGGGTTTCACTGTGTTAGCCAGGATGGTCTCGATCTCCTGACCTCGTGATCTGCCTGTCTCAGCCTCCCAAAGTGCTGGGATTACAGGCTTGAGCCACCGTGCCTGGCCCCGCAAATTTTATTTATTTAGAAATTTGTTTATCTCAGGTAATAAAAATATTTTTTTTCTTTCAGATGCTGGCTCGTGATTTCTTAGATGAATATATCTTCTTGGCTGTAGGAAGAGTTGGCTCTACCTCTGAAAACATCACACAGAAAGTAGTTTGGGTGGAAGAATCAGACAAACGGTCATTTCTGCTTGACCTCCTAAATGCAACAGGTAACATTTTGATTTTTTTTTTTTTTTTTTTTTTGAGACAGAGTCTCGTTCTGTTGCCCAGGCTGGAGTGCAGTGGTGCAATCTCGGCTCACTGCAAGCTCCGCCTCCTGGGTTCACGCCATTCTCCTGCTTCAGCCTCCCATGCTCCCATGTAGCTGGGACTACAGGCGCCCGCTACCGCACCCGGCTAATTTTTTGTATTTTTAGTAGAGATGGGGTTTCACCATGTTAGCCAGGATGGTCTCGATCTCCTGACCTCGTGATCTGCCCGTCTTGGGCTCCCAAAGTGCTGGGATTACAGGCCTCGTGAGCCACCGCGCCCAGCCAGCATTATGAATTTTTTATTTTTTTTTTTAGAGATGGGGGTTTCTCTGTGTTGCCCAGGCTGGAGTGCAGGGGTTATTCACAGGCGCGATCCCATTACTGATCAGCATGGGAGTATTTGACCTGCTCTGTTTCTGACCTGGGCTGGTTCACCCCTCCTTAGACAACCTGGTGCTCCCTTGCTTCCGGGAGGTTATCATGTTGATCCCAAACTTAGTGTGGACACCTGATAGGCATAGTACACTACAGCCCAGAACTCGTAGACTTAGACAGTCCTCCTGCCTCAGCCTCCAGAGTAGCTGGGCCTACAGGCACGTACCACTGCACCCATCTAAAATTATGAATAATTTTCATTGCTCTGGTGGTGATCCATTTGGGCTGGGTGCAGTGGTACGTGCATGTAGTCCCAGCTACTTGGCAGGCTGAGGCTGTAGTATGCCATGATTGCACCTGTGAATGGCCAGTTTACTCCCAGCCTGGGCAATATAGTGAGACCCCCCATCTCTTAAATGTATTTGGATTACCTTTATTTTCCTCCTCAATTCAAAACATGCTGTTAAAAGCCCATTTTTAAGAAGATATGTATGTATTTTAATTGACACATGAAAATTGTGCATAAGTGCAAAGAGAACTAAGCCATATTAGTGACAAAAACCTATAATTTTTCAACGACAGGCAAGGATTCACTGACCTTAGTGTTTGTGGAGACCAAAAAGGGTGCAGATTCTCTGGAGGATTTCTTATACCATGAAGGATACGCATGTACCAGTATCCATGGAGACCGTTCTCAGAGGGATAGGGAAGAGGCCCTTCACCAGTTCCGCTCAGGAAAAAGCCCAATTCTAGTGGCTACAGCAGTATGTATAAACATCCTTCTTTGATTCAAGTTGAGCATGTTCAAGTATTTTTCTTTTAAGTGGGCCATATCTCATATAAGTTATTTTTCAGGTAGCAGCAAGAGGACTGGACATTTCAAATGTGAAACATGTTATCAATTTTGACTTGCCAAGTGATATTGAAGAATACGTACATCGCATTGGTCGTACAGGACGTGTAGGAAACCTTGGTAAGTATTTGATTACTTGATGATATCATGTTTTTAGCTGTGATGCGTGCAGCAAAGAACTTGCTAGGATCTAAAATACATTTTTAACAATGAAAGTGACAAAAGATTTTGCTCAAAGCACTTGTTTAAATAATAGATTGTAATATTTTAAATATTTCTGCATAGGAAAGTAAGAAGGGTAGCAAGTTACTTTGTGGAAGACGTTTGTTTATATAGTTTTTTGGGGACTCTTTTAGGCCTGGCAACCTCATTCTTTAACGAGAGGAACATAAATATTACTAAGGATTTGTTGGATCTTCTTGTTGAAGCTAAACAAGAAGTGCCATCTTGGTTAGAAAACATGGCTTATGAACACCACTACAAGGGTAGCAGTCGTGGACGTTCTAAGAGGTGAGGTATATATCGTGTAATAGGTGTTGACTTACAGTTTCTAGTGTTTCCTCTGCATGCATAATGTCCAGCGTTAACTTCACAGTATTTAAAAAGCTGAATCATCTTAGGCTTTCTAGATTCTTTGGTAAGGGGTTGTATTAGAATGGATGACACTCCATTCTAATGTTGGGGAAAATATGGCTGGATGGGGAATTGTTTGAATGGAAAAATAGAAATTGGTCATTGGGAAGTATGTAAGAGTTAGGTTACTTCAGTGGAATTTCATCTTCATGTGAACCAACATAAATTTTTTCTTATAGTAGCAGATTTAGTGGAGGGTTTGGTGCCAGAGACTACCGACAAAGTAGTGGTGCCAGCAGTTCCAGCTTCAGCAGCAGCCGTGCAAGCAGCAGCCGCAGTGGCGGAGGTGGCCACGGTAGCAGCAGAGGATTCGGTGGAGGTAGTGTTAATCTGTAACTTCATAGCTTTGGGAAGGGTTTTTTTCCGTTTAGTCATCTTTTTCAAAGTCTAATTAAACCATTTAAGATCAGCACTATAGAAACTTGATGGCAAAGTACTTAAGGATTGTATTTAATGATGGATAACTTCATTAATTTATCTCTCTTTTAAATCTCTCATTAGGTGGCTATGGAGGCTTTTACAACAGTGATGGATATGGAGGAAATTATAACTCCCAGGGGGTTGACTGGTGGGGTAACTGAGCCTGCTTTGCAGTAGGTCACCCTGCCAAACAAGCTAATATGGAAACCACATGTAACTTAGCCAGACTATACCTTGTGTAGCTTCAAGAACTCGCAGTACATTACCAGCTGTGATTCTCCACTGAAATTTTTTTTTTAAGGGAGCTCAAGGTCACAAGAAGAAATGAAAGTAACAATCAGCAGCCCTGTTCAGAAGGTGGTTTGAAGACTTCATTGCTGTAGTTTGGATTAACTCCCCTCCCGCCTACCCCCATCCCAAACTGCATTTATAATTTTGTGACTGAGGATCATTTGTTTGTTAATGTACTGTGCCTTTAACTTTAGACAACTTTTTATTTTGATGTCCTGTTGGCTCAGTAATGCTCAAGATATCAATTGTTTTGACAAAATAAATTTACTGAACTTGGGCTAAAATCAAACCTTGGCACACAGGTGTGATACAACTTAACAGGAATCATCGATTCATCCATAAATAATATAAGGAAAAACTTATGCGGTAGCCTGCATTAGGGCTTTTTGATACTTGCAGATTGGGGGAAAACAAACAACAAATGTCTTGAAGCATATTAATGGAATTAGTTTCTAATGTGGCAAACTGTATTAAGTTAAAGTTCTGATTTGCTCACTCTATCCTGGATAGGTATTTAGAACCTGATAGTCTTTAAGCCATTCCAGTCATGATAAGGTGATGTATGAATACATGCATACATTCAAAGCACTGTTTTCAAAGTTAATGCAAGTAAATACAGCAATTCCTCTTTCAACGTTTAGGCAGATCATTAATGAGCTAGCCAAATGTGGGCATACTATTACAGGGAAAGTTTAAAGGTCTGATAACTTGAAATAGGTTTTTAGGAGAATTCATCTACTTAGACTTTTTAAATGCCTGCCATAAATGAAATTGAAATGGTAGAATGGCTGACCACAGCAATGACCAGCCCTCATTAGGGCCTTGGATGATTTTTGGTCTAATAACGCATGCTAGTGTTGATGTTTTTTGGTCAAGAGGGTATGAACAGGAAGAATTAAATGCAGCAGGCTTTATTTTAAATGCCGATTCACATTACTCTGTTCAAGCTGCGTTGAGATGTTAAACTGGCTTACTATAGACTTTGTAAAATGGCTCCAGAAGAGTAACAAACTGAAATCTTTGAGATCACACAGGTTGGAAATATGTACATAACTGCACAAGGTGTCAATTCTGCTCTACAGTGCAGTTTTAGTCAGTTTTAGTTGCATAGGTTTCCATTGTATTTATAGTCTGTTTATGCTAAATCTGGCCAAAGATGAGCATTGTCCACCACTAAAATGCCTCTGCCACTTTGAATTCTGTGCTAATTTTGTGGCCAGAATGCAGTGATGAAAACGCTCCATCTTTTTACAGTGGCATAGGAAGACGGCAAAAATTTCCTAAAGTGCAATAGATTTTCAAGTGTATTGTGCCTTGTTCTAAAACTTTTATTAAGTAGGTGCACTTGACAGTATTGAGGTCATTTGTTATGGTGCTATTTCAATTAGTCTAGGTTTAGGCCCTTGTACATTTTGCCCATAACTTTTTACAAAGTACTTCTTTTATTGCACATTCAGAGAATTTTATATATATGTCTTGTGTGCGTGTCCTTAAACTTCCAATCTTACTTTGTCTCTTGGAGATTGTTGAACGCAGCTTGTCTAGGAAGGGGATGGGACTAGATTCTAAAATTTATTTGGGACCATGGGAATGATAGTTGAGAAGAAAACTATTTGCACACGACAGATTTCTAGATACTTTTTGCTGCTAGTTTTATGTAATATTTATTGAACATTTTGACAAATATTTATTTTTGTAAGCCTAAAAGTGATTCTTTGAAAGTTTAAAGAAACTTGACCAAAAGACAGTACAAAAACACTGGCACTTGAATGTTGAATGTCACCGTATGCGTGAAATTATATATTTCGGGGTAGTGTGAGCTTTTAATGTTAAGTCATATTAAACTCTTAAGTCAAATTAAGCAGACCCGGCGTTGGCAGTGTAGCCATAACTTTCTGATGTTAGTAAAAACAAAATTGGCGACTTGAAATTAAATCATGCCAAGGTTTTGATACACTTGTCTTAAGATATTAATGAAACACTTCAAAACACTGATGTGAAGTGTCCAGAATCTCAGATGTTTGTTGTGTGAATTTTGTTTAGTTGTGTGTTTTTTTTTTGTTTGTTTTTTTTTCAGTGAATGTCTGGCACATTGCAATCCTCAAACATGTGGTTATCTTTGTTGTATTGGCATAATCAGTGACTTGTACATTCAGCAATAGCATTTGAGCAAGTTTTATCAGCAAGCAATATTTTCAGTTAATAAGGTTTCAAAAATCATGTAAGGATTTAAACTTGCTGAATGTAAAGATTGAACCTCAAGTCACTGTAGCTTTAGTAATTGCTTATTGTATTAGTTTAGATGCTAGCACTGCATGTGCTGTGCATATTCTGATTTTATTAAAATAAAAAGTTGAACTGCACAGTCTCCTTTGTTGTTGTCAATTGTGGTTTATTTTCAGAGGTGAAAATAAAGTGCTCTTGCCTGAAAAATTGTAAAATGTTATTTTTTTGGTTGTCATCCAGTGCTGTTTTTTGAGATGCCTCTTGGATACAGAATGACTCTCATAAGTATTTGCAATGAAAGATGAAGATGTTAGCTTGAAATACAGTGAAACAGAATTTTTGTAATAGATGGAAATCTAAAAGGCCCTTACTGATGTACAGCATGTACTAGAAATTGGCTTATACTTCCCAACAATTTTACATGGGTGAGAGTCTCACCGTTCTTTGAAGTATCCGATATGAAGGATGGTTGAACAGTGGAAGAATGAGCAGGATAAAAGTCAAGTGTGTCAGTAGTCCAAGTAATGGTAAGTATGTACTTAGGGAAGGAATCAAGAATGTATTTGGGCCAGGTGTGATGATTGCATGGTCCTATGGTGAGGGCTAGCTTACTCGGAACCTGAGGGGCAGGAGGATTGCTTGAGCCCAGGAGTTAAAGTCCAGCCTGGGCAACATATAGCAAGACCTTACCTCTAAAAAGAAAAGAAAAAAAACAGGTAATAGACATCTATGCTTACCATACACAGAAAAAAAACAGGTAATAGACATCTATGCTTACCATACACACTGCTGCAACAGGCTGCTACCTCAAGTGCATAGGTGTTTGATTAGATTGTCGTACTAGCAGTTTGGTATGTTTCAACCTCTAAGGAATATGTGTATTCAGCTTTTGTTTCACTGTAGTTGAAGGTTTGCAGTATGATTTAAGAATTTTTTGCACTGTAAGGAAATACGGTTCTGGATAGTTAACCTTTGTCCAGTCATGAACTCAAGCTTAAGTTTTTGGAGCAGAATTTTGAAACATGGCCGTGTGTATTTTGAAGATAGAAAAGATGATCATACTTCGGTCTCAATTTAGTCAAACATGGAAAGGTTTAGGATGGCTAGATTGAATAGTCAATGGCTGAAAATGACTCGTGGAGTGAAGTTGGATGCTAAAGAAGAGTTCAAGTTCCCCTTCATGTGAATGATGAGGAGTGAACATGACAATCAGCTTGGGGGAACTGCCAGAATTTGAGATTATTTCTAGTCTAGCATGGTTAGGATTATGGTGACAAATTCAGTACGTTTATATACTACATTAATCTGGTTTAATTACACTTAAATGCAGTTGTCACTCCTGTGCACTGTTTGTGTTTCCTGGATTCTTGGCTGAATTTCAAGATTTTAAAAATGGCTTTATAGGAGCTATGTCTAACCTTCATGCTTAAAATGTTTCCCTTGCTCCTATGCTCTAAGTGACCTGCTTGAATGGCCACAGGCTTGCTCTTTGGAGTTCAGTGACTTAATACATTGTTGATAGGGCTTCACTACTCCCAGAATACAGAGGTATCTACTTACTGTAGGTACAGGGCATTGAAAGTTATAAGACTATCTTTGGGTTTCGCTTTCTTCTGTTCCATTCTATTTTTAATACAATTATGGGTATATTTAAACCTGCTTTGTTGCTTCGTGTCATTTCAGCTTATGATCTATTTTTCAGCATGTTTAGTGTCATTGTTTCTAATGTGGCTGTCCCTTCTATAATGACTACTCTTTAATTTTTTTTTTTTTTTTTTTTTTTTTTTGAGACGGAGTCTCGCTCTGTCGCCCAGGCTGGAGTGCAGTGGCGTGATCTCGGCTCACTGCAAGCTCCGCCTCCCGGGTTCACGCCATTCTCCTGCCTCAGCCTCCCGAGTAGCTGGGACTACAGGCGCCCACAACCGCGCCCGGCTAATTTTTTGTATTTTTAGTAGAGACGGGGTTTCACCGTGGTCTCGATCTCCTGACCTTGTGATCCGCCCGCCTCGGCCTCCCAAAGTGCTGGGATTACAGGCGTGAGCCACCGCGCCCAGCAATTTTTTTTTTTTTTTTTTTGAGATGGAGTCTCGCTCTGTTGCCCAGGCTGGAGTGCAGTGGCATGATCTTGGCTCACTGCAAGCTCCGCCTCCCGGGTTCACGCCATTTTCCTGCCTCAGCCTCCCGAGTAGCTGGGACTACAGGGGCCCGCCACCACACCTGGCTAATTTTTTGTATTTTTAGTAGAGACAGGGTTTCATCGATTTAGCCAGGATGGTCTCGATCTGACCTCGTGATCTGCCCACCTTGGCCTCCCAAAGTGCTGGGATTACAGGCGTGAGCCACCGCGTCCAGCCTAATTTTCTCATTCTTCATTGATTTATTTTTCCTCTGAGTTTTCTCTGCATACACCTGACTGGGTTTTCTTTAGGATAATTCTGAGACAGGACTTTCTTGACAAAGCACTGTTTAGTTATATTATGAAAGGGTATTTTGTGACTTGGAAATGTTTATTATGGGAGAAAACAAAACGGACCAATACGATTTAAGAGCAGGAAATAGGTGTCTCAAAACGAGATAAAGTCAGCAATTCCACTCGGAGGATTCTACCCAGGAAAAATGAAAATGCTAAGTATGTGAATGTTTTCTAGCATTATTCATGGTAACCAAAAAGTGGAAACAAAAATGTCCGTCAACTGGCAAATGGACAAACTAAATATATACATAAAATGAGGCACTGGTAATATCTCCTCTCTAGGGGACCAGCCACATCTCCAATTGCCTTCCCCCTCTTCAAAGGATCATTAGGCAGGCTATCAGTACGTGACACATCTATATTCTAAGGCATTCTGTGGCTGTATTTCTGGTTTTTGTCCTTTACTGTGTGAAGCAGATAAATCATGGTTTATTGGGTATTTACTGTCTTCCTTGTTACATCGAAGATGTTTCATTTTTCGAGAGAAGTAAAGCGCCTCCTATCTTTCGCTGGAAATCCTCCATTCACTTCCTTTTCCACTCATTCTATTCACAACAGCCCATCTCATTTACCTAACAGTCAACATTAGTGGTGTGCAGAATGGTCCCTGAACCTCTCCTCCAGACCTCAATCACCTGATGGGATCTTTTAGTGCAAGGCGAGGGTTGACTTAGGGTGCAATCAAAACCTGATTTGGTGTCTGAGTATTGGCACTGGGAGATGTAGTGATTAATATAGATTAGTCTTTCCTCTCTTGGAACCTAGCCATTTTCCTTTTGTGTTTCTCCAACTTGGTGTTGCAACATAAAGTACCTGGGAAATGATTCTAGGGCAACTCTCCTAACAGGATCCTCCACCTCTGGGGTTTTCTCAGGAATCTGTGGTTTTAGTTTTGGTTTTTGCCTGTGTTTTTATTCCTAAAGCTCCCCAGGCAATTCTGATACAGCAGGCTTAGGTGTGGAGTCCACTGTTCTCTCCCCTTCTTTTTGTCATCTGTTTCAAACTTAGCATTGCCGTGATCATGTTTCTGGTTCTTCATGGTAGAAGCATCTCTATATTCCAAATTAAAACACTGCAAACAAATTAATGGCATTCTATTACGTGGCCCCTATGGTGTGGTTCTAATCTACCATTGCAGCTTTAACTTGCTTCCCAGATCTTATCCTGTAGCTGAATGTCATGCTACTGTCTATACAAATCCTGTGCTTCTGCCTCTGCCTTAGTTTTTGCTCACCATGTTCCTTTTAACTAGAATTGGAGCTAAATTAATGTTTTAAAATATTATATATTGTATTCAGAATATTAAGCTGCTGGCTGGGCATGGTGGCTCACACCTGTGACCCCAGCACTTTGGGAGGTGGGTGGATTGCCTGAGGTCAGGAGTTCAAGACCAGCCTGGCCAACATGGTGAAACTCCGTCTCTACTAAAAATACAAAAAAAAATTAGCTGGGCATGGTGGCAAGCGCTTATAGTCTCAGCTATTTGGGAGGCTGAGGCAGGAGAATCACTTGAACTTGGGATGTGGAGGTTGCAGTGAGCCAAGTTTGTGCCACTGTACTCCAGTGTGGGCAACAGAGTGAGGTTCCATCTCAAAAAAAGAAAAGTATACACACACACACACATATATATGTATATATAAAGCTGCCATTTACAATTACTAGTGACGGAGAACATACTTGCTCTGGTGGGTAGAGAAAAAAGTAGGTTACATCTCAGTGTGTAGAATGATCTTAAGTATTTTGAAAATACATAGAAGACCAGAAGGAAACCTGCTAAAATATTAATAATTTTTGCTTCTGGTTGAAATTATAAAGATTTTCTGCTGCTTTATCTTTTCCTGAGAAAATTGTATACAATTAAAATTCTTTTCTTTTTTTTTTTTTTTTTGAGACGGAGTCTTGCTCTGTTGCGCAGGCTGGAGTGCAGTGGCCAGATCTCAGCTCACTGCAAGCTCCGCCTCCCAGGTTTACGCCATTCTCCTGCCTCAGCCTCCCAAGTAGCTGGGACTATAATCTTCTGACCTCGTGATCCGCCCGTCTCGGCCTCCCAAAGTGCTGGGATTACAGGCTTGAGCCACCGCGCCCGGCCAATTAAAATTATTTTCTAATAAAACGGTATAGATTCACAGGAAGTTGCAAAAACAGCACAGAGAGGTTCCACTGTACCCTTCACCCAGTTTCCCCCAATGGTAACATCTGGCATACTGTAGTATGAAACCAGGAAATTGCCATTGGTACAATTCACAGACACTGTTCCAATTTCACCAGTTTTACTCATTTGTATGCACTTGTGTATGTAGTTCTGTGCAGTTTTATCATATGTGTAGATTTGTGTAACCTCCACAGAAAGGTTCCATCATGACAATGATCTCCCTTGTGCTACTTCTTTTTTTTTTTTTTTTGAGACAGGGTTGCCCAGGCTGGTGTGACCATGGCTCACAGCAGCCTCGACCTCCGGGCTCAAGTAATCCTCCCACCTCAGCCTCCTGAGTAGCTGGGACTACAGGCATGTGCCACCACCCCTGCCTAATTTTTAAATTATTTGTAGAGATGGGATCCCACTATGTTGCCCAGGCTGGTCTTGAACTGAACTCCTCAAGTGATCCTCCTGCCTCGGCCTCCCAAAATGCTGGGATTACATGCGTCCACAGTGCCCAGCCTGCTACCTCTTTTTAAATCCTATCAGCCCCCTTCCTGCTTCCCTAACCTGTCCCTAACCCCTGACAACTTTGTCTGTTTAACATCTCTAAAATGTAACTTAAAAATTGTTACATAAATGCAGTACGTGACCTTTTGACACTAGGTTATTTTGACTCTGATCAAAAACAATTATTTTTTTGAGATGGAGTCTCACTCTGTTGCCCAGGCTGGAGTGCAGTGGCGCGATATCGGCTCGCTGCAACCTCTACCTCCAGGGTTCAAGCAATTCTCCCCAAGTAGCTGGGATTACAGGTGCACGACACCACACCCAGCTAATTTTTGTATTTTTAGTAGAGGCAGGGTTTCACCATGTTGGCCAGGCTGATCTCGAACTCCTGACCTCGGGTGATCCATCCGCCTCGGCCTCCCAAAGTGCTGGGATTATAGGTGTGAGCCACCGTGCCCGGCCAGTTTGTTCTTTTTTATTGCTGAATAGTATAGATATTCCGTAGTTTATCCCTTCAGCCATTGAAGGATATTTGACTTGTTTCCAGTTTGTGACTTACAAATAAAGCTGCTATGAACCTTCAGCTACATATGAACCTATATACAGGTTTTCGTGTAGACATAAGTTTTCATTTATCTGGCATAAATGCCCAAGAGTACAATTGCTGGGTCCTCTGTTAAGTACGTGTTAGTTTAAAATGCTGCCGAACCATTTTTCAGAGTGGCTGTACCATTTTACATTCCTACCAGCAATGCAGGGCAGATCCAATTTCTCTGCATGCTCACCAGCATTTAGTATTGTATTATTATTATTATTTTTTTTTTTTGAGACAGGGTCCCACTCTGTTGCCCAGGTTGGAGTGCAGTGGCCCTATCATGGCTCACTGCAGCCTTGATCTCCCAAGCTCAAGCCATCCTCCCACCCCAGCCTCCTGAGTAATTGGGACCACAGGTGTGTACCAACATGCCCCGCTAATTTTTTTTTTTTTTTTTTAAGAGATGTGGTCTCACTATGTTGCCCAGGCCAGTCTTGAATTTCTGGGCTCAAGTGATCCTCCCATCTCACCCAGCACTCTCAAAGTGCTGGGATTACAGGTATGAGCCACCATACCAGGCCTGTCATTATTTTTAAATTTTGGCCGTTCTAATTGGTATAAAGTAATATCTCATTGTCTTAATTTGCATTTCTCTAATGGCTGGTGATGTTGAACATCTTTTCATATGCGTATTTGCCATCCTTGTATTCTCTTTGGTAAAATATATATCTATGTCTTTTGCTCATTTTTAAATTGATAGTTTTTTACTGTTGAGTTTTGAGAGTTCTTTATTCTAAGTACAAGTCTTTGTCAATTTGCAAATATTTTCTCTCAATCTAACTTGTCTTTTCATCTTAACAAGGTCTTTTGCAGAGCAAATACTTTTAATTGCTTTCAAACATTTAAAAGTTTGATGTAGTCCAGTTTGTCAGTTTTTTGTTTGTTTGTTTGTTTGTTTTGAGACAATGTCTCATTCTGTCACCCAGGCTGAAGTGCAGTGGTGTGATCTTGGCTCACTGCAACCTCTGCCTCCCAGGTTCAAGCCATTCTCGTGCCTCAGCCTCCCAAGTATCTGGGATTATAGGTGCCCACCAGCACGCCCAGCTAATGGCTAATTTTTGTATTTTTAGTAGAGATGGGGTTTCACCATGTTGACCAGGTTGGTCTCAAACTCCTGACCTCAGGTAATCCACCTGCCTTGGCCTCCCAAAGTGCTGGGATTACAGGCATGTAATGAGCCACCTCGCCTGGCCAGTATTTCTGTAGTGGCACAATCTTGGCTCACTGCAACCTGTACCTCCTGGGTTCAAGCGATTTCCCTGCCTCAGCCTCCCAAGTAGCTTGGATTACAGGTGTCCACCACCACACCCAGATAATTTTTGTATTTTTAGTAGAGACAGTGTTTCGCCATGTGGGCCAGGCTGGTCTTGAACCCCTGACCTCAGGTGATCCATCCACCTCGGCCTCCCAAAGTGCTGGGATTATAAGCGTGAGTCACTGCGTCTGGCCGCAATTATTATTATTATTTTTTTTTTTATTTTTATTTTTTGAGACGGAGTCTCGCTCTGTCGCCCAGGCTGGAGTGCAGTGGCGCGATCTCGGCTCACTGCAAGCTCCGCCTCCCGGGTTCACGCCATTCTCCTGCCTCAGCCTCCCGAGTAGCTGGGACTACAGGCGCCCACAACCGCGCCCGGCTAATTTTTTGTATTTTTAGTAGAGACGGGGTTTCACCGTGGTCTCGATCTCCTGACCTTGTGATCCGCCCGCCTCGGCCTCCCAAAGTGCTGGGATTACAGGCGTGAGCCACCGCGCCCGGCTCGCAATTATTTTTATCTATATAGTAAGTCTTAAAATTGGGTAGGAGTGATTCCTCTCACTTTATTATAGTTTTGCAAAAGTAATTTAGCTCTTCTAGTTCCTTTGCTTTTCCACATAAATTTTAGAATAAGCTTTTTTTCTACAAAAAAACTTGCTGGGATTCTGATGGTAATGCTGCTAAACCTATAGATCAGTTTTGAGGAGAATCGACATCTTTACTATGTTGGGTTCAAAACTTTTTGTTTTTTATTTATTTTTATATTTTTGAGACAAGGTCCAGTCTTGCTCTGTCACTGGGCTCAAGCAATCCTCCTACATTAGCCTCCTGCATAGCTGGGACTACAGGCACACACCACGCCTGGCTAATTTTTGTATTTTTATTTTTAGCAGAGACAAGGTCTCGCTATGTTGCCCAGGCTGGTCTCCAATGCCTGAGCTCAGGCTATCCTACAACCTCAGCCGCCCAAAGTGCTGGGATTACGGGCATGAGCCACTGCGTCCAGCCTAAACTTATTTTTATGTTGTGAACTTAGAATAGCCAACCAACAGTAAAGATTACCTAGTGCTTCCTAACATGAGATTCTCCTATTTGTTCATCCTAGGATCGTGCTCCTCTGTGGAGCAAGTGCCTCTATGAAAAGCCACATTTTGTGACGAAAGTGCATGCAGGAATATTCAGGAGTCCAGTGTGTAGTCATGGCAGCCTTAGGTATTTGAGAACGACCGACCCTCCTGCTGAAGACAACCAAAACTCATGCAGGCATGAGTCTGTAAGCATTCTTAGTCTGTAAGCACCTTTTGGAAGGTTTCCTATCTGGGACAGAGAGAGACGCTTTCTAGTAGTCAATTAAGTAAGTTAATAACTGCCTGGGCAGAAAATGCAGTATTCAGCTAATCCCAAACTTGGAAGGAATTTTCTACCTTTTCAGTTTCATCTTCTTTTTTTTTTTTTTTTTTTTGAGACGGAGTCTCGCTGTGTCGCCCAGGCTGGAGTGCAGTGGCCGGATCTCAGCTCACTGCAAGCTCCGCCTCCCGGGTTTTTAAGCCATTCTCCTGCCTCAGCCTCCCGAGTAGCCGGGACTACAGGCGCCCGCCACCTCGCCCGGCTAGTTTTTCGTATTTTTTAGTAGAGACGGGGTTTCACCGTGTTAGCCAGGATGGTCTCGAACTCCTGACCTCGTGATCCGCCCGTCTCGGCCTCCCAAAGTGCTGGGATTACAGGCTTGAGCAGTTTCATCTTCTTAAAACTCATCATTTTGAGAGTACTTTGGAGTTACTTGAATATTAATTCTCAGCATGCATTCAACTTAATTACCTTAATGTCCCAGGATTTTAATAACGCTTAAAATTTCCATGTCAATTTTCATCAGGGAACCTTGTCCTTGAATGCTGCTGCTGTGACTTCCTTGTAGAAGTTCTTTAATTGGAACACACTTGGGCAGAGCCTTCCCTTTCATATGGAGCACAGAAGCAGCTGCCATGCTCAATTTGCAGTCCTCTTTATTGCACAGGGATTTTTTTTTTTTTTTTTTTTTTTTTGAGATGGAGTTTCCCACTTGTTGCCTAGGCTGGAGTACAGTGGCGCCATCTTGGCTCACTGCAACCTCCGCCTCCCAGGTTCAAGCAATTCTCCTTCCTCAGCCTCCTAAGTAGCTGGGATTACAGGTGCCCGACACCACTCCTGGCTAATTTTTGTAGAGACGGGGTTTCACCATGTTGGCCAGGATGGTCTCGAACTGACCTCAAGTAATACACCCACCTCAGCCTTCCAAAGTGCTAGGATTACAGGCGTGAGCAACTGTGCCCAGCCTATACAGGAATTTTGAAGAAATCTACAGTGTTAACAGAACCCGTGGTATAAATTTATCCCAGGTATCAGTGTCACAAATATGCTTTGCGTCTAAGAAACATGTTTTCTTAGAAGCAACACTGGGAAAACTATGTGATTTCATTTTTGCCCACCACAGGAATGAAGTCTTACTGCATTTATTAGCAACACCCATGGTTGAATCTTTTTTACTTATTTTCTTTTATCCAACCTTTTCATTTTCTTGCATGGACATCTGAAAGTTACCTCCAGGCCGAGCATGGTGGCTCATGCCTGCAATCCCAGCACTTTGGGAGGTGGGCATATTACCTGAGGTCAGGAGCTTGAGACCAGCCTGGCCAACATGATAGAAACCTCTACCAAAAATACAAAAATTAGTCGGGCCTGGTGGTGCACACCTGTAATTCCAGCTATTTGGGAAGCTGAGGCAGGAGAATTGCTTGAACCCAGGAGGCAGAGGTTGCAGTGAGCCAAGATGGTGCCACTGCACTTCAGCCTGGGCGACAGAGTAAGACTCCGTCTCAGAAAAAAAAAAAAAAAGTGAGCCAAGATCATGCCATCAAGACAGAGCACCTGGGCGACACAGCGAGTCTCCATCTCTCTCTTTTTTGTTTTTTCTTTTGAGGCGGAGTCTCACTCTGTTGCCCAGGCTGGAGTGCAGTGGCGCAATTTGGGCTCACTGCACCCTCTGCCTCCTGGGTTCAAGTGATTCTCCCGCCTCAGCCTCCTGAGTAGCTGGGATTACAGACACACACCACCATGCCTGGCTAATTGAGACTCCATCTCAAAAAAAAAAAAAAAAAAGAAAGAAAGAAAAAGTGTACTGTTTTGGTTTTTTACCAAGCAAGAAGGAATATTTTGAGACAGGAGAATTTAGATTTAATGGTGATAATAAAAAGAAGAATGGGAGGAGGGTGAGTCTTACCTAAAGTCTGGCAGCAGAGTAACCCAGGTCATCCTATTCATTTCCTGCTTCGGAGGAGTTGGGATACAACTCTTAGGTTTTATCTCATTCTACAGGGAGGTGGGGTTTTATCTTTCTGAATTGTTTTAGAAACAATTGTTTTATCTTCCTTACAGAAGCGCATCAAGACTGGATGGTTCCTATGACTGTATTCTCTACTAAGGTAGATAAAATAACTAATGAATAGTAGTGTCAATAGAGTGGACACAGCTATAGACTTACTATGTCTTAATGATTAAGCAGTCAAAATAAAGGTGTTGCAAGATGTGTTAAGTACTAGAAGACAAGTATGTATTTTGGAAATAGCTCTGTTTAAAACCCCAAGAGAGGAAGTAGTGTCACTCCAGCCATATGTGTGCCTTTTCTTCCCTTAGAAGCTTTCAATTTTCAGCTGGGCATGGTGGCTCACACTTGTAATCCCAACACTTTGGGAGGCCGAGGTGGGCAGATCACCTGAGGTCCGGAGTTCAAGACCAGCCTGGCCAATATGGTGAAACCCCCGTCTCTACTGAAAATACAAAAATTAGCTGGGCATGGTGGTGCATGCCTGTAATCCCAGCTACTTGGGAGGCTGAGGCAGGAGAATCGCTTGAACCCGGAAGGCAGAGGTTGCGGTGAGCTGAGACCATGCCATTGTATTCCAGCCTGGGCGGCAGAGTAAAACTGTCTCAAAAAAAAAGCTTTCTGTTTCTTCCTAGTGGAGGAGGTATGGAGTGTTCCTGCAGTGGCATGATCTCAGCTCACTGCAACCTTTGTCTCCCAAGTTCAAGTGATTCTCCTGCTGCAGCCTCCCAAGTAGCTGGGATTACAAGCATGCGCCACCACACTCAGCTAATTTTTGTATTTTTAGTAGAGACGGGGGTTTCACCATGTTGGCCAGACTGGTCTTGCACTCCTGGCCTCAAGCGATCTACCTGCCTTGGCCTCCCAAAGTGCTAGGATTACAGGCATGAGCCACCACACCCAGCCTAGTGCCTCTGTTTAAGGCCAAATCTTCTATTTGTTTCTCAGGAAACTAGCGCTTGTGCTTGTCTGTCATCTATTCACGCATCATCTCTATTTCCCACTCTCCTGGCTCACTCCCTTAATATCACCCATCTTTTTTTTGGTTGGGGGCACAGTTGAGGCACAGAGTCTCACTCTGTCACCCAGGCTGGAGTGCGGTAGCACCATCACGGCTCACTGTAGCCTTGACCTCCTGGGCTCAAACAATCCTCCCACCTCAGCCTCCCAAACTGTTGGAATTACAGGCATGAGCCACGGTGCTTGGCCCAATATCATCCATCAAGCCCTCTTGATCTCATGTCCCTCTGCAGCTTGCTGCTCTGTTTTTTTTTTGTACTGCCCCCTGCTTCCTGCAAGACCTCAAATCCACTGTGTCTACTTCCTTGCCTTATTTTTATTCTACTGTAATCAGCTTTTGTCATCCCAATGAAGTGGCTCCTATTAAAGTCACAGTCGGCTGGGCATGGTGGCTCATGCCTGTAATCCCAGCACTTTGGGAGGCCAACGTGGGTGGCTCACGAGGTCAGGAGATCAAGAATATCCTGGCCAACATGGTGAAACCCTGTCTCTATTAAAAATACAAAAAATTAACTGGGCTTGGTGGCTGGCACCTATAATCCCAGCTACTCGGGAGGCTGAGGCAGGAGAATCACTTGAACCCGGGAGGTGGAGTTGCGGTGAGCTGAGATCGTGCCACTGCACTCCAGCCTGGCAACAGAGTGAGATTCTGTCTCAAAAAAATAAAATAAAAAAAAGTCATAGTCACCTATTCTTTGTCATTATACTAGGTCTTTCAGCAGCACTGTACACTTAGCACATCCTCATGGACCCGCTTTAGTCCCTAGGTTTCCATGCGTGCACACTTCTTGGTTCTCCTCCTCTTTGGCCTCTCATGCCTGGCCCTCTTCCTCCTCACAACCCAAATATTAGACAATATATCACAAACAAATATTAGAGACCCTCGGGGTTCAGTTACTGACCAGCCTCTCTGACTCTAGTCTCTCCCTAAGTGCCTTCACCCATCTTTGTGGCTTTGGATATCATCTCTTTTAATGATTTAATGTTTTTTTTTCTTTTCTTATTTTTTTTAATTTTTTTTTTTTGGAAACAGAGCCTTGCCCTGTTGCCCAGGCTGGAGTGCAGTGGTGAGATCTCGGCTCACTGCAACCTCCGCCTTCCAGGTTCAAGAGATTCTCCTGCCTCAGCCTCCTGAGTAGTGGGGATTACAGGCATGAGCCACCATGCCCGGCTGATTTTGTATTTTTAGTAGAGATGGGATTTCACCATGTTAGCCAGGCTGGTCTTGAACTCCTGACCTTGTGATCCACCCACCTCAGGCTCCCAAAGTGTTGGGATTATAGGCATGAGCCATCACACCCGGCCAGATGCATATTTCATGTGGAGTTTATTCCTAGGTATTTTATTTTTTATTTTTATTTTTGAGACAGAGTCTCGCTCTGTTGTCAGGCTGGAGTACAGTGGCATGATCTTGGCTCACTGCAACCTCCACCTCCCAGGTTCAAGCGATTCTCCTGTCTCAGCCTCCCGAGTAGCTGGGACTACAGGCACACATCACCATGCCCAGCTAGGTCTTTTATATTTTTAGTAGAGATGGGGTTTCACCATGTTGGTCAGGCTGGTCTTGAACTCCTGACCTCAGGTGATCCACTCGCATCAGCCTCCCAAAGTGCTGGGATTACAGGCGTGAGCTACTGCGCCTGGCCTTTCCTAGGTATTTTATCTTATTCATTGTGATTATAAATGAAGTATATTCCATTGTATTTTCTAACTGGTAATTGTATATATGAAAATAATTGATTTCTGGTGTATTTTATTTTTTGCTACCTTACTGTAAGAATTTTCATATTAGGCCGGGTGTAGTAGCTCATGCCTGTAATCCCAGCACTTTGGGAGGCTGAGGCAGGTGGATCACGAGGTCAGGAGATCGAGACCAGCCTGGCCAATATGGCGAAACCCCATCTCTGGCCGGGCGCAGTGGCTCACGCCTGTAATCCCAGCACTTTGGGAGGCCGAGGCGGGTGGATCACCTGAGGTCAGGAGTTTGAGACCAGCCTGACCAACATGGAGAAACCTCGTCTCTACTAAAAATACAAAATTAGCTGGGCATGGTGGCGCATGCCTATAATCCCAGCTACTGGGGAGGCTGAGGCAGGAGAATTGCTTGAGCCTGGGAGGCGGAGGTTGTGGTGAGCCGAGATCGTGCCATTGCACTCCAGCCTGGGCAACAAGAGTGAAACTCCGCCTCAAAAAAAAAAAAAAAAAAAAAAAAAGAAACCCCATCTCTACTAAAAAATAAAATAAAATAAATACAAAAATTAGCCAGGCGTGGTGGTGCACACCTGTAGTCCCAGCTACTCAGGAGGCTGAGGCAGAAGAATTGCTTGAACCCAGAGGCAGAGGTTGCAGTGAGCCAAGATCGTGCCACTACACTCCAGCCTGGGCAACAGAGCGAGACACCGTCTCAAAAATAAATAAATAAATAGATAAATAATTTTCATATTGTTTATAGTAGTTTCTCAGTTACTTCTCTTGGCTTTTCCAGGTTCACAATTATATCACCTGCAAATAATGATAGTTTTACTTACTCCTCTTCAATTCTTAGACTGCTACTTTATTTTCTCTCATCTGATTGTTTTGGTTAGTATCACCAGTACAATGTTAAATAATAATGGTGAATTCTTCTGGTGTTTCCCCATTTAGGCATGATGCTGGAATAATGTTAAAAATGTTAAGAGGAGGCCAGGCAAGGTAGCTCATGCCTGTAATCCCAGCACTTTGGGAGGCCAAGGTGGGCAGATCACTTGAGGTCAGGAGTTCAAGGCCTAGCCAACATGGTGAAACCCTGTCTCTACTAAAATTACAAAAATTAGCCAGGTATGGCGGCTTGCGCCTGCAATCCCAGTTACTCGGGAGGCCGAGGTGGGAAGATCTCTTGAACCCAGGAGGTGGAGGCTGCAGTGAGCTAAAATCGTGTCACTGCACTCCAGCCAGGACAACAGAGAGAGACTCCATCTCAAAAAAAAAAATCTTATGAGTATCTCTTCATGTTTTTAGTTTTTATTAAGAATAGGAATTGGGCTGGGCTTGGTGGCTCATGACTGTAATCCCAGCACTTTGGGAAGCTGAGGGAGGCAGATCACCTGAGGTCGGGAGGTCGAGACCAGCCTGATCAACATGGAGAAACCTGGTCTCTACTAAAAATACAAAATTAGCTAGGCATGGTGGCGCATGCCTGTAATCCCAGCTATTTGGGAATCTGAGCCAGGAGAATCGCTTGAACCTGGGAGGCGGAGATAGCAGTGAGCCAAGATCACACCATTGCACTCTAGCCTGGGCAACAAGAGCAAAACTCCATCGCAAAAAAAAAAAAAAAAAAAAAAAAAAGGAATTTAGGCCAGTAGCTCATGCCTGTAATTCCAACACTTTTCAAGGCCAAGGTGGGCAGAACACTTGAGGTCAGGAGTTTGAGGCAATCCTGGCTAACATGGTGAAACCCTATCTCTACTAAAAATATAAAAATTAGCCGGGTGTGGTGGTGCACACTTGTAATCCCAGCTACTTGGGAGGCTGAGGTGGGAGGATCTCTTGAACCCGGGAGGTGGAGGCTGCTATGAGCCAAGATCCAGACACTGCACTCCAGCCTGGGTGACAGAGTGAGACTCTGTCTCAAAACAAGACAAAACAAAGCAAAAGCAAGCAAACAAATAATAGGAATTTAATTTGTCACATGTCTTTCAGTCTTTATGGAGATAGTTTTATTTTTTTCCTTTCTAGATTTATTAATATACTTAAGTATTTTCTTTTTCTTTTTTCTTTTTTTTCAGACAGAGTCTTACTCTGTCGCCCAGGCTGGAGTGCAGTGGCGCGATCTCGGCTCACTGCAACCTCCGCCTTCCAGGTTCAAGTGATTCTCCTGCCTAAGCCTCCCGAGTAGCTGGGACTACAGGTGTGTGCCACCACACCCAGCTAATTTTTTATTTTTAGTAGAGATGGGGTTTCACCATGTTGGCCAGGCTGGTGTTGAACTCCTGACCTCAGGTGATCTGCCCACCTCGGCCTTCCAACATGCTGGGATTACAGGCATGAGCCACCATGCCTGGCCTACTTAAGTATTTTCATAGATTATCTAATGTTCAAATAATGCAATATTCCTCAGCATCTGAACAAAAGCATGGAATGGATGGTGGATAGCAAGAGATACTTGTACTTCCTCCCTCCCTTTCCCTGCCTTCTCCAGGGTCCCCCCACATCTCATTAAATGTCATCTTCTTTCACCTAGTCACTCAGGTCAAAGCTGATATAAGTCATTCCTTTTTTCTTTATCATACCACTTGTCATTGAATCTCCTAGGTTCTATCTCCACACCTGCCCACTGCATCATCACCACTGCTAAAATCCTGAGCCAAGTTAACTTCTTCTTTTTTTTTTTTTTTTTTTGAGACAGAGTTTTGCTCTTGTTGCCCAGACTGGAGTGCAATGGCGCAATCTCGGCTCACTGCAACCTCCGCCTCCTGGATTTAAGCAATTCTCCTGCCTCAGCCTCCTGAGTAGCTGGGATTACAGGCGCGTGCCACCACGCCCAGCTAATTTTTGCATTGTTAGTAGAGATGGGGTTTTGCCATGTTGGCCATACTGGTCTCAAACTCCTGACCTCAGGTGATCGGCCCGCTTTGGTCCCCCAAAGTGCTGGGATTACAGGTGTGAGCCAACACGCCCGGCCGAGCCAAGTTAACTTCTTTCCTCATCTGAGCTACTGGAACAGCCTGCTTACCTGGTCTCCCTGCCTCCATCATGACTTACTATACAAGACTCCTGCCAACCTTCCCTCATCCACTGTGCTCCTATCATACCAGCCACCTTTCAATCCTTAACCACGCCAAGTTCATCCTTTCTGCTGGAACCTCCTTTCTTCACATGGCTGTCTCCTCCTCATTCAGGACTCAACTCAAGCGTCACTTCTCCAGAGAGACTCTCCCTGACATCTCTAGCTAACTACTCTAATTATAGAGTTCCAAGGAAGCGCTACAGAAAAGACATCCGTCCCCTGACAGGGCTCTGGGCTAGTCTCTTCCCTATGGGAGATGGGGCAGGAGCTGCTGAGGCTCATGATTCTTCTTTGGCCACCTCACTCCCAGCTGATGAGGGACAGGTCAAGGACAGCCTGTGCTTCCACTGGCTCGTGGTCACTACATGTAGCGCACTCCAGGTAGACATGTTATTCCTGGCTCCCATATTATGAGCTCATCAGACAGCCTCCTCTGCTGTCTTCCTGCCTTGAAAGGATCTAACATGAAAGCACTTTTACTTTCTAAAAGTAAAATGCTCTCTATTCATGTGCAAGAGATTACCACCTCACTGACTGGGACCTTCAGTTAATGCCTTTATGTCTGGGCATTGCTTTCTTTGCTATGAAGTAAGAAGAACCATACTTGCCGTATACAATTAAGAAGTGATCTATTCAGGCCGGGTGTGGTGGCTCACGCCTGTGATCCCAGCACTTTGGGAAGCCGAGGTGGGTGGATCACGAGGTCAGGAGATCGAGACCATCCTGGCTAACATGGTGAAACGCCGTCTCTACTGAAAATACAAAAAAAATTAGCCGGGCGCGGTGGCGGGTGACCTGTAGTCCTGGCTACTCAGGAGGCTGAGGCAGGATAATGGCGTGAACCCTGGAGGTGGAGTTCTCAGTGAGCCGAGATCACGCCACTGCACTCCGTCTTAAAAAAAAAAAAAAAAAAAAAAAAAAAAAGAAGTGATCTATTCAAAGAGTCACTTGATGACCGAGTGCAGTGGCTCACACCTGTAATCCTAGCACTTTGGGAGGCCGAGGCGGGTGGATCACTTGAGGTCAGGAGTTTGAGACCAGCCTGGCCAGCATGGTGAAACCTTTCTCTACTAAAAATACAAAAATTAGCCAGGCATGGTGGCAGGCGCCTGTAGTCCCAGCTACATGGGAGGCCAAGGCAGGAAAATCACTTGAACCCAGGAGGTGGAGGTTGCAGTGAGCCGAGATTGCACCACTGCACTCTAGCCCGGGTGACAGAGAGAGACTCCATCTCACAAAAAATAGAAGAGTTGATGATTTCATGGTTCCTATGGACATATAATAGTTGACTGTCACAAAAAATATAACCCTGGCCGGGTGCGGTGGCTCAAGCCTGTAATCCCAACACTTTGAGGCCAAGGCGGGCAGATCACTTGAGGTCAGGAGTTTGAGACCAGCCTGACCAACATGGAGAAACCCCGTCTCTACTAAAAATACAAAATTAGCCAGGCGTGGTGGCACATGCCTGTAATCCCAGCTACTTGGAAGGCTGAGGCAGGAGAATCACTTGAACCCGGGAGGCAAAGGTTGCAGTAAGCCGAGATCACACCATTGCACTCCAGCCTGGGCAACAAGAGAGAAACTCTGTCTCAAAACAAAACAAACAAAAAACCCAAACCCTGCCCCAATCCTTCCACTACTCTCCCATGGGAGGAAGCTTAGAGCCACCCTGACTGCTCTTCATTTCACCACCTCTTTCTATTAGTCAGTGACCTAAGGCTGCCTCATTGTTTCTGAGCACTGCTCGTGTCAGCTGCTCTTCCGTGCTTGCTTCAGCCTAGACCCCAGAAACAGCTGCCCCTCCGCCTTCATTCTCTCACCCTTCTGTAACAGATATTCCCTTCCACTCCTTCCTTCCTAACAGAACCCCAATTTGGTTCGGGATGGCAATGTGCCTCTCTAAGAATACTTGGCTCCTCAGCCTCGCACCCCAGGAGAGACTTGCCTCCCAGTTCCGGTCAATGTAATAATGGGAGTAGGTGGGAGTCCATGGGGCAGGTGCCCCTTCCCAAACAAAGTCCCACAAAAAGAGGCTTTTGGCTCTGTTCTTTTTTCTCTCCTAGAACTTGGAGTGTGATGCCCAAAAGTGTGTGAACCAGTCTGTGACCACAAAGATGAGAACCGCACGCTGAGATTGGTGGAATGGAGACTTCAGTGAATCTACATGCAGATGACACGGTGACACCAGTGCCCAGCCTGAGCTGTTTTCTTCTGGCTCTCTTATTACATGAGAAAAATAAACCCCTATGCACTTTGGCTTCATCCCCTGGGCTGTCTATTCTTGCAACTTTGGGGCAGGTTTAAATTTTTTTCTAAATTAAAAATTGGGGCCAGGTGCAGTGGCTCATGCCTGTAATCCCAGCACTTTGGGAGGCCGAGGCAGGTGGATCGCTTGAGCCCAGGAGTTACCAATGAAATGGAATGATGTCTGAGATTTGCTTCCAAATAGAGGGGAAGTGGGTCAGGGTATAGATGAAACAGGATTGATCATAGTTGACAGTTGTTGGAGTTGGGTAATTGGTAAGTCTTTAAAAAAATATTCTCTTTGGATAAATTCCCAAGCATGTTGTGCGAACACTTGTGAGCTTGGCATTGTGTTATGAATTGATTCTTTTTTTTTTTTTTTTTTTTTTTGAGACGGAGTCTTGCTCTGTCGCCCAGGCTGGAGTGCAGTGGCCGGATCTCAGCTCACTGCAAGCTCCGCCTCCCGGGTTCACGCCATTCTCCTGCCTCAGCCTCCCGAGTAGCTGGGACTACAGGCGCCCGCCACCTCGCCCGGCTAGTTTTTTGTATTTTTTTTGTAGAGACGGGGTTTCACTGTGTTAGCCAGGATGGTCTCGATCTCCCAACCTCGTGATCCGCCCGTCTCAGCCTCCCAAAGTGCTGGGATTACAGGCTTGAGCCACCGCGCCCGGCCTTTTTTTTTTTTTTTTTGAGAGACAGAGTCTTGTTCTGTCATCCAGGCTGCAGTGCAGTGGCTCGATCTTGGCTCACTACAACCTCCGCCTCTGGGGTTCAAGCGATTCTCCTGTCTCACCTTCCCAAGTAGCTGTGACTACAGGTGTGTGCCAACATGCCCAGCTAATTTTTGTATTTTTTAGTAGAGACAGGGTTTCACTGTATGTTGGTCAGGCTGGTCTCGAACCCCTGACCTCAGGTGATCCACCTGCTTCGGCCTCCCAAAGTGCTGGGGTTACAGGTGTGAGCCACCATGCCCGGCCTTTTTTTTTTTTTTTTTTTTTTTTTTTTTTGAGACAGTGTCTCGCTCTGTCACCCAAGCTGGAGTGCACTGGCATGATCTTGGCTCACTGCAACCTTTACCTCCTGGGTTCAAGCAATCCTTTCCCCTCAGCCTCCTCAGTAGCTGGGACTACAAGCGCCCACCACCATGCCTGGCTAATTTTTGTATTTTTTGTGGAGGCAGGGTCTCACTATGTTGACCAGGCTGGTCTCAAACTTCTGGGCTCAAGGGATCCTCCCACCTTTGCCTTCCAAAGTGTTGGGATTACAGGCCTGAGCCACCTGGCCCGACCTGGATCAGTTCTTCTCCACACTGCTAATGGTGCATAATTGCTATCTGCTTAAACCCCATGGTTTGTGGTTCCTGAAACACATTTGTCTTCTCCTAATGTAAATGATTTGAAAAGAAGGTAAAAGGTATGTTGGTTCCAGCCCCCTGCATAGACTAAAAGGACACAAAAGGAAAAGGATGATGTTAGTAAGAAAAGGATTACGCAGCTCAAAAAAGCTGAGCCCAGGCTCCCTTGACTTCCTGCATGGCCCCTGTGCCCTCATCAACACCCCAAAATGCTAACTCCAGTGGGCTCCATTGTCCAAGCTCCCCTCAGATGCCTGCTTCTCCTAAACTGCCTGCCGCCACCCTGATCGAGGCCCCCATCGATGCCCTCACCTTAACTGCTGCAGCAGCCTCAGAATTGGTCCAGCTGTCCTGAGGGCTCTCATATTCCATCCGTTCTCTACCCAGAAGTCAGAACCACCTTCCCAAAGGGCAAATCAGATTTATTATTCTTCTGCTAAAATAAACCCTGCAGTGTCAGTTTTTTTAAAAAATGCAGAAAAAAGGCATATCACATAATTTAATTTATTTTATTATTATTATTTTTTTGAGACAGAGTCTCCCTCTGTTGCCAGGCTGGAGTGCAGTGGCGTGATCTCAGCTCACTGCAACCTCTGCCTCCAGGGTTCAAGCAATTCTCCTGCCTCAGCCTTCTGAGTAGCTGGGACTACAGGTGCGCGCCAACACGTCAGGCTAATTTTTGTATTTTTAGTAGAGACGGGGTTTCACCATGTTGCCCAGGCTGGTCTCGAACTCCTGAGCTCAGGCAATCCGCCTGCCTCGGCCTCTCAAAGTGCTGGGATTACAGGAGTGAGCCACCACGCCTGGCCTAAAAAAAAAAAAAAAAAAAAAAAAAAAAAAAAAAAATTTTGAGACAGAGTCTGGCTCTGTTGCCCAGGCTGGAGTGCAGTGGTGCCATCTTAGCTCACTGCAGCCTCGATCTCCTAGGCTCAAGTGATCCTCCCACCTCAGCTTTCCAAGTAGCTGGGACTACAGGTGTGCACCACCACACTCTGCTAATTTTTTTATTTTTATTTTTAGTATTAATAGAAGCTAGGTCTTGCTGTGTTGTTCAGGCTAGTTTTGAACTCCTGGGCTCAAGTGATCCTCCCGCCTCAGCCTCCCAAAGTGCTGGGATTACAGGCATCAGCCAAGGTGCCAAGCCGATCATATAACTTATAACACAAATGCCAGCCTATTAATAACTGTCTCCCAGGCCAAGAAGCAGAGCTTTGCCAGCATCCCAGAGGCCCATCAGCGAGACTTTCCTGGCTGGACACGGTGGCTAACACCTGTAATCCCACCACTTTGGGAGGCCGAGGCAGGTGGATCATTTGAGGTCAGGAGTTCGAGACCAGCATGGGCAACATGGTGAAACCCAATCTCTGCTTAAAATACAAAAATTAGCTGGGTGTTGTGATGCATGCCTGTAATCCCAGCTACTTGGGAGGCTGAGGCAGGAGAACCGCCTGAACCTGGGAGACAGAGGTTGCAGTGAGCCGAGATCGGGCCACTGCATTCTAGCCTGGGCTGCAGACAGGGACTCTATCTCAAAAAAAAAAAAAAAAAAAAAAAAAAAAAAAAAAAAAGATACACTTTTCTAATCTTAACCCCTTCTTCCTAGGGGCAGCCATACTCCTTCCTTGCTTTATGGTTTAATCACCCAGATACACAGCCCTAAATTTTGCTTTGCCTGTTTTTGAGCTTTCTTTGTTGTATAATATTCCATTTCATGAACACCACAATTTATTTGTTTGTTTGTTTGTTTTTGAGACAGAGTCTTGCTCTGTCACCCAGGCTGGAGTGCAGTGGTGCAGTCTCGGCTCACTGCAACCTCCGCCTTGAATCGGGTTCAAGCGATTCTCCTGCCTCAGCCTCCTGGGTAGCTGCCACCATGCCCAGCTAATTTTTGTATTCTTAGTAGAGACAGGGTTTCACCCTGTTGGCCATGCTGATCTCAAACTCCTGACCTCAGGAGAGCCGCCCGCCTCGGCCTGCCAAAGTGCTGGGGATTACAGGCATGAGCCACCGTGGCCAGCCAACCACAATATGTTTAATCCATTTTATTATTGCTGGACATTTGAGTTGTTTCCAGTATTTTGCTACTGAGAACAATTGCAAAGTAAGATTGGGGGTTACAGAATTTTCAAATCGACACGAAAGTAGAGAAGGAATGGCACAATTAACCCCCATAGCGCTGTCTGCAGCTTCAACAATTAACACTGCAATGCAATTGTTTGTAATGAGGGATGCACATCAGAATCTCTGGAGGTGCCTTTGCCAAACACATAGGCTCCAGCTCAATCTCTGGAGATTCTGAGTTGTTGGCTTGGCGTGTGGGTTGGGAATGTGTAGTTTGCAAGCATTCCCCATGTGACTTTGGGGCACACCTCTGGGTAGGAATCACTGTTTCAGTGGCTCCCTGTTGCCCTTATTCTTTAATGTGACTGATATGGCCTGGCTCCCGCTTTAGCTTTCCTACGGTTTTGCCTGCCTTTTATTTATTTATTTATTTATTTAATTTTATTTATTTATTTATTTATGAAAGAGTCTAGCTCTGTCACCCAGGCTGGAGTGCAATGGCACGATCTCAGCTCACTGCAACCTCTGCCTCCCGGGTTCAAGCGATTCTCCTGCCTCAGCCTCCCGAGTAGCTGGGACTACAGGTGCGCGCCACCATGCCCAGCTAATTTTTGTATTTTCAGTAGAGATGGGGTTTTGCTATGTTGACCAGGCTTGTCTTGAACTCCTAACCTCAGGTGATCCGCCTACCTCGGCCTCCCAAAGTGCTGGGATTAAAGGCATGAGCCACTGCACTTGGCCTATTTATTTATTTATTTATTAGAGGCAGGGTCTTGCCATATTGCCCAGGCTGGTCTCAAACTCCTGGGCTCAAGCAATGATCTTACCTTGGCCTTTATTCCTAAAGTCGGATTATAGGTGTGAGCCATCGTGCCCAGCCCCTACCTTTTTTTAAACTGCTCCCTCCTTTATACTCTCACTCTAGTCACACTAAGCCACGTTTATTCTTCTGATGTTTTTCTCACTTCCTGACTTGCACATGCAGTTTCTTTCTTTCTTTTCTTTTCTTTTTTTTTTTGGAGGCAGAGTCTTGCTCTGTCACCCAGGCTGGAGTGCAGTGGTGGGATCTCACAACCTCCGCCTCCCAGGTTCAAGTGATTCTTGTGCCTCAGCCTCCTGAATAGCTGGGATTACAGGCATGAGCTACCACACCCGGCTAATTTTTGTAGTTTTAGTAGAGATGGGGTTTCACCATGTTGGCCAGGCTGGTCTTGAACTCCTGATCTCAGGTGATCCGCCCACCTGGGCCTCCCACAGTGCTGGGATTACAGGCGTGAGCCACCGTGCCTGGCCTGCACATGCAATTTCTGTCAAAGACATGCTTTCCTTTCCCCTTCTTCTGCCTATTTTCTCCTTTAAATCTCTTTATAGTGACTGGATCAGTCAGGGGCCTGAGAGAAAGCAGAAGCACACCTGGCAAGATTTTTTTTTTTTACTTGTATTTTTTAAAGTTTACATAGAGTAAAACTGAATTTTTGAGGATGTGCAGTTCTGATTTTAACACATACACAGACTGTGTAATCACCACCACAGTCAGGACACAGACCATCTCCATCATCTCTAAAATCTCCCTCTTGCTGTTTCCATCACACTCCCCTGACAACCAATGATCTGTTCTCCATCACTGTGGTTTTGCCTTTTCCAGAGTATCATATAAATGGAATCATATCACATGTAACCTTTTGGACTGGCTTCTTTCACTCTGCATTCTTTTTTTTTTTTTTTTTTTTTTTGAGACGGAGTCTTGCTCTGTCGCCCAGGCTGGAGCGCAGTGGCCGGATCTCAGCTCACTGCAAGCTCCGCCTCCCGGGTTTACGCCATTCTCCTGCCTCAGCCTCCTGAGTAGATGGGACTACAGGCGCCCGCCACCTCACCGGGCTGGTTTTTTGTATTTTTTTTTTTAGTAGAGACAGAGTTTCACTGTGTTCGCCAGGATGGTCTCAATCTCCTGACCTCGTGATCCGCCCGTCTTGGCCTCCAAAAGTGCTGGGATTACAGGCTTGAGCCACTGCGCCCGGCCCACTCTGCATTCTTAGAGATTCAACCATGTCGTTGTGAGCATTAGTACACCTTTCCTTTTATCTTGGAGTAAATACAGTATTTCATTGAATTGACGTACCACAATTAGTTTAACCATTGACATGTCAAAGGACAGTTTGATGACTTCCAGTTTTTGGTGATTATGAATAATGATGCCATAAGCATTCATGTACAAGTTTTTCTGTGAAAATAGTTTTTATTTCTGTAGGGATAAATACCTACAAATAGGATTATTGGATCACATGGTAAGTGGATATTTAACTTTTTTTTTTTTTTTTTTTTTTTTTTTTGAGACGGAGTCTCGCTCTGTCGCCCAGGCTGGAGTGCAGTGGCTGGATCTCAGCTCACTGCAAGCTCCGCTTCCTGGGTTTACGCCATTCTCCTGCCTCAGCCTCCCGAGTAGCTGGGACTACAGGCGCCCACCACCTCGCCCGGCTAGTTTTTTTGTATTTTTAGTAGAGACGGGGTTTCACCATGTTAGCCAGGACGGTCTCGATCTCCTGACCTTGTGATCCGCCCATCTCGGCCTCCCAAAGTGCTGGGATTACAGGCTTGAGCCACCGCGCCCGGCCAATATTTAACTTTATAATAAACTGCCAAACTGGTTTTTATTTATTTATTTGTTTATTTATTTATTTATTTTATTTATTGTGACAGAGTTTCACTCTGTCACCCAGGCTAGAGTGCAGTGGCACGATCTCGGCTCACTGCAACCTCCACCTCTCAGGTTCAAGTGATTCTCCTGCCTCAGCCTCCCAAGTAGCTGGGATTATAGGCACCTGCCACCATGCCTGGCTAATTTTTGTATTTTTAGTAGAGGCAGGGTTTCACCATGTTGGCCAGGCTGGTCTCGAACTTCCAACCTCAGGTGATCTGCCTGCCTTGGCCTCCCGAAGTGCTGGGATTACAGGCATGAGCCACTGTGCCTGTCCCCAAACTGTTTTCCAGAGTGGCTATACCATTTTGAACTCCCACCAGCAGTGTATGAGAGTTCCAGGGACTCTTCTGTCTCACCAGCTGGTGTTGTCAGGGTGTTTTTTATTCCAGCCATTCTAACACTTAAGTTAATATCTCATTGTGATTTTGTTTTGCATTTCCCTAACAGCCAACGATGTTGAGCATCTATTCATGTGCTTATTTGCCATCCATATTATTTTGGTGGACTATCCATTCAAATCTTTTGCCCATTTAAAAAATTGGCTTGTTTTCTTATTGTTGAGTATTGAGAGTTCTTCATATATTCTGGATATAGGTCCCTTGCCAGATACGTGATTTGCAAATATTTCCTTTCTGGAGCTTTTCTTTCCATTCTCCTAACTGTGTCTTTGTTGTTGTTGTTGTTGTTGTTTTGAGACAGAGTCTCGCTCTGTCGCCCAGGCTGGAGTGCAGTGGCGATCTCGGCCCACTGCAAGCTCCGCCTCCCGGGTTCACGCCATTCTCCTGCCTCAGCCTCCCAAGTAGCTGGGACTACAGGCGCCCGCCACCATGCCCGGCTAATTTTTTGTATTTTTAGTAGAGATGGGGTTTCACCGTGTTAGCCAGGCTGGTCTCGATCTCCTGACCTCATGATCTGCCTGCCTTGGCCTCCCAAAGTGCTGGGGTTACAGGCGTGAGCCATCACACCTGGCCTGTTGTTTTTTGAGACAGGGTCTCGCTCTGTTGCCCAGGCTGGAGTGCAGTGGTGTAATCTTAGCTTACTGTAGCCTCAGCCTCCCTGGCTCCAGCAATCCTCATACCTCAGCCTCTTGAGTAGCTGGGACTACATGCATGTGGCACCACACCTGGCTAATTTTAAAGTTTTTTGTAGAGACAGGCCTCGCTATGTTGCCCAGGCTGGTTTCGACCTCCTGGGCTCAAGTGATCCTCCCACGTCCGCCTCCCAAAATGCTGGGATTACAGGCATAAGCCACGGTGTCTGACCCTAATAGTCTCTTTTGAGGACCAAAATATTTTTAAGTTTGGTGATGCCCAGTTTACTGATTTTATCTTGTATGGATCAACTTTTGGACTCATGTCTAAGAACTCTTTTTTTTTTTTTTTTTTTTTTTTTTTTGAGATGGAGTCTTGCTCTGTCACCCAGGCTGGAGTGCAGTGGTGTGATCATGGTTCACTGCAGCCTTGATCTCCCAGCTGAAGTGATCCTCCCACCTCAGCCTCCTAGGTAGCCAGGACTACAGATGTGCGCCACCACAGTCAGCTAATTTTTGTATTTTTTGTAGATGGGGTTTCACCATGTTGCCCAGGCTGGTCTTGAACTCCTGAGCTCAAGCAATCCTCCTGCCTTAGCCTCCCTAAGTGCTGGGATTACAGGTGTGAGCCACCACGCCTGGCCAGTTGGAAGGTTTTTAACTACAAATTCAATTTCTTTACATGGGACTATTCCACTATGTATTTCCTCTTGGGTAGTTATGGCTTTCAAGAAATTGGTTCATTTAATCTAAGTTGTCAAATTTATGTAAATAGAGTTATTTATGGTATGCCCTTACCTTTTTAATATCTATGGTATTTATTGTGATACCCATTATTTTATTCCTGACATTGGTAATTTGTGTCTTCCTTTGTTTCTTTGTCAGTCTGGTTAGAGGTTTATCAATTTTACTGATTTTTTTTTTTTTTCAAAAAACTAGCTTTCAGTTTCATTGATTTTCCTTTCCCTCCCTCCCTCCCTCCCTCCCTCCCTCCCTTCCTCCCTTCCTCCCTTCCTCCCTTCCTCCCTTCCTCCCTTCCTCCCTTCCTCCCTTCCTCCCTTCCTCCCTTCCTCCCTTCCTCCCTTCCTTCCTTCCTTCCTTCCTTCCTTCTTTCCTTCCTTTTTGAGACAGAGTTTCACTCCTGTTGCCCAGGCTGGAGTGCAGTGGCATTATCTCAGCTCACTGCAACCTTTGCCTCCCGGGTTCAAGCGATTCTCCTGCCTCAGTCTCCTGAGTAGCTGGGATTATAGGCGCCCACCACTGCGCCTGGCTAATTTTGTATTTTTAGGAGAGACAGGGTTTCGCCATGTTGGCCAGGCTGGTCTAGAACTCCTGTCCTCAAGTGACCCGCCTGCCTCGGCCTCCCACAGTGTTGGGATTACAGGTGTGAGCCACAGCGCCCGGCCCATCTCTCATAAAAATACAAAAATTAGCCAGGCATCATGGCACACACCTGTAGTCCCAGCAACTTGGGAGGCTGAGGCAGGAGAATCGCTTAAACCTAGGAGGCGGAGATTGCAGTGAGCTGAGATTGTGCCACTGCACTCCAACCTGGGCGACAGAGAGATACTCTGTCTCCAAAAAAAAAAAAAAAAAAAAAAAAAAAAAAAAAAAAAAAATCAAAGTAGACTTCAGAGCAAGAAAATACCAGGGTTAAAAAGAGACATTACAAAATGATAAAAGGGCTAATTCACCAAGGAGACAGAACAATCCTAAATGTGTACAAGTATCTAAATTCAAAATATAGGGAGCAAAAACTGAGATAATTGAAAAGAGAAATGGACGAACCTACAATTATAGAGACTTTAACACTCCTCTGTCATTAACTAATAGAACAAGTAGAGGGAGAATCAGCAAGGATATAAAAGAATGGAGCTGGGGCGGAGCGCAGTGGCTCACGCCTGTAATCCCAGGACTTTGGGAGGCCGAGGTGGGCAGATCACGAGGTCAGGAGTTTCAGACCAGCCTGGCCAACATGGTGAAACCCCGTCTCAACTAAAAATACAAAAATTAGCTGGGCATGGTGGTGGGTGCCTGTAATCCCAGCTACTCTACTCCAGAGGCTGAGGCAGGAGAATCGCTTGAAACTGGAAGGCAGTGGGTGCAGTGAGCCAAGATTGCACCATTGCACTCTAGCCTGGGCGACAGAGCAAGACTCCGTCTCAAAGAAAAAAAAAAAAGAATTGAGCAACACCATCAACCAACTGGATTTAATCAATGAATGTAGAACAGTCCATCCAACGACAGCGGAATATACGTTGTTTTGAAGTGCACATGAAACGTTTACCAAAGTAGACCATATCTTGTGTCATAAAACAAACCTTAACAAACTTAGGAGAATTGAAATAATATAGAATGTGTTCTTTGTCCACAATAGAATTAAGCTAGATAATAGATACCTTTAAAATCCCCAAATACTTAGAAATTAAATAGCACATGCTTAAATAGCTTATAGGTCAAATAAAAAGCCTAAAGAGAAATTAGAAATTATTTTGAACTGAATGGTAATGCAAATACATCATACCAAAATCCGTGGCATGCAAAGTGCAGTGCTTAAAGGAAAATGTCTAGCATTAAATGCTTATGCTAGGAAAATCACTGGGCGAGGTGGCTCACGCCTGTAATCCTACCACTTTGGGAGGCCGAGGTGGGCGGATCACCTGAGGTCAGGAATTCCGAGACCAGCCTGGCCAACATGACAAAACCCCGTCTCTACTAAAAATAACAAAAATTAGCTGGGCATGGTGGCGGGCAACTGCAATCCCAGCTACTCTACTCCAAAGGCTGAGGCAGGAGAATCGCTTGAACCCAGGAGGCAGAGGTTGCAATGAGCCGAGATCATGCCACTGCACTCCAGCCTGGGCAAAATGAGTGAGACTCCATCTCGAAAAAAGAAAAAAAAAAAAAAAGAAGAAGAGAAAAGTAGTCTATCCTATTTACTCAGATATTTACCATTCCTTTTTTTTTTTTTTTTTTTTTTTTTTTGAGACGGAGTCTCGCTCTGTCGCCCAGGCTGGAGTGCAGTGGCCGGATCTCAGCTCACTGCAAGCTCCGCCTCCCGGGTTCACGCCATTCTCCGGCCTCAGCCTCCCGAGTAGCTGGGACTACAGGCGCCCACCACCTCGCCCGGCTAGTTTTTTGTATTTCTTAATAGAGACGGGGTTTCACCGTGTTAGCCAGGATGGTCTGGATCTCCTGACCTCGTGATCCGCCCGTCTCGGCCTCCCAAAGTGCTGGGATTACAGGCTTGAGCCACCGCGCCCGGCCGATATTTACCATTCCTATTGCTTTTCCTTTATCCCTAAAGTTCCAATTTTCTTTCTGGTCTCATTTCCCTTCTGTCTGAAGAACCTCCTTTAGCTTTTTAGAGCAGGTCTGCTGGTGGCATACTCTCTCAGCTTTCGTTTGTCTGAGAATGTCTTTATTTTGCCTACATTTCTGAAGGCTATTTTCACTGGATATGGAATTATGGTTGACAGTTTTCTTCACTTACAGCACTTTAAAAATATAATTTTAAAACTTGACTTTGGCTGGGTGCAGTGGCTTGTGCCTATAATCCCAGCACTTTGGGCGGACGAGATGGGTGGATCACCTGAGATCAGTCAGGAGTTCGAAATCAGCCTGGCCAACATGGTAAAACCTTGTCTCCACTAAAAATACAAAAATTAGCTGGGCATGGTGGTGGGCGCCTGTAATCCCAGTAACTTGGGAAGCTAAGGCAGGAGAATCACTTGAACCTGGGATGTGGAGGTTGCAGTGAGCTGAGATGGTGCCACTGCACTCCAGCCTGAGTGACAGAGCGAGACTCCATCTCAAAACAAACAAACAAACAAACAATCAAAAAACAGTATATATGAAGCACATACTGCATGCCAGACCCTTTGCTTACAGATACTATGGGGATACAGTGGTGAGCCAGCCAGCCAGTGATGGAAGTAAGGAACAGCCCTTCCTCCCATTGGAAGTCTCTCCAACTGCCCTGTGTCCTGCCCAGGCCAAGTTCAGGCCTCTCTGGCATCCTTTTTATCTCCTCCAGAACTCTGACCCAGCACACAAATATTTTTGTTTTGTAATTATTTTAAATTTATTTATTTATTTAATTTTGGAGACAAGGTCTCACTCTGTTGCCCAGGCTGGAGTGTAGTGATAATATCATAGCTCACTGCAGCCTGGAACTCCTGGGCTCAAGCAATCCTCCCACCTCTGCTTCCCAAAGTGCTGGGATTACAGGCGTGAGCCATTATGCCTGGCTGTGCACACAAAGAGTTTTCTTGCCTTTTCCTGTGAACTGAGTTGTGTCCCCCAAAACTCATATGTTGAAGCCCTTACCCCCAATGGGATTGTATTTGGAGAAAGGGACTTTGGGAGGTGATCAGGTTTGGATGAGGTCATGAGGGTGGGGCCCTCATGATGAGGTCAGTGTCCTTACAAGAAGAGACACCAGAGAGCTTGCTCTGTCTATGTGCACACACTGAGGAAAGGCCATGTGAGAACATAGCGAGAAGGTGGCCATCTGCAAGTCATAAAGAGAGCCCTCCCCAGAGCCTGATCGTGCTGGCACCTTGATCTCAGACTTCCAGCTTCCAGAACTGTGAGAATTGAATGCCTGATGCTTAAGTTACCCAGTCTGTGGCATTTGGTTATGGCAGCCTGAGCTAAGACAACCCTTGAGGTGACAAATGCCCCACACCCTGCCCCAGTTCTAGGGGTATGGCTCATGATCCTTGGCTTCAGAGGCTGCTGATGGACATGAGTCCTGGGAGCTGTGGTAACGGCTCAAGATGCTGGGGTCCTAGGGTGAAGTGCCCAACCCATAGAACTGGGGCACATGTGGGCCTGGCTCAGGGGATTGGCGGGGAGGGTGCTCTGCAACCGACCTAGCACAGCAGGACCCCAGCCTGAAGCGCATTTGGGGTTCTTTGTAGCTTCTCGAGTGAAGTTTAAGTCCAGCGCCCCCGCAGCCGTGCACCACTCTCCCCCCTTACCATGTTGCAGGTTCGGCTCCTTTAACAAGCAGGCTGGTTACAGAGAAGCAAGGATACATGGCACAGAGCATCCCCAGGGTCTTCAAGGGTGACACCCCCAGTGCTTAGGGCTTGCCCTGTGCCCTCTGGGTGGAGCTGGCCGGCCTCCCTTGGCCAACAGCCTCTCGGCACTCTGCAGCACAGTCAGGCTGGCCTGGGGTTGGGCAGGCGGCATCCTGTGGTCTCACCTCCACCCTCCTGCCCAGCTGGCTGTGTCACACTCACCCTTTTTTTTTTTTTTTTTGAGACTGAGTCTTGCTCTGTCTCCCAGGCTGGAGTCCACTGGCGCGATCTCGGCTCACTGCAACCTCCGCCTCCCAGGTTCAAGCGATTATCTTGCCTCAGCCTCCCGAGTAGATGGGATTACAGGCACGTGCTATCGTACCCGGCTAATTTTTGTATTTTTAGTAGAGATGGGGTTTCACCATGTTGGCCAGGCTGGTCTGGAACTCCTGACCTCAGGTGATCCACCCATCTTGGCCTCCCAAAGTGCTGGGATTACAAACATGAGCCACCGCTCCCGGCCCACAGTCACCCTTTTAAGGTCAGGTTGGTTCCTGGCAAAAGTGTCCTTTCCGGGGGGCCTCCAAATATAGGATTTGGAAGACATAGGAATAGAGCACGCAGATGACCACGTTAGCAGAGCAGCTACACTCAAATGACGCCTTCTCCATTACTTGAAGCTTCTTTTTGTTCAGCCATTAAAGAAGAAACTTGACAAAATAGGAACAAGGTGATATTTCTCTTTTTTTTTTTTTTTTTGAGACGGAGTCTCGCTCTGTCGCCCAGGCTGGAGTGCAGTGGCCGGATCTCAGCTCACTGCAAGCTCCGCCTCCTGGGTTTACGCCATTCTCCAGCCTCAGCCTCCCGAGTAGCTGGGACTACAGGTGCCCGCCACCTCGCCCGGCTAGTTTTTTGTATTTTTTTTTAGTAGAGACGGGGTTTCACCGTGTTAGCCAGGATGGTCTCGATCTCCTGACCTCGTGATCTGCCCGTCTCGGCCTCCCAAAGTGCTGGGATTACAGGCTTGAGCCACCGCGCCCGGCCACAAGGTGATATTTCTCAATTGCAAACCTTTGTAAAGGGACCGTTGGCCTCTAAAGGCTTTTTTTTTTTTCAAATTTTTAGTAGAGATAGGGTTTCACCATGTGGCCCAGACTGGTCTCAAACTCCTGAGCTCAAGTGATCCTCCTGCCTCAGCCTCCCAAAACGCTGGGATTACAGGCGTGAGCCACCACACCTGGCCACTTTTTTTTTTTTTGAGACAGAGTCTCACTCCGTCACCCAGGCAGTGGCATGATCTTGGCTCACTGCAACCTCTGCCTCCTGGGTTCAAGCGATTTTCCTGCCTCAGCCTCCCAAGTAGCTAGGATTATAGGCACCCACCACCACACCTGGCTAATTTTTATATTTTTAGTAGAGACAGGGTTTCGCCATGCTGGTCAAGCTGGTCTCAAACTCCTGACCTCAAGCGATCCACCTGCCTCGGCCTCCCAGAGTGCTGGGATTACAGGTGTGAGCCACTGTGCCTGGCCAAAGTATACTTACTTTTGAGAACAAGTTTTGAGGTTGCCAAATATGTACACAGATGCTGATGCCTCTCCTGTGAGCAGCATCCCAGGACCACACACCTGCCCCAGCTCTTGTCCTCATCCTCACTGCCTTGGCCAGCTGTTGTCGACGTGAACAGCCACTGCCATAGGCAGCCTGTTCCACTGTCCCTTCTGCCCGGCTCGCCCTCTGGGTCCTGTGGGGGCTTGGCATGTGGGGAAGGTTCTGATGCAGGCTTCCTCCCTGGTCGTTATGTGTGTGCTTTTCTTTATGTCCTGACCCTTCTTCATTGCACCTAAAAGTGCTGTCTGGGTGCAGGTGTAACCAATGGTGGATCTAGAAATAAGAGCTTTGTGTGATAAGATTCTTACAACTGTCCCTGTCTTACACCTGGTCAGTGACTGAACCCTTGGTTTTTTTCAGGAGCTGGGATGTCTAAACCTGTTGAAAATGAAACTGGAATTCCTGACATGGGAATTCGGTGTTTTCTCCTCACTCCACCGAAACACTCACTTCTAGCATCGGGATTTGGGAAATTGGCATGTGGCTTCCAGAGTCGTTTTAGAATGTCACAATATAGACTTTTTTTTTTTTTTCTGAGATGGAGTCTCGCTCTGTTGCCCAGGCTAGAGTGCAGTGGTGTAATCTTCGCTTACTGCAACCTCTGCCTCCTGGGTTTAAGCGATTCTCCTGCCTCAACCTCCCGAGTAGCTGGGACTACAGACATGCGCCACCATGCCCAGCTAATCTTTGTATTTTTAGTAGAAATGTTGGCCACCATGTTTAGCCACCATGTTGGCCAGGCTGATCTCGAACTCCTGACCTCAGGTGATCCACCTGCCTCAGCCTCCTAAAGTGCTGGGATTACAGGCATGAGCCACCGCGCCCGGCCTCTTTTTTTTTTTTTTTTTTTTAAATGAAAGGCACCCATCAGTGGTCCTCACTGTGGGTCCCGGAATGTGGTCAGGGGGCAGGTTCTGTCTTCATGCATCCCTTAGGGGTCCTGGGGCTGACTCCGCCTGTGAGCCCCATCCTGGGGTCATGTTAAGCACTTTTTGTAGACATCGTTTTTTTTTTTTTTTTTTTTTTTTTTTTGAGGCAGAGTCTTGCTCTGTCGCCCAGGCTGGAGTGCAGTGGCGCGATCTCGGCTCACTGCAAACTCCACCTCCCGGGTTCACGCCATTCTCCTGCCTCAGCCTCCCGAGTAGCTGGGACTACAGGCGCCCGCCGCCATGCCCGGCTAATTTTTTTGTATTTTTGGTATAGACGGGGTTTCACCATGTTAGCCAGGATGGTCTCAATCTCCTGACCTCATGATCTGCCCGCCTCAGCCTCCCAAAGTGCTGGGATTACAGGCGTGAGCCACCGCGTCCAGCCTTGTATTTTTATTAATAATGTAAAATCTGACCGGTCACGGTGGCTCACGCCTGTAATCCCAGCACTTTGGGAAGCCGAGGCGGGTGGATCAAGAGGTCAGGAGTTCAAGACCAGCCTGGCCAACATAGTGAAACCCCGTCTGTACTAAAAATATGAAAATTAGCCAGGCATGGTGGTGTGGGCCGGTAATCCCAGCTACTCAGGAGACGGAGGCAAGAGAATCACTTGAACCTGGGAGGTGGAGGTGGCAGTGAGCCGAGACTGTGCCACTGCACTCCAGCTTGGGCCACAGAGTGAGACTTCATTTAAAAAAAAAAAAAAAGTCTAATCTGTGTTCCTGTAACAATGCAGAGTAATATTTCTGAATCACTTGACATATGAGTCAGAATGGAAACTGTGAGCATTGTCTGTGTGTCTGCGTGGGCTGCAATCTGGGTCCTGGGGAGCCCCCCAGTGACGTGTGCAGCTGCAAGACCCATACCAGGAGGAGCCTTGCCGTCCTGTGGGGGTTTGAGTGCTGGGCCCCCTTCCATGGGCTCAACCCTTAGCTCCAGGCCTCCTGCCCTGTAGGACAGGTCTACAGAGTTGGGACACCCATGTTGCCTGATCTTGTGACAGCATGGGGTGCTCGTGGAGTGGAGTGTAGGAACCCTGCTGCTCAGATGTCACGCTGCGCCAGGCTGACCAGGGCTATGATGGTGACCAGCTACATGGCCGTGGTTTCTAAGTACACTATTTGATATGAGGAGATGATTTAATAAAGCATTGTCTTAAAAAAGAAAAAAAAAAAACTGGGGCAGATGAAAAAAGTTTTCATTCTTGTTGAACAGGGTATACTGGGTATCCTTCAACTGCAGCAGTAGAGATGTAGGCTAGACAAGGAAATCATGCTGCTGGCAAAAATGCTGAGCTCCAGAATGGTGCTGGGTGGAATGTGACCATTTCCTGTTTTTGATTTTTGTGTTTTGTTTTTGAGATGGAGTCTTGCTCTGTTGCCCAGGCTGGAGTGCAGTGGTGCGATCTTGGCTCACGGCAACCTCCGCCTTCCAGGTTCAACAGATTCTCCTGCCTCAGCCTTCCGAGTAGCTGAGATTACAGGTGTGCACGACCGCACTTGGCTAATTTTTGTATTTTTAACAGAGGCGGGATTTCACCATGTTGGCCAGGCTGGTCTCCAACACCCGACCTCAAGCACCTTGGCCTCCCAAAGTGCTGGGATTACCGGTGTGAGCCACCGAACCTGGCTGAATGTGATAATTTTCTACATGAAATTGCCACATGAGCTCATTTCGAGCTTTGTATATTTATTTTGGTAATGAGAACTCTGTGGGATTATCCTTTAGAAACTAACAATATAGGCCGGGCGCGGTGGCTCAAGCCTGTAATCCCAGCACTTTGGGAGGCCGAGACGGGCGGATCACGAGGTCAGGAGATCAAGACCATCCTGGCTAACATGGTGAAACCCCGTCTCCACTAAAAAATACAAAAAACTAGCCGGGCGAGGTGGCGGGCGCCTGTAGTCCCAGCTACACAGGAGGCTGAGGCAGGAGAATGGCGTAAACCCGGGAGGTGGAGCTTGCAGTGAGCTGAGATTGTGCCACTGCACTCCAGCCCGGGCAACAGAGTGAGACTCTGTCTCAAAAAAAAAAAAAAAAAAAAAAAAAAAACAAAACTAACAATATATCTATTAAAACTGAACATGCATATTCCCTGACCCAGCAACTCCACTCCTAGGTAGATAGCCAAAGGAAATGCAAATATTTGATTACCCAAAGGCAAAAATGTTCAGAGCGGTGCTCTTTGTAATAGCCCCAACTGAAAACTACCCAAATGCCTACCACCTACAGGGAATGGAGAAATAAATGGTGTATTCACCCAGTGGAATACTATACAGCACCAAGAATCAGTAAACTCTTGAGAAGACATGGAGGAACCTCATGCATGTAATGTTGCACAAGAAGGCCAACAAAATATAGGAGTCCATGCGATATGATTCCATTTATATTCCAAAACAGGCCAAATGAGTCCAGATACTACAACTCAGGAGAGTTATTATAGTTCACTAAGTTTTGTTTGTTTGTTTGTTTGTTTCTTGAGATGGAGTCTTGCTCTGTTGCCCAGGCTGGAGTGCAATGGCACGATCTTGGCTCACTGCAACCTCTGCCTCCTGGGTTCAAGCGATTCTCCTGCCTCAGCCTCCTGAGTAGCTGGGACTACAGATGCGCACCACAGCACCCGGCCAATTTTTGTATTTTTAGTAGAGACGGTGTTTCACCATGTTGGCCAGACTGGTCTCAAACTCCCGACCTCGTGATCCACCTGCCTCAGCCTCCCAAAGTGCTGGGATTACAGGCGTGGGCCACTGTGCCCGGCCATAGTTCACTAAGTTTTTAAAAATCTGTGTTAGTGCCGGGCGCGGTGGCTCACGCCTGTAATCCCAGCACTTTGGGAGGCCGAGGCGGGCGGATCACAAGGTCAGGAGATCGAGACCACGGTGAAACCCCGTCTCTACTAAAAATACAAAAAATTAGCCGGGCGCGGTTGTGGGCGCCTGTAGTCCCAGCTACTCGGGAGGCTGAGGCAGGAGAATGGCGTGAACCCGGGAGGCGGAGCTTGCAGTGAGCCGAGATCGCGCCACTGCACTCCAGCCTGGGCGACAGAGCGAGACTCCGTCTCAAAAAAAAAAAAAAAAAAAAAAATCTGTGTTAGCAAATGGTTTACAGGGTACAAAGTGCCTTTGCATATGTGTTATCTCACGTTTTGCTCATTTTCATGCCAAGTGGACTTTATTGAGATACTATTTACATATAACAAAGTGCATACATTTTCAGTGATGACCCTAATGAATTTTACCACACATATACACCCAGGTTACCCACACCAAGATCAAACTACAGAACATTCCAGAACTCCTGAGAGTTCCTTCACATGATCCCTTTGATCATCATGACAATCTCAGGGCAGTAGAGCCACTATCTGCCCATGTCACCTCTGAGAAACATCAGCCTGAGAGGCCAAGACCTGCCATGGTCCCAGTGCCCCCTCTGGGTTGGGACGGTGCTGCCCTCATGGCAGAGAAATGGCTGAGAGGCTCTCAGCAGCTTTCTCAGAACCCTCTGACTTGAGCTGGCATCATTAGCCTATGAATTCACTTTCTGGAAAATGAGGTTCTGTCCCCTTGCTACACAGCTAGGCAGGGAGCTGGAGAGGTGGGGTGGGTGGCACTAGTTAGTTATATTTTATTTTATTTTATTTTTTGAGACAGTCTTTGTTGCCCAGGCTGGAGTGCAGTGGAACGATCTTGGCACACTACGACCTCTACCTCCCGGTCAGTTTGAGAAAGGGCTTGGAAATGGAGGGAGAAGACCTCACGAAAGCCCAATGTGCACCTTGTATTTGCTCTGGGCTTGCCTCAGGTCAGCCCTGAAACCTCACCCAGGCCCAGGCCGGGACTGGGGGCGGTGAGAATCAAACCCCGAGTGCGCTCACACTGAGCCGCTCCTGAAGCTTCAGCATGAGGCCCACACAGGCCTCATTCCCTTGCAGCATCTGCCTGTTTCTCACAGGAGCCCTGCCCACCCAGTTGGGCTGGTTGGTGGCCACTCCCTCTCCAAGGGCAGTTTCTCACAGACACTAGCATCCCTCACCTGGCACTGCCAACCTGGCACTGCCAACCCCCAGGACATGGCCCTGGGGGCGAGGCCAGAATCCCTTGTGGTCTCTTTTGTTTCTCTCTCTCTCTCTTTTTTTTTCCGAGACGGAGTTTCGCTCTTGTTGCTGAGGCTGGAGTGCAATGGCGTGATCTCGACTCACCACAACCTCCGCCTCCCGGGTTCAAGCGATTCTCCTGCCTCAGCCTCCTGAGTAGCTGGGATTACAGGAATGAGCCACCATGCCCGGCTACTTTTGTATTTTTAGTAGAGATGGAGTTTCTCTAGGTTAGTCAGGCTGGTCTCGAACTCCCGACCTCAGGTGATCTGCCCGCCTTGGCCTCCCAATGTGCTGGGATTATAGGCGTGAGCCACCGTGCCCGGCCTTTTTTTTTTTTTTTTTTTTGAGACGGAGTCTCACTCTGTCGCCCCGGCTGGAGTGCAGTGGCGTGATCTCACCTCACTGCAACCTCCGCCTCCCGAGTTCAAGGCATTCTCCTGCCTCTGCCCCCCGAGCAGCTGGGGTTACAGGCGCCCACCACTACGCCCAGCTAATTTTTTGTAGTTTTAGTAGGGCCGGGGTTACACCATGTTGGCCAGGTTGGTCTCAAACTCCTGACCTTGTGATTCGCCCTCCTCTGCCTCCCAAAGAGGTGGAATTACAGGCTTGAGTCACCACGTCCGGCCGCGTGGCCTTTTTTCTGTAGGGGCGACCTGATGGGTTCATCTGGAGCAAGGATGCCCTTCTTCACTTTGCTCAGAGCTCTGGGAAATTTCTGGGCCCTCTTAGGAAGTTCTCTTGACTCTCCCAGTCATGAACAAAGGCCCCCATTCCCCACTGGGACTGGAAGTCCTTGTTCTGGAAAGCCGAGTACTACGGGGCAGGCCTGGGTCAGAGGCCACTGCCTGGTGTTCCCTCGGGGCAGAGTCCCCTCTAGCCACACTCTCACTGGCTTCTGAAAGAGGAAGGCTGACTAACTGGGTGACTCAACCCATTTCTGGAAAAGAGAGGATCAGAAGTTCAGATGAGCGTGTTTATGACTGAGGTCTGGATGAGATGACACGATAAACATAAGGGCTTAACAAAATTTAGCAAAGACTTGGGCAGCAGCCCATGAAGAAGCCTTTAGTTTTTCTATTAAAAACAAAAATACCCGGGCGCCGTGGCTCACGCCTGTAATCCCAGCACTTTGCGAGGCCGAGGTGGGCAGATCATGAGGTCAAGAGATTGAGACCATCCTGGCTAACACGATGAAACCCTGTCTCTACTAAAAATAGAAAAAATTAGCTGGGCGTGGTGGCGGGCGCCTGTAGTCCCAGCTACTCGGGAGGCTGAGGCAGGAGAATGGCGTGAACCTGGGAGGCGGAGCTTGCAGTGAGCAGAGATCCGGCCACTGCACCCCAGCCTGGGCCACATAGTGAGACTCCTTCTAAAAACAAAAACAAAAACAAAAACATAAAAACCCAGAAAAACAAAAAACAAACAAACAAAAAGCCGGCCAAGCGGCTCACACCTCTAATCCCAGCACTTTGGGAGGCCAAAGCAGGCGGATCACCTGAGGTCAGGAGTTCGAGACCAGCCTGGCCAAAATGGTGAAACCTCGTCTCTACTAAAAATACAAAAATTAGTCGGGTGTGGTGGCGTGCACCTGTAATCCCAGCTGCTCTGGAGGCTGAGGCAGGAAAATCGCTTGAACCCGGGAGGTTGAGGGAGCCAAGATCACGCCATTGCACTCCAGCCTGGGCGGCAAGAGTGAAACTCTGTCTCAAAAAAAAAAAAAAAAAAAAAAAAAAAAGCCTTAATTCCAAAGTCACAAATGAGCCTACACCTTTGGCTCGTCTCTCAGCCTAAGAGTCCAATTCCAGGACGTAGGAGAGGGTGACCTGCGGTGGCCGAGAAGGATGTGACGGCTTTCCAAGGTGAATAGCTGTTTATTCTCAATGAATAGTTCCACATGGACCCATAGACCCATTTCGGGGATTTGCTGTTCTTTAAAACATGGCAGAAAAAAAACCCCAAACAGAAATTCCTATGTACACCAGTCACCCCCTTCTCTCTTCTGCTTTTTGGCTAACATCAGGCCAGGGACACATGGTGGCCCTAGCTCAGTCTTTGCTGGGACTCGGTGACAAGCCCAGGGACAAAGAAAACCAGCCTCTGCGGCCGGGCACGGTGGCTCACACCTGTAATCCCAGCACTTTGGGAGGCCGAGGTGGGTGGATCACGAGGTCAGGAATTGAAGACCAGCCAGGCCAAGATGGTGAAACCCCATCTCTACTAAAAATACAAAAATTAGCCAGGCATGGTGGCAGGTGCTTGTAATCCCAGCTACTCAGGAGGCTGAGGCAGGGAATTGCTTGAACCCAAGAGGTGGAGGTTGCAGTGAGCCGAGATCAACCACTGCACTCCAACCTGGGCCACGGAGCGAGACTCTGTCTCAAAAAAAAAAAACAAAAAACAAAAAACAAACCAGTCTCTATTCTGACCTTTCCCCAAAGGGTGCCTGTTAGGGACAGGGCAAATAAACGAGCTTTGCGATTTTTACATGGAAATCTCAAGGGACTAAGATTTCACGCACTCTGGTAAAACAAAAACAAAAAAAACCCTCCTTCTGTTCCCCGGAACTGAGCTTCTGAGCAACAACTGTCGGCCTCTGCCCACACACACAGCTCAGTCTCGATTTGCAGCAAGATCCTGGATGCTGGGCTTTGATATGAATTCTAACCCTTTGATTTCAGCACCTGTCTGTCCCTGCTGTGTTGTAAAAGTAGGGTGGGGGTGGGAAGCTATAACCACTTCTAGACAGGAAGTTATTTAGGCAAAAAAAAAAGAAAAAGAAAAACAGGTGAAGCATTGCACCGAGTACAAAGGTAGCCACACCTCAGGCTGAAAGGTTCCTTCCAGAGAGATAAGATACCGGACAGCAAAAGTCACACAGCTACATGTGATCTGGGTGAAATGGAAACTTCCTGTTTATTTTAGTTCCTTCAGCCTGGGGGTGGAGAGGGAGCAGAGATGGAAGCCGTGGCTGTTACTTTCGTTAAGAATCAAAACTGCTGGATCAGTACAGAAGATTGTGGCACCGCCTGTCCCATCAACCATGCCCTCCCGCTCCCACCAAGGACAAGAGATAATACCATGAGAATATATGAGTTGCCCACAACTGGCACCAGATGCTGTCAGCAGGCTCATTTTAACTTCACAGCATCCTTCTGGGGATGGGAATAGGAGGGAGTAGATACAATCGTCTTTTTTTTTTGAGGCGGAGTCTTGCTCTGTCGCCCTGGCTGGAGTGCAGCGGCACGATCTCGGCTCACTGCAAACACCATCTCCCAGGTTCAAGTGATTTTCTTTCCTCAGCCTCCTGAGTTACTGGGATTACCGGTACACGCCACCATACCCGGCAAATTTTCTTATTTTTAGTAGAGAAGGGGTTTCACCACGTTGGTCCGGCTGGTCTCGAACTCCCAATCTCAGGTGATCCACCTGCCTCGGCCTCCCAAAGTGTTGGGCTTAGAGGCGTGAACCACTGCGTTTGGCTTTTTTTTTTTTTTTTTTTTTTTTTTTTTTTTTTTACCATATCAGAGTTGCGCTGGGGAGGGTAAATGACGCAATCACAGTCAAGTAGGAGCTCAGAGGCTGAGTCAGGACCTGGCTTGCTCTCAGGCCCTGCCCCCACCCCAGCTACTTCCTCCTAAATATCTCTACTTGGACCTTTAATTTTAGCACTGGGACTGCCCTGATTAATTCCTTCAGCAATGTTCACACCCATAAGTATGCCATTTCCACCCTCCCCACCCTAGGGCTCTCTGGGGAAGATGATGCAATCAGGGCCACCTAACATCTCAGAGCAGTCCCAGGTAATTCTCAGGATGGTAGACAGGGCTTCTGAGCTCGGCACAGGGATGCTTGATCTTGTTCACACCTGTGAAGAAAGGCAGAAATACACATGCCAAAGACGTGGAGAGACTGGATTCCTCATGCATTGTGGGAGGGATTGCTAAATGTTGCAGCCGCTTTGAAAAACAGTTTGGTGGTTCCTCAAAAGGTTAAACATAGAGTTACCATACGCCCCAGCAATTCCACTTTTAGTGTAAATCAAAAAATGACTGCTGATGGCAGGCCTCGGTGACTCACGCCTGTAATCCCAGCACTTTGGGAGGCTGAGGCGGGCGGATCACTTGAGGCCAGGAGTTTGAGACCAGCCTGGGCAACATGGCGAAACCCCGTCTCTACTAAAAATACAAAATTAGCCTGGTATGGTGGCTCACACTTGCAATTCCAGCTATTTGTGAGGCTGAGGCAAGAGAATTCCTTGAGCCCGGGAGGCAGAGGCTGCAGTGAGCCAAGATGGTGTTACTGCACTACAGCCTGCGACAGAATGAGACTCTCTCAAAAACAACAACAAGAACAAACGACTGAGGCAGGTTTCAATGAATTTAGAGGTTTATTTAGTCAAGGTTGAGGACCTGTCTGAGGGGGAAAAAAAAACACAAGTCACAGTAGAATCTGTGTCCTGTGCTTTTTCCAAAGAACAGCTGGGTGTGGTGGCTCACACCTGTAATCCCAGCACTTTGGGAGGCCAAGGCAGGAGGATCGCTTAAGCCCAGGAGCCCAAGACCAACCAGGGCAACATGGCGAAACCTCCTCTCTACTAAAAATACAAAAATTGGCCGGGCATGGTGGCTTACGCCTGTAATCCCAGCACTTTGGGAGGCCGAGGAGGGTGGATCATGAGGTCAGGAGTTCAAGATCAGTCTGGCCAAGATGGTGAAACCCTGTCTCTACTAAAAATACAAAAATTAGCTGGGCGTGGGTGCAGGCACCTGTAATCCCAGTTACTTGGGAGGCTGAGGCAGCAGAATCGCTTGAAGCGGGGAGCGGGGGGCGGAGGTTGCAGTGAGCCAAGACGGCGCCACTGCACTCCAGCCTGGGTGACAGAGTGAGACTCCATCTCCAAAAAAAAAAAAAAAAAAAAATTAGCCGGGCATGGTGATGTGTGCCTGTGGTCCCAGCTGCTCAGGAGGCTGAGGTGGAAGGATCACCTGAGCCCAGGTGGTGGAGGTTGCAGTGAGCCAAGATCATGCCACTGCATTCCAGCCTGGGCAACAGAATGAGAGCCTGTCTCAAAATAAATAAATAAACAAATAAAAATAAAAATAAATGAAAAATAAAGGGAAAAGGGCCAGGCGTGGTGGGTGGCTCACACTTGTAATCCCAGCACTTTGGGAGGCCTAGGCCAGCAGATCACTTGAGGTCAGGAGTTCAAGACCAGCCTGGCCAACATGGTCATACCCCGTCTCTACTAAAAATACAAAAATTAGACGGGCATGGTGGTACACGCCTGTAATTCCAGCTACTCGGGAGGCTGAGGTGGGAGAGTTGCTTGAACCCGGGAGGCAGCGGTTGCAGTGAGCCAAGATTGCACTACTGCACTCCAGCCTGGGTGACAGAGGAAGACTCCGTCTCAAAAAATAATAATAACAATAAATAAAATAAGGGGGAAAGAGCAAGCAGGAGGGGAAGAAAAAAAAAACAAGATGGGTAGGCAATGAGGCACCTGGTTACATTCTAATGAGACAGTGAATCTACGTTTTACATGTGAAAAGAAAGGGGAAGGGGAGGGAGTCAACTATGCATTCCTCCCCTGCTCAGTAAATCTGCATTTTACATAAGATAAAGTAAGCATGTGAAATTACAGCTATCTGTTTGGGAATGAAAGGAAAGCAGTTTTTGCATGACTCAGTTCCCAAGCTTAACTTTCCCTTTGGCATAGGGAGTTGGAGTTCCGAGTTTCCATTTTCGTTTCACGCTAGGTATCTACCCAAGAGAAATGAGACGTATGTACGCATAAAACTCCTACACGAGTGTTCATAGCAGCATTATTCATAATAGCCCCAAACTGGAAACAACCCAATTGTCTACTGAGAAAAGAAAAATAGCTCAGAGCAGGCCCAGAGAGACATGAATACGGGACTTCAGTTATCACCTCCCCAGCCCCCACCGCATGCCCGGGGACAATTGTTTAAAGTCACTTTGTTCCTGACTAGCTGGCTCACCTATTATGTTCATGAACCTGGGATTTGTGATATAAAGACAAATGTGTAGCCAACCAATAGCTTTTTTTTTTTTTTTTTTTTTTTTGAGATGGAGTCTTACTCTATCGCCCAGGCTGGAGTGCAGTGGCATGATCTCGGCTCACTGCAACCTCTGCCTCTTGGGTTCAAGCAATTCTCTGTCTCAGCCTCCTGAATAGCTGGGATTGCAGGCGTCTGCCACCACACTCGGCTAATTTTTTTGTATTTTTAGTAAAGACGGGGTTTCACCATCTTGGCCAGGTTGGTATTGAACTCCTGACCTTGTGATCCACCCGCCTCGGCCTCCTTCCCAAAGTGCTGGGGTTACAGGCGTGAGCCACCGCGCCTGGTCAGTTTATGTTATTTTAATGTACATTCATGGTAAACAACTCATGAGCTACCACTTCTTTTACTTTAAAAATCCACTTGTAGGCCTGGCACAGTGGCTCACGCATGTAATCCCAGCAGTTCGGGAGGCCTAGGCAGGCGGATCACTTGAGGCCAGGAGTTCCAGACTAGCCTGGCCAAACATGGCAAAACCCCGTCTCTACTAAAAATACAAAAATTAGCTGGGCATGGTGGCACGTGCCTGTAATCCCAGCTACTCAGGAGGCTGAGTCAAGAAAATCGCTTGAGTTGAAAGGACACAAAGATAGATGTGTACCCGCCCCCCACCCGCTACACCCTTGTTCTGCTCTCTAATCTTTGCACATACCAGAGATTTCGTAAGTTCTGTGAGTACCTGGTTTTCTGCACGTACCAGAGATTTTGTTTTGCACATACCAGAGATTTTGTAAGTTCTGAGGCAAGGTCACAAGAGTGTTTAAGTAAGATAAACTCTTGCTGCCATAAACCTGCTCTCCCGCCTCAAAGTTTGAACCAAAATATCAGAAATGGCGGGAACCAATCATAGTTAGCCAAATCGCCTTGTTCAAACACTAGCCAATCATATATCTGATTTGTATAATAACTCTATGCCCACTTTTCTTAGACTATGTAACACTGCTCGGAGCTCAGTGGGGGAGCTCTCCTGCCCGTCTCGTTTCACGAGCGAGGGAGAGTTCCAGGTTCGAACCTGTAATAAAGATCCTTGCTGCTTAGCTTTGACTCTGGACTCTGGTGGTCTTCTTCGGGGAATAAACGGTCTGGGCATAACAGAGTAACAGCCAAGATGCTGCGGAATCTGCTGGCTCTCTGTCAGATTGGACAGAGAACCATAAGCACTACTTCCCGCAGACATTTACAAAATAAAGTTCCAGAGAAACAAAAACTGTTCCAGGAGGATGATGGAATTGCACTGTATCTAAAGGGTGGGATAGCTGATGTCCTCCTGTATAGAGCCACCATGGTTCTTGGAGTTGGTGGAACAGCATATGCCTTGTATCAGCTGGCTGTGGCTGCATTTCCCAAGAAGCAAGAGTGACTTCGATCATCCCAGCAATCACTTGGTTCAGTTTCATTCCGCTCTCTATGGACCAGTAATCTGATAACCGAGCTCTTCTCTGGGGATCAATATTTATTGACTTGTAGTAACTGCCGCCAATAAAGCAGTCTTTACCATGAAAAAAAAAAAAAAAAGAAAATCGCTTGAACCTGGGAGGGAGGCGGAGGTTGCAGTGAGCCGAGATCACGCACTGCACTCCAGCCTGGGCAACAGAGCAAAACTTAGTCTCAAAAAAAAAAAAAGAAAGAAAGAAAGAAAATCCACCTATAACTGCTGCTAGGCAGAATGTATGTTCAGGGCAACCTGAATCTGTGCTCTCAGATAGCAATTTTAAAGCTTGACCCAAATAAACTCTCCATGTATTTTAATTTTGCCCCAGCTTCTTCCTTTTAGGTTGACGCCATCAAGTGACAAATGGATAAACAAATGTGGTATATCCAAACAATAGAATATGATTCATCAACGAAAAGGAATGAAGTACTGATACATGCCATAACACTGGTGAAACTTGAAGACATGTTAAGTTTATGGATACAAAGGTCACATATTGTATATTGTGGGATTCCATTTATATAAAATGTCCAGCATAGGCCAGGCACGGTGGCTCACACCTGCAATCCCAGCTGCTTGGGAGGCTGAGGCAGGAGAATCACTTGAACCTGGCAGGTGGAGGTTGCAGTGAGTCGACATGGTGCCATTGCACTCCAGCCTGGGGGACAGAACTAGACTCTGCCTCAAACAAACAAACAAACAAAAAATCCAGGAGCATTGCGGCGGGGGATATGGAGCCAAAGGCCATTGCGACGACGTGAAGAAAGTAGAGTTTGAGAAGGAATAGCCTGGCATTTATGGAAAAATGTCTCAGAAGCAATGACTAGCAATAAAAGGCTGATTGAGAATCTGGGGCAGGAATCCAGAAATGAAATGATGAGGGTCTAGGCCAAAGGCTTGACAGGGAACTGGAGAGAGAAGATCCAATTTACAGTCTAAAGAGGAAACTGGCACCAGATTACATGGTCACGTTAGTGAACCGAGCTAGGGCCCACTCGCCCGGAGCAGCAAAGTCAAACACTGACATCGGGGTAGCAGTGAAAGTGAGACATTCATTGCAGGACACCAAGCCAGGAGAATTGGCCAGCTAACGCTTGAGACTGGAACTCCATGATGCTGTACAGGTAAGGGTTTTTAAAGGCAAAGAGGTAGAGATTACAGGCAAAGTCATAAACCAAGGTGGGACATCTTGAAGTCCTGCGATTGTGGGGGTGGGGGCACAGGTCATAGATGGATTCAGAGTTTTTCTGTTTTTTTTTTTTTTTGAGACAGAGTCTCCATCTGTTGCACAGGCTAGAGTGCAGTGGTGTGTTCTTAGCTCACTGCAACCTCCGCCTCCTGGGTTCAAGTGATTCTCGTGCCTCAACCTCCTGAGTAGCTGGGATTACAGGTCCGCGCCATCACGCCCAGCTAATTTTTGTATTTTTAGTAGAGACGGGGGTTTCACCATGTTGACCAGGCTGGTCTCAAACTCCTGACCTCAAGTGATCCGCCCGCCTTGGCCTTCCACAGTGCTAGGATTACAGGCGTGAGCCACCGGGCCCAGCCAGGATTCAGAGATTTTCTGATTAGCGATTAGTTAAGGAGGTGAAGCTTTGTCGAAAACTTTGAGATCAACAGAAAGGAATGTTAGCTCTTGCTCGTAGACATGACCTCCTCTGGGCCCCTCAAAAATACATTTAGAGCAGAGGTCAGAGTTCAGCCCTCAGTTCCCCGTTATCTGAGGTTTATATGCCAGCTGATCGGTGTGATGGGGGCCAGAGTTTCCGAAAAACAGCTCAGGGATATATATCAAGATGTTATCTTGAGTCTGTTCTTTCTTTTTTTTTTTTTTTTTGTGACTAGGTCTCACTCTATTGCCCAAGCTGGAGTGTGGTGGCGCAATCTCGGGTCACTGCAATCTCCGCCTCCTGGGCTCAAGCCATCCTCCCACCTCAGCCTCCTGAGTAGCTGGCACTACAGGCATGGGCTATGTGACCTTTCTGTGCTTTAATCTTCCCAATTGTAAAAATTAAAGAACAGTGGTGACTACCTCCTAGGCTGTCCTGACAATATCCGAGAAAATCCATGTGGAACAGCAGAAACACCAGGAAGAATGCAAATGTGCTTTCCTCTCTTGTAGTTCCATACAGGCCACCTTTTCCCTAGGCAGCCTGTAGCCATCTCCTTGGGAGCAGGGAAGGTTTTTCCAAAGTTCTTGAGCAAATTAAATATAAATCCTAAAGAACTCAGATCACAATGTCTCTTCCATGAGAGAAAGAAGATACCCCTATGCCAACCTCAGTCAGGCCGTGAGACTTGTTGCCTTTTAGTAGGAGGATATGACCTGCAGAAACTGAAAGCCCAAAAGTCATCCCTTCCGGTTCCCAGGACTTGTAGGCAGAAACATGGAGACAGGACCAGGAGAGGTGTGGCAGTGGGTCCCAAGGTCACTTTTCTGGGCTTATGGCCAGAGAAAGGGTAGAAAGTTGAGTAAATTGAAAGGGAAACCAGAAACCAAGGTCTCTGGCTAGATTCAAATCTGGGACCCTGAGAGGAGATTGTGTCCCACACTGCCACCCCGCCCCCACTCCCCAACCTGGGGGCCACATGGAGCATCTTGGAGGTGCAGGACAGAGAGAGGAGGGCGGGGGAGCTGCTGTCCAGAGTTGTCCTGTGGTGCTGCGTGGCCTGGACAGAAAGTTCTGTTCTGGCTGGATTTCAGCAAAGAGGGAGTTCAGGCTACAGGCAGATATTGAGTCAGCAATGTCTATTGAGCCCCTAGAAAGCTGTGCCCTGGGAAACAGAGAGAGTGGTGCAAGGTTGAATTACAGTTGGAGCTCTCAAGGAATGATCTTTGAAGCCAAGCTTGGTGAGCTCACTGATGAGCAGGGTGGGGAGGGTGTAATTAGGGAAGACTGGGACAGAAGCCTGGGAGCATCCACAGCCGAGGAGAGGATGAGAAACAAGGAGGTGCTTCAGAGACCTGAAATGCAGCAGGAGAACTGGGAAAGTGTCAGAGGCATGTGAACCAGAGCAACTCCATCTTGAATAGGAGCTGGGTAAAATGAAGTTGAGACCTACTGGGCTGCATTCCCAGAAGGTAAGGCATTCTAAGTCACAGGATGAGATAGAAGATCAGCACAAGATACAGGTCATGGCCAGGCATGGTGGCTCACGCCTCTAATACCAGAACTTTGGGAGACCGAGGCGGGCGGATCACAAGATCGGGAGACCAAGACCATCCTGGCCAACATGGTGAAACCCTGTCTCTACTAAAATACAAAAAATTTGCTGGGCATTGTGGTGCGCGCCTGTAGCCCCAACTACTCGGGGGGCTGAGGCAGGAGAATCGCTTGAACCCAGGAGATGGAGATTGTAGTGAGCCAAGGTTGTGCCACTGCACTCTAGCCTGGCAATAGAAAGAGACTCCATCTCAAAAATAATAATAATAATAATAAAAGATACAGGTCATAAACACCTTGCTGATAAAACAGGTTGCAGCAAAGAAACTGACTAAAACCCACCAAAACAAAGATGGCGATGAGAGTGACCTCTGGTCCTCCTCACTGCTATACTCCCACCAGCACCATGACAGTTTACAAATGCCATGGCAACATCAGGAAGTTACCCTATATGACCTACAAAGGGGAGACATGAATAATACGCCTCATTTAGCATATCATCAAGAAATAACCATATAAATGGGTAACCAGCAGCCCTCTGGGCTGCTCTGTCTGTGGAGTAGCCATTCTTTTATTCTTTTACTTTCCTAATAAACTTGCTTTCACTTTAGTCTGTGGACTCGCCCTGAATTCTTTTTTGTTTTTTTTTTTGAGAAGGAGTCTTGCTCCGTCGCCCAGGCTGGAGTGCAGTGGCGCGATCTTGGCTCACTGAAACCTCCGCCTCCCGGGTTCAAGTGATTCTCCTGCCTCAGCCTCCCAAGTACCTGAGATTACAGCCGCACCACCACACCCGGCCAATTTTTGTATTTTCAGTAGAGACAGGGTTTCACCATGTTGGTCAGGCTGGTCTCAAACTCCTGACCTCGTGATCCGTCCACCTCGGCCTCCCAAACTGCTGGGATTATAGGCATGAGCCACCACGCCTGGCACCCTGAATTCTTTCTTGCACAAGATCCAGGAGCCCTCTCTTGGGGTCTGGATTGGGACCCCAGTCCTGTAACAAAAGTACTGTGTCAAAGCAGCTCTGGGAGGCAAGAGCTTCAAGGATGTTCCCTAAGCACTAGGCTAATCTCCGTGGAAAGGGCTGTGTTCCTCCTATGCTGCCGAGCACCTTGCTCTCCTTACATTTCCGAGTGGGTAAGCAGAATCCCCCAGCACTTAAACATACTCTTTTCTGCAGGCCCTGGAGCAGTCCTGTTGGATCCCAGGCTGACAGGAAAGTAGGTCCCCATTCTGTGAGCCACCCAGGCCCTTACTGGCAGGGTCCCTGCTAAAGCCACACCAGTTGTAGGTAGAGTGGGTGAGCTGGGGGCTTCAGTAGCCCAGGGGAGCTCTCCCTGGTAGCAGGGAGCCCAGGTCCTGACTCCAGGCCAGAGGGCATGGGAGCAACTCAATCTCCTTCCACTTCCATGGCAACCTGGGTGGAGTGGCCGGATCCAGGTGCTAGCGTGGCAGAGGCCGTGGGAGTGCTCAGACGGGCACACCCACCGGCCTAAGGGCGGTGGGCAAGTCACTCGCATGGCCAGGCCTGCCCCATCCAGATTTATGAACTAGGCCAGAAGGGTGTGTTGGGCAATTAAGTGAGGATAGTCGTCGCTGTGCACACAACACCTGATTTCCACACGACTTGTTGCTACTTGTTCTTCCTGTCTGGGGTAACCTTAGTTTTGCCCTGGTTGTTACTTTCAATAGCAGTTAGGCTTAAAAAGGAAACTCAAAAGAAACAGCCCCTCTGTTTGGACTCACAGGGAAGTTTGAGGACGGATCCCTTGTTGAGAAGAGGATGCTGAGGAAGTCACTTCCTATGGCTCTCGGTGCTACATTCATCCTTGTGACCCGAGGTGGATATGGAACCATCTCATTTACCAAGTTGTTTTGAGACTTTTATGATTTGAAACTCCCGTGTTTTCTGTCAATTTCTCTGTGTGAAAGTTCCCCACAAATTATTAAAGTTGACAACTCACTCTGGCATCCAAGCCGCTGCAATTGGATCCTAGTACCCACAAAATCTACCTGCTCTGTCAGTACTTGGTAACAGAAACTCCGGGTTTGTTCATTCATTCATTTATTCATCTATCCATTCATTCATTCAGTAAATTGCTTTTGAGCAGTCAGTGTGTACCACTGTATTGCTTGAAACCGGATACAGACATGAAAATATAGTCTAGGTTGTGTGCGGTGGCTCACACCTGTAATCCTAGCACTTGGGGAGGCCAAGATGGGCAGATCACCTGAGGTCAGGAGTTTGAGATCAGCCTGGTTAACATGGTGAAACCTCGTTTCTACTAAAAATACAAAAAATTAGCCAGGCGTGGTGGTGTGTGTCTATAATCCCTGCTACTCGGGAGGCTGAGGCAGGAGAGTCGCTTGAACCCTGGAGGTGGAGGTTGCAGTGAGCCGAGATTGTGCCATTGCACTCCAGCTTGGGCAACAAGAGTGAAACTCCATCTCAAAAAAAAAAAAAAAAAAAAAAAAAAGTAAAGAAAATATAGTCTGTTGGAGTGGAGGAGGAACTACAAACAAAACTTCAATTTGCTGTGAAAGTGTTATGATAGATGTCGCAGATGCTGTCTGTGGCCTGCCCCATAGTACCTGGGCTCACCTGAGCTTACCTGTAGCTGTGGCAGGCAGGTGACCACCTCATATCCTACCTCAAGCGCCTGCCTCTCTCGGCTTCTCTTGAGAGCCACTGGAGGGGTAACCTTGAATTGTAGGTGAGGAGGGAGTTAGCAGTTGGAGATGAGAGTTGATGAAGAAAAGTCCCAGCTTTCCTGTCCTCCAATGAGGCTTTTTTTTTTTCTTCCTCAATTGCGGTAAAAAACATCTAACATAAAATTGACCATCTTTTTTTTTTTTTTTTTTTTTTTTTTTTTTTTTTAGACAGGGTCTCGCTCTGTCACCATCACCCAGGCTGGAGTGCAGTGGTGCAATCATAGCTCATTATATCCTTGAACTCCTGGGCTCAAGTGAGGCTCCAGCCTCAGCCACTCAAGTAGCTGGGAGTACAGGTGTGTGCCACCATGCCTGGCTAATTTTTATTTTATCTTATTTTTTGTAGGACATAAATTTTGTAGGAAGGAAATTCTTTTTTTTTTTTTTTGAGAGAGTCTTGCTCTGTCGCTCCAGCTGGAGTGCAGTGGCACTATCTCAGCTCACTGCAACCTCCGCCCCCCGGGTTCAAGTGATTCTCCTGCCTCAGCCTCCCGAGTAGCTGGGATTACAGATGTGTGCCACCATGCCCGACTAAGTTTTGCATTTTTAGTGGAGACCAGGTTTTACCATGTTAACCAGGCTGGTCTCGAACTCCTGACCTTAAGTGATCTTTCCAGCTCGACCTTCCAAAGTGCTGGGATTACAGGTGTGAGCCACCATGCCTGGCCTGGAAGGAAATTCTGACACAGGCTACAACATGGATGAACCTTGAAGATGTTTTCCTAAGGGAAAGAAGCCAGACACAAAAGGGCACACATTGTATGAGTTCACTTATCTGAGGTTCCTGGAAGAATCACACACATTGAGACAGCAGAAAGTAGAATGGTGGTTGACAGGAGCTAGGGGGGAGGGGGAAATGAGGAATTAGAGTCCAGAGTATCTAGGACTACAGGCGCTCACCACTATGCATGGATAATTTTTGTTTTTTTTCTGTTTTTTTGAGACGAAGTCTCACTCTGTTGCTCAGGCTGGAGTGGGGTGGCACCATCTCGGCTCACTGCAACCTCCACCTCTCGGGTTCAAGCGATTCTCTTGCTTCAGCCTCCTGAGTAGCTGGGATTACAGGTGTGTGCCACCATGCCTGGCTAATTTTTTGTATTTTTAGTAGAGACGGGGTTTCACCATGTTGGCCAGGCTGGTCTCCAGCTCCTGACCTCAGGTGATCTGCCCACCTTGGCTTCCCAAAGTGCTGGGATTACAGGCTTGAGCCACCGTGCCTGGATAATTTTTTTTTTTTTTGTAGAGATGGGGTCTCGCTATGTTGACCAGGCTCATTTCAAACTCCTGGCCTCAAGCGGTTCTCCAGCCTTGGTTTCCCAAAGTGCTGGGATGACGGGTGTGAGCCACTGTGCCCCAAATTGACCATTTTACCAGTTTTTGTTGCTGTTGTTGTTGTTGTTGTTTTTTAAGATGGAGTTTCGCTCTTGTTGCCCAGGCTGGAGTACAATGGTGTAATCTTGGCTCACTGCAACCTCCGCCTCCCACATTCAAGTGATTCTCCTGCCTCAGCCTCCCGGGTAGCTGGGATTACAGGCATGCACCACCATGCCTGGCTAATTTTTTTTTTTTTTTTTTTTTTTGAGACGGAGTTTCACTCTTATTGCCCAGGCTAGAGTACAATGGAATGATCTCGGCTCACCACAACCTCCGCTTCCCGGGTTCAAGCGATTCTTCTGCCTCAGCCTCCCAAGTAGCTGGGATTACTACAGACATGTGCCACCATGCCCGGCTAATTTTGTATTTTTAGTAGAGGTGGGGTTTCTCCATGTTGGTCAGGCTGGTCTCGAACTCCTGACCTCAGGTGATCTGCCCGCCTCGGCCTCCCAAAGTGCTGGGATTACAGGCATGAGCCACTGCGCCCAGCCAATTTTGTATTTTCAGTAGCGATGGGGTTTCTCCATCTTGGCCAGGCTGTTCTCGAACTCCCGGCCTCAGGTGATCCGACCGCCTTAGCCTCCCAAAGTGCTGGGATTACAGGCGTGAGCTACCATGCCTGGGATAATTTTGAAGTGTGCTCCACTCAGTCTCCCCAGCTATCCCCAGCAGGGGATTGCAAACCAGTTGCCCACAGGGGTTACCAGCTCTTAAGCACCATTGGTTTTCTCCTTGCCCCGTCTCACCTCCCCTGCTCTCTCACATCTGACTCCTGAGATCCTGTCCCAAATAAACCACCTGCACCCAAGTCCTTGTGTCAGCATTTGCTTTTGGGGGAATGCAAACTAAGACAGTCGAGATGTGCATGGGGGCTCTGGGAGCACAGGGGAATGGCCTCCAACCCAGACTGCCTGGATCATGTTTTAGCAGACAAAAAGCTTTTTACCAAACAGAAAGCCTTGAACCAAATCAGATATGAAGCCTGAGTTGGTCAGGCACAAAAGAGGGAGGAGGGATTAGGTTCCAGGGGGAGGTACCTACAAAGGGGAAGGGCGTGCGGGTGTGAGAAATAGTGCAGAATGGCACACGGTTCCGAAGGGCCAGACTGCAGGGTATTAATACAACCCCAACCATTGTCAGGGTGGGCAGGGCCGGATCTTCCATGAAGCTAGGTCTGGAGTCCATGCCATATTCTATTTTTTAAATTTATATATATATATTTTTGAGATGGAACGTCACTCCGTCGCCCAGGCTGGAGTGCAGTGGCAAAATCCTGGCTCACTACAACCTCTGCCTCCCTGGTTCAAGTGATCCTTTCACCTCAGCTTCCCGAGTAGCTGGGACTACAGGTACCTGCTACTACACCCAGCTAATTTTTGTATTCTTAGTAGAGATGGGGGGGTTGCCATGTTGGCCAGGCTGGTCTCCAACTCCTGGCCTCAAGTGATCCACCCACCTCAGCCTCCCAAAGTGGTGGGATTACAGGCATGAGCCACTGTGCCCAGCGCCAGATTCTGTTCTGTTTTTTTTTTTTTTTTTTTTTGAGACGGAGTCTTGCTCTGTCGCCTAGGCTGGAATGCAGTGGTGTGATCTCGTCTCACTGCAACCTCTGCCTCCTGGGTTCAAGCGATTCTCCTGCCTCAGCCTCCCTAGTAGCTGGGATTACAGGCACGCACCGCCACTCCTGGCTAATTTTTGTACTTTTAGGAGACACAGGGTTTCACCATGCTGGCCAGGCTGTTCTCCTGACCTCAGGTGATCCACCCACCTCGGCCTCCCAGAGTGCTGGGATTACAGGCGTGAGCCACTGCTCCTGGCCTGTTGTTTTGAGATAGCGTCTCTTCCTGTTGCCAAGGCTGGAGTACAGGTGGTGTGATCACAGCTCCCTGTAGCCTCGACCTCCCTGGGCCCAAGCAATCCTCCCACCTCATCCTCAAGTAGCTGGGACTATAGGTGTGTGCCACCACGCCTGGCTAATTTTTGTATTTTTTTGTAGAGACGGGGTTTTGCCATGTTGCACAGGCTGGAAATGCCAACTTATATTTATTTATTTATTTCTGAATCAGAGTCTCGCTCTGTCGCCCAGGCTTGAGTGAAGTGGCGGGATCTCGGCTCATTGTAACCTCCACCTCCCGGGTTCGAGTGATTCTCCTGCCTCAGCCTCCCGAGTAGCTGGGATTACAGGCGCGTGCCACCATGCCTGGCTAATGTTTATATTTTTAGTAGAGACCGTGTTTCACCACGTTGGCCAGGCTGGCCACGAACTCCTGGCCTCAAGTGATCTGCCCACCTTAGCCTCCCAAAGTGTTAGGATTACAGGCGTGAGCCACCATGCCTGGCCTGGAAATGCCAACTTTTAAATGAAAGTTTAGAAATCTTCAACAAACATTAAAAAAAAACCCCACATTTCCACCCTAACTTGGCAAGGAGAAGAACACGATTGCATCATCAGTCAGTCCTTTGCATAGACAGCAGCAAATATCGATGGGGCACCTAGTGTGCACCAGGTGGGTGTACAGGCAGCACCAGAAGCCAGCAGGGAGTCGTTCTCACAGGGGGTGTCTCTGTGCCTGTCTGCAAGTGGACATTTGCCTGGAAATGAGCCATATGTTGATACCAAGTAGAAGACAAAGATTCAGCTGAACAGAGGGGAAATGGCAGGAAATCTTGCTCTACCCTTTTCCATCTTGCTCCCTTCCTCTCTCCTCCTTTCTCTCTCCCTCGCTTCTCTCCCTCCTCCCTTCCTTTGTTATTATTAGTTTTTGAGACGGTGTATTGCTCTGTTGGCCAGGCTGGAGTACATTAGCATGATCTCGGCTCACTGCATCCCTTGCCTCCCGGCTCAAGCCATCTTCCTACCTCAGCCTCCTGAGTAGCTGGGACTACAGGCATGCACCACCATGCCCTGCCAATTATTTTATTTTTTTGTAGAGATGGGGTCTTGCTATGTTGCCCAGGCTGGTCTTGAACTCCTGAACTTAAGTGATCCTCTCACCTTGGCCTCCCAATGTGCTGGGATGACAGGTGTGAGCCACCCTGCCAGGCCTCCTTCCTTCCTTTAAAGAAACTACATTCTTGGCCGGGCGCAGTGGCTCACGCCTCTAATCACAGCTCTTTGAGAGGATGAGGTGGGCAGATCACCTGAGGTCAGGGATTTGAGACCAGCCTGGTCAACATGGCGAAACCCCGTCTCTACCAAAAATACAAAAATTAGCCGGACGTGGTGGTGCACTCCTGTAATCCCAGCTACTTGGGAGGCTGAGGCAGGCACACTTGAACCCGGGAGGCAGAGGTTGCAGTGAACTGAGATGGCATCATTGCACTCCAGCCTGGGTGACAGAGCGAGAACTCCATCTCAAAAAAAAAAAAAAAAAAAAAAGAAACTACATTCTCTTCAAGTATCCACAGGGGCAGAACTACTCTTGTATTTTGTGCGTGTGTTGTTCTGAACAGGTAAAACATACATCTTCTCTGTTCTCAGATGAGAACAAAGATAACCTGGAAACAGTGTCTCTCCTTCCTGGGTCCCTCCCCAAAGGCAGCTGTCAGAACCAGTTTCTTGTTTATCTTCCAGACATCTTCTGTGTCTTCACCAACATATCTGATGACATTTTTCTTTTTTGCCCCATATAAATAGCATTCTATACACTATCCTAAACCTTACAGTTTTGCCTATAAGCAATTCCTGGAGAATTTTCTGTTTCAATATCTCTGGAGTGGCCTCATTAAGAGGGTCACACCATCATGTATTTGGCTATCCTACTATTGATAGCTATATATTTATTTATTTAATTATTTATTTATTATTTTTGAGATGGAGTCTTTGCTCTGTCACCCAGGCTGGAGTGCAGTGGCACGATCTCTGCTCACTGCAACCTCCACGTCCTGGGTTCAAGCGATTCTCCTGCCTCAGCCTCCCAAGTAGCTGGGACTACAGGCACAAGCCACCACACCGGGCTAAGTTTTGTATTTGTAGTAGAGATGGGGTTTCACCATGTTGGCCAGGCAGGTCTTGAACTCCTGACCTCAAGTGATCCACCCGCCTTGACTTCCCAAAGTTCTGGGATTACAGGCGTGAGCCCCTGCGCCTGGCGAGCAACTTGAATTTTCATAGATATTGCCAATTTGCCCTCCATGGAGGTCATATCTATTTACATGCCCAAAAATTCATGTAATCATTTAAATGCAATAAATGAATGTGCTGGTTTCTCCACACCCTTTAAAACACAGCAAATTAGATTTCTATTGCTACATAACAACCACAAACTCAGTGGCTTAAAACAACACACCCATTTATAAGCTCCCAGTTCAGGAGGTCAGAAGTCTGGCATGGCATGACGGGGTCCTTTGCTCAGAGTATCATAAGGTTAAAATCAAGGTGTTACCAGACTGAGGTCTTGTTTGGAGGCTTCCAAGCTTGTTTTTGGTTTGTTTGCTTTTGTGTGTTTTTTTTGTTTGTTTGTTTGTTTGTTTGAGACAAAGTCTGGCTCTATTACCCAGGCTAGAGTGCAGTGGTACAATCTCAGCTTACTGCAACCTTAGCCTCCAGGGTTCAAGCCATCCTCCCACCTCGGTCTCCCAAGTAGCTGGGATCACAGGCACGCACCATCATGTTCGGCTAATTTTTGTATTTTTTGTAGAGACGGGGTTTCACCATGTTGCCCAGGCTGGTCTCGAACTCCTGATCTCAAGTGATCCGCCTGCCTTGGCCTCTCAGAGTGCTGGGATTACAGGCGTGAGCCACCGCACCTGGCCCTAAACTTGTTTTTGATGTTAGTGGAATTCAGTTCCTTATGGTTGTAGGACTGATGTCTGACTCTCCTTGTTGGCTGTTAGCCAGGGGCCTGCTCTTAGCTCCCAGAGACAGCCACATTCCATTCCTTGCCACGTGAGACCCTCTCATCCTTAAGGAAAAAACAGCACATTGACTCCTTCTTGTGCTTTGGATCTCTGACTTCCCAGTCTCCAACATCTAGGCCCAGATTTAAGGGGCCCATATAATGAAGTCAGGCCCACTTGGATAATCTTAAAGTCACCTGATTTGGGAATTAATCACATCTGCAAGATCCCTTTGCAGCACCACCCAGATTAATGTTTGGGTGAATAACTGGGAAAAGGTGTCTGTACACCAGGCAGTGGAAATTTAGGGGCCCATCTTAGAGTTTTGCCTAGCACGCACAATGTTATCAAACTTTTTGATCTTTGCTAATGTGAGAGATGAAAACAGAACTTTTTTTTTTTTTTTTGAAACAGAGTTTCCCTCTTGTTGCCCAGGCTGGAGTACAGTGGTGTGATCTTGGCTCACTGCAACCTCCACCTCCTGGGTTCCAGTGATTCTCCTGCCTCAGCCTCCTAAGTAGCTGGGACTATAGGTGTGTGCCACCACACCCGACTAATTTTTGTATTTTTAGTAGAGACCAGGTTTCATCCTCTTGGCCAGGCTGGTCTCGAACTCCTGACCTCAGGTGATCCGCCCGTCTCAACCTCCCAAAGTGTTGGGATTACAGGCGTGAGCCACTGTGCCTGACCGAAAATGGAACTTATTGAGTATTTCTCTTATTATGTCTGTGAATCTTATTTTATATTTAAGACCTATTCGCACTCTGATTATTTGGTTAATGATATCTGCATATATTCTTTGCTACCCACTTTTCTTTTTTTTTTTTTTTTGAGACAGGATCTTGCTCTGTCACCCAGGCTGGAGTGCAGTGGTGCTGTCACAGCTCACTGCAGCTTTGATCTCCCCCCTCAGCCTCCCAAGTAGCTTGGACTACAAGAGAACGCCACCACACCCAGCTTATTTTTCCATTTTTAATGAGACAAGCTCTCGCTCTGTTGCCCAGGCTGGTCTCGAACTCCTGGGCTCAATCGATCCTCTTACCTCTGCCTCTCAAAATGCCAGGATTACAGGTATGAGCCACCTTGCCTGAATCTGTGCTCCTTCTTCTATTGGCTCCTTTTTATTTCCTTATTAACTAGAAGAGCTCTGGCCGGGCGCAGTGGCTCATGCCTGTAATCCCAGCACTTTGGGAGGCCAAGGCGGGTGGATCACCTGAGATCAGAAGTTCAAGATCAACCTGGCCAACATGGCGAAACCTCGTCTCCACTAAAAATACAAAAATTAGCTGGGCATGGTGGTGGATGCTTGTAATCCCAGCTACTTGGAAGGCTGAGGCAGGAGAATTGCTTGAACCCGGGAGGCAGAGGTTGCAGTGAGCCAAGATCATGCCATTGCACTCCAGTCTGGGCAATAAGAGCGAAACTCCCTCTCTCTCTCTCTCTCTCTCTCTCTCTCTCTCTCTCTCTCTCTTTCTCTCTCTCTCTCTTTCTTTCTCTCTCTCTTTCTCTCTCTCTCTCACACACACATGCACACACACACAAATTAGCTGGGTGTGGTGGTGTGCACTGTAGTTCCAGCTACCCGGGAGACTGAGGCAGGAGAATTGCTGCAACCCGGGAGGTGGAGATTGCAGTGAGCTGAGGTCGCACCATTACACTCTAGCCTGGGTGACAGAGTGAGACTCTGTCAAAAAAAAAAAAAAAAAAGAACTCTTTGTAGGTAAAGATCTTTCCTACATTAATGACTTTGTTTTTCTTAATTATTTTACCTGGCACTCCTTCTTGCCGTCTCCTGAAACACCATTCATTCCTTAGGGCCCAGGTCAAACCCACATTGCCTGCAGGGCTGTGCCTGGCAACACCAGTGCTCACTATTTTATTTATTTATTATTATTTTTTGAGATGGAGTCTCACTCTGTCACCCAGGCTGGAGCGCAGTGGCATGATCTTGGCTCACTGCAATTTCTGCCTCCTGGGTTGATTCTCCTGCCTCAGCCTCCCGAGTAGCTGGGATTACAGGTGCATACCACCATGCCTGGCTAATTTTCATATATTTAGTAGACACGGGGTTTTACCATGTTGGCCAGGCTGATCTCAAACTCCCGACCTCAAGTGATCCACCTGCCTTGGCCTCCCAAATTGCTGGGATTACAGGAGTGTGCCACCACACCCGGCCTTAATTCCTGTTCCTTTGTACGATAGCTCTAGCACCTTATATTAGACTTAGGATCTTCTTTTTTTGTCCTCAGTATTCTAAAATGTATTGGTGATATACATTCCCATAGGTCTTCCCCCCTCTGCCCCATTTATTGGATTGATACTTGAAAGGCCCTTTCAATCTGGAGACTGCAGTTTCAAGAACTGCTATATTAGTTTTTTCATAATTCCTTTTCTTCCATGGAATGAAAATCATAAGATTGGATGCTGAAATTTCTGGATTGATAATCATCTTTTTCATCTTTGTATTTTCTTCTACTTTTGAAAGATTTCCTCAACTCTATCTTCGAAGTATTCTGTTGAGTTTTAATTAATTTCTATTTTTCTGATAACCAGTTTTAAATTTCCAAGATCTCTTTTCTGTTTTTTGATTGTTCCTTTCCTGTAGCATTCTGTTCTTGTGTTATTATTGAAGCCTCTCCTGTTCTCATTGTCCTTAGGGCTAATGTCCTTAAATTTTTCTTGCAAAAACTGTAGTGGGTTTTGCTGAAAAAGAGAAAAGGGGCATGGGTTTTCAAGCCCCACTTTTTTTGTTTTTTTTTTAGACAGACTCTTGATCTGTCACCCAGGCTGGAGTGCAGTGGTTCACTGCAACCTCTTCCTCCCAGGTTCAAGCAATTCTCCTGCCTCAGCCTCCCGAGAAGCTGGGATTACAGGTGCATGCCACCATGCCCCGCTAATTTTTGTATTTTCTTAGTAGAGATGGAGTTTTACCATGTTGGCCAGGCTGGTCCCGAACTCCTGACCTTGTGATCTGCCCACCTCGGCCTCCCAAAGTGCTGGGATTACAGGCGTGAGCCACCACGCCCAGCCCAAGCTCCACTTTTAAACTAAAACTCTCCACTTTCACTTATGATCAATTATGATCAATTACAGTATCTTCTGTTATTTCTCCAGGAATATTAAAGAACAATTTTTGAATATTGCTTCTTGCATGGTCATTGTTTTCTCTGGGTTCTTCTTTCTGTTGATCAATTTTTTTCCATTATCATTTTAATCTCTCTTTTTCACAGTGGAGACTTTTTTGAAATGTGTAGTGATCTTGGCTGTTTGTTGATATTTAGGAGCAAAGCACTAAAAAGCTGACTGGAAGTGCTGGCTGTGGGGTGGGGCTTCCCAGTGCATAGGCTTCACTGAAGGTGGTCACCAGAAAGCGTCCTGTTTTATTCGGGGATCTCTGAAAGTCTGTGTTAGGTCTTGTCTCTGGGAAGGTTCTTCGAAGGAGATGATGGGGAGGAAGGAAGAATCTCCTGGTTGTGTGGGGTGATCAAAGGAACCCAGGTGTCTGGACAAACTGCTCAGTACACAGACTTTGAGCTAATGTCCCTGTTTTCAACCTTTAAATAGTGACCTTGCAGACCCCGGTCCTGAGCCTGGAACTCAATATGACTGGTCCAACTCATGATGGCATCCCCCTTTGCTGGCCCCCTTGCTTGTAGCATTCTCTACCTGTCAGGTCAATTGCTCTTCCATCATCTGCTTTCCATTTTTCTCCTATCATCAACACCTATCCTTTGTTGTTATAGACTTGCCCATTCCCTTTTTCCTTTGGGTTAATTCCTTTTTTTTTTTTTTTCTGTTTTTGAGACGGAGTCTCACTCTGTTGCTCAGGCTGGAGTGCAGTGGTGCCATCTCTGCTCACTGCAAGCTCTGTCTCCCGGGTTCACGCCGTTCTCCTGCCTCAGCCTCCCAAGTAGCTGGGACTACAGACTCCCGCGCCCGGCCGGGTTAATTCCTTTAAAAGCCTTTGCAGGGCGGGCACTGTGGCTCACTCCTGTAATCCCAGCATTTTGGAAGGCTGAGACGAGCAGATCACCTGAGGTCAGGAGTTCGAGACCAGCCTGACCAACATAGTGAAATCCCGCCTCTACTAAAAATACAAAAATTTGCCAGGCATGGTGTCGCACACCAGAGCTACTCGGGAGGCTGAGACAGGAGAATCACTTGAACCTGGGAGGCAGAGGTTGTGGTCAACTGAGAGGGCACCACTACACTCCAGCCTGGGCGACAGAGCAAGACTCCATCTCAAAAAAAAAAAAAAAAGAAATAAATAAATAAAGAAAAAAAAGCCTTTGCCAACCATCTTAGTGGGATTTGGGTAAGAAGAGGGGAATGTGTGTGGTTGCCATTTTAAACCAGAACCCTTCACTTTCAATTATCTATCATTGATAGCCCAACCTCAAAGAAGACTGTCTAAACTATTGGTTAACCTCAGATCTGCTGATCTGACCCCTCCTCATGGGAAATCCCTCATGCTTCCCCATGATTTATATCCTGTACGTATTCAGCATCATCTATAACGACAGTGGTTCTGCTTTCCAAATGTGAAATCTGGTCACGAAATCTGACAAGCATTTTCATATTTAATTTGTGACTTTAGCAAGTTGGCTTGATGTTCAAACCCTCACTCCGTCATTTGGTTTTAAATATATATATATATTTTTAAATATTATATATATGTATATATATCTGTCTCTCATAGCAGCTGTGAAAGCAGATTACTTCCTAGTTTGAGTCTTGAGTTTCTTCATCTGTAAAATCAATCAGGATGATAATGCTCATCTCCTAGGGTTGTCAGGATTGAATGAAATAAAGCACTTAGTTCATTATTGGTGTTTGACGTGTGTTAGTCTCCTCGGTCCTGTGTTTATATGAAAAGTCTTGGCCAAGCGTGGTGGCTCACGCCTGTAATCCCAGCACTTTGGGAGGCTGAGATGGGCGGATCACCTGAGGTCGGGAGTTTGAGACCAGCCTGACCAACATGGAGAAACCCTGTCTCTACTAAAAATACAAAATTAGCCACGTGTGGTGGCACATGCCCAGCTACTCGGGAGGCTGAGGCAGGAGAACCACTTGAACTCGGGAGGTGGAGGTTGCGGTGAGCCAAGATTGCGCCATTGCACTGTAGCCTGGGCAACAAGAGAGAAACTCCATCTCAAAAAAAGAAAAGAAAAGTCTTATGAATAAAATCAAATTCAGTTATATATTTAATATATGACCTACAGTGAAATGAAAAATTAAATGCATATGAAATAATTAAAATGTATATGAAATTCAGCAACAAAACACATGCTAAATAGTACATTATTCATGTTGTCATTTTTGCCATTTACCATTATGAGGTGAAGAGAAAATCATGTAGATCTCTCTACTTCCTTGAAGAGCTCAGCTCGCTCAACAATTATTTATTCTTTACAATTTCAAAAATGTCTTGGCCTGTCTCTGAGTAATTAATTTGAATTCTTAGGAGAGATTTTCAATGGTCAATTACTATTCTAATCCCTCAAACTGGATAATCAACAAAACAATCTCACTTCCCTGAAAGTGAGGAGGCCAATATCCTCGTGTTCTCATAATGAATGTCTTTACGTATGTTCAACCATTCCTGACTTGGAGATGATGCTGTGTGTTCCTTTTTAATTTAATTTAATTCAATTTTATTTTATTTTATTAATTAATTGAATTAAATTATTTATTTTTTGAGATGAGGTCTCGCTCTGTCACCCAGGCTGGAGTGCAGTGGCACGATCTCAGCTCACTGCAACCTCCATCTCCCGGGTTCAAGTGATTCTCCTGCCTCAGCATCCCGAGTAGCTGGGACTATAGGTGCGTGCCACCACGCTCGGCTAATTTTTTTGTATTTTTAGTAGAGACGGGGTTTCGCCGTTTTAGCCAGATGGTCTGGATCTCCTGACCTCGTGATCCACCCACTTCTGCCTCCTTCAGTGCTGGGATTACAGGCGTGAGCCACCGCACCCGGCCCTTTTTTATTTTAAGTTCTGGAGTATGTGTGCAGGACGTGCAGGTTTGTTACATAGGTAAACGTGTGCCATGGTGGTTTGCTGTACCTGTCAACCCATCACCTAGGTATTAAGCCCAGCATGCATTAGATATTTTTTCTAATGCGCTCCCTCCCCCTACCCCACTCCCTAAGAGGCCCCAATGTGTGTTGTTCCCCTCCATGTGTCCATGTGTTCTCATTGTTCAGCTCCCACTTGTAAGTGAGAACATGCAGTGTTTTGTTTTCTGTTCCTGCATTAGTTTGCTGAGGGTAATGGATTCCAGCTCCATCCGTGTCTCTGCAGAGGACATGTTCTTGTTCCTTTTTATGGCTGCATAGTATTCCATGGTGTATATGTACCACATTTTTTTAATCCAATCTATCATTGATGGGCATTTGAGTTGATTCCATGTCTTTGCTATTGTTTTTGTTTTGTTTTGTTTTTTTTTTTTTTTTGAGACGGAGTTTCGCTCTTTTTTGCCCAGGCTGGAGTGCAGTGGCGCGATCTCAGCTCACCGCAACCTCCGCCTCCTGGGTTCAAGCGATTCTCGTGCCTCAGCCTCCCGAGTAGCTGGGATTACAGGCATGTGCCACCATGCCTGGCTAATTTTTTGTATTTTAGTAGAGACGGGGTTTCTCCATGTTGGTCAGGCTGGTCTTGAACTGCCAACCTCGGGTGATCCACCCTTCTCGGCCTCCCAAAGTGCCGGGATTACAGGCGTGAGCCACCACGCCCGGCCGTCTTTGCTATTGTGAATAGTGCTGCAATGAACATACACATGCATGTATTGTTGTAATAGAATGATTTATATTCCTTTGGTTATATAACCAGTAATGGGATTGCTGGGTCAAACGGTATTTCTGGTTCTAGATCTTTTATTTTTATGTTTATGTTTTTTTTTTATTTTTATTTTTTTTGAGACGGAGTCTCGCTCTGTCGCCCAGGCTGGAGTGCAGTGGCTGGATCTCAGCTCACTGCAAGCTCCGCCTCCCAGGTTTACGCCATTCTCCTGCCTCAGCCTCCCGAGTAGCTGGGACTACAGGCGCCCACCACCTCACTGGGCTAGTTTTTTTTGTAGTTTTTAGTAGAGATGGGGTTTCACTGTGTTAGCCAGGATGGTCTCGATCTCCTGACCTTGTGATCTGCCCGTCTCGGCCTCCCAAAGTGCTGGAATTACAGGCTTGAGCCACCGCGCCCGGCCTGGTTCTAGATCTTTGAGGAATCGTCACACCATCTTCCACAATAGTTGAACTAATTTACATTCCCACCAACAGTGTAAAAGCATTCCTATTTCTCTGCAACCTCACCAGCATCTGTTGTTTCTTGACTTTTTAGTAATCATCATTCTGACTGGAGTGAGATGGTATCTCATTGTGGTTTTGATTTGCATTTCTCTAATGATCAGTGATGTTGAGCTTTTTTTCACATGCTTGTTGGCCACATGTCTTCTTTTGAGAAGTGTCTGTTCATGTCCTTTGCCCACCTTTTAATGGGATTGTTGTGTCTCATAAATTTGTTTAAGTTCCTTGTAGATTCTGGATATTAGACCTTTGTCAGATGGATAGATTGCAAAAGTTTTCTTCCACTCTGTAGGTTGCCTGTTCACTCTGATGGTAGTTTCTTTTGCTGTGCTCTTTAGTTTAATTAGATACCATTTGTCAATTTTTGCTTTTGTTGCAATTGCTTTTGGCAATTTTTGTCATGAAATCTTTGCCTGTGCCTATGGCCTGAATGGTAGTGTCTAGATTTTCTTCTAGGGTTTTTATAGTTTTGAGTTTTACATTTAAGTATTATTTTTGACTACTGTTCTCATTGAGGAATAGCAGAAGGGTGATGCCACACTACGATAAAGAAGGGAGAGGAATATTTATTTATTTATTTATTTTGAGACAGAATCTCACCCTGTCACCCAGTCTGGAGTGCAGTGGCGCAATCTTGGCTCACTACAACTTCAGCTTCCTGGGTTCAAGCGATCCTTATGTCCCAGCCTCCCCAGTAGCTGGGATTACGGGTGTGTGCCACCACATCCAGCTAATTTTTTGTATTTTTAGTAGAGATGGGGTTGGCCAGGCTGGTCTCAAACTCCTGGTTTCAAGTGATCCACCCGCCTTGGCCTCCCAGAGTGCTGGGATTACAGGCATGAGCCACAGCGCCCGGCTGGGAGAGGGATTTTTAAAAGATTCCATGCTTTCCTCAGATCACCCCTTTCAGGACCCTTTTTATTTTCCCTATTGAAATTAGAATAGTCAATAGATGCTCTCAGAATTTGTCTATACTGTCATTAGCAATTGTATTTTACAATTTTCTTTCCAGGAGCAACAAAATTCAGAAGTTTTTCCTTTCTTTTAAACTCTTCTACAACTCTTAATTTTTGCTTCTCCAAAATCTGTATTCATTTTCTCTTGAGACAGGGGCTCACTCTGTTGCCCAGATTGGAGTGCAGTGGTGCAGTTATAGCTCACTGCAGCCTCGATCTCCTGGGCTCAAGTGATCTTCCTGCCTCAGGCTCTCATGTAGATGGGACCACAGACACGTGCCACTGTACTTGGTTAAATTTATTTATTTATTTATTTTTGAGATGGAGTCTCGCTCTGTCACCCAGGCTGGAGTGCAGTGGCATGATCTTGTCTCACTGCAACCTTCACTTCCTGGGTTCAAGCAATTATCCTGCCTCAGCCTCCAGAGCAGCTGAGATTACAGGCACGTGCCACTATGCCCAGCTAATTTTTGTTATTTTTAGTAGAGAAGGGGTTTCACCATGTTGGCCAGGCTAGTCTCAAACTCCTGACCTCAAGTGATCGGCCTGCCTTGGCTTCCCAAAGTGTTGCTATTACAGGCATAAGCCATCGCACCCGGCCTGTACTTGGTTAATTTTTAAAATTTTTTGTAGGGACGGGGTTGGGAGGGCATCTCGCCGTGTTGCCTAGGCTAATCTCGAACTCCTGGACTCAAGCGATTCTCCCACCTGGACGTCTTAATGTGCTGGGATTACAGGCGTGAGCCACTGTGCCTGACCTAGTATTCATATTTTGAACACACATGCCAGCGGTCTTAGTGGCACGTCCTTTGTGGCTCACAGCAGTGAAAATATTAATCTAATCAGTCAGTTAATTTCCACAGTAGAATGTAAAGTCCAAGAGCTTTCATGTTAACTACAACATTTTCGTGACACATTTTAGTAATGACAGGAGCAACTTTTTATGTTTGAATTTAGATAAATCTATATAAGAGAGAAAGTTTCACCCAACACCATTCCTTAATTCTTTTGCAATTTTGGAACAAAATGTTTCCAGAGTTGTTCTACTTTTTGTTGGTGCTGATGAAAAAACGCAAGTTTTAACTATGTGAAAATTGATGTTTAATACAATCTGAAACCATGGTTGTGTTAGATAATGACGTGAGCTGTCTAAAAGATAACTTTTTCTGATTAGAAAAGTACTCTTCCACTTTAACAGAAGAATTTCATGAAAATCTTCACACACAATAGAAGCCACAGAAGTGGCGGAACTGATGGTTTTGTTCATAAAGTCTGATTTCCTGCTGTAAAAAAGATTTATCCCACTTTTCCACTGAGTACAAAATGGCGTACGGTCAACTTTGTAAAACTACATGTTCTTCTCATACCTTTTGTACTCATTTTGATAGCAAAATAAAAATTGCATTTAAAATGTTTTCCCCGAACTCTTCAGACAACTGGAACTGTTGACAAATTTAGCCAGACTCACTCACACATACCCCAACCAGGACAGCCAGTGGAAGCATTCCATAGGCCCCCAGGCCTTCGGTTGGTGGGGAGTCACCCCATGCCTCCCTGCCTCCCACTCGACTTGTCTCCTCTGCGTTCTGGCTCCTGATGCTGCGTTTTCTCTCTCAAGTCTGGTCCTGCTCTTCCCCTTTGGTCTCCTTGAATGATCCCAGCTACCTCGGTCCTGGGCTCACCGGGCTCAGCTGACTTGGCCTTGCCCCTGGCTCACTCTGTTCCAGCTGCATCTTGCAGGTGCTCTGCACTGTCCTGGCTGAGGATGGAATCCCCAGCAATGAATTGTCTGGCCACTTGTCACTGAAACAGAGGTGCCAGGGACATGCCCTCCATTACAGGGATAGAGAAGAGATGGTTGTCAGGTCCCAGGGCCTGCCCTTGTTGGGGGTGCACACCGTCATCCCCCTGCAAGTATGTGCCCAAGCCGAGGAGAGGCTTGGGCAGCTCTTAGGTCCTGGACATCTGCTTTTGACCACCGAGCCTCTGTGGGGAGCCGTCTGCTGGACTTTCTGATGGACCTGTCCCATCCTAGTGCCACAGTGACATCTGATATGCCTCACTACCTGTGCTCAACAGACTGCCACCCGCCCTGTTTATCTAAGAGCCTTTCTTCCTCCACAGGCCACTCTATCGGATTTCCAATGGAGGCTGCAGTTTTATATAATTACAGCCTTCACTGAGTATTTTTTGTGTGCCAGGCACTGCACTAAGCATTTTGCACAGATAATCTCCTTATGCCTAATTAAAACCCTGTGAGGTAGGTACTATGTTCATCTCATTTCACAGATGAGGGAACAGAAGCTTCTAGAGTTTCTATCACTGGACAGTAGTTACCACAGTTTTCCAATTCGTGCCCAACAGCTAGACTGAATGACTCACCTGGCCCCACACAAAGCCATCATCCCCGAACAGGCCAGCTGTAAATCTGCCTCCCTGTATCCATAACATTCCATTCCTTGGACACTAGAGCTTCCATCTTTATTCCCACTGTGCCCCATCATAATGCCAGCTGCCTGTTAATATCTAGCAAGGCTTCTCCTTGCCCTAGTAGGACACAGCCCACTTCAGCTTTTTCTTTTTTTTTTTCTTGAGATGGCGTCTCACTCTGTCACCCAGGCTGGAGTGCAGTGGCGCAATCTCAGCTCACTGCAACCTCTGCCTCCTGGGTTCAAGCGATTCTCCTGCTTCAGCCTCCCGAGTAGCTGGGACAACAGGTGCATGCCACCACACCTGGCTAATTTTTGTATTTTTAGTAGAGGCTTCACTATGTTGGCCAGGCTGGTCTCAAACTCCTGACCTCAGGTGTTCCACCCGTCTTGGCCTCCCAAAGTGCTGGGATTACAGGCGTGAGGCCACCATGCACGGCCTTTAACAGCCCACTTCAGCTTTAAGGGAGGCCTATGGGATACCCTACAATATAGCCAACGGATGTTAGGCCCCAAGGAACAGAGTCAGAGAAAAGAGCCCAAGGTTCTTTTCCCTCTGCCCCCAACTGCTTCAGCTCTCCCAGTTGAAAATCAAGTCTACTTCTCGGCTCATGCAAGGTCACAGGCTTAATCAGTGCATGAAATTACATTGTCATTGATCTCTGTCCCAACAACATCTACCATCCTTGCTCATCTCCAGCCAGCCCCATTTCCTGATATCTGAGTTTCCTATTGCTGCTGTAACAAATTGCCACACATGGTCGGGCGCGGTGGCTCACGCCTGTAATCCCATCACTTTGGGAGGCCGAGGCGGGTGAATCAGGAGGTCAGGAGTTCGAGACCAGCTTGGCCAACATGGTGAAACCCCGTCTCTACTAAAAATACAAAAAATTAGCTGAGCGTGCTGGTGGGTGCCTGTCATCCCAGCTACTCAGGAGGCTGAGGCAGGAGAATCGCTTGAACCCAGGAGGCGGACGTTGCAGTGAGCCGAGATCGTGCAACTGCACACCAGCCCGGGAAACAGTGTGAAACTCTGCCTCAAAAACAAACAAACAAACAAACAAATTACCACACTTTTAGTGACTTAAAACAATAGGTTGGGTGCAGTGGCTCATGCCTGTGATCCCCACATTTTGGGAGGCTGAGGCAGGAAAATCACTTGAGGCGAGGAGTTCGAGACCAGCCTGGGTAACAGAGAGACCCTGTCACTACAAAAAAAAAAAAAAAAAAGACAAGAAAGAAAAACCAAAAAAGATATCCATTTATTATCTTACAGTTTGGGAAGTTAGAAGTCCTAACATCAAGGTGTAGGCTGTGTTCCTCTTTCTGGAGGCTGTAGGGGAGAATCCATTTTCTTGCTTTTTCCAGTTACATACTACCTGCATTCTGCATTCTTTGGTTGATGGCCCCTCCCTCCATCTTCAAAGCCAGCAGCATAGTGCCTTCAAATCTCTTTCTATTTCTCTCTTGGACCTCTGTTTCCACTATGACATCACCTCTGACTCTGGCCCTCTTGCCTCCCTCTCAGAAAGACTGTAATTATGCTGGGCCTAGCCAGGTAATCCAGGATGATCTCCTCATTGCAAGTTCCTTAACTTAATCACATCTGCAAAGTCCCTTTTGTCGCGTAAGGTAATATAGTCACAGGTTCTGGGGATTACCATACCTCCCTACCACTGTAGCCCAACCACCAGAAATAGGAAGCAAGACAACACGAGGAAGGAGGTACTTAGTTATGGCAGAGGCCCTGGCTAGCTCTATCTAATGTGGGAAGATGAGATGGACCAGAAAAATCTTGAGGAGGCCGGGCGCGGTGGCTCAAGCCTGTAATCCCAGCACTTTGGGAGGCCAAGACGGGCGGATCACGAGGTCAGGAGATCAAGACCATCCTGGCTAACATGGTGAAACCCCGTCTCTACTAAAAAATAAAAAATTAAAAAAAAAAACTAGCCGGCCGAAGTGGTGGGCGCCTGTAGTCCCAGCTACTCAGGAGGCTGAGGCAGGAGAATGGCGTAAACCCGGGAGGCGGAGCTTGCAGTGAGCTGAGATCTGGCCACTGCACTCCAGCCTGGGCGACAGAGCGAGACTCCGTCTCAAAAAAAAAAAAAAAAAAAAAAAAAAAAAAAAAAAAAAAAAAATTCTTGAGGAAACCTGCCTTCCTTCTCAGGAAAAGGCAAAGATCTTCTCTTTGACAAATTCAGAGCAGCTCTGATTCTGCCTTGCCCTGTCCAGCTGCCTAGGTGGGAGCAGACAGAGTGGTGGGGGTTGCTTTTAAACCAAGGGTAGGAGTTGCTCTTAAACCACTCTAAGGCCAGACATGGTGGCTCACGCCTGTAATCCCAGCACTTTGGGAGGCCGAGGCGGGCAAGTCACCTGAGGTTGGGAGTTCGAGACCAGCCTGACCAACATGGAGAAACCCTGTCTCTACTAAAAAATACAAAATTAGCTGGCATGGTGGCGCATGCCTATAATCCCAGCTACTCAGGAGGCTGAGGGAGGAGAATCGCTTGAATCCGGGAGATGGAGGTTGTGGTGAGCCGAGATCGTGCCATTGCACTTCAGCCTGGGCAATGAGAGCGAAACTCCGTCTCAAAAAAACCAACCAAACAAACAAAAAAACACTCTTGGCTGGGCGCGGTGGCTCACGCCGGTAATCCCAGCACTTTGGGAGGCCGAGGCAGGTGGATCACTTGAGGTCAGGAGTTCGAGACCAGCCTGACCAACATGGTAAAACTCCATCTCTACTGAAAACACACACACACACAAATTAGCTGAGTGTGGTAGCTCTCACCTGTAATCCCAGCTACTCAGGAGGCTGAGACAGGAGGATTGCTTGAACCCAGAAGGCGGAGATTGCAGTGAGCCGAGATCATACCACTGAACTCCAGCCTGGGCGGCAGAGTGAGACTCCATCTCAGAAAGGAAAGAAAAGAAAGAAATAAAGAAAAAGAGAGAAAGAAAGAAAGAGAGAAAGAAAGAAAGAAAGAAAGAAAGAAAGAAAGAAAGAAAGAACGAACGAACGAACCACTCTTATTGGTGGCCAATAAGGAAAGCCACCACTGCCACACACATGCCCACTGCAGTCCCTTCCAGCTTCTGCCCCTTGGACTTGCCTTGCTTTTCTTTCTTTCTCTCTTTCTGTCTTTCTTTTTTCTGTCTTTCTTTCTTTCTTTCTTTCTTTCTTTCTTCTTTCTTTCTTTTTCTCTCTTTCTTCTTTCTCTTTTTCTTTCTTCTTTCCTTCTTTCTTTCTGTTTTTTTTTTTTTTTTTTTTTTTTTTTGAGACGGAGATTGTTCTATCGCCCAGGCTGGAGTGCAATGGTGTGATCTTGGCTCACTGCAACCTCCGCCTCCTGGGTTCAAGCAATTCTCCTGTCTCAGCCTCCTGAGTAGCTGGGACTACAGGTGCCTGCCACCATGCCCAGCTAATTTTTGTATTTTTAGTAGAGACGAGGTTTCACCATATTGGTCAGGCTGGTCTTGAACTCCTGACCTCAAGTGATCCACCCGCTTCAGCCTCCCAAAGTGCTGGGATTACAGGCGTGGGCCACTGTGCCTGGCCTATTTTATTTTTATTTTTTTACATTTTTTAAAATTTTACTTTAAGTTCCAGGATACATGTGTAGAACGTGCAGGTTTGTTACATAGGTATACATATGCCATGGTGGTTTGCTGCCCCATCAACCCGTCATCTAGGTCTTAAGCCCCACATGCATTAGGTATTTGTTCTAATGCCCTCCCTCCCCTTGTCCCCCGCCCCTCTTTCTATTTTTTTTTTTTTTTTTTTTTTTTGTTTAATTTTTTGAAGCAAGAGTCTGGCTCTCTGTCACCCAGACTGGGTGACAGAGTGGTGACAGACTGGTGAGCCACCGCATCCTGCTGCCTTTTAAGTTTTTATTTAAATGTCTTTTAAGTCACTTTTAACTTATTCCTCTCCAGTTCCCATCTCTTCTTTTCTCTACAATTGAACTGTCAAAGCGTCTGAGCCACTTTGTCCTGTAGGGTTTCCCGTAGTCTAGCTGTGACTGATTCATAGCCATAGCCATGTGTGGTTCAGCCATGTTCCTCTGACCTCCATTGCGGGAGGTTTTGGCTATGAAAAGGAGGGGCCAGGCGCGGTGGCTCACGCCTGTAATCCCAGCACTTTGGGAGGCCGAGGCGGGCAGATCACTTGAGGTCAGGAGCTCGAGATCAGCCTGGCCAACATGGCAAAACCCTGTCTCTACTAAAAATACAATAAAAATTAGCCGGGCATGGTGGCATGCGCCTGTAGTCCCCAGCTACTCAGGAAGCTGAGGAGGGAGGATCTCTTGAATCCGGGAGGCAGAGGTTGCAGTGAGCTGAGATCGTGCCGCTGCACCCCAGCCTGGGCAACAGAGTGAGACTCTGTCTCAACAATAACAAAAAACAAAAAGAAAAGGAGGGCTGGCAAACTTGACTTGATCACCTCAACAGTTCATCCATGGCTTTTCCCCAGAAACCTTGTGGATGGGGCTGGTGCATATTTACCTCTCCATGGTTGCGGTGGCATCTGCTTCTTCAGCTTGGTCAATAGGCTCCCAGCATGCCCCACTTCTTTCCTAGAACTCCCTCCTGGTGGCCCTGCCCCATACTTGGCATGTCCAGTGATAATCTCAGGGCCCAGGAGACCTTGCCCCGAGTCACGGTCTCCTAACTTCATTCCCACCTCTGGCTGGCTTCAGTAAGGTTGTAGAGGAAGAAGCCAGACTCTCTCCACAAAAGATGCTGAAGACCCCGTCTGGGGATGGGGCCTGTCTTCCCACAAAAGAACTATCTATATGCCAGCAGTAGTACTGCCTCTGGCAAGTTGCTTCGAAAGTGATCCTGGATCTCGGGAAGCGCCGGTGACTGTCCAGAAGGTTCTTTATCGTAGTCTTTTCCTCCCCTGGCCTGGGTGGGCCTACAACATGGGCTTCCCCAGGTGGCAAAGGAAGCTCCAAATCCACTATTGCCCTAGGCCTAAGGCTAAAGGGCCCTGCCCTGGGCCCCATGCTTTGGAGGCTGCCACACGCCACAAAAGCATGCGGAATACGTGTAGTAGAGATTGCCTGGGCACCTCTGCTATTTTGGGATCCAGTGGTCAGTTTTCCCTATAACCCTGAGCTATGCCCTTCTCGGGATAGCCACTTCTATAACTAACATTGCTCAGACCCCAGGGAAATACTTCTGCACAGCAGTTGCCTTATGTTCTTGAAACAAAAGGCAGCTATTTATGGATGCTGTGAAGGTTTGTGGGCTGTGCCTCTGCAGATATTGGAGATGACCCATAATTCAGAGTGTGGGGGAGGATTTCAGCTGCAGAAGGCTTAGGTGAAAGGAAAGACAAATTAAGTTGTCAAACTCTTCCTTTCAGATAGCATGAATGTGAGAGATTCACACGTAACCAAATGCCATTTCCCACTGATGCTGTGTGTCCATATTTTTGCTTCTATTTGTGTTCCAATTTTGTGGTTCTGGAGGTACCACATGGTAGCTAAGCAACACTAGAAGACATTAAACATTTCATATTTCTTAGATGTATGTATGTGCATGTTATACACACACACATGCTGCTAATATACAGGGAGCATGATATCAGTTCTTTACAATGGAATCTGAATGGACGTTGAACACTGATAAATGCAAAACTTTCTTTTCTTTTTTTTTTTTTTTTTTTTTGAGATGGAGTCTTGCTCTGTCACCCAGGCTGGAGTGCAGTGGCCGGATCTCAGCTCACTGCAAGCTCCTCCTCTCGGGTTCACGCCATTCTCCTGCCTCAGCCTCCCGAGTAGCTGGGACTACAGGCACCCGCCACTTCGCCCGGCTAGTTTTTTTTTGTATTTTTTAGTAGAGATGGGGTTTCACCGTGTTAGCCAGGATGGTCTCGATCTCCTGACCTCGTGATCCACCCGTCTCGGCCTCCCAAAGTGCTGGGATTACAGGCTTGAGCCACCGCGCCCGGCCAAAACTTTCTATATTTATAAAAACATGTAACAAGATTTAATTACATTTTCAAATAGCTAAATAAAATTTCAGCTTGATTTAGGTCATTTTGACTTTAAGTTCTGAGGTATACATTTTAAGTAGTCAGATATTAAATGGGGCCTTGCAAATGTGGGGGCTGGGTCAGACCTTGACCTTGTGCTCCAAGCTATAAGACAGCCCTGGATAATTTCTCTTTCTTTCTTTTCTTTCTTTCTTCCTCCCTCCCTCACTCCCTCCCTCCCTTCCTTCCTTCCTTCCTTCCTTCCTTCCTTCCTTCCTTCCTTCCTTCTTTCCTTTCTTCCTTCCTTCCTTTCTTGGTGTTTCACTCTTGCTGCCCAGGCTGGAGTGCAGTGGGGCACTCTAGGCTCACTGCAACCTCTGCCTCCCAGGTCCAAGTGATTCTCCTGCCTTGGCCTCCTGAGTAGCTGGGATTGATTACAGGCGCTCACCACCACGCCCGGCTAATGTTTTGTATTTTTAGTAGAGAAAGGGTTTCATCATGTTGGCCAGCCTGGTCTCGAACTCCTGACCTCAGGTGATCCGTCCGCCTCGGGCTCCCAAGGCGGGGATTACAGGTGTGAGCCACCTCCCCCAACCAGACCTGGATAATTTCAAATGCTTTCTTTAAAGCTCAAGGCTCAGTCTAGCCATTCTACTTTGAGAATGCCACTGTTTCCTCCTTTCTTCTTTTTTGCCGATATTGCTATTATGAACACAGATTACTTGATTAATTACAATCCTAAAAACTTTCTACTGTTTATAACTCTTCTTGGTTGGGAGTCTGATTCATATGAACCCCAATACATTTTAAGAGAATTGATCCAGTCATTCAATGACTATTTACTGAGTGCCTGCAAAGTGCTAGGCACATTTCTGGGAGCCAGGGTGACAGCAGCAAAGCTTTAATTCTCTGAAATAAAATATTTATAATTCTATCCGAAAAACATCCAGAGAGGACTGTAGGATGAAGCCAAAGGGAAGATGGTTGGGAATGAGGAGAAGCAGGAATGGGAGGTAGACTCAACTCTGAATTGATTTGGGATTAGTTTATTTTGTCTTATACCTATGTCTCACTACCTATGAAACAATTTCAGTATGTTGTACATAAGTTTATGCAACGAACCACATTTTAAATGGATAATTAGTAATATTACAATGAAATGGAATAATTTTTGAAATAGGTTTCTGGGACATAGTGTAACTGCCCAAGGGGTTCACTCTGCCTGCTGCCTAGACAGAGCCTATTTATCAAGGCAGGGGAATTGCAATAGAGAAAGAGTAATTCACGCAGAGCCAGCTGTGTGGGAGACCCCAGTTTTATTATTGTTCAAATCAGTCTCCCCAAGCCTTTGGGGAGCAGATGTTTTTTTTGGTTTTGTTTGTTTGTTTGTTCTGGTTGGTTTTTTTGGTTTTTTTTTTTTTTTTTTTTTTTTTTTTTTTTTGAGACAGAGTTTAGCTTTTGTTGCCCAGGCTGGAGTGCAATGGCGCGATCTTGGCTCACCGCAACCTCTGCCTCCTAGATTCAAGTGATTCTCCTGCCTCGGCCTCCCGAGTAGCTGGGATTACAGGCATGTGCCACCATGCCTGGCTAGTTTTTTATTTTTAGTAGAGATGGGGTTTCTCCATGTTGGTCAGGCTGGTCTCGAACTCCTGACCTCAGGTGATCTGCCCGCCTCGGTCTCCCAAAGTGCTGGGATTACAGGCGTGAGCCACTGCACCTGGTCGGGCTGGGGAGCAGAGTTTTTAAGGCTAACTTGGTGGGTGGGTGGGGAGACAGTGAGCCAGGAGTGCTGATTGGTCGGGGATGAAATCATAGGGAGTCGAAGCTGTCTTCTTGCACTGAGTCAGTTCCTGGGTGGGGACCACAGGATCTGATGAGCCAGTTTATAAACTACAAACTAAGTTTCTTCCAAAGTTAGTTCAGCCTACGCCCAGGAATGAACAAAGACAGCGTGGAGGTTAGAAGCAAGATGGAGTCGGTTAAGTTAGATCTCTTTCACTATCTCAGTCATAATTTTGCGAAGGCGGTTTCAATAGGAATACTTGTGTTTAAAAATACATTTAAGAAAAGCTTCGGGCTAGGTGCAGTGGCTCACGCCTGTAATCCCAGCTCTTTGGGAGGCTGAGGCGGGTGGATCACCTGAGGTCAGGAATTCAAGATCAGCCTGGTCAACATGATGAAACCCCATCTCTACTAAAACAAACAAACAAACAAACAAAAAACCAAAAATTAGCCTGGCATGGTAGTGCACGACTGTAACCCCAACTACTAGGGAGGCTGAGGCAGGAGAATTGCTTGCATCCAGGAGGCAGAGGTTTCAGTGAGCCGAGATCATGCCACTGCACTCCAGCTTGGGTGACAGAGCAAGACTGCATCTAAAAAAAAAAAAAGAAAAGAAAAAAAAGAAAAGCTTCAAGAAGTTGGGTGCAGTGGCTCATGCCTGTAATCCCAGCACTTTGGGAGGCCGAGGCCGGTGGATTACTTGAGGCCAGGAATTTGAGACCAGCCTGGCCAACATGGTGTAACCCCATCTCTATTAAAAATACAAAAATTAGCCGAGTGTCATAGCACGCACCTGTAATCCCAGCTACTTGGGAGGCTGAGGCGCAAGAATCGCTTGAACCTGGGAAGTAGAGGTTACAGTGAGCCGAGATCACACCACTACACGTCAGCCTGGGCAGCAGATCAAGACACCGTCTCAAAAACAAAACAAAACAACTTCAAGAATAATCAAAATCAGCTTAATTCACAGGCTCGCAGGGGTAGAAGACCAAGAGTCACCTTCCCTAAGTGAGAAGTCCTCTGCAGATTTTGCATTGGTAGGCAATCTCAGCTTCTTGCACAGAGAAGGTTCTAGATGAAGCAGAGAACTTGCCAGCTGCTGAAATAGAATAGAATTCAGAGCTGAAAAGGACAGGGAGGGTGGAGACACCTGGCTAGCAGGAAGAACAAAGTTCAGTCCAAGCCCAATGCCCTTTCCTGGCCAGCTGCCAAACCGCTAGCCTTGGCATTCTAAACTTTAATATTTAGTAAAATGGTCTCAAATTGAAGAGAGCGTCTTTTCTGTTGGAGGAGTGGAAAATGATGTTATTCAGTCAGGCCAAGGTTAGCAACGCCCTCTCTGCCCCTACCTGGCAGGAAAGAGACAAGGAAGGTCTCAAAGATGGGTGCCTTGCTACTTTCCTGCAGGCTTTGGGTCAGGTTTGACTAAGCTATCATTAGCTGTTTCCTGGTTGACATTCAGCTGTAGCCATGGTGGCACTTCCCAGGCAAGCACTGATTTTTCCTCATGTTTGTAAAACTGGGGCAAACTTGGTAAACTTACTCTTGCCAAAGTTCTGGATGCTTACTTGCTTTTTGAATTTTTTTTTTTTTTTTTTTTGTCTCGCTCTGTGGCCCAGGCTGGAGTGTAATGGCGCGATCTCGGCTTACTGCAACCTCCGCCTCCCAGGTTCAAGCAATTCTGCTGCCTCAGCCTCCCAAGTAACTGGGTGCCCACCACCACACCTGGCTAATTTTTTGTATTTTAATTTTAATTTAATTTTATTTTTTGAGACAGAGTCTCACTCTTGTTGCCCAGGCTGGAGTGCAATGGCACAGTCTCGACTCACTGCACTCTCCACCTCCTGGGTTCAAGTGATCCTCCTGCCTCAGCCTCCCAAGTAGCTGGCATTACAGGTGCCCACCACCACGCCCAGTTAATTTGTTTTGTTTTGTTTTGTTTTGAGATGGAGTTTCGCTCTTGTTGCCTGGGCTGGTGTGCAATGGTGTGACCTCGGCTCATCACAACTTCCGCCTCCTCGGTTCAATTGATTCTCCTGCCTCAGCCTCCCGAGTAGTTGGGATTACAGGCATGCGCCATCACGCCCAGCTAATTTTTGTATTTTTAGTAGAGACAGGTTTCTCCATGTTGGTCAGGCTGGTCTCGAACTTCCAACCTCAGGTGATCCCCCCGCCTCGGCCTCCCAAAGTGCTGGCATTACAGGCATGAGCCACCATGCCCGGCCTAGTTTTTTGTATTTTTAGTAGAGATGGAGTTTCTCCATGTTGGCCAGGCTGGCCTTGAGCTCCTAAGCTCAGGTGATCCACCGGCCTCGGCCTCCCAAAGTGTTGGGAGTACAGGCGTGAGCCACCGCGCCCGACCTTGAATTCATTTTGACATGATCAAGATCCCATAGCCAGTATCCATCTTAGATCTGGGCAAGAGGCCAGGTCACACATTTCAAAAAGCCCCACATGTCACAAACATACACAAAAATGCATTTATAGACGAACACATGGGCATTCTAGTCTCAGGAGCAAGTAGTCTGCGTTGGCCCAGCCTGGCCCATGATTGTTTAGGCCCCAGGGAAACACTTCTCCACAGGTCTTGTTCTGTGCCCTTCAAGCAAAAGGTAACCATGGCCAGATAATGTGGAGATTTGTGAATTGCGCTGGTGAAGAGGTCAGAGGTAGACAACACTTTACAGTGTGAGGAGGAGTTTCTGAGAAATGGAAGTGCTTGGTCAGAGAAAAGACAACATTGACCCTGTCAGCTCCTTCCTCTCAGATCTTTGGTTGGGGCTTCTCCCAGTGGTTCTGAGGGTCCATTTTCTCGCTTCTTTTAGAATCTCAAAATTCATGGGCTGGGCGTGGTGGCTCATGCCTGTAATCCCAGCACTTTGGGAGGCCAAGGGAGGTGGATCACTAGAGGTCAGAAGTTCAAGACCAGCCTGGCCAACATTGTGAAACCCTGTCTATACTAAAAATACAAAAATGAGCCGGACGTGGTGGTGCACTCCTGTAGTCCCAGCTACTCAGGAGGCTGAGGCAGGAGAATCACTTGAACCTGGGAGGCGGAGGTTGCAGTGAGCTGAGATGGCATCACTGCACTCCAGCCTGGGCAACAGAGTGAGACTCCATCTCAAAAAAAAAAAAAGAGAATCTCAATTCATGGTTCCGGAAGTACTCATAAATTAGAATGATTTTTCCAACATGGCCGCTCAGGAATATTTGGTAATATTAAACAATTTAAACAATTTATATTACTCTTGCTTTGGTATATATGTAGATCTGGACCTAATGTGTGAAAGGTGAGACCAGTTTTTAATATTGTTTTATTGTTACAAAATACTTAATAAGAATTACATTAAAAATAAATTTAAAATGTGCTGGGCACAGTGACTCACGCCTGTAATCCCAGCTCTTTGCGAGGCCAAAGCAGGTGGATCACTAGAGGTCTGGAGTTCGAGACCAGCCTGACCAACATGGTGAAAAAATACAAAAATTCAAAAATTAGCCAGGCCTAGTGGCACATGCCTGTAATCCTAGCTACTCGGGAGGCTGAGGCAGGAGAATCGCCTGAACCTGGGAGACGGAGATTGCAGTGAGCTGAGATCAGGCCACTGCACTCCAGCCTGGGCAACAGAGTGAGATTTTATCTCTAAATAAATAAATAAATAAATAAATAAATAAATAATGTCAGCTTTATTTAAATAATTTAGATAAAAATTTGATGTTTTATATTTGCTATTTAATTATAATTTTTTATTGTAATAAGATACACGTAAGATTTACCATCTTAATCATTTTAAGTGTACAGTTTAATGGTGTTAAGTACACTTGTGTGCAACCATCTGCACCATCAATCTCTAGAACTCTTTCCATCTGGCAACAGTGAAACTCTGTACCCATGAGACCAAGGGTCCGAACCCCTGGGCCACAGACCAGTACAAGTCTGTGGCCTGGTAGGAGTTGGGCAGCATAGGAGGAGGTGAACAGCTGGCGATCGAGCATTACTGCTCTGATTCCTTTCAGATCAGCAGCAACATTAGATTCTTATAGGACTGCAAACTCTACTGTGAACTGCACACAAACCCTACTGTGAACTGCACGTGTGAGGGATCTAGGTTGCACACTCCTTATGAGAATCTAATGCCTGATGATCTGCAGTGGAACAGTCTCATCCCTAAACCATCCCTCAACCCATCTGTGGGAAATTTGTCTTCCATGAAAACGGTCCCTGGTGCCAAAAATTTGGGGACTGCTGCATTAGACAATAACTCCTCATTTCCCCTACCCTCAGCCCCTGGAAACCACTACCATTTACTTTTAATACATAATTTGGAATATTTTCTTTTTTTTTTTTTTTGAGATGGAGTTTCGTTGTGTCACCCAGGCTGGAGTGCAGTGGTGCAATCTCTGCTCATTGCAACCTCTGCCTCTTGGGTTCAAGCGATTCTTCTACCTCTGCCTCCCGAATAGCTGGGACTACAGTAGTGCGCCACCACATCCAGCTAATTTTTGTATTTTTAGTAGAGATGGGGTTTCACCATATTGGCCAGGCTGGTCTGGAACTCCTGTCCTCATGATCCGCCCACCTTGGCCTCCCAAAGTGTTGGGATTACAGGCGTGAGCCACCGCACCCAGCCTATTTTGAATATTTTCAAAGGGAATTTTGTTTTTTGAGACAAGGTCTTGCTCTGTCACCCTGGCTGAGTGCAGTGGCATGGTCACAGCTCAGTGCAGCCGCCACCTCTCAGGCTCAAGTGATCCTCCCACCTCAGCCTCCCAAGTAGCTGGGACTACAGGCAGCACCACCATGCCAGGCTAATTTTTAAAGTTTCCTCTTGCTATGTTGCCCAGGCTGGTCTCAAACTCATGGCATCAAGTGATCCTCCCTTCTCAGTCTCCCAAAGTGCTAGAATTACAGGCATGAGTCACCATACTGAGCCAAAAATATTTTTGCAACATAAATAATTTAAATATTTTGATTTTTCCTACTTGCTTTATTATTATTATTATTATTTGGGTTTTTTTTTTTTTTTTTTTTTTTGAGACAGAGTCTTGCTCTGTTGCCCAGGCTGGAGTGCAGTAGCATGATCTCGGCTCACTGCAACCTCTGCCTCCCGGATTCAAGTGATTCTCATGCCTTAGCCACCTGAATAGCTGGGACTACAGGCACGTGCCACCACGTCCAGCTTATTTTCGTATTTTTAGTAGAGATGGGGTTTCGCCATGTTGCCCAGGCTGGTCTCAAACTCCTGATCTCAGGCGAACCGCCCACCTTGGCCTCCCAAAGTGCTAGGATTACAGGCATGAGCCACCTTGTCCAACCCCTACCTGCTTTAGATTAAATTTTTTATGTAAATATATTTAAAATGTGTCAAATTTTAATAAAATCTAAATTTTATTTTAAAATCCTTTAGATAATTACTATGACCAGATCAGAAATCATGTGAAATTTTTTATTGTAGTAGCATAATTTGTGATTGTGTAAAATGAAGACAATAAAATAAGCTTTATGGACTACATATGCTAATATATGAATTAGGTGTATCTTTATTTTATTACTCACCCAAACTTCTAGAATACACAGACATGCACAAACATAACTGATTCCAGTAGTCTTTGATATTTTACTGACTTTCAGTCAGTCATTGTGGAGGTGTATTTATTTGTCAAGATATGAGAATAGAACACGTTTTATTTATTTAAAAGTTTGTTAGTTTGGTGTATAATCTTAAAATCTTTAAGGCGGGGCGTGGTGGCTCATGCCTGCAATCTCAGCACTTTGAGAGGCTGAGGCGGGTAGATCACTTGAGACCAGGAGTTCGAGACCAGCCTGGCCAATGTGATGAAACCCCGTCTCTATTAAAAATACAACAATTAGCCGGGCGTGGTGGCAGGCACCTGTAATCCCAGCTACTTGGGATGCTGAGGTGGGAGAATCGCTTGAACCTGGAAGGCGAAGGTTGCAATGAGCTGAGATTGCACCACTGCATTCCAGCCTGGGCCGCAGAGTGAGACTCCGTCTCAAAAAATAAATTAATTAAAAAGAACTCATGGGGCGCGGTGGCTCACGCCTGTAATCCCAGCACTTTGGGAGCCCGAGGGGGGCAGATCACTTGAGGTCAGGAGTTTGAGACCAGCCTGGCCAACATGGTGAAACCCCGTCTCTAGTAAAAACACAAAAATAAGCCAGGTGTTGTGGCAGGCGCCTGTAATCCCAGCTACTCAGGAGGCTGAGGTGGGAGAATCACTTGAACCTGGGAGGTGGAGTTTGCAGTGAGCCGAGATTGTGCCACTGCACTCCAGCCTGGACAACAAGAGCGAAATTCCGTCAAAAAAACCAAACAAACAAACAAACTTTAGATATATGGGTATAAGGGGCCTCCTTTTGTATTCCTGTCCCGGACAGTTTAAAGTTGCCAAATTGAGCAAATAAAAATATAGATGTCCAGTTAAATTTGAATTTCAAATAAGCAAGGCATAACTTTTCTAGTGTTAGCATGTTTCATGCAATATTTGAAACACACTAAAAAGTTACTTATCTGAAATTCAAATTTACTGGGCATCCTCGAATTTATCTGGAAATCTTACCCGGATTCTTCAAATGTAAGGAGCAGACTTGCCTGCAGTCTGCCCTCATGGGCTGAGAATTCTTACTGTAATTCAACTTTGTGTAACCTGATAGAGTTTTCTTTTAGTCTTCTTCATTGCAAAGTATAAAACAAAGAAGTGTCTAAAACTTACATGTGTGGTTTAACAGATGTTTCTAGAGTGAGCACCCATATCAGCAACATCCAAACCAAGAAATACATCGCCCACACCTTGGAAATCCCCCAGGAGTCCCTCTTGATCACAGTTCCCATCTTTCCTCTAAAAATAATCCCTCTCTTGACTTTTTTTATTTTTATTTTTGAAACAGAGTCTCGCTCTCGTTGCCCAGGCTGGAGTGCAATGGTGTGATCTTGGCTCACCACAACCTCCGCCTCCTGGGTTCAAGGGATTCTCCTGCCTCAGCCTCCCAAGTAGCTGGGATTACAGGTGCCTGCCACCATGCCCGACTAATTTTGTATTTTTTAGTAGAGACAGGGTTTCTCCATGTTGGTCAGGCTGATCTCGAACTCCTGACCTCAGGTGATCCACTCACCTTAGGATTACAGGCATGAGCCACCGGGCCCGGCATCTCTTGACTTTTATACTTTAACCACTCATGTGTGCATTCTTTGTGTTTGAGTTTTAGAGAAGTAAGTCATACTGTATGCATTTTTTGGCTTTTTGGGGAGGTCTAAACACTATATGTTGTGTCTTGTAGCTCTAATTTGTTCACTCTCATTGTAGTATAGCATTCCACGTTATGGATACTGCAAAGAGACAAGATCTTGCTCTATCACTCAGGCTGGAGTGCAATGTCGTGATTATAGCTCACTACAGCCTTGAAATCCCGGGCTCAAGCAATCCTCCTTCCTCAGCCTCCTGAGTAGCTTGGACTGCAGGTGCACACCACCTCATCCAGCAGATATTACATAATTTATTGATCCTTTCTTCTGTTGGACAGTTAAGGTATTTCCACTTTGGAGCACCTATAACTAATGCTACCATGACTCATGACTTTTTTTTTTTTTTTTTTTTTTTTTTTTTTGAGATGGAGTCTCACTCTTGTCACCCGGACGAATGCAGTGGTGCGACCTCAGCTCACCACAACCTCTGCCTCCCAGGCTCAAGCGATTCTCCTGCCTCAGCCTCCTGAGTAGCTGAGATTACAGGCATGCCCCACCACTGCCATGTTAATTTTCGTATTTTTAGTAGAGACGGGGTTTCACCTTGTTGGCTAGGCTGGTCTTGAACTCCTGATCTGAAATGATCCACTTGCCTCAGCCTCCTAAGGTGCTGGGATTACAGGGGTGACCACCGCACCCGGCCCTACCATGATTGTTTCTGAACGTGTATCCTAGTGCACACATGTCAGGATTTTGCTAGGAACACTCTAGATTTTAGATTACCTAACTCTGGAGATTAAATAAACATCCAAATAAAATGCATTGTACAAATCGAAAGTCTGTGCTTCAGAGGCACATGAATGGAAACAAAAATGAAAAATTCTAGAAGATTTCATTTTACCTAATTCAATAAAAAAACTATTATTATAGTTTAAACCAGAAAAGTGTCACTTTCATGTATACATGAGAATATAGATTTCCATCCCCTTTTGCTTCTTCTACTTAAGTTTAGATAGCCTGTGTTTTAGTTTGTGGATTTCTGAAGTTCCCAGTCTTAGGGAAAGTGGAATACAAAGTAGTCATCTTCAATTTTCTTGGTCGTCCTTTTATCTTGCCAGTTTTGTGACATCCATTTGCTTGTTATGTCAACTCAGCTGAATTCGCCTATAATTATGGTGTCTGCGTGCAGGAAGCAAGGCTGGAAGACAAGGCAGAAACAACTCCTGCTGACCCAGATCAATTTTTTCCAAGTGAAATCTCTGCAATTAGGCCAGTAATGGTATTTTCCTGGAGAAAGAATTGAGTGAATTTAGGAAAAGAGTTTTAAAGCTCAACATGCATGTGTTGGGGGCAATTCAGATGCAAGATAATTGAAGAGTTTGTTTCAGTATTTACTCATCCCTTTCTGTAAGAAACTTATTTTCAGTAACACCAACCCTGTCTTTTGGGAGGAGGAGCTCCCCTCAAGAGGGAGGAAAAGAGGGAGGAATAGAAAAGTTTTAGAAACACAGAGGATATATACGTGTGTGTATATATATACACACACACGCATGTATATATATACACACACGTATATATATGTGTGTGTGTGTGTGTATATATACACATATATATATGGAAAGCCTTTTAAAACAAGTTTCAAAACTCAGAATCCACAAAGCAAAAAATTGGTAGTTTTGATTATATAAAATTTAAAATGTCTATATGACTAAAAGTACCCTAAAGACAAAAGATAAATACAGATCAGAAAGAAAACAAAACAACCTTTGAAATACACATGGTAGTATATAGATTAGTTTCCTGAGTATACAAGGAGCTCTTTCTTTTTTTTTTTTTTTTTGAGATGGAGTCTCTCTCTGTCTCCCAGGCTGTAATGCAGTAGCCCAGTCTCGGCTCATTCATTGCAACCTCTGCCTCCTGGGTTCAAGCGATTCTCCTGTCTTAGTCTCCTGAGTAGCTGGGATTACAGGCACCTGCCACCATGCTCGGCTAATTTTTGTCTTTTTTGTGGAGACGGGGTTTTGCCATGTTGGCCAGGCTGGTCTTGAACTCCTGACTGCAAGTGATCTGCCCACCTCAACCTCCCAAAGTGCTGGGATTACAGGCCTGAGTCAGCACGCCCAGCAGAGCTCTCTTCATGAGAAAAAGGAACAATAATCCGGCAGAAAATGGGCAAAAGTCAGGGACCAGTAGTTTACAAAATAATGAAATACAAGAGACTAATAAATATGTGATAAGATGCTAGATACAATTCCTAACTAAATAAATGCAAATTAAAACTCTCTTAGTTTGGCTGGGCATGGTGGCTCATGCCTGTAATCCCAGCACTTTGGGAGGTCAAGACGGGCAGATCATAAGATCAGGAGATCAAGACCATCCTGGCTAACACAGTGAAACCCTGTCTCCACTAAAAATACAAAAAATTAGGCGTGATGGCACGCACCTGTAGTCCCAGCTACTCGGGAGGCTGAGGTGGGAGAATCGCTTGAACTCTGGAGGTGGAAGTTGCAGTGAGCTGAGATCGCGCCATTGCACTCCAGCCTGGGTGACAGAATGAGATTCTGTCTCAAAAAAAACAAAAAATGAAAATAGCTCAAGTATCCATCTACAGGAGACTAGATAAACAAACTGTGGTCTATTCATACAGGGGAATCACACAATAGGATACTGCATGTGTGAATATGAATAATATGAATACCCTATCATGTGAATATGGATATATCATACAGAGAAATTCATACAGAGGAATTCATACAGAGGAATTCATACAGTGGAATACTCGCTATTCAGCAATAAGAATGAACAAACTACATGCCAACAGCATGGATAATCACACAGATGTAACCCTGAGCAAAATAAACCATCCACAAAAGAAGATGTACTTTTTTTGTTTTGTTTTGTTTTTTTGAGACTGAGTCTCACTCTGTCGCCCAGGCTGGAGGGCAGTGGCATGATCTCGGTTCACTGCAAGTTCCGCCTCCCGGGTTCACACCATTCTCCTGCCTCAGCCTCCCAAGTAGCTGGGACTACAGGCGCCCGCCACCACACCCAGCTAATTTTTTCTATTTTTTAGTAGAGACGGGGTTTCACCATGTTAGCCAGGATGGTCTCGATCTTCTGACCTGGTGATCCGCCCGTCTCGGCCTCCCAAAGTGCTGGGATTACAGGAGTGAGCCACCGCGCCCAGCCAAGATGTACAGTTTATTCTATTTATGTATAGAAACTGGGAAACTAATTTGTGGTGTTGGAAGTCAGGATTGTGATTATCTAAGGGACTGGGTGGGATTTGATGGGAATGGGGTCCACTGGTGGGGGACACAGGGGCTTTTGGGGTTAGGGCCCCATGGGTCATGCTTATTTTGCAGAAATTCATGGAGCTGTATCTTATGATGTGTGCCCTTTTCCCTATCCAGATTGCATTTCAACAAAAAGTTCAAAACCAAATCCAGTTAATATAAAGAATAAACAAATAGAAGGTGGCCATTGGCTAGGTTGTGCTGGTGGTGCTGGGCAGAGCTGGGGCAGGCTGGTGGGTGCCTATGTTGTCCCAGCCTAATGGTGCCCTGTTGGCAGCAGCTCCCCAACCCCCATGCCCTGCAACCTCCAAGCAGGGCAGGCCTGGGCACATTTTTTTTTTGCACTGAAGCTCCAAAAGCTCAAAGCCCTGGTATGAGCTCCCAAATAAAACCCGAGCAGGGTACACTCCCCTCACATGCATGACCTTAGCGTCTGCTGCTTAGCATTGCGTTAAAAAAACAAAAAACAAAACTGCATTGATATCTCCTGGAACCCGAAGTGGTGAGCAGGGCTTTCCAGTGGGGACAGGGCCTCCTTGGCAGCCAGGACAGCAGTGTCTTTCTATTGCAGGCAAGATGCAGAAGTGCAAGTTCGAACAGGAGCTGCTGGCTTCTTGGCAGAGACGCTTAATTAGCTTCCTGCAGAAGGTGGTTTCATTTTTAACATTCGAAAAAGTTATTTAAGCAATTTTCTGTAACAAAGAATCTAATGAAATACAATCTTGTTGTTTAATCCATTTCTATATAGCAGTGGCTCTAAAGTGTGGTTCATGAAGCTTTGGGGACTCCTGAGACCCTTTTGGGGGTCTCATGAGGTTAAAACTACTTTCATAATAATACTAAGATATCGTTTGCCTTTTTCACAGTCATTCTCCCTCCAGTATACGGTGGCATTTTCCAGGCGCAGTATGATGTTTCCTATCACAACAGACTGAAGGGAGATGCACAGAGAGAATCCAGCTGTCTTCTATTAAGTCAGATATGAGAGATTTGCAAAAATCAAAAATAGTGCCACTCTTCTGGCTAATTACTTTTGGTTTGGAGAACATATTTTTCATAAAAATATTTTTTTGTTAATATATAATAGATTTATTATTCTTATTTATTTATTTTTTTGAGACTGGGTCTTGCTCTGTTGCCCAGGCTGGAGTGCAGTGGCACGATCATAGCTCACTGCAGCCTCCAACTCCTGGGCTCAAGTGATCCTACTGCCTCAGCCTCTCAAGGAGCTAGGACTACAGGCACACAACACTGCACCTGGCTAATTTTGTTGTTGTAGAGACAGAGTCCTGCAATGTTGCCCAGGCTGGTCTCAAACTCCTGGCTGGGCTCAAGAGATCCTCCCTCTTTGGCCTCCCAAAGTGCTGGGATTAGAGGCATGAGCCACTGTACCTGGCATATTCTTACTTTAAATGAATTAATGAATACATTATTTTATTTTATTTTATTTTTTTTGACGGAGTCTTGCTCTGTTGCCCAGGCTGGAGTACAATGGCACAATCTTGGCTCACTGCAACCTCCGCCTCCCGGGTTCAAGCAATTCTTCTGCCTCAGCCTCCTGAGTGGCTGGGATTACAGGCGCACCCCAGCATGCCTGGCTAATTTTTGTATTTTTAGTAGAGGCAGGGGCTTCACCATGTTGGCCAGGCTGGTCTCGAACTCCTGACCTCAGGTGACCCACCTGCCTCAGGCTCCCAAAGTGCTGGGAGTACAGGCATGAGCCATCATACCTGACCATGAATATATATTTCAAAATTTCTGTTTGAATTTCGAATACAGTAAATATTGATAGATACAACCCACATAACAAACCTCTTTGGGATCATCAATTATTTTTCAGAGTGTAAAGGGATCCTGAGACCAAAACATTTGTGAACTACTGCTAGCTATATAGTTAAAAGGGTTTTTTTTGGAAAAACTTAAAATCTACAGAGAAGCTGTAATGATAGTAGAGTTGCTGTATAGCCCTGATTGTGCTTCCCCTAATGTTAGCATCCTGCACAGTATACATGGTACATTCATTGAAATTAAGGAGCCAACAATTCGAACATTACTTTTTTTTTTTTTTTTCTTTTTTGAGACAGAGTCTTGCTCTGTCACCCAGGCTGGAGTGCAGTGCCACAATCTCGGCTCACTGTAACCTCCACCTCCTGGGTTCAAGCGATTCTCTTGCCTCAGCCTCCCAAGTAGCTGGGACTACAGGCATGCGCCACCGTATCCTGCTAATTTTTGTATTTTTAGTAGAGACGGGGTTTCACCATGTTGGCCAGGCAGATCTCGAACTCCTGACCTCAGGTGATCCTCCCGCCTCGGCCTCCCAAAGTGCTGGCATTACACCATGCCCAGCCTGGCACATTACTATTAACCAAACAATGGACTGGCCAGATTTTCCCAGTTTTTCCATTAATGTGATTTTTTTGGTCCAGGATACAGTGTGAGCTAGTATTTGCATTTAGAGTATGTAGCTTTTTCAAAATTTTCCACTTTGAGTCACTTTTGACACTTGTTATGAAGTGTAACATAGTACAGAAAAATATAATACACGTATCAGAGGCCCACCGCTTGGCTTTTGGGTTTTTTTGTTTGTTTTTTGAGACGGAGTCTCAGCCTACTCAATGCGAAGACAATGAGGATGAAGCCCTTTATGATGATCCACTTCCACTTGATGAGTAGTAAATATATTTTCTCTTCCTTATGATTTTCTTAATAACATTTTCTTTTCTCTAGCTTACTTTATTATAAGAATATTGTATATAATAAGGGGCTGGGTGCGTTGGTTCATGCCTGTAATCCCAGCACTTTGGGAGGCCGAAGTGGGTGAATCATGAGGTCAGGAGATGGAGACCATCCTGGCTAACACGGTGAAATCCCATCTCCACTAAAAATACAAAAAATTAGCCGGGCGTGGTGGCAGGCGCCTATAGTCCCAGCTACTAGGGAGGCTGAGGCAGGAGAGTGGTGTGAACCCGGGAGGCAGAGGTTGCAGTGAGCCAAGATGTGCCACTGCACTCCAGCCTGGGCAACAGAGTGAGACTCCATATAAAAAAAAAAAAAAAAAAAGAGCAGTGACTGTAGGCTCGGTGCAGTGATCCCAGGAGGCTGAGGAGAGAGGATTGTTTGAGTTCAGGAGTTCGAGACCAGCGTGGGCAACATAGCAAGACCTTGTCTCTACAAATAACTAAAAAGAAAAAGAATAGTGACTGTAATGAATTGAAATGCATCAAATAAATATATTTTTTAAGTCCATGAATTTATAATGATACCTTAAAAAGACAAACACTCACTGGTAGACTCTGAGGGTTACTAGGGCATTATTCTGAAAAGTACTAACTAAAGGAAAATATTCACACGTGTATCTTGCCTTTGCTTTATGGACTGTATTTCAGGGTAACAAAATACAGTAGTTGATACAATAAAGCTTTTTTTTTTTTTGAGACGGAGTCTCGCTCTTTTGCCCAGGCTGGAGTACAGTGGTGTGATCTCGCCTCACTGCAACCTCCGCCTCCTGGGTTCAAGCAATTCTCCTGCTTCAGCCTCCCGAGTAGCTGGCACTACAGGCGCACACCACCACACCCGGCTAATTTTTGTATTTTTAGTATTTTTATTAGAGACAAGATTTCACCATATTGGCCAGGTTGGTCTCAAACTCCTGACCTCGTGATCTGCCTGCCTTGGCCTCCCAAAGTGCTAGAATTACAGGTGTGAGTCACCACGCTCGGCTTATTCTTTTTTTAAAACAGGGTCTCGGTTTGTCACTCAGGCTGGAGTGTAGTGGTTCATTCATAGCTCACTGCAGCCTCGACCTCCTGGGCTCAAGTGATCCTCTCACCTCAGCCTCTTCAGTAGCTGGGACCACAGGCATGCACCACCATGCCTGGCTAACTTTTTGTTCTTTTGTAGAGATGCGAGTCTCCCTATGTTGCTTAGGCTGGTCTTGAACTTCTAGGCTCACGTGATCCTCCTGCCTCAGCCTTCCAGAGTGCTGGGATTACAGTTGTGAACTACTGTGTCCAGCAGAAAGTTTTTCTTTCGGCCGGGCGTGGTGGCTCAAGCCTGTAATCCCAGCACTTTGGGAGTCCGAGACGGGTGGATAACGAGGTCAGGAGATCGAGACCATCCTGGCTAACACAGTGAAACCCCGTCTCTACTAAAAAAAAATACAAAAAACTAGCCGGGCGAGGTGGCGGGCGCCTGTAGTCCCAGCTACTCGGGAGGCTGAGGCGGGAGAATGGCGTGAACCCGGGAGGCGGAGCTTGCAGTGAGCTGAGATCCTGCCAGTGCACTCCAGCCTGGGCGACAGAGCGAGACTCTCTCGTCTCAAAAAAAAAAAAAAAAAAAAAAAAGGAAAGAAAGTTCTTTTTTTTTTTTTTTTGAGACACTCTCGCTCCATCGCCCAGGTTGGAGTGCAATGGCATGATCTCAGCTCAGTGCAACCTCCACCTCCCAGGTTCAATGGATTCTCGTGACTCATCCTCCCAAGTAGCTAGGATTACAGACATGCACCACAACACTCTGATTTTTGTATTTTTGGTAGAAACAGGGTTTCACCATGTTGGCCAGGCTGGTCTTGAACTCCTGACCTCAAGTAGTCCGCCCGCCTCGGCCTCCCAAAGTACTGGGATTACAGATGTGAGCCACCATGCCCAGCCAAAAGTTTTTCTTTATAAAAGAATCACAGCTAATAGATGCAGAGATGATAGAATGAGAAAATCAGTATGCTGCAATGACATCACGGATCCTATCAATTTACCTTTTAAAACATTGTATTTTATTTTTTAGAGATGAAGTCTCACTATGTTGCCCAGGCTGTACTCCAACTTAAATGATCCTCCCATCTCAGCCTCCAAAGTAGCAGGGACTACAGGCAGGCACCACTGCAGCCGGCTGTACCAATTAATCTTAACATGGCCCCAAAATGGCACAACCAGACATCATGTGCGCCCTGTGGGATGGCAATTGATAGAAAGTACAGAGCACCACTACTGGAGAAGTATTCATATATATATATATATATATATATATATTTTTTTTTTTTTTTTTTTTGAGAGGGAGTCTCACTCTGTTGCCCAGGCTGGAGTGCAGTGGCACCATCTCTGCTCACTGCAAGCTCCGCCTCCCGGGTTCACGCCATTCTCCTGCCTCAGCCTCCCGAGTAGCTGGGACTACAGGCATGTGCCACCAGGCCTGCCTAATTTTTGAATTTTTAGTAGAGACGGTGTTTCATGGTGTTACCCAGGATGGTCTGGATCTCCTGATCTCGTGATCCACCCGTCTTGGCCTCCCAAAGTGCTGGGATTACAGGCGCGAGCCACCGCGCCCCGCCAGAAGTATTCATATTTTAAAAAAAGCAAAACGGCCAGACACGGTCCCTCACGCCTGTAATCCCAGCATTTTGGGAGGCCGAGGTGGGCAGATCACCTGAGGTCGGGAGTTCAAGACCAGCCTGACCAACATGGAGAAACCCTTTCTCTACTAAAAATACATAATTAGCTGGGCGTGGTGGCACATGCCTGTAATCCCAGCTATTCGGGAGGCTGAGGTAAGATAATCGCTTGAACCCAGGAGGCAGAAGTTGCGGTGAGCCGAGATTGCGACATTGCACTCCAGCCTGGGCAAAAAGAGTGAAACTCCGTCTCAAAAAAATAAAAAAACAAACAAACAAAATTCTAAAAAAGCCGAACAGAGCCGGGCGTGGTGGCTCACGCCTGTAATCCCAGTACTTTGGGAGGCCGAGGCGGGCGGATCACGAGGTCAGGAGATCGAGACCATCCTGGCTAACACAGTGAAACCCCGTCTCTACTAAAACTACAAAAAAATTAGCTGGGCATGGTGGTGGGCGCCTGTAGTCCCAGCTACTCGGGAGGCTGAGGCGGGAGAATGGCGTGAACCCGGGAGGCGGAGCTTGCAGTGAGCCGAGATCGCACTACTGCACTCCAGCCTGGGCGACAGAGCGAGACTCCGTCTCAAAAATAAATAAATAAAAAAGCAAAACAGAAAGACCCCAAGGCTAATCAAACCTCCAGACCTAACTACCACTTAAAAAAATATGAGGGGCCGGGAATGGTGCCCACGCTTGTAATCCCAGCACTTTGGGAGGCCGAGGCGGGCAGATTACCTGAGGTCAGGAGTTCAAGACCAGCCTTGCTAACATGGTGAAATCCCATCTCTACTAAAAAAAAAAAATACAAAAATTAGCTGGGTGTGGTGGTGGGAGCCTGTAATCCCAGCTTCTAGGGAGGCTGAGGCAAGAATCACTTGAATCCAGGAGGCAGAGGTCACAGTGAGCCGAGATCACGCCATTGCACTCTAGCCTGGGTTACAAGAGCAAAACTCCATCTCAAAAAAAAAAAAAAAAAAAAGACAAAAACAAAAAAAACACCAAAGATACAATCAGCTAAATGTAGACTGGAAAGTTCTACAGGGTAAATGATCCAGTTTCTCCAACAAATTAATGGAATGGGGGAGAGGAGGAGGAAGGGGGACTTGTTAAGTAAAAAAGCCTTAAGAGACATCAATCAATGCCATTTTTGGACAATTTTGAAACAGTAGAAACAAAATATACACTGATTATAATCATTATAAGATAACATTAAAGAATCGATTTTCTGTTGGGCATGATCATGTTATTATGGTTCTGTTTTTAAAGTTCTTATCCATTAGGAAAAAACACAAAGTATTTATAGTGAAATGATGTCTGGAATTTACTTTATTTATTTATTTATTTATTTATTTATTTATTTTTTTTTTTTTGAGACGGAGTCTTGCTGTGCCCCAGGCTGGAGTGCAGTGGCGCGCGATCTCGGCTCACTGCAAGCTCCGCCCCGCCGGTTTCACGCCATTCTCCTGCCTCAGCCTCCCAAGTAGCTGGGACTACAGGCGCCCGCCACCTCACCCGGCTAATTTTCTTGTATTTTTAGTAGAGACGGGGTTTCACCGGGTTAGCCAGGATGGTCTCGATCTCCTGACCTGGTGATCCGCCCATCTCGGCCTCCCAAAGTGCTGGGATTACAGGCTTGAGCCACCGCGCCCGGCCTGGAATTTACTTTAAAATGCCCTGATGAAATGAGTGGCAGGGGAGAATTGAAACAAGAATAGCACGCGGTGGAAACTGGGTGATGAATACGTGACGTCTCTCCACTTTTGTGTATGCTTGAAATTTTTCATAATAGCTTTTAAAGAGTATGCCCCTCAGACCGGGCTCGGTGGCTCATGCCGGTAATCCCAGCACTTTGGGAGGCCGAGGCAGGTGGATCATCTGAGATTGGGAGTTTGAGACCACCCTGACCAACATGGAGAAACCCCATTTCTATTAAAAATACAAAATTAGCCGGGCGTGGTGGTGCATGCCTGTAATCCCAGCTACTCAGGGGACTGAGGCAGGACAATCGCTTGAATCCGGGAGGCGGAGGTTGCGGTGAGCCGAAATCGCACCATTGCACTCTAGCCTGGGCAACAAGAGCGAAACATGCCCCTCATTTGGTCCCTTTCAGATATATAACTAAATATATTTGGTGCAAAGAAAATTTTCTGCTTTTCTCTGCATTTCTTCCCATGCATTCCTATCAACTTTCCTGTATTTCCTTCATCTGAAAGTGAAAATGACCTATAAAAAGTGGAATTAGCAATTGTTCTTCTTGTTTGTTAAGATAATCTTAGGAGATGGCTCATCATAAGCAATTTCTTATGGACCCTAAAATGTGCTAGTTTTGGCTCAGATGTCTAAAGTATCAAGGTGGGAACAAATTCGTGTTCTTTATTTAAAGCCTTTAAATGTCAGTTCTTGGTCAAAGGGAAGGAGAAAAGTTCAGCTCACTGTTGAGCTGTGGGGAGGCAGCTTTCTTCTCCCAAAAGCCTTTCCCCCAAGATCCTTCTAGCATTTCATTTTCCTCTTTTGTAAAATGGGGCTGTTTTACTTCCTAATTAAAGCCTGTGGTAGCACTTTTAAAGAAGATCCTAAGATGTACGATGCTAGAGAAGTGAAAACTATCATTAATATATTTTAATCATCACATTAAATACCCACATAGACACACCCACTTCTTTGCCATTCAAGCAGATTTTGCAAAGGGGTAATTAACAGTAATGATGTCATCACCATTGCTGCTTTCATCCTGAAAGCTGTAAAGTTTCCAAATACTTACTAACTCCTGATTAGGCTTTTAAAACATACCAAATAAGGACAAACTCCCCATATGTGAGTGAAAGCCTGTGGAGAGAATCTTTTTGCTTTGTAAATGGAGTAAATGATCATTAAAAGTGGCCATACTTTTGGTAAGCCTACCAAAAACCCAGAGGGCAGCAGTCATGAAATAAAATGCTGAGACTGCGTTTTTGGAAAACTCAATGTGACTTTCTCCAAAGACTCTCAGAGACCTGTACTTGTCTTTGAAGTCCTCACCAGGAGGTAAGGAGCTACAAGTTTCCTCTCCCCTGGCACCTGATGGGCAATTTTCCAGCCAATTTTTAAATGCCAAGCCTTCTGGAAAGTAGCTGACCAGCACATTGACAATCCAGACTTCAGCTATAGGAATGAAGCTGTTTGAAATTTGAATACAGTGAGCTCAAATCCCTTGCAGTGGGAAACCCTGTTCCCTTTTCCAGAACCTACAGATATTCCGCTAGGATAGTGGGATGGGGCACAGGAGAAACTTACATTTCACCCAGTGACTTCCAGCTTGCTCAGAACTCTCTGTCATCCACATTTCACCTCTTGTTTTCTCTCCACTCCATGTCAACCCTGACATGAATAAAGCTCCCTTTCCTTGATTTCCCTAAACACCACTCACCAAAGCTGATGTGAGTGTCTAGCAGACTGTCAGTGAGGATTTGGAGGCAGCAATGGAGAGCAGCCTCAGAGAAGAGCACCAGGGAGAGTTTAAAACAGAAGAGTAGATCGCCATCAGCCATCCATCCATCTCCCCTCACCCTCCATTCCCACCAGGGACCCTTCACCGGGCATCTCTTCTATTCAGCTCTGCCTCTAGCCACATTGTGAAGCCATCTCCCTCTCCTTCACCCCAAATACCTCAATTTTTTTCTTTTAAATTTTTTTAATTTTTAATTTTATTATTTTTTTTGAGACAGGGTCTCCCTCTCTATTTTTTTGAGACAGGGTGTCACCCAGGCTGGAATGCAGTGGTGTGATCACTGCTCAATGCAGCCTCGAACTCCCGGGCTCAAATGATCCTCCCACCTCAGCCTCTCAAGTAGCTGGGACTACAGGCGAGCTCCAGCATGCCCAGCTAACTTTTTATTTTTATTTTTTTAAGATGCAGGCCAGATGCAGTGGCTCACACCTGTAATCCCAGTACTTTGGGAGGCTGAGGCAGCGGGATCATTTGAGGCCAGGAGTTCGAGACCAGCCTGGACAACGTGGTGAAACCCCGTCTCTACTAAAAATACAAAAATTAGCAGGGCATGGTGGCGGGCGCCTATAGTCCCAGATACTCGGGAGGCTAAGGTGCAAGAATCACTTGAACCTGAGAGGCGGAGGTTGCTGTGAGCTGAGATCATGCCACTGCACTCCAGCCTGGGCAACAGAGCGAGACTCCATCTCAAATAAATAAATAAATAAATAAATAAATAAATAAATAAAGATGCAGTCTCACTGTGTTGCCCAGGCTGGTCTTGAGCTCCTGATCTCCAGCGATCCTCTCACCTTGGCCTCCCAAAGTGCTGGGATTACAGGCAAAAGCTATCATGCCAGGCCTCAATTTTTCATTGTTTTCTTGTGCTGAGCAGTCTAGCTCTCTCTCCGCTTCAGTCCCAGGTCCCCTCTGCTCTGCTACAACCACAATGGTCCAACAGTTTGCTTTTCTAACAAAGACAATTATCCCCCAAGAAGAATTCTTTTTTGTCATTCAGCAATGCTTTGGGCAGTAATTGACAGAAAAACTTATCTAATGATGGCTTAAATTAGCAGCTTTGAAACTTTTTTGGTCTCAGGACTCCTTGATGGTCTTAATTATTGAGGATCTTTGGGTATCAACTCCAGAAAAAAAAAAATTACTGAGGAGCCCAAAGAACTTTTGTTTGTGAGGGTTGTATCTATCAATATTTACTGTACTACCAATTTAAACCGAGAAAATTTAAAAATAAGTATTCATTAATTCATTTTAAGTGGTTTTTTTTTTTTTTTTTTTTTTTTTGAGACCTTGTCTCGCTCTGCTACCCAGGTTGGAGTGCAGTGGTGCCATCTGGGCTTACTGCAACCTCTGCTTTCCAGGTTCAAGCAATTCTTGTGCCTCAGCCTCCTCAGTAGCTGGGATTACAGGTGTGTGCCATTGTGCACCACCACGCTTAACTAATTTTTGTATTTTTAGTAGAGATGGGATTTCGTCATGTTGGCCAGGCTGGTCTTGAACTCCTGGTCTCAAGTGATTCACTTGCCTCGGCCTCCCACAGTGCTGGGATTACAGGCATGAGCCACTACACCCAGCCCATTAATTCATTTAAAAATAACATTAATAAGCTCAATAATACATTTCTATGAAAAAATTTCCAAAACAAAAAAATTAGCGAAAAGAATGACATTGTTTTACCTTTTTGCAAATCTCTTTCATGTCTGACTTAATAGAAGACAGCTGGATTCTCTATCTGCTTCTGTCTATTGAAGAGCTATCAAACATGTAGCCTTTGGAAAACTCTACAGTATACTTGTGAGAGAATGAGGCTAAAAAAATAATGTCCTAATATTATGAAAATGAAGCCAGGCACAGTGGCTCACACCTGTAATCCCAGCACTTTCGGAGGCTGTGGCAGGCAGATCTCTTGAGCTCAGGAGTTCAAGACCAGCCTGGGCAACATAGTGAGACCCATTTCAAAATATATATATATACACACACATTATATATATATATGTTTGTATGTATATACATATACACATACACATATATATGTGTATATGTACACACATATACATATATATGTGTATATATATAAAATCATGAAAATGTTTTGTCCTTGTGGGATCCCTTAAAGGGTTTTAGGGATCCCCAGAGATCTCCAGAATACCCTTTGAGAACTACTATCTTAAAACATACAGACATTAATTGTGTATTGATAAGAGGTCTGAGGTAGGTGGCTCTGGGTTGGTTTGGGTTATAATCTCCCCAGGTGCTTTCCTACCTTCCATTCGCCCACCACTGCATGTTGGCGTTTCAGCTTCATGCTTGTTGCAAGATGGCAGCCACAACTCCAGACATTCTGTCTTTGAAGCATATATTCAAAGGAAAGATGAAGAAGCTGTATCCAGGGAGGCTGTAACTTTCTCTTCATCATTCTGTTTCTTACCAGGAAGAGAAATTTTTTTCCAGAAGTACTCCAGCAGACTTCTCCTTGAACATTTTTGGCCCTGATGGGTCCATATGGCTACTCTCAACTGCAAAGGAAGATAGGGAGGCAAATCTCTGGCAAAAGCAAGATGCCTATGGTAGGCTGAAACCCAGCCTCCTTCATCCACTGGAGCTGGGCACAGGTTTGCCCAAACAAAATCAGGATGCTGTTAGCCACGTAGATGGGAGATTGGCTCTGTGGTAAGCAACAAACAGTGCCACCTCCAGCTCTTAAACTAATAAAGATTTCTCCTCCTACACCTTTATCCACAATAAGGAAGCAGAATGCGAAATTGACCACTGGCAGAACCTCAGACATGAGGCTTGGGATTTCTAGTAAAAATGTTCTCGTAGAAATCCCTGGTCAACTTGATCCACCAAGTGGGGTGAAAGTGTAGAAAAGCATTGCCTTTTTTTTTTGAGATGGAGTTTCACTCGTTGCCCAGGCTGGAGTGCAATGGCACTATCTTGGCTACTGCAGCCTCTGCCTCCCGGGTTCAAGCGATTTTCCTGCCTCAGCCTCCCGAGTAGCTGGGATTACAGGCATGTGCCACCACGCCGGCTAATTTTGTATTTTTAATAGAGACAGGGTTTCTTCATGTTGGTCAGGCTGGTCTTGAACTCCTGACCTTAGGTGATCCGCCCGTCTCAGCCTCCCAAAGTGCTGGGATTACAAGTGTGAGCCACTGCACCCAGCCGCTATTTTTCAAACATTAAAATGAACATTAAATTGAATGCGAAAATCCTTCATCATATAGATTCTCAAGGCCATCTCTAAGGTCATTTTATGAATATCTTATCAGAAAAGAGTTTTCTGTGGTTTCCTTGGATGTAAGATTTTTGTGGAGACAACAGAACTCCATGCTAAAGATTATCATAAAGATTAAAGAATATCATTTCACTTAAGTGGATTATCAAGCAAAGCTATGACTCCACAAAATTGCAGTGCAGTGAGTGTCCAAAGATGATGAGCCACAAATTTGAAAACGCTTACTCAATCTTTCAGGAAACATTCATTGAGCAGTCTTGGTACATATAAATAAGAGTATTATTATTATTATTATTTTAAGACAGTTTCGCTCTTTCACAGGCTGGAGTGAAGTGGTACGATCTCGGTTCACTGCAACCTCCACCCACCGGGGTTCAAGTGATTCTCCTGCCTCAACCTCCTGAGTAGCTGGGAGTATAGGCACCCGCCACCATGCCCCGCTAATTTTTGTATTTTTAGTAGAGACGGGGTTTCGCCATGTCGGCCAGTCTGGTCTCACACTCCTGACCTCAGGTGATCCACTTGCCTTGGCCTCCTAAAGTGCTGGGATTACAGGTGTGAGCCACCGTGGCCGGCCAAGTATTATTATTTGAAACTTATACCAAAAGGAAGTCTAGTCGCATACAACACAAAAATAAAACAAAATAAATTGGACATCTACAGTAAGATTTTTTAAAATCAACTTTTTTCTAACCAAGTGAAGAAATTGGACAGGAAGGAAAAGAGGACAGGAAAAATAGAATGAAGCCTAGGTTAGTGTCTAAAATTCATGACATAGCATAGAGTGGGTTTTTTGGGTTTTTGTTGTTTGAGACAAGGTCTCATTTTGTCATCCAGGCTGGAGTGCAGTGGCGCCATCGCAGCTCACTGCAACCTCTGCCTCCTGAACTCAAGCAATCCTCCCACCTCAGCCTCCCGAGTAGCTGGGACTCTAGGTGCAGGCCACCATGCCCAGCTAATTTTTGTATGTTTTGTAGAGACAGAGTTTTGCCATGTTGCCCAGGCTGGTCTCAAATGCCTTGCCTCAAGTGATCCACCCACCTCAGCCTCCCAAAGTGCTGGGATTACAGGCATGAGCCACAGTGCCTGGCTAACATGTATTGTTTGTTTGTTTGTTTGTTTTTTAATTTTTCATTGCTATGAAGTATGTTTCATTTGAGTTTGATTGTCATAAATATCTTGCTGGTTAAATCCCAAGTCAAAACTACAACTTTGGCTGGGTGTGGTAACTCACGCCTGTAATCCCAGCACTTTGGGAGGCCGAGGCCGGCAGAACCCCTGAGGTCGGGAGTTCGAGACCAGTCCGATTAATATGAACAAACTCCGTCTCTACTAAAAAAATACAAAATTAGACAGGCATGGTGGAAGGCACCTGTAATCCCAGCTACTGGGGAGGCTGAGACAGGAGAATCGCTTGAACCCAGGAGGCGGAGGTTGCGGTGAGCCGAGATCGTGCCATTGCACTCCAGTCTGGGCAACAAGAGTGAAACTCCGTCTCAAACAAAACAAAACAAAACAAAACAAAAACTACAACCTTGGGATTTGACATTTTAAGAGAACATTTTTGTTTGTGTGGTTTTTTTTTGGGGGGGGATGAGCTTTTTTTTTATGTCTTCTAATAAAAGAAAACGGGAACATGTACAGAACATGCAGGTTTGTTACATAGGTATACATGTGCTCTGGTGGTTTTCTGCACCTAACCACCCATCCTGTAAGTTCCCTCCCCTCACCGCCTACCCCTCAACAGGCCCTGGTGTGTGTTGTTCCCCTCTTTGTGTCCATGTGTTTTCAATGTTCAACTCCCACTGATAAGTGAGAACATGCGGTGTTTGGTTTTCTGTTCCTGTGTTAGTTTGCGGAGGATGGTGGACATGTACTGTTTTTAGAGGTGTCAAAGAACAAAGTTTCAAGAAACTGAGTTGTAAAGATCTAATTGGTTTTTATTCGCGATTCATGAATTGGGTAATATCCTGTGTACAAAATAGAAGGAGCTTTGCTGGTCTTGGCAGACTGACCAGCTTTTGTAAGGCAAACCCAGCAGGAAAAAGGAAACAACATAATGCAAAATCGTATTGATTAACATCGGGTTACTTCAGGTTACTTTACTTGTGCGGGTTAAAGCAGAAGGGATGCCTTTGTCCATTTTGTGCTGCTATAACAGAATACTTGTGCTATGGTTTGAATACTTGTCCTCTCTGAAACTCATGTTGAATCTTAATTTCTAATGCGACAGTATTAAGAAGTGGGGACTTAGCCGGGCGCAGTGGCTCAAGCCTGTAATCCCAGCACTTTGGGAGGCCGAGTCAGGTGGATCACTTGAGGCCAGGAGTTTGAAACAAGCCTGGTCAACAGGGTGAAACCCCATCTCTACTAAAAAATACAAAAATTAGCCAGGTGTGGTGGCATGCACCTATAGACCCAGTTACTAGGGAGGCTGAGGCACAAAAATTGCCTGAACCCAGGAAGCAGAGGTTGCAGTGAACTGAGATTGCGCCACTACACTCCAGCCTGGGCGGCAGAGTAAGACCATGTCTGGAAAAAAAAAAAAAAGGGGTGGGGCCTTTAAGAGGTGGTTGGATTAATGGACTGATGGGTTATCACAAGAGTGGATCTGTTATAAAAGACAGTTGGGCTCTCAGAGCCCCTCTCACCCTATGATGTCTTCTGCCATGTTATGAACGCAGCACAAGGCCCTCACCAGAAGTTGACCAGATGGACTTCTCAGCCTTCAGGACTGTGAATAAATTAATTTTTATTCTTCATAAATAATCTAGTCTCGGCTGGATGCAGTGGCTCACATTTGTAATCCTAGCACTTCGGGAGGCCAAGGCGGGTGGGTCACCTGAGCCCAGGAGCTGAGGCAGGAGAATCACTTGAACCCGGCAGGCAGAGGCTGCAGTGAGCTGAGATGGTGCCATTGCACTCCAGCCTGGACCACAAGAGCGAAACTCCATCTCAAATCATCATCATCATCATCATCATCATCATCATCATGTCTCAGATATTCTGTTATAGCAACAGAAAACAGACTAAGGCAGTTTCAGACCGGGTAATTAACAAAAAACAGAAATTTATTTCTCACAGTTCTAGAGGCTGGCAATTCCAAAATCAAAGCACCTTAACAAGGGCTTTCCTGCTGCATCCTGGCATGGCAGAAGGCAGAAGGGCAAGAGAGGGATAACCTCTGTGTCTTCACATGGCAGAAGAGCAGGAGAGAGTGAACCTACTGCCACAAGCCCTTTTTTAAAATTTTTTTTAATTTTAATTTTTTTTCGAGACGGAGTCTCGCTCTGTCATCCAGGCTGGAGTGCAGTGGCGCGATCTCAGCTCACTGCAAGCTCCGCCTCCCGGGTTCACGCCATTCTCCTGCCTCAGCCTCCCGAGTAGCTGGGACTACAGGCACCGCCACCTCGCCCGGCTAGTTTTTTGTATTTTTAGTAGAGACGGGGTTTCACCGTGTTAGCCAGGATGGTCTCGATCTCCTGACCTTGTGATCTGCCCGTCTCGGCCTCCCAAAGTGCTGGGATTACAGGCTTGAGCCACCGCGCCCGGCCACAAGCCCTTTTTATAATGGCATTAATCGATTCATGAGGGTGGTACCCTCTCTGATTTCTTGAAAGGCCCTATCTGACAAGTGAACAGCTTAGGCTTTGGTTTGGTGACATGGAAACAGCATGAGTGACTCCATTTTGGGTTGTTCTGTTGGGGCTTTGTGCAGGAGCTCAGTCTAATCAGTGGCCTCCATAAATTGTATTTAACAGAGATGAATTTCAAATTTGATGCTTAACAGCCAGCAGCCAATTAAAAGACGGAAATACAATTAATACACAATTCCACTGTTTCTAAGGAAAATTTTGTCTCCCAGGCCCACACACATACATACATAGAGGCATTGTGATATTTAAAAAACCAAAAACAAACTTTGAAACCCATCTCTATAATAAATAAGGAGCTAAATCGGACTACTTATTAACATCTTCAACATAGGTGGGGGGCATAATGCCAAGGCAAGTTTCCATAAATGTTATACCGCAAATGCTCACCCTGATCAGGCACAGGTACACAGCTCTTTGATGGTCCAGCTTCAGCCAGAAGTAAAATTTCAAGACAACAGAGGTTTGCAAACAGCAAGATGCAAATGAGAGATCAGTACACTCTAACGTTAATAAAGGACAAGCTTGACAAGAAAAAGTAAAATAAATCAGTAACAATTTTTTAGAAATAATTGGTACAGGTTGAATTTCAGTGAGATTATCTAGTAATCATAGATGATGGGAGTGGGCAGAGAACAAAGAAACAGAGGATAAAGTTTTAAAACTATATGTTTAACATCCCCACATGAGAATTCAAAGTATCCTAAGAACAGAAATACTGGAACAAAACAGTTGTGTAAAAACCTAATAAATAGAAAGGTTAGAAAAACAAAAATTAGGCCGGGTGCAGTGGCTCATGCCTGTAATCCCAGCACTTTGGGAGGGCAAGGCGGGTGGATCACCTGAGGTCAGGAGTTCGAGACCAGCCTGGCTAACATGGTGAAACCCTGTCTCTACTAAAAATACAAAAATTAGCCAGGTGTGGTGGCTCATGCCTGTAATCCCAGCTACTTAAAAGGCTGAGGCACGAGAATTTCTTGAACTCAGGAGGTGGAGGTTGTAGTGGACTGAGATAGTACCACTGCACTCCAGCCTGGGGGACAGAGTGAGGCTGTCTCAAAAAAAAAAAAAAAAAAAAGAAAGAAAAGAAAAAAAATTAGTTAAGGTTATCTTCTGATGTCATTTAAAAGGAAACAAAGGCCGGGCACAGTGGCTTACGCCTGTAATCCCAGCACTTTGGAAGGCCGAGGCGGGTGGATCACTTGAGGTCAGGAGTTTGAGACCAGCCTGGCTGACATGGCAAAACCTCATCTCTACTAAAAATACAAAAATTAGCCAGGTGTAGTGGCACACATCTGTAGCCCGAGCTACTCGGGAGGCTGAGACAGGAGAATCACTTGAACCTGGGAGGTGGAGTTTGCAGTGAGCTGAGATCATACCACTGCACTCCAACCTGAGAAACAGAGTGAGACTGTCTCAAAAGAAAAGAAAAGAAAAGGAAACAAGAAGATTTTTTTGTTTGTTTGTTTGTTTTTTGAGACGGAGTCTCACTCTGTTGTCCAGGCTGGAGTGCAGTGGCCCAGTCTTGGCTCACTGCAACCTCCACTTCCCGGGTTCAAGGGATTCTCCTGTCTCAGCCTCCCAAGTAGCTGGGATTACAGGCGTGCGCTACCATGCCCAGCTAATTTTGTTTTGTTTTATTTGTCTTTTTAGTAGAGACGGGGTTTCACCACGTTGGTCAGACTGGTCTCGAACTCCTGACCTCAGGTGATCCGCCTGCCTCGGCCTCCCAAAGTGCTTGGATTGTAGGCCTGAGCCATCAGGCCCAGCCGGAAACAAAAAGTTTAGTAATCTACATAAACTCCATAAATTGAAAGGGAAATAATGAATAAAAATTAAACCTAAAAGGAAACAGGGTATGGTAAAATTTTACCAATTAAAGAATTAAATGTAAACCGACTGAACTCTCCTATTAAAAAATGGCAGCCTACCCACTGCCTACAATGAAATCTAACAACTTGTTGCAAACAAGAGACACACAAACCAAAATCATCAAGAGAGTAACAATGTTGGAGGATATTCCCGTGTGAACAGAAGAAAAGCTGGGATTACTATTTTAGTAGCAGATAAGGCAGATGTCATGTCAGCAAAAGGCAGTACAACAAATAAATCGGGTCATTACATAATGCTCAAATGTATATTACATTATGAAAATTGAAAATACCGAATGTATGTGTTAAAAATCATTGTAACAAATCCACAAAAGAAAATAGACAAAAAGGCAAGAAGAGGTAAACACAAATATGATTTCAACTGGAATCCTCAATATTCCATTTCTGGAAAAACTAGACAAAAACTAAATTGAAAAATACTGTGTAATTGAATAATTCATTCAAAAAACTGTTTTCAGGGCTTACTAGGTTTTAAGTCTGTGCTACATGCTAGAAGACAAGTCCATGAACAATATGAATTTAACAGACCTATGGAGAGATTAGAGATGGGACAAGTTAATATTGTCACTTTTCAAGTGTGCATATATCATACCATCTGCAAACAAACATATAAAAAAACTAAGATCCTATATTGGACAATAAAGACTCATTATTTCATTAGTTTAGCACACATTAACCAGTTTATTCAATGTATTAGGTTGTTTTGATATTCACAGAAAGGTAGAAATACCATCTGCCAAATGGTCAAACAACATGGCAATAAAATTTAAAAACATAAAAGCCAGCGGGGCGCAGTGGCTCACGCCTCTAATCCCAGCACTTTGGGAGGCCGAGGTAGGCAGATCGCCTGAGGTCAGGAGTTTGAGACCAGCCTGACCAACATGGTGAAACCCCATCTCTACTAAAAAGACAAAAATTAGCTGGGTGTGGTGATGCACACCTGTAATCCCAGCCTCTGAGTGGGAGGCTGAGGCAAGAGAATTGCTTGAACCCGGGAGGTGGAAGTTGCAGTGAGCTGAGATGGCACCACTGCACTCCAGTCTGGGTGATAGAGTGAGGCTCAAAAAAAAAAAAAAAAAAAAAAAAAAAAAAAAAAACAACAACAACAACAAAAACAGGACAATTTAGTAGCAGTAGGTACACTTACATTGTTGTATAACCATCACCACTATCTTTCTCTAGAATGCTTCCCTCATCTCACACTGAAGCTCTATACCCATTAAAAAATAACTCCTGATTCTTCCCTCTCCCCAGGAAATTCGCTTTTGAGCTTAAACTGTTTTGAGTTAGATACTTATACCTTGTAATTAAGAGTCAGCTAACACAACTTTGTAAGAGAATATATATATATTCTATATATACTTTATATATTCTATATGTATATTCTATATATGGTTTATATATTCTATATATATGAGAGAGAGAGAGAGAGACAGTCTTACTCTGTTACCCAGGCTGGAGTGCAGTGGCACGGTCTCGGCTCACTGCAGCTTCAACCTCCTGTGCACAACTGATCCTCCCACTTCAGCCTCCTGAGTTGTGGGACTACAGGCATGTACCACCATGCCTGGTTAAATTAAAAAATTTTTTTTTTGCCGGGCGCGGTGGCTCAAGCCTGTAATCCCAGCACTTTGGGAGGCCGAGACGGGCGGATCACGAGGTCAGGAGATCGAGACCATCCTGGCTAACACGGTGAAACCCCGTCTCTACTAAAAAATACAAAAAAAAAACTAGCCGGGCGAGGTGGCTGGCGCCTGTAGTCCCAGCTACTCGGGAGGCTGAGGCAGGAGAATAGCGTAAACCTGGGAGGCGGAGCTTGCAGTGAGCTGAGATCCGGCCACTGCACTCCAGTCTGGGAGACAGAGCGAGACTCCGTCTCAAAAAAAAAAAAAAAAAAAAAAAAAATTTTTTTTTGTAGACACAGGGTCTCACTATGTTGCTCAGGCTGGTCTTGAACTCCTGAACTCAAACTATCCTCCTCCCTTAGCCTCCCAAAGTGCTGGGATTATAGGCATGAGCCACTGTACCCAGCAGAGAATATTTGTTTGCTTGTTTGTTTTGAGATGGAGTTTCACTTTTGTTGCCCAGGCTAGAGTGCCATGGTGCGATCTTGGCTTACTGCAACCTCCACCTCCTGGGTTCAAGTGATTCTCCTGCCTCAGCCTCCCAAGTAGCTGGGATTACAGGCATGTGCCACCATGCCTGGCTAATTTTGTACTTTTGGTAGAGATGGGGTTTCACCATGTTGGTCAGGCTGGTCTCGAACACCTGACCTCAGATGATACATCCACCTTGGCCTCTCAAAGTGCTGGGATTACAGGTATGAGCCACCTCGCCCAGCCTGTTTTTAAAACAATGAAAACAGAATACAGCATATACAATTATATATAACAAGAACTATAAAAGTATTCAAACTCTTTGTCACAATAATTTTATTCTGGAGGATATAACCCAAAGAAGAATCCTCCACCACCACCACATACACACACACACAAACTATATTGAACAAAAGCATTCATAGCAGGCCACTGATAATAATAAATTACGAAAACAACATGATATACTACAATATGAATGACAACTAAGAAAAAAATTATAATGACATGTGTGTACCATGTACAAACATGAAAATGTTTGATATGTTTTGACTGTGCCCCCACCCAAATCTCAACTTGAATTATATCTCCGAGAGTTCCCACATGTTATGGGAGGGATCCTGCGGGAAGTAATTGAATCATGGGGACCGGTCTTTCCCATGCTATTCTCATGATAGTGAATAAATGTCATGAGATCTGATGGGTTTATCAGGGGTTTCTGCTTTTGCTTCCTCCTCATTCTCTCTTGCTGTCACCACGTAAGAAGTGCCTTTTGCCCTCTGCCATGATTGTGAGACCTTCCTCGGCCACGTGGGACTGTAAGTCCAATTAAACCTCTTTCTTTTGTAAATTGCCGGGTCTCAGGTATATCTTTTACCAGCAGCTTGAAAACAGACTAATACAATGTTCATATAAAATAATATAAAGTAAAAGAAACAAGAAAAATTGCAGACACGCACTGATTGTAAGTACAAAGGAATGAATGACCTGAATGCACACTTCACAAAAGAGGGTGTTTGAATGGCCATCAGGCTCATGTAAAGTTGCTCCATGTCATTAATCATCAGGGAGTTGCCAAGTAAAACCACAATGCAATACCACTTCACACCCACCAGAATGGCTCAAATTAAAAAAGACAATACCAAGTGTTGACAAGTATTTGGAATAACCAACACTCCTATACACGGTTGCTGGGAGTGTACATTGGTACAATCATGTTGGAAAGCTGTTTGGCAGTATCTATTCCACTCCTGGGCATACACCCAAGAGAAATTCATGTACTTGAATATTCATAGCAGCACTGTTCCTAATAGCCCCAAACTGAAAACTATTCCAATGCATGTCAGCAGTAGAATGGAGCAAGAAATTGTGGATAGTCACACAATAGAATATGCAGGGGTCAGCATTCTATGGCCTGCAGGCAAATTCCAGCCTGCTCCCTGTTTTTTGTAAATAAAGTTTTATTGGAACACAGCTGCACTCATTTGTTTATGTATTGTCTATGACTGCTGTCACCCTACAATTGCAGGGTTAAGTAATTGCGCTAGAAATCACATGGCCCCCAAGCCTAAAATATTTACCATCTGGCCTTGAACAGAAAGTTTGCTGACCTGGGCTACGGAGCAATGAGAATGAACGAACTGCAACTACATGCAATAACTGAATGAATCTAACAGATTGTTGAGGGGGAAAAAGAAAAGCCAGATCCACAATCGTACGTGTTGTATGATTCCATTTACATAAAGCACGAAACCAGGTGAAACTATTCCTTTCTGTGAAAAGTCACGATAGCGACTACCCTTGGGGAGGTAGTGTCTGAAATAGGGCATGGCACAATGGTAATGTTCTGTTTCTTGTTCTGGGTGTTGTGAACAATAACCAGGCCGGGCGAGGTGGCTCACACCTGTAATCCCAGCACTTTGGGAGGCCATGGTGGACGGATCACTTGAGGCCGGGAGTTCGAGCCTAGCCTGGACAACATGATGAAACCCCGCCTCTACTAACAATACAAAAATTAGCTGGGTGTGGTGGCGCATGCCTGTAGTCCCAGCTACTCGGGAGGTTGAGGCAGGAGAATCTCTTGAACCCGGAAGGCGGAGATTGCAGTGAGCTGAGATCAACACTGCACTCTAGCCTGGGCCACAGAGTGAGACTCTGTCTCAAAAAAAAGAAAAAAAAACCCCAACACACACACAATAACTGGCCAGGCACCGTGGCTCACGCCCGTAATCCCAACACTTTGGGAGGCTGAGGCAGGTGGATCACCAGGTCAGGAGTTCAAGACCAGCCTGGCCAAGATGGTGAAATCCCATCTCTACTAAAAATACTACGCCCGGCCCTTGTTGTAACTTTTATTGGAAAAAAAAAAATCCAAGTAGAAGTGGATCCGCGAAGTTTAAACCCATATTGTTCAAGGGTCAACTGTATCGGGAAATGGAGAGACCTACTTTGTTTTTTGTTTGACATCTGCTGCAATGGGAGAGAAACCTACTTTGAATGCAATATAAAGAGCTATGATTTCAGAAGAGGCCCCAGGAAGGTGTATTTGTGGGCAGTGAGCAGAGCTTGTTGGTGAGCTAACCCTTCATTTACAGGTGACAAACAGGCCATCTGAGCTACGCGGCCTGGTCAGGAGGACACGGCACTGGGAGACCTTCCCCAGGGTGTGACCTTTGGCAGGTTAGGTCTCCACCCTGGCATCCCTTCCAGCCCGGGCATTCTGCGACTCCAGGAACGTTTCCGGCACCAGGCACGCCCTGGGACGGTCCCCAGCCTGGCCTCCGCCCCCATCGAGTGGGTGCGGGTGCCGCAGCGGGGAGCAGGCAGGCAGGGGCCCGGGGCCGCCCCACCCCGACTCCCGAACTGCGGCGCCCTCTGGCGGCCACGCTGGGAGGGACGGGGCTCATCGGGGGCGTGGCTCGCCCCGGAGGCTCCGCCCCTTCTCCCCAGGGTGGGGCCGGGGTGGTGATTACCGGCAGAGGCTGTAGAGGTTTCGCAAGGACGTGACCTTTATGGGAAAAAAACCACTGTGTCACGCATGGTTGCCAGCCGGGGCCAGCGAGCTGAACTAGTTTTCCGAAGCCCGCAGGAGGAGGAGCCTGAGCGGAAACGTCCAGCCCAGTGACTTCGCTGCCTTCTGGCCCTCCAGGACCGCGGCGGCGCGTCCTGAGCCCGGGGCACCCGCTGGGGCACGAGCCCGCACCCCGACTGCATCCGGGCCTGCCGTCGGGGCTACGTCACTGTCTATACTGGGAGTCAGCGGAATGAGGGCACACTCGCCTCTCTTCCTTCATTTCCAGAAGTGAGGCCCGGCAGTCCAGGCTGGTCTAACCAGGCCCCCACCGAGCTGGGGTTTGAATTGGAAGGGCAGATGGGAAACGACAGAAGTAGGATACTTTGCGAATAAAGAACAAGGGAGTTGGGTGCTTTAGCCACAGAATAGGTTCAGCCAAGGTCGTTCAGAGGTGCCCAGCAAGAGGGGAGTGGCTACCCCTCCCCCATCCTGATCTGAGGCATGCGTAGGGGGCGGGTGGCACAAGGGCTGTGTGTGTCCTCGTTAGGGCCTGAGAAAAACCTAGGGACTGGGAGGCAGGAGGACTGGGTACCCACTGGGTCCCAGCTCCACCTTCACCTGTCACTCTGGGGAGCAGGTCACTTAACCTCTCTGGGCCTCAGTTTCCTCACTTGAAGAATGAGGGGTCTGGATAAGATTGTGGAATATGTTTGGAGTACTATCTGAGGCCTAGGAACTGAAAGTCCCTGTCCTGACATCATCCAGTAAGTCAGAGAAAAAGGAAGGGTCAGAGACCCAGGCTGTCACTCACCCAGTTCTCTTTCTATAGCTCCCTTACAAATTCTCACATGGGCTTCAATTCCCTTCAGCAAATAATTGTGCACTTCCGCCTTTGTGCCAAACACAGGCTCAGGCCCAATGTTTCTGGGGCCTGGGGCAACAGTAGGCAGGGAGGACCACAGGCTGTATGTCTGAATATTTAAAAGCTACACATCAAGCTAACAAACTGTTAAATAAAACATGTTTTATCCTCCTATCTGAGCAGATACACCTTCCTAACAATCTGGAAGGTCAAGTTCAAGTTTGCAATTCTTGCATTCCTCAGCATTCTAGGTGTGATGGCACAGCTTAAGGCCATGGCGTGGCTTCCTTCTATTCCCAGGCCGGATCCATCCCATGCTATGAGGGATCTTTCACGTCCTCATATCCAAGCTCTGTCCCCATCTCTGCAAATGTCTGCTCCCTAAAGGGTCACCTCTCTAGTGTGCACATTGGTGAGACCATCCACCTTCAGGAGACTGGACCTAGAGAAGTGGGTTCAGAACCTGTTGGCAGGGAATTCCCAGGTCGCAGGTATCCAGGACATGGTTCTGGGTGGGCAAGTGTCTTGGCCCCAATGACTCCTTGCCCTGTGTCTCCCTGCCTCTTGCCCCGTCTGAAGACGACACCAGCCAGACATTGTGGGGTGCAGACTTGGATCAAGCACAGCCCCTCCAAGGAGGCCATCCATCCAAACACTATGAACTTTGGCTGGGTGCAGTGGCTCAGGCTGGACGCGGTGGCCCACGCCTGTAATCTCAGCACTTTGGGAGGCTGAGGTGGGTGGATGACTTGAGGTCAGGAGTTTGAGACCAGCCTAGACAATGTGACGAAACCCAGTGTCTACTAAAAATACAAAAATTAGCCAGGCATGGTGGCGCATGCCTGTAATCCCAGCTACTCTGGAGGCTGAAGCAGGAGAATTGTTTGAACCCAGGAGGCAGAGGTTGCTGTGAGCCAAGAGCGTACCACTGTACTCCAGCCTGGGTGACAGAGCGAGACTCAGTCTCAAAACAAACAAACACACACACACTGAATTCAAGGCAGATGCCTGCAAGTGAGAAGGGAGGGCACTGGGAGGGGATTCATTTCTTAGAGGTGGTAGCGCTTATGCTAAGCATAGCAGGTGGATTGAGATTTCAGCAGGTGGAGAAGTGGGGAAAGAAAGGAGCAAAGCAAAGGCCCAGGACTACCCAGGGTTGGGGTGTCTATGAATTGTCACTACAGGGCAGAAAAGCTGGAGGGCAAATCTGTGTCCTCCAGATAGCAGGCAAAGCCTCCAGTAGTCGCCAGCTGTCTTAATTAATCGGTAATTCTTACCAATTCCAAGGTGGGGAAGCCTGGCCAAAATGGCAAAACCCCATCTCTGCTAAAAATACAAAAATTAGCCAGGCATGGTGGCCGGCGCCTGTAGTTCCAGCTACTTGGGAGGCTGAGGCAGGAGAATTGCTTGAACCCAGGAGGCGGAGGTTGGCAAAATCATGCATCTTGGGTCATCACTATTTCTCAAGGTCACTTACACACCCGTCCTCCCTCCTCCGGCTCCTTTTATGGGCTACCAACTGCATGATGAGTGAGAGCTAGCATGGGCACAAAACTACCCCAGGAGGGCCAGGTACAGTGGCTCACGCCTGTAATACCAACACTTTGGGAGGCCGAGGCGAGTGGATCATTTGATGTCAGGAGTTCGAGACCAACCTGGCTAGCATGGTGAAACCCCATCTTTACTAAAAATACAAAAAAAAAAAAAAAAAAAAAAAATAGCCAGGCGTGGTGGTACTCACCTATTGTCCCAGCTACTCAGAAGGCTGAGGCAGGAGAATTGCTTGAACCCAGGAAGCAGAGGTTGTACTGCACTCCAGCCTGGGGGACAGAGTGAGGCTCCGTCTCAAAAACAAAAACAAAAAAATCCCTCCCCTAGCAGCCCACGAGTGGCTGGAGTAAGCTCTGAAAGGGCAGGTCTTTCTCCCATCTTGAGCTTAAAGTTTCTCTCCCAGGGGACGTCAGTCAATCACATTTCCTGTAATAACCCTGGGCCACCTGCTTTTCTCCCTGGAGCAAGGTTTTGATTAAGGGCTGTTTATCCTCCCAAGTCGGTGATACCAGCTCACTTGGTGGATGGGCTCCTTCCTTTTTATGCCAAGAGTCTCTGATGCCTCCTTATTTTCCACTTGGGAGAAATGTTTCAGTTCACAGGTGGAGAAGAAGGTCTTCCTTAGTGGTATCCCAGTGCCAGAGCACCAGGCCCCCTGTCCTGGAGAAGATTGAAGGCAAGGTGGACCCAATAAGCTGCGAACAAAGGTTGTGGGTGCAGACAGGTTGGCTTTTACAGTCGAGATTCAGCCTCTGGACTGCTGCTGGGAGAGTGGGGGCTTCGCTGGGCCAAGGCTTGGCGTGATGGCTACAGGGACACCTCCGACACTGGTGGTCACAATGAGAGGGCTGCCCATCGCTCTCATCTAATAAGCGGGGCGAGTCCAACCCTGGGGACAGAGATGTCATTTGAGAGGCCTTCCCCACCCACATCCCTACCCCATCCCTCGTATTCTCTTCTTTCCAGCAGGTTAGACAAGTTCAGCCACATTTTGGCTTTCAAGGCTCAAATGGAAGAAAGCAAAAATTCCCTAGGGCACCGTGGCCTGAGATGCCTAGATTCACATCCGGAACCCTTTTTGTGGGCAGGGAACTCCTGGCTTCCTCTCATCAGCCCTGGCTCACCAAGTCCTGCGTGGCCAGAACTTGGCAGGTTGCCATGGATACCTGGAAGTGCTGTCCCAGCAGACAGCAGAGCCTTGCTGGGGCCAGGAGAATTTGGGGGCACCTGAACTGCTGGCCAGAAGGGCTAAACAGGCCCCCCTGCCACCCTCATTTTGATCAGACCCCCTCCACCAGTCTCCTAAAAAAGGGCTTTCCAAACTTTACTGGGCACAGGAATCTCCCTCTCCGCCGACCTGGTTAAAATGCAAATACTGGCCGGGCGTGGTGGCTCACGCCTGTAATCCCAGCACTTTGGGAGGCCGAGGCGGGTGAATCACAAGGTCAAGAGATCAAGACCATCCTGGCCAACATAGTGAAACCCCGTCTCTACTAAAAATACAAAAAATTAGCTGGGCATAGTGTAGTCACAGCTACTCAGGAAGCTGAGGAAAGGGAATCGCTTAAATCCGGGAGGTGGAGGTTGCAGTGAGCCAAGATCGCACCACTGCACTCCAGCCTGGGCAACAGAGTGAGACTCCGTCTCAAAAAAAAAAAAAAATGGAGATGCTGATTCAACAGGTCTGGGGCAGGGGCAGAAGGTGCTGAGATTGTGTTTTCCTAACCAGCTCTCAGGTACTGCTGCTGGCCCACTGGCCGCACTGAGTAGCCAGGACCTAAACTGAGTCCTGGTGGGTTTCAGAAACCTCAGTCAGATTCCGAAGGTCCCGATTCCTGGACCCACTGCCTTAGGCCACCACTACCAGCCTTAACTCCAATGGGAACCTGTAGCCTGCCTGTAGTGGAAGGACTCTCTCTCCAGTCCGTTTTTGGATCATTCACCATCAGCCACTTCAAAGAAAGGAAATCAGCAGCCTGCATTTCAGGGAAACGTTTTAAGCTGTTCTGTCCCTTCTCCAGCTCTCCAAGTTATATAATGCATCCTTGTTGAAAATGCTGATAATGCTATTTGGGTGGCAGGAAGCCAATGTTGGGCTACATATTGCTTGGGGCTGGGGCTGGGGTCAGGGAAGGGGGCAGGGTCTGGGGAGGGTTTAAGGAGAGAAAGCGGCCAGGCAGATGGAGAGAGGACGGGAGGGCCAGGGTGGTCAAGGCCCAGGGATAAAGCCGATTGGTATGTCAGCAAAATCTGTCACTGGCTTTAGTGATTCGAAAGGCAGACACATTCTTTCATCTCTGTTAATCCTCATCTGATACAGAGGATTTTCCTGCCATTAAATCTGGAGAAAGAAAAATAAGCACTCAAACCTGCACAAGCAACTATGCCTCTTCACCCCTTGCTCCCGCCCCCCGACCCCCACCTTCACTTCTCTCTCAGACCATTTTTAGCATTTGTGACTGCCTGACTTGGGAGATGGATGGGCTGGGGGAGTGGAGGGGCACCTCAGAGGAGCGGGACCAGACAGACTCCCAAGACGGTAAGCAACATTTGAGTACCATTCGTTAATGCTTCTCTGCAGGGGTTTCCTCTCCATCCATTTCCTTGCTGGGTTGTCAGTGATGCCATCTGAGTTGCTGTCAGGGCTGTAGCCTGGCGAAGGGTTTCCTAATGGATCCAAGCTGCCCATTTGCGGGGAGCTGCTGAGTGCCTGTTGTTACTGGTTTGTCTTAGCCCAACACCAGGGTCATTAGGAAGGAAGGGATGTAAGGAAGAAAGAAAGGCAGGGCATTCAGGAGGAAGTGTGGAGGCGTGGGAGGGTTCTCACAGGGCCCTCCCGGGCACTAGGTGACCTGTCCTTTCTCCCCTCAGGTAGGGATCCCACGGCTGGCTGGTCCTAAGCCACCGGGTGGATGAAAGGCCGAGGGATGTTGGTCCTGCTTCTGCATGGTGAGTTCTCCTGCTGGTGGGTGCAGGGGTTGGGAAGAGGCATGGAAGCCACAGAGTTTCTGCCCAAGGAGTCTTTAAAGTGGCTTCTGGGACAGCTGTATCTGGACACTTCTGATCAGGTTTCACTGACCCTGTGATTGTGGGGGAGGGGATAGAGAAAGCAAGAAAACAGCAGGTGGTGGGGGTTTTTCTTTGCTTAAAACAAAACTCCTGAGCCGAATATATGAAACAGTCCTCTTGGTGATTTTCTTATTCTAATTTCAGATATGAATTCATTGGTGTAATAACCAAAAGCTACAGTTCTACAGTGGTTTTTTTCTTTTCTTTTCTTTTCTTTTTTTTTTTGAGATGGAGTCTCGCTCTGTCACCCAGGCTGGGGTGCAGTGACATGGCTCTTGGCTCACTGCAACCTCTGCCTCCCAGGTTCAAGTGATTCTTGTGCCTCAGCCTCCTGAGTAGCTGGAACTACAGGCACCTGCCACCACGCCCAGCTAATTTTTTGTATTGTTAGTAAAGACGGGGTTTCGCCATGTTGCCCAGGCTGGTCTTGAACTCTTTTTTTTTTTTTTTTTTTTTTTTTTTTTTTTGAGACGGAGTCTCGCTCTGTCACCCAGGCTGGAGTGCAGTGGCCGGATCTCAGCTCACTACAAGCTCCGCCTCCTGGGTTTACGCCATTCTCCTGCCTCAGCCTCCCGAGTAGCTGGGACTACAGGCGCCTGCCACCTCGCCCGGCTAAGTTGTTTGTATTTTTAGTAGAGACGGGGTTTCACTGTGTTAGCCAGGATGGTCTCGATCTCCTGACCTCGTGATCCGCCCGTCTCGGCCTCCCAAAGTGCTGGGATTACAGGCTTGAGCCACCGCGCCCGGCCTGTCTTGAACTCTTGACCTCAGGTGATCCGCCTGCCTTGGCCTCCCAAAGTGCTGGGATTACAGGCGTGAACCACCATGCCCGGCCTACAGTGGTTTCTAATCACATTATTTTAAACTCATTTAGTTAAAAACAAAAGTCCCTTAAAAAAAACCATCTTCCTAAAGGAAAAAGAAAAAATGAAAAATGTCTTAGAATTGTGGGATTATGGGATATTGAAGTTATTTGTCAAAGTTTCTCGCTCTGCTATGTGCACTTTAATATACCAAGAAGACTTGTTATGAAATATTTTGCCCGGCTCTAGCTGTTCCAATCTGACTGAGATAGCCTGAGGAAAAATCCTTTAAATTCTTCAGTAAATGATTCTACACAAAGAATCTGTTTTTTTCTAACCCTCGAGTGAATTTAATTCTTTGAGATATGATCTATGTAATAGACTTCTGTATGCGATGCTGGTAGAGAACATTTTACCGGATCATTCTAAAACGGGAGTAATGGAGTTTTCTTCTTCTTTATTCCACCTTTTCAAAAACCAGAACTTGCTCTGTTCAGTCACCCAACAGGCATACACTGTGTGCCTTCAATACGCTCAAGGGATATTTATGAGGGATATAATAGCATGGTCTTTGTCCTTGAGAAAATTCTTTTATAAGAGATTCAATAAATAAGCAATAAAAAAAAATTGGAGCAAGGCACATGGAACACTGTGATAAATAGGACATGACTTCCTACCTCGAGGAGGCTCTAAAGAACGGAGGTTGATATTTATATAATTACTAACAGCCAACTTCTTGCCATTCCTCCTACCTTGAAAAAATATGAAATTTGATTGACTCATTGGGACAGACCGTTTGCTTCCAACAGCCAGTATCATTTTAAACGTGCACCAAAAGCTCTACCGTTCCTCACAGAAAGCAGACAGTATTCATAGCCCGCACACTGCAAAACAGGAACTGTCCCTGCTACAGAAACCCGAAATATATCCAGACTTCTTGTGACAAGTTGGAGAGCTCAGCGGTGACATCATTTGCTAACAATAGATGCACTTAAAATTAATGACCATCTCCACATCCCCTGGCACTTTAATTTAAAACACACTCTAGCAAGCACAGAGAATATTTCTCTGACTGCGAGTCACAAGCAATACGGACAATATGTTCCCGAGAAGCAGGCGGGGATACTGCTCTACCTCCTTGGCCAGAGAAAAAATGACTAAGTGAGCCTCACAAAACAAGACCTTGGGAAAATCAGAAGTGGCTCGCAACAGGGAAATTTGGGGCAAGAGAAATTCTCCTCTGGACACACAGGGCTCCTGGAAGTGCCCCACTTCTCAGATGCATAAGTGCAAATACCTCCACCTCCTCCCCCCATGTTAACCCTTGGGGTCTTCCCGCTGTTCACAGCATAATATCTGAACCCCTTAACTTGCTTTACAGGGTCTTTCACATGTGACTTTCTCTACACTGAGTCTTCAAAGAGGGTCAGGGGTTGTGTGTTTGTGTTTTTTTGTGTGTGTGTGTTTCTTTTGAGACAGGGTCTCGCTCTGTTGCCCAGGCTGGAGTGGAGTGGCACGATCTCGGCTCACTGCAACCTCTGCCTCCTGGGTTCAAGTGATTCTCGTGCCTCAGTCTCTGGAGTAGCTGGGATTATAGGCGTGCGCCACCACTACACCCGGCTAATTTTTGTATTTTTAGTAGAGATGGGGTTTCACCATGTTGGCCAGGCTGGTCTTGAACTCATGGCCTCAAGTGATCTGCCAGCCTTGGCGTTCCAAAGTGCTGGGATTACAGGTGTGAGCCACTGTGCCCCACCAAGATTTGCATTTTAAAGGAAGTCTATAGGAAATAGAATCACAATGAGATGCCACTTATACAACTAGAATGCCTACATGTTTGGCTTTGTTTTTTGTTTTTTGGTTTTTTTTTTTGAATAGGGTCTCACTCTGTTGACCAGGCTGAAGTGTAGTGGTACTATCTTGGCTCACTGCAACCTCCGCCTCCCGGGTTCACGCGATTCTCGTGCCTCAGCCTCCCGAGTAGCTGGGATTACAGGTGCCCCCCACCATGCTCTGCTAAGTTTTGTATTTTTAATAGATACGGGGTTTTGCCATGTTGACCAGGCTGTTTTTGAACTCCTGACCTCAGGTGATCCACCTGTCTCGGCCTCCCAAAGTGCTGGGATTGCAGGTGTGAGCCACTGCACCCGGCCTTGATTTCATTTCTGTGAAGTTCTAAAACAGGCAAAACTAATCTGTAGTTCAGAAAGCAGATCAGTGGTTGCCTGGAGCCAGAGGTGGAGAAAGGACTGAAGTCAAAGGAGCCTGAGGAAACTTTCTGGGTGGTAGAAATGTTTTAGGTGTTTTTGCTGTTGCTGTTGTTGTTGTTGTTGTTGTTCTGAGACAGGGTCTTGCTCTGTTGCCCAGGCTGGAGTGCAGTGGTACGATTATGGCTCACTGCAGCCTCAACTTCCTGGGCTCAAAGCATCCTCCCACCTCAGCTTCCCGAGTAGCTGGGACTAAACATGCACCACCATGCCGGCTAATTCTTGTTTTTTGTTGTAGAGATGGGGTTTCGCCATGTTGCCCTGGCTGGTTTTGAACTCCTGACCTCAAGCAATTTTCCTGCCTCGGCCTCCCAAAGTGCTGGGTGCCCGTCCAGACATGTTCTAAGTCTTGATTGGGGTGGTGGTTACACAGGCATGTATACATGTATTATACTTACCGAACTGCACACTTAAAATGGGTACATTTTATTGTAAGTAAAGTATACCTTAATCAACTTGATTTAAAAGAAAAAAAGAGGCCGGGCACGGTGGCTCAAGCCTGTAATCCCAGCACTTTAGGAGGCCGAGACGGGCGGATCACGAGGTCAGGAGATCGAGACCAGCCTGGCTAACACGGTGAAACCCCGTCTCTACTAAAAATACAAAAAACTAGCCGGGCGAGGTGGCGGGCGCCTGTAGTCCCAGCTATTTGGGAGGCTGAGGCAGGAGAATGGCGTAAACCTGGGAGGCAGAGCTTGTGGTGAGCTGAGATCCGGCCACTGCACTCCAGCCTGGGTGACAGAGCAAGACTCTGTCTCAAAAAAAAAAAAAAAAAAGAAAAAGAAAAAAAGAAGGCTAGAGGGAGAGAGTGGCTGTACCAGAAGCAGAAAAAATCCTTCACTGTCCACAGTCAGGCACTGTGGTGTGTCAGGCACTGTGGTGTGTCAGGCACTGTGGTGTATCAGGCAATACGTATGTGAGATTCATCAATGTTATTATGTGGGTTAGAGTAGTTTTTTCCTTTTGATTGCCTAGTAATATTCATTTGTACAGACTGACTGGTTAGTTTATCCATTCCCCTATTGTTGGGCATTTGTTTCCAGTTTGAGGTGATTGTTAATACTTAGGCCCGGAGGACTTTCTGGGGCCTTGCGTTCTTCTCCTCAGATGGGACAGATGTTCATCTCCACGTTTCACCAGACCTGCGAGGCCAACAGCAGACTACCCCTCTGGAAACATGGATTTCTCCATCCCTTATGACTTACGTTAACCAGCAAAACTGCAGCTCAAATCCTTTCTTTCCTGTCACAAAAGGTACCTGCATGGGGTGCAAACCAAGTTCTGGGGTCACAGGAGGCCAAAGGCCACGGCATGGTCTCCGCTACTGCACTTCTGTTTCCTCCAGCCAGTCTTGTTTTGAAGATCCAGCATTGGGTTTTGGTCTGAGGAGCTACTTGGTAGCATTTGCCAAGAATGGAAGGAGAATGATTTCTAGAGCCAAGGTAGCTAAATAGATTTTGCTGAAACCAGAAATTTGACCATATTTTCCCTTGCTATTTTTGGTTTCATGAGGAACAAGTTCTTTTAAAACAATGAGAATAAAGAAACATTCCAACCTCAGTCTGTGGTTGGAAACACCAAGTAACTGTTCTCCTAGCAAACCTCAAGGTGGGAAAGCACATATTTGAAAAGCCGAGGGCTTAGGAAAGAGAAACTGCTCAGCTGGTCTGCATTAGACCTCATTATGCGGTGCCTGAGGCTGGCCATCCCTGCCTCCTTGCAGCTCAGGGGCTGGCCAGGACACCCGAAAAGGACACGCAAGCAGGGAGCCATTTCTGGTGTTTATTTTCCCAGATTCAGGGACACCTTGTAACATTTTTAAAAAACGGAAGTAAAATTCACACAAGATAAAATTAACTGTTAACTATCTTATTTTCTTCTTCTTCTTCTTTTTTTTTTTTTTTTTTTTTTTGAGATGGAGTCTTGCTCTGTCGCCCAGGCTGGAGTGCAGTGGCACATTCTCTGCTCACTGCAACCTCCACCTCCCAGGTTCAAGCTATTCTCCTGCCTCAGCCTCCCAAGTAGCTGGAACTACAGGCACGCACCACCACGCCCAGCTAATTTTTGTATTTTTAGTAGAGACAGGGTTTCACCATGTTGGCCAGGCTGGTCTCAAACTCCTGACCTCAGGTGATCCACCCGCCTTGGCCTCCCAAAGTGCTGGGATTATAGGCATGGGCCACTGCACCCAGCCCATTAACCATCTTAAAGTGTACAATTTGGTGGCATCTAGCACATTCTCAATGTTGTGCAACCATCACCTCTACCTAGTTCCAAGACATTTTAGTCTCCCCAAAAGGAAACCCCATGTCTATTAAGCAGTCACTCCCTATTCTTCCCTCTCCTCAGCCCCTGACAACCATGAATCTGCTTTGTGTCTTTATGGATTGGCATATTCTGGACATTTCCTATAAAGGGAATCATAAAGTATGTGGCCTTGTATGACTGGCTTCTGTCACTCAGCATGTTTTGGAGGTCCATCTATGTTGTAGCATGTGTCAGTCCTTCATTCCTTTTTATTGTTTGTTTTTGAGACAGGGTCTCGCTTTGTCACCCAAGCTGGAGTGTGGTGCCATGATCACAGCTCACTGCAGCCTGGACCTCCCAGGCTCACGAGATTCTCCTGCCTCAACCCCCCAAGTGGCTGAGACTACAGGCACGCTTCTCCACCAAGCCCAGCTAATTTTTATATTTTTAGTAGAGATGGAGTTTCACCATGTTGCCCAGGCTGGTCTTGAACTCCTGGACTCAAGCAATCTGCCTACCTTGGCCTCTCAAAGTGTTGGGATTATAGGCGTGAGCCACCGTGCCAGGCCTTCATTCCTTTTTAAGGCCAAATAATACTCCGTTGTATAGCTATGTCACATTTGCTTATCCATCCATTGACTGATGGACATTTACTGTTTCTACCTTGGACTTTTGTGAATAATGCTGCTGTGAACATGCATGTGCAACTGTCTCTTTGAGACCTTGCTGTCAAGTCCTCTAGGTATATGCCTAGGCATGGAATTGCTAGGTCATACAGTAACTCTACATTACACTTTGTGATTCTTTATATCACACAGATGAATCCCATTTTTATAAAATTGGTGCATCTAGACCCTTGATTTTTGACTTTGGCTGCATATTGTAATCACCTGTGGAGCTTTAAACATACCAATGCCTGATCCCACCCCTGAAGATTCTGATGTAATTGATCTGATGTATGGCCTGGGTGCTGTGAGTTTTCAAAGCTCCACAAGGCGATTCTAATGTTCAGCCTTGGAAATGAACCATCCTAGACTCCAGACTCCTTTTTGCAGCCTACCCCAAGTAATAACTTCAGTATTCTGACAACTGGTGTCATGCTTTCCATTCTAGGGCAGATTTCCACATAGTCCTTTTTTTTTTTTTTTTTTTTTTGAGATGGAGTCTCTGTCGCCCAGGCTGGAGTGCAGTGGTGCGATCTCAGCTCACTGCAACCTCCGCCTCCCAGGTTCAAGCGATTCTTCTGCCTCAGCCTCCCGAGTAGCTGGGACTACAGGTGCATGCCACCACGCCTGAATAATTTTTGTATTTTCAGTAGAGACAGGGTTCACCATATTGGCCAGGCTGGTCTTGAACTCCTTACCTTGTGATCCGCCCACCTCGGCCTCCCAAAGTGCTGGGATTACAGGTGTGAGCCACCATGCCCAGCCGATCCTTTTTTTAAAGACGGGATCTCACTCCGTCGCCTAGGTTGGAGTGCAGTGTCACAGGTACAGCTCACTGCAGCCTCGACCTCCCCAGCTCAAGCAATCTTCCCACCTCAGCCTCCCAAGTAGCTAGGAGTACAGGTGTGCATCATCATACCTGGCTAATTTTCGTATTTTTTGTAGAGATGAGGTCTTGCCATGTTGCCCAGGCCCATCTTGAACTTCTGGGCTCAAATGATCCTCCCATCTTGGCTTCCCAAAGTGCTGGGATCACAGGCATGAGCCACTGCACCTGGCCTCTGCATGGTCTTTGAAGGATTTGTGCCTTGATGAGGTTTAATCCTGTGACAAGAATGGTTCATAGAGCCCACACCTGGCTTGGGCCAGTGTTTTCACAGCTATGTCAAGCAACAAGACACATCGGTCCCCCATAACTGTCTACACATTACAGATGAGGAAACTGAGAGAGGTTGTCTGAGTTTTTTTTGTTTGTTTTTTGTTTTTTTGAGACGGAGTCTCACTCTGTCGCTCAGGCTGGAGTGCAGTGGTGCGATCGCGGCTCACTACAACCTCTACCTCCTGGATTCAAGTGATTCTCCTGCCTCAGCCTCCTGAGTAGCTGGGATTACAGGCGACCACCACCACACCTGGCTAATTTTTTGTATTTTTAGTGAAGACAGGGTTTCACCATGTTGGTCAGGCTGGTCTTGAACTCCTGACCTCAGGTGATCCACCTGCCTCGGCCTCCCAAAGTGCTGGGATTACAGGCGTGAGTCACTGCGCCCAGCCTGAGGATTTTTCTTTTTTTTTTTTTAAGCAGTATGAGAGAACAGGGATGAGAGTTAGTGTCCTCAGAGTTTATGAGAGAACTAGGTCAAGAGGCTGTGCCCTCGGGGTGAGTATTTTAAGACCGAATGTTCTGGAAAGCCTTGCATGTGAATCCCGGAGTGATGACAGAGGCTGGCTGAGTAGGGACCTGTCATGAGCCCAGGGCAGTCCTGCTACATTTGTTTCTCATCTTCCCCTCCCTACCTCACACTGGGATAAAAAGCACTGAAGCCTTTTTCCAATTTCCAGATGGATCCTTACCCAAAATACTGGTGCAAGAAGAGAAATTGCTAAGCAACTGCCAAATGAGTTTCACCTTCTCTTTTCACAAACTGTAATCTTTATTTTTAATTTGGTAAATGTTTTTCTGGCCAAGGTATTCCCATGGAACTCAGCTCTGAATAGCCAAGGAGACTTGTTTTTGGAATGCTCACTGCTGATTCCGGGAGAGGCTATTTTTTCATTTGGATTCAGCAAAACCAGGGATGTCCTAAACAGTGTTTGATTTGATGTTATGTATTTCCTGTCAGTGAATGGGGAGCAGTTTCCTTTTGGTTGAGGGGTGCTGCATGGTCCTGAATTTGAGTTGTTTTCTCTGCTAAGGTGAAGAGGTCACTGGCCGGGTGCAGTGGCTCATGCCTGTAATCCCAGCACTTTGGGAAGCTGAGGAGAGCAGATCACTTGACCAGATGGTTCAAGACCAGCCTGGTCAACATGGTGGAACCCCGTCTCTACTAAAGATACAAAAATTAGTTGGGCATGGTGGTGCATGCCAGTAGTTCCAGCTACTTGGGAGACTAGGCAGGAGAATCGCTTGAACCTGGGAGGTGGAGGTTGCAGTGAGCCAAGATCCTGCCATTGCATCACGTGGTTCTTCAGGAAAAGAGGAGAGGCCAGGAAGAGGAAGATGGTTCTAGAGAGATTAATGGAGCCTGTCTGATTCAGGATATTGCTCAGGACTCTTGTTGCAAAGCATCTACTTTAGGTCGTCGAAGTCAAGGAGTTTACTTAGGGACATTAGGTATTCTCAGGCTTCCTACTAGAGGCCACACTGCCCAGAGCAATGCCCAAACCAGGAAGTGCCCAGCTCCAGCAAAAACCCTGTGGTCACTGCCATTGGTGGCCATACCTGGCAGCTCCAGGGAATCATGTTGGGTACTGGGTGCCAGAAATGCAAGCCTAAAAGCCCCTGCCACCATTCTGGCCAGACATTGGTTTCTGCCTGGTACCTACTTCTGAATCCAAGTCTCACTGGGTGTCTGACTGACAAGGCTATGTCACATGCCTGAGCCCTAACTGCAAAGGGAGTTGAGAAAGAAAGTTTCTGGCTTCCATCGTGAGGAGGCAGGACTTACGATGTTGGAAATTCCCTAAATGTAGAAAGAGTGCTTAAATGGTGCTGGGGAGCCAGAACACATGCTATGGTCTGAATGTTTGTGACCCTCATTCCCCACCCAATTCATATATTGAATCCAACTCTCCAAGATGATGGTATTAGGAGGTGGGGCCTTTAGGAGGGGATTAGGTCCTGAGAATGTAACCCTCACAAATGGAATTAGTGCCCTCATAAAAGAGGCCTCAGAGGCCAGGCTCGGTGGCTCATGCCAGTAATCCCAGCACTTTGGGAGGCTGAGGTGGGCAGATCACCTGAGCTCAGGAGTTCACACCAGCCTGGGCAACATGGTGAAACCCCGTCTCTATTAAAAATACAAAATTAGCTGGGCATGGTGGCGCATGCCTGTAATCCCCGCTACTCAGGAGGCTGAGGCAGGAGAATCGCTTGAACCCGGGAGGCGGAGGTTGCAGTGAGCCGAGATCATGCCATTGCCCTCTAGCTTGGGCAACAAGAATGAAACTCCGTCTCAAAAAAAAAAAAAAAAAAGGTTTCAGAGAGCTCCACCATGTGAGGACACAGTGAGAAGACAACTGTCTATAAGCCAAGAAGTGGGCCCTCGGCAGACACAGAATCTGCCTTGCTCTTGGATTTTCCAGCCTCCAGAACTGTGAGAAATCAATTTCTGTTGTTTGTAAGCCACCAAGTCTACGATAGTGTGTTACGGCAGCCTGAACTGATTAAGATAATACACCAGCTTCTTCACCTTGCCCTTTGCTCCTGCTCCCCCATAACTTTGACCTGCACATGGCTTTGGTACAAACCCCAGCCCCAAAGCTAGACAGGTTGGTGTTCACATGACCTTACTGACCAGTCATTCAGTGCCTATTCCATTTTCACGGAGAAGGAATGAATCTAATTAGCTCTGTTTAGGTCAAAGTGTTCATCTGTGGTGCAAACAGCTGTGGCTGGGAGGAGGTGGCAGAGACACATGGAACTCTGAGTGGGGTATTTTTTCTTAGAGGCAGTGGTTGGCAACACCTGCTGTCAGACTGTGGCAAATGAAAGCTACAAGGTCTCTCAAAGACCAGGATGTGCAGTGTCTTAGTCTATTTCATGCTGCAGTAACAGTACTAGAGACTGGGCAATTTATAAAGAACAGATACTTACTTCTTACAGTTCTGGAGGTTGGGAAGTCTAGGATTGAGGGGCTCACATCAAGTAAAAGCCTTCATGCGGCGCCATCCCATGGCGGAAGGTGGAAGTGTGAGAGAGCAAGAGGGGGCTGAACCTGCTTTTATAACAAATCTACTTTTGCAATAATGACATTAATCCATTCATGAGAGCAGAGGCCTCATGACCTAACCACCTCTTAAAGAGCCCACCTCTCAACATGATTGCAGTGGGGTTTAAGTCTCCAACACGTGAACTCAGGAGGACATATTCAAACCATAGTATGCAGTTTCTTCAGTTTACAGTTAAAGCAATGAAAGTTCAGAAAGGCTAGGTGTGTGGGGTGTGAGATAGTACAGTATAGTGAAAAACAAACAAAGGTTGGCATCATTTAACCGCCCTGAACCTCAGTTTCCTCTTTCATGAGAAGAGAAGAATAATCCTTATCTTGTATGGCTGTCATATTAAATGGAATAATGTCCATAGCAAGCTCAGCCCTGAGCAAATTCTTTTTGAGACGGAGTCTCACTCTATTGCCCAGGCTGGAGTGCAGTTGTATGATCTTGGCTCACTGCAGCCTCTGCCACCCGGATTCAAGTGATTCTCCTGCCTCAGTCCCCCTCCCCGCAAGGAGCTGGGACTACAGGTGCATGCCACCATGCCCAACTAATTTTTGTATTTTTAGTAGAGATGGGGTTTCACCATGTTGGCCAGGCTGGTCTCAAACTCCTGACCTCAAGAGATCCACCCACCTCAGCCTCCCAAAGTGCTGAGATTATAGGCATGAGCCACCACGCCCGGCCCTAAGCAAATTCTTATTAAAAGCTGGTTGTTGGGCCAGGCGCGCTGGCTCACACCTGTAACCCCAGCACTTTGGGAGGCCAAGGCGGGTGGCTCATGAGGTCAGGAGATTGAGACCATCCTGGCTGACATGGTGAAACCCCGTCTCTACTAAAAATATAAAAAATTAGCCGGGCGTGGTGGCGGGCGCCAGTAGTCCCAGCTACTTGGGAGGCTGAGGCAGGAGAATGGCGTGAACCTGGGAGGCAGAGCTTGCAGTGAGCTGAGATCGCGCCACTGCACTCCAGCCTGGGCGACAGAGCGAGACTCCATATAAAAAAAAAAAGCTGGTTGTTGGCCAGGTGCAGCGGCTCATGCCTGTAATCCCAGGAGTTTGGGAGACCAAAGTGGGCGGATCACCTGAAGTCAGGTGTTCAAGACTAGCCTGGCTAACATGGTGAAACCCCGCCTCTACCAAAAATACAAAAAAATTAGCCAGGTGTGGTGGCAGGTGCCTGTAGTCCCAGCTACTTGGGAGGCTGAGGCAGGAGAATCACTTGAACCCAAGAGGTGGAGGTTGCAGTGAGCCAAGATGGCGCCACTGCACCCCGGCGTGGGCAACAGAGCGAGACTCCATCTCAAAAAACAACACCACCACCAACGACAACAAAAAGCTCATTGTTATAAGAGCAAAAGAAACCCATACAATTTAGTTAATTTGAGTAGTATTATACATGTTCTTATTACCCAGATAACATATGTTACCACAGTACCTAAACTACGTCCTGTAGATATTTGCTGTCATTTGGGGTTGCTTCCATCTGTAGGTCTTGTTCTGTTGAGCTGCCCCGAGCCACTCCCAGCAGCTCTGTTCTAGGACTGCACGTAAATGTTATCATATAGGCTGTGTGCAGTGGCTTACGCCTGTAATCCCAGCACTTTGGGGGGCCGAGGCAGGTAGATCTCCTGAGGTCAGGAATTCGAGACCAGCATGACTAACATGGTGAAACCCCATCTCTACTAAAAATACAAAAATTATCTGGGTGTGGTGGTGGGTGCCTGTAATGCCAGCACTTCGGGAGGCTGAGGAGGGTGGATCATGAGGTCAGGTGTTTGAGACCAGGCTGGCCAACATGGTGAAACCTCGTCTCTACTAAGAGTACAAAAATTAGCCAGGCATGGTGGTGTGTGCCTGTAATCCCAGCTACTCGGGAGGCTGAGGCAGGAGAATTGCTTGAACCCAGGAGGCAGAGGTTGCAGTGAGGTGAGATTGCACCACTATACTCCAACCTGGGTGACAGAGTGATACTCCATCTTTGAAAAAAAAAAAAAAAGAAAAAAAAAAGAAAAAAAATGTCATTGTATAGTATGTTTCTTTTGTGTCAAGTTTCTTTTAACATGTTTTTATTGCTTGTAGTTTGTTCCTTTTATTGCTGAGTAGTATTCTACTCTACAAATAAATTATAATTTATTTCTCCATTCTACTGTTGGGTAATTTCTACTTTTTATCAATTATAAATTAGCCTTTATGAACATTCTTCTATAGTCTCTTTGTGGACTTTTTTTTTTTTTCTTTTTCTTTTTTCTTGGGCAAATACTTAGGAGTGGAATTGCTGAATCACATGATAGGCATATGTTTAGCTTTAATAGATATTGCCAAAGTTTTACAAAGCTATGGAACTATTTTACACTCCCATCAACTATGCGAAAGAATCTAGTTGTTCTCCATCCTCATCAACATCTGGGGTTATCAGTCTTTTGAATTTTAGCATTCTAGTGAATGTGTAGGGAAATCTCACTGTAGTTTTAATTTGCATTTCTCTGATGCCTAATGACGCTGAGCACCTTTTCATGTGCTTAATGGCCATGTAATATATTCTATTTTTTTTTTTTTTTTTCGAGACAAGGTTTCACTCTGTCACCCAGGATGGAGTGCGGTGGTGCCATCTCAGCTCACTGCGGCCTCTGCCTCCTGGGTTCAAGTGATTCTCCTGCCTCAGTCTCCTGAGTAGCTGGGATTACAGGCACCCTCTACCATGTCTGGCTAATTTTTGTATTTTTAGCAGAGATGGGGTTTTGCCATGTTGGCTGGGCTGTTCTCGAACCCCTGACCTCAGGTGATCTGCCCACCTCGGCCTCCCAAAGTGCTGGGATTACAGGCGTGAGCCACCGCACCCGGCCTATTCTTTTGTCAAGCATTCAAGTCTTTTATCCATTTTTTAAAATAAATTTTTAAAAATTTTCTTCTTCTTCTTCACTGGCAAAGTGAAAGCAATCACCCATTTTTACTTGTCTTTTCATTATTCATTTGTAGGAGTTATTTTTACATTCTATATAGTCATATATATAAGACATACCTACATACATACAATTAATATTTAAAGTGTATCCTCAGCCGGGCGCGGTGGCTCACGCCTGTAATCCCAGCACTTTGGGAGGCCGAGGCGGGCGGATCACAAGGTCAGGAGATCGAGACCACGGTGAAACCCCGTCTCTACTAAAAATACAAAAAAAATTAGCCGGGCGCGGTTGTGGGCGCCTGTAGTCCCAGCTACTCGGGAGGCTGAGGCAGGAGAATGGCGTGAACCCGGGAGGTGGAGCTTGCAGTGAGCCGAGATCGCGCCACTGCACTCCAGCCTGGGCGACAGAGCGAGACTCCGTCTCAAAAAAAAAAAAAAAAAAAAAGTAAAGTGTATCCTCATGAAACTATCACCACAATCAAGATAATGAACATATCCATCACCCCCAAGAATCATGCCCCATTATAACCTCTCCCTCCTACCCTTCTCTGCCTCCCTACTCATCCCCAGGCGACCCCTGATCTTTCTGTTACTATAGATTAGTTTGCAGTTTCTAGAATTTTATGTAAGTGGAATCACACAATATATACTCTTTCTTTTTTTGGTCTGGCTCCTTTCACTCGGCAGAATTATCACGATTCATCCATGTTGTAGGTATCAATAGTCATTCCTTTTTTTGGCAATTTTAACATTATTTTTTTCTCTTTCATTTTTTAAAATTTCCATAGGTTTTTTGGGAACAGGTGGTATTTGCTTACATGAGGAAGTTCTTTAGTGGTGATTTGTGATATTTTGGTGCACTCATCACCTGAGCAACAAACACTGAAACCAAATTATAGTCTTATCCCTCATCCCCCTCCCACCCTTTCCCTCTGAGTCCCCAAAATCCATTGTATCATTCTCATGCCTTTGCATCCTCATAGCTTAGCTCTCACTTATGAGTGAGAACATATGGTGTTCGGTTTTCCATTCCTCAGTTACTTCACTTAGAATAATAGTCTCCAATCCCATCCAGGTTGCTGTGAATGCCATTAATTTATTCCTTTTTATGGCGGGGTAGTATTCCATCACATATATATACCACAGTTTCTTTATCCACTTGTTAACTGATGGACATTTGGGCTGGTTCCATATTTGTGCAATTGCGAATTATGCTGCTATAAACATGTGTGTGCAAGTATCTTTTTCATATAATGACTTCTTTTCCTCTGGGTAGACACCCAGTAGTGGGATTGCTGGATCAAATTGTTCTACTTTTAGTTATTTAAGGAATCTCCACACTGTTTTCCATAGTGGTTGTACCAGTTTACATTCCCACCAGCAGTGTAGAAGTGTTCCCTGTTCACCACATCCACACCAACATCTACTATTTTTTGATTTATTGATTATGGCCATTCTTGCAGGAGCAAGGTGGTTTTGCATTATGGTTTTGATTTGCATTTCCCTGATCATTAGTGATGTTGAACATTTTTTCTTTTTTCTTTTTTTCCTGAGACAGAGGCTCACTCTGTCATCCAGGCTGGAGTGCAGTAGTGCGATCTCAGCTCACTGCAACCTCTGCCTCCTGGGTTCAAGCAATTATCCTGCCTCAGTTTCCCAAGTAGCTGGGATTACAGGTACAGGCCACCATGCCTAATTTTTGTATTTTCATTAGAGACAGGGTTTCACCATGTTGGCCAGGCTGGTCTTGAACTCCTGATCTTGTGATCCACCCACTTCATCCTCCCAAAGTGCTGGGATTACAGGTGTGAGCCTCCGTGCCTGGCCAAGCATTTTTTCATGTTTCTTGACCATTTGTACATCTTTTTTTGCGAACTGTCCAATAGTCATTCCTTTTGATTGCTGAGTGATATTCCATTGTATGGCTATATCATTTGTTTGCCCATTCAACTCTTTTTTTTTGTTTTTGTTTTTGAGATGGAGTCTCACTCTGTTGCCCAGGCTAGAGTGCAGTGGCGCAGTCTTGGCTCACTGCAAGCTCCACCTCCCAGGTTCACGCCATTCTCCTGCCTCAGCCACCCAAGTAGCTGGGACTACAGGCGCCCGCCACCATGCCCAGCTAATTTTTGTAGTTTTAGTAGAGACAGGGTTTCACCTTGTTAGCTAGGATGGTCTCGATCTCCTGACCTCGTGATCCGCCCGCCCTGGCCTCCCAAAATGCTGGGATTACAGGGGTGAGCCACCGTGCCCAGCCAGTAGTCTTTTATATTTAGTAGCATACTTACCATTTCCATTGCTTTTTCATCACTCTTTATTCCTTCCTGTAGACCTAATTTTCATCTACCAGCATTTTCCTTCAGACTGAAGAATGTCTTCATTTTTTGTGCAGAAGATCTGCTGGAGAAGAATTTTCTCAGATTTTGTTTATCTGAAAGTATCTCTATTGCCCTTCATTTCTGAAGATATTTTCACTGGAGAGAGACAGAATTCTAGGTTGCCAGATTTTGCTTTTCATTCAGTGCTTAAAGGGCACTAATCCCTTTTTTTTTTTTTTGTTTTAAAAGACAAGGTCTGGCTCTGTGGCCCAGGCAGGAATTCAGTGGCATGATCTCCACTTACTGCAACCTCTGTATCCTGGGCTCAAGCGATCCTCCCACCTCAGCCTCCCAAGTAGCTGGGACTCAAGCGATCCTCCCACCTCAGCTTCCCAAGTAGCTGGGACTATGCCACCACACATAGCTAATTTTTGTATTTTTTGGTAGAGACAGGGTTTTGCCATGTTGCCCAGACTGGTCTCAAACTCCTGGGCTCAAGCGATCCACCCACCTCGGCCTCTGAAAGTGCTAGGATTACAGGCATGGGCCACTGTGCCTGGCCACTAATCCCATTCTTGATCATCCACTCTCATGACCTAAGCACCTCTGAAAGTCTCCATCTCCTAATACCATCACTTTGGGGGTTAGAATTTCAACACATAAATTTGGAAGGCGGATATAAACATTCAGACCGTAACTGTGATTCTCTTTTACTGTTTTTTACCCTATGTAACATGTCTTTTTGTTTTGGATACTTTTAAGAATTTTCTATCTTTGTTTCTCAGCAGTTTGGCTATGATGGGCCGTGTGTGTGTGTGTGTGTGTGTGTGTGTGTGTGTGTGTGTGTGTATGTGTTTTATGTTACTTGGGGCTTGCTAAGCTTCTTGTTTTAATCAAATTTGGAAACTGTCATCAATTATCTTTTAGCCATATTCTGTATCTTCTCTCCTCTGAGACTCCACATACATGTATATTAGTCTAATTGCTTGATATTGTTCCACAGGTCATTGAGGCTCTGATAATTTTTCCCCCCGTCCTTTTTTCCCCCCCGTCCTTTTTTTTTTTTCTCTCTGTGCTTCACTTTGGTGAATAACTATTGGCCTCTCTTCAAGTTTATGAAGATTTTCTTCTGCAGTGTCTAATCTGCTATATATCTTATTCAATAATTTTTAAAATTTTAGCTATTGTCTTATTTCAGTACTAAGATTTCTACTGGGTTCCTTTTTAGAGTTTCCATACCTCTTCTAAAATTCAGATTTCCTATGTCTTTGCCCATGATACCCATCTTTTCCTGTAAATTCCTTAACATATTTATAGCAAATCTTTGCTTGGTAATTCCAACATGCAGGTTGTCTGTGAATCCGCTTCTGCTGTTTGTTTTTGTTTTTGTTTTTGTTTTTGAGACAGAGTCTCGCTCTGCCGCCCAGGCTGGAGTGCAGTGCAGTGGTGTGATCTCAGCTCACTGCAAGCTCCTCCTCCCGGGTTCACGCCATTCTCCTGCCTCAGCCTCCCGAGTAGCTGGAACTACAGGCGCCCACCACTACGCCCGGCTAATTTTTTTGTATTTTTAGTACAGACGGGGTTTCACTGTGTTAACCAGGATGGTCTCGATCTCCTGACCTCGTGATCCGCCCGCCTCGGCCTCCCAAAGTGCTGGGATTACAGGCGTGAGCCACCGCGCCCGGCCTGTTTTTTTTTTTTTTTCTTCTTGATAAGTGTCATGTTTGCTGCTTCTTCACATGTCTAGTAGTATTTGGTTGTATACTGGATACTGTGGATGGCAGTGGTAGAAACTCTGGATTCTCTTGTCTTCTGTTGAAGAGTGTAGAATTTTGTTCTGGCATTCAGTTAAATTACTGGCAGATCATCTTGATCCCTGAAAGGCTTGGTTTTAGGCTTTTTAAGGGTAGGCCTACTTGAGTTTTGCCCTTAGTCCTGGGAAATGGTCTTCACTCCTGAGGCATGGTCCTTTGGGGTTTCAGTGGAAAGCTCAAGGTATTTGACAAGTTCCTCTAACTTGGCGTACCTTGAACTTTTTTTTTTTTTTTTTAAAGACAGAGCCTTGCTCTGTTGCCCAGTCTAGAGTGCGGTGGCATGATCTCAGCTCACTGCAATTCTACCTGTAGCCCCAACTACCTGCCCACCGAGTAGCTGGGACTACAGGTGCCCGTCACCACACCCAGCTAATTTTTTTTGTATTTTTAGTAAAGATGAGGTTTTACCATGTTGGCCAAGCTGGTCTCAAACTCCTGACCTCAAGTGATCTGCCTGCCTTGCCCTCCCAAAGTTCTGGGATTATAGGCCTGAACCACCACGCCCAGCCAGGACCTTGAACTCTTAAACTGCCTCCTGTCACTGGGCAATTGCTAAAATCTGTGTTTAGGTCTTTCGGTGTTTAGTTCTTGCTTTCCCCTTGGGCTCCTTGGAGTCATCCCACACATATGCCCTTCAGAACTCAGTCAAAGACATAAGGGGAACCTGTATACCAACTTTGTGGCTCCTCTTTTGAGGCTCCCTATTTTCCATGTTTTCCCTCCTCAATTTCCAGCCACTGTGGCAGCTATAAATGCTGATCTCTAAGCTGTCAGCTCAGCTTGCTTTCTCCTTTAGCTTCACTCCCCATGTGCTGTGTGGACTTGAAAATGCCCTGAGAGAGCCGGGCCCAGAGGCTCACGCCTGTGATCCCAGCACTTTGGGAGGCTGAGGCAGGAGGATCTCTTGAGGTCAGGAGTTCAAGACCAGCCTCGGCAACATAGTGACACCTTGTCTCTACAAAACATTAGCTGGGCATGGTGATACATACTTGTAGTCCCAGCTACTTGGGAGGCTCAGGTGAGAGGATTACCCTAGCCCAGGGAGGTCAAGGCTGTGGTGAACCGAGACTGCACCACTGCACTCCAGCGTGGGCAACAGAGAGAAGAGACCTTGTCCCCCCCCCCCAAAAAAAAAAAAAGAAAGAAAATGTCTTGAGAGGAAAAATCAGTTAGATGCACATCTCACCTAGTTTGTGTCTCTTCTTTGAAGGGTTGCATCAACTCTGATTGCCTGTTTTGGTTGTTCTCTGGGGCTTTAAAACAATTTTTTTTTTTTTTGAGACAGAGTTTCTCTCTTGTAGCCCAGGCTGCAGTGCAATGGCACTATCCTGGCTCACTGCAACCTCTGCCACCCAGGTTCAAGCAATTTTCCTGCCTCAACCTCCTGAGTAGCTGAGATTACAGGTGCCCGCCAACATGCCTGGCTAATTTTTTTTTTTTTTTTTTTTTGTAGTTTTAGTAGAGACAGGGTTTCGCCATGTTGGTGGCCAGATTGGTTTTTGTTTTGTTTTGTTTTTCTTGTAGATGGATTTTTGCTCTTGTTGTCCAAGCTGGAGTGCAATGGCATGATCTTGGCTCACTGCAACCTCTACCTCCCGGGTTCAAGCGATTTTCCTGCCTCAGCCTCCCGAGCAGCTGGGATTACAGGTGCCCGCCACCATGCCCAGCTATTTTTTTTTTTTTTTTTTTGTAGTTTTAGTAGAGACAGGGTTTTGCCATGTTGGCCAGACTGGTCTTGAACTCCTGACCTCAGGTGATTCGCCTGCCTCGGCCTCCCAAAGTGCTGGGATTACAGGTGGGAGCCACCACACCCAGCTGGCCAGACTAGTCTTGAACTCCTGACCTCAAGTGATCCGCCCACTTCAGCCTCCCAAACTGCTGGGATTACAGGCGTGAACCACCACGCCCAGCTAAAACAATTTAAAAATATACATATTTTGTCCAGAGTCTACCATAGATAGCAGTGGGAATGTTAGTCTGATAGAAGCTACTCTGCCATGATCGCAGTATAACTCATCCACATATATTATTATTAAAATAATTTTTTTTTGGTGCCTTGCTTTTCTGGCTCACTAAACACATACTTAGTCTTCATACTGAACAAACCAATACAGTTTTGCTGTCAGTTCTGATAATTTACTTGACTTATTATTATTATTATTAATTATTTTAGATGGAGTCTTGCTCTATCACCCAGGCTGGAGTGCAGTGGTGCAATCTTGGCTCACTGCAACCTCTGCCTCCTGGGTTCAAGCGATTCTTGTGCATCAGCCTCCCGAGTAGCTGGGGTTACAGGCATGCGCCACTGCACCTGGCTAATTTTTGTATTTTTAGTACAGACAGGGTTTCACCATGTTGGCCAGGCTGGTCTCGAACTCCTGACCTCAGGTGATCTGTCCGCCTCTGCCTCCCAAAGTGCTGGGATTACAGGCGCGAGCCACCGTGCCCAGCGACTTAATTTATTACTTTTTGGGGGGACAAGGTCTTTTTCTGTTGTCCAGGCTGGAGTTCAGTGGTCCAATCATAGCTCTCTGTAACCCTGAACTCCTGGGCTCAAGTAATCCTCCTGCCTCAGCCTCCTGAGGGGTACTGTTTGCTCTCCTGCAGGAATTTCAGATAGAGCTGCCCCTAATCACGAAATAAACATTGTGCACCTACCATGCTGCCTTTTCCATTGGTCCCCAAGATTGGGCTTGGGGCCTCTGGCTTCCACAGGGTAGCAGGCCACGACATTCTACCTTTTTTTTTTTTTTTTTTTTGAGACAGTCTCACTCTGTCACCCAGGCTAGAGTACAGTGATGCAATCTCGGCTCACTGCAACCTCTTCCTCCCGGGTTCAAGCAATTCTGCTTCCTCAGCCTCCCGAGTAGCTGGGATTACAGGTGCATGCCACCACACCCGGCTAAGTTTTGTACTTTTAGTAGAGACAGGGTTTCACCATGTTGGCCAGGCTAGTCTCGAACACCTGACCTTAGGTGATCCACCCACCTCTGCTTCCCAAAGTGCTGGGATCACAGGCGTGAGCCACTGTGCCCAGCCTCATGACATTCTACTTTGCTGCAGGTGGCAAGCCTACTGGTGGGTTTTGAAGTCTTTATCTGATCCTCCATTCAAATGCTCAGAACGAAAGTAATTTATAAACAACTTACTCTCCCATGATGATGTAAAAAAGGTTCTAGCAGGCAAGGACTGGTGAACGGAACTTAACTGCAGAGTGTCTATAATTAATTCTTTTGAGATGTGCAAGAAGGTCATTGATTTTATTTAGTATGCTGTCCTTTTGGCTTAATTTTAGTGACTGTTAAAGAAAAAAAATTAATTGATAGGCTTTTCTTTCATTCCCAATCTCCTGCTCCCTAATTCTCCCTCCTCCTTGAGGCATAATTTACTCAATGGGGATGTTCAGGAATTGAATTCTTCTGGTGAGAGGAACTACAGTAGCACCAACAGAAATATAACACAAGCCACATGTTTAAAAATTCTGAGCAGTCACATTAAAAAAAGGTAAAAAGAAACAGTTAACATTAATTTTAATATTTTATTTAACCCAATATATCTAAAATACCATTGTAACATGTAATCAGTATAAAAATCATTGATGCAGCTGGGTGCGGTGGCTCACACCTATAATCCCAGCACTTTGGGAGACCGAGGTGGGCGGATCAACTGAGGTCAGGAGTTTGAGACCAGCCTGGCCAACATGGCAAAACCCAATTAGCTGGGTGTGGTGGCACATACCTGTAATCCCAGCTACTTGGGTGGCTGAGGCAGAAGAATCACTTGAACCTGGGAGGTGGAGGTTGCAGTGAGCCGAGATAGCGCCATCGTACTCTAGCCTGGCGACAGAATGAGGACTCAGTCTCAAAAAAAAAAAAAATCACTGATGCAGTATTTTACTCTTTTTAAGTCTTTGAGATCTGGTGTGTCTTCTATATGCATAGCACATCTCAATTTGGGTTAGCCACTTTTCAAATGCTCAGTAGCCCATGGGGCTAGTGGCTACTGTATTGGGCAGTGCAGGTCTAGAGGGTAAGCTACAGCAATGCCCTCGGAGATCCCCCAGGGCCTGCAGACAACAAACCCTCAAGGCCACATTCTAGTGTTTCCTGACCAAACTGAGGGTGGGGTTGCTATTGCTCACAGCCCAATAATGAGATGCAGATGAACTGGGAAAGGAGGGAGTTTTTATTTCTGTAACTGGTTACATGGAAAAGGTCTGGAAAATATCTCCAGACCAACTCAAAATTACAAAGTTTTCCAGAGCTTATATACCTTCTTTTTTTTTTTTTTTTTTTTAGACGGAGTCTCGCTGTGTCGCCCAGGCTGGAGTGCAGTGGCGCGATCTCGGCTCACTGCAAGCTCCGCCTCCCGGGTTCACGCCATTCTCCCACCTCAGCCTCCGAGTAGCTGGGACTACAGGCGCCCGCCACCACGCCCGGCTAGTTTTTTTTTTGTTAATTTTTAGTAGAGACGGGGTTTCACCATGTTAGCCAGGATGGTCTCGATCTCCTGACCTCGTGATCCACCCGCCTCGGCCTCCCAAAGTGCTGGGATTACAGGCTTGAGCCACCGCGCCCGGCCTTTTTTTTTTTTTTTGAGATGGAGTTTCACTCTTGTCACCCAGGCTGGAGTGCAATGGCACTATCTCAGCTCACTGCAACCTCTGCTTCCCAGGTTCAAGCAATTCTCCTGCCTCAGCCTTCCGAGTAGCTGGGATTACAGGTGCCCACCACCATGCCTGGCTAATTTTTGTACTTTTAGTACAGACGGAGTTTCACACATGTTGGCCAGGCTAGTCTCGAACTCCTGACCTCAGGTGATCTGCCCACCTTGGCCTCTCAAAGTACTGGGATTACAGGCGTGAGCCACCGCACCTGACCCAGAGTTTATACACCTTCTAAGCTATATGTCCACGTGTATGTGTGCATTCATCTAAAGGCATAAGTGATTAACTTCTTTTACTCTGTAACTAAAATCTGAGTTTTGAAGACCTTCCTCTGGAGCCTCAGTAAATTTACTTAATCTAGATGGGTCCAGGTGCTGGGGTGACTACCCTTATCTTGTCTCCTGCTAAATCATGGAGGTTTGGGGAGTTCCTTCAGACCCCCAATAAACTTGTTTGTGGAGGTCTGGGGAGTTTAGACCCCCAGTAAAACTTGTTTAATCCTAAATGGGTCCTGTTAAGAATTATTTCATTATCTTGTCATGCTTTAAGGCCCAGGAAAGGCCTGGGCAAAACTCTTTTTGGGCTTTTGTTACCTTCCAGTCTTTGTATAAGGGCACTGGCTTTTATATATATATATATATATATATATATATATATATATATATATATATATATATATATTTTTTTTTTTTTTTTTTTTCCTGGGGTAACTGGTTCTTTAGAAGGAGGGGAGCACTGGGGAGTATCTTCAGGGTGGCTGAACTTTGCAACCTCTTTAATAAACAACTTCCCCCTGTAAAGTCTGTCCTCCTTTATCACCACACCCCGATGCCCCAGTCTTCAGGAAATGGCATCAGGCCCATATTTCTGTAGAATTCAGAGTTCTGAATTCGAGGTAGAGCATTCCTTCCAATGGGATCTTAGAATTCTTAGAGTTGCAGAATTTTACTGACTAGATTCAGGAGGTCTCAGGAGTCCAGACTTCCTTAAAGCTTGGCTCAAAATTCCACGGGAGCTCATAACTCCATGGGACTCAGAGTTCCTGGCTCGGGAACATTGGGAGACCTGGGATACAGTGGCTTAGCCTCAAGCATAAAGGTGAACAATATCTTTATGGCTTGAAGGTATATGAAATAATGTCACTGCATCAGAGCAGCGCCTCTGCTTGCATACCTATGGGAGTCTGTAGCTGTGACACGTAGAAGTTGGCCACATCCAGGTCAGTGGCTCCAAAGTGGGTGGCCACACGCACACCCTCGTGCAATGTGAAGCTCACCTTACGATTCACCATGGCCAGCAGGCTGCGGAGGTAACGCTCCAGAAGGGCGGCTCAGGCCCGCTGCTCCTGGGATTCCAGGGATTCTTGAGCTACGGGACACTCCTGGATTTCAGGAACCTCTGGCTTCAGGGGCAAAGCCACGGCTGAGGCCATCAGGGCCTTGGGGCAGCTGGAGCACAGGCACGGAAAAGGTCACTGGAGCCTGCATTGTCTTGGCGAGGTCCGTGACTACTGGCGCCCCCACTTCTGCCGGCGCCCCGCAGTAGAGGCCCGGGCAGGCCCCGAGCCGCGGAGCCTGGGTTCTGCCCGCGCCACCGCCACCAACACACGTGGTCGCGGGCAATATTATTTATTTAGTTTTGATACGGAGTCTCACTCTGTCGCCCGGGCTAGAGTGCAGTGGTGTGATCTCAGCTCACTGGAACCTCCGCTTCCCGGGTTCAAGGGATTCTCGTGCTTCAGCCTCCCGAGTAGGTGGGATTACAGGCGCCCATCACCACGCCCGGCTAATTTTTGTATTTTTAGTAGAGACGGAGTTTCACCATGTTGCTCAGGCTGGTGTGAACTCCTGAGCTCAGGTGATCCACCCGCCTCGGCCTCCCAAAGTGCTAGGATTACAGGCATGAGCCACTGCGACCGGCCAGCTTTTAATACTTAACCATTCAGTCAGTGCTGAAACAGTTGTTATAGGAGGCCTGCGTTAGTGAAACCTGGCCTGCCACACTGGGAGCACACTAGTGGTGGTAAAGGCAGGAGGGAGTTTAGACTGGGGTCAGCTGCAGGGATTGCAGCTGGGTTTTGCTGATTAAGGTAACTGGAAAGCAAAGGAGCGGGTGTCTTAGGTGGATAAACCCGTGTGAGGCCGCGGAGGTGGGAAGAGGCCATGCGCCGGACACAGGATAACTCGGTGGAGGGCCTGCATCCTGCTGCCCGGGCAGGCAGGATTTTTCCTGGGGTGACCTTTGGCTGACTGTTGCTCCTTTTTTCTCTTTTCTCCTCCTTCCCGGCCCCCCACCACCCTGTCCCCGCAGTGGTGGTCCTCGGCCTGCCCAGAGCCCGGGCCGTGGGGGCCTGCGCTCGGGCTTGTCCCACCGCCTGCGCCTGCAGCACTGTGGAGCGCGGCTGCTCAGTGCGCTGCGACCGCGCGGGCCTCCTGCGGGTGCCGGCCGACTTCCCGTGCGAGGCGGTCTCCATCGACCTGGACCGGAACCGCCTGCGCTTCCTGGGCGAGCGGGCCTTCGGCACGCTGCCGTCCCTGCGCCGCCTGTCGCTGCGCCACAACAACCTGTCCTTCATCACGCCCGGCGCCTTCAAGGGCCTGCCGCGCCTGGCTGAGCTGCGCCTGGCGCACAACGGCGATCTACGCTACCTGCACGCGCGCACCTTCGCGGCGCTCGGCCGCCTGCGCCGCCTGGACCTAGCCGCCTGCCGCCTCTTCAGCGTGCCCGAGCGCCTCCTGGCCGAACTGCCGGCCCTGCGCGAGCTCGCCGCCTTCGACAACCTGTTCCGCCGCGTGCCGGGCGCGCTACGGGGCCTGGCCAACCTGACGCACGCGCACCTGGAGCGCGGCCGCATCGAGGCGGTGGCCTCCAGCTCGCTGCAGGGCCTGCGCCGCCTGCGCTCGCTCAGCCTGCAGGCCAACCGCGTCCGTGCCGTGCACGCTGGCGCCTTCGGTGACTGTGGCGTCCTGGAGCATCTGCTGCTCAACGACAACCTGCTGGCCGAGCTCCCGGCCGACGCCTTCCGCGGCCTGCGGCGCCTGCGCACGCTCAACCTGGGTGGCAACGCACTGGACCGCGTGGCGCGCGCCTGGTTCGTTGACTTGGCCGAGCTCGAGCTGCTCTACCTGGACCGCAACAGCATCGCCTTCGTGGAGGAGGGCGCCTTCCAGAACCTCTCGGGCCTCCTCGCCCTGCACCTCAACAGCAACCGCCTCACCGTGCTCGCCTGGGCCGCCTTCCAGCCCGGCTTCTTCCTGGGCCGCCTCTTCCTCTTCCGCAACCCGTGGTGCTGCGACTGCCGCCTGGAGTGGCTGCGGGACTGGATGGAGGGCTCCGGGCGTGTCACCGACGTGCCGTGCGCCTCCCCGGGCTCCGTGGCCGGCCTGGACCTCAGCCGGGTGACCTTCGGGCGCTCCTCCAATGGCCTCTGTGTGGACCCCGAGGAGCTGAACCTCACCACGTCCAGTCCAGGCCCGTCCCCAGAACCAGCGGCCACCACCGTGAGCAGGTTCAGCAGCCTCCTCTCCAAGCTGCTGGCCCCGAGGGTCCTGGTGGAGGAGGAGGCCAACACCACTGGGGGGCTGGCCAACGCCTCCCTGTCCTACAGCCTCTCCTCCCGTGGGGTGGGAGGCGCTGGCCGGCAGCCCTGGTTTCTCCTCACCTCTTGTCTTCTGCCCAGTGTGGCCCAGCACGTGGTGTTTGGCCTGCAGATGGACTGACTGGCCAGAGGGGCAAAGTTTGCTTAACTGGGCTTGAGAGTGTTTGTGGAAAGGGGAGAGGAGACGGGATGGGGGGCAGAGGTGAAAATCCCAGTGGAGGGTGAAATGAACCGTTTCCCTCCAGAGATGGCCCCAGGGAGAACACAGGGACATGCCACTCGAGGGGGAGGATGGTATGTATTTCTGCTCTTGTCACACGGGCATCCATTGGAAAAGAACGTGGGCCAAGAATGAACGTGGGCCCTCGGGTGGGAAGACTAGGACTCGGAAGCTTCTAGGGCTTCACATCCCCTCCCCTCCCCTCCCCTCCTCTCCTCTCTCCTCCCCACCCCATCCCACCCCACCCCACCATCTTCCAGGCAACAGTGCCTGCAAGGCCTGAATTAGAGAGACTTCCATTGGCTAAGTAGTTAAGAGCCGTCCGAGTTCTCCTGGCGGGGTAACCCATTATACCCAAGTCCTTTGTTTCCTACCACAATCCTCCTCCTCCTCTCCAGGGACCTGGAAACACTAGGATTCAGGAAGGTGGGCAGGACGTGAGAGAAAGGAGATGGGAGAGAGACTTAAGACAAAGGGTGGCGGTGGTTCCTGGGGTCTGAGATGTTTTAGGAGGCGTTTAAAACAAAGATCCAGTTCATTTACTCCACAGTTATTCCCAGGGCTGGCCCTAGCCACAAAGGAACTTTAGGGCAGGGTAGGGAAAAAAGGGGCAGCAGGGGGTGTGTTTGTGGACAAATAAATTTGTAAAGTCCGAGGATTAAAAAAAAAAAAAGGTTAAACCAGTTTCTGTACTGCTGGACTTTTCAGAGTCTTTCATATGCTAACATTCATTGTGAATCTCCCAGGAGGCCACACAATCCTTTTTTCTTAGCGTTTTGTGGGAAGAATGTCCGGAAGACACAGAGAGCGGGGCAGGGAGGCTCCAGCTTGGATGATTCCATTAGGTGTAGAAATTATTATGGGCTGCACACTACGGCCAAGAGGGAAGGAGGCAGCCAGTAGCTGGGAAAGGGGATTTAGAGATTTCTCAGGTTGGGAGTTGGCCAACTATATTCCCCCAGGCTTGACTGCAAGGGCAAAGGCCAGCCAGGCCTGCAGCAAGCATGCATGGCTCGGGTATGCTGTGTCTGAGGGTGGGGCTACCAAATCCCACCTAGGGGCCCTACCAAACCCAGCTTTTCTCAGGGTTGCGGTGGGAACAAATGGTGTTTGACTGTTCTGTCTGCCTCAGCGTCAGCAGCTCGTTTAGCATAGGCTGCAAGAATAAGGCTTTGCAGGCTGAGTTGCAAATGCTGGCTCTCCTGGCCTGCCGTGCCCATCTCTGTGGTTTGCAGCAGAACTATCCTAAGCTGGTCACAACAGGCAGAGATTCCTGACAGACTGTAAGGCAGTCAAGTCAAGAAAAGTGCATATGCTGCTCACCACTCACCCAGGAACCCAAGCTGTTCTCTACACTGCATGCTATGACTGCATTTGTCAACATTCTGGAAATTGTAATCTTTTTAATGTCCTCTCTGTATTTGAAGAGGTGGGTTTTGAAAACCCACATGAAGGCTGGGCGTGGTGGCTCACACCTGTAATCCCAGCACTTTGGGAGGCTGAGGCAGGTGGATCACGAGATCAGGAGTTCGAGACCAGCCTGGCCAACAAAGTGAAACCCCATCTCTACTAAAAATACAAAAATTAGCCAGGCATTGTGTCATGCACCTGTAGTTCCAGCTACTTGGGAGCCTGAGGCAGAAGAATCGCTTGAACCTGGGAGGCAGAGGTTGTGGTGAGCCAAGATTGCACTACTGCACTCCAGCCTGGGCAACAGAGCAAGACTCCGTCTCAAAAAAAAAAAAAAAGAAGTAAGAAAACTCACATGAATTCAGGGTGCACCAAGCTGTCACTTTTTTTTTTTGAGACGGAGTTTCATTCTTGTTGCCCAGCTTGGAGTACAGTGGCGTGATCTTGGCTCACCACAATCTCTGCTTCCTGGATTCAAGCGATTCTCCTGCTTCAGCCTCCCAAGTAGCTGGGATTACAGGCATGCGCCACCACACCTGGCTAATTTTGTATTTTTAGCTCCATGTTGGTCAGGCTGGTCTCGAACTCCTGACGTCAGGTGATCCGCCTGCCTCAGCCTCCCAAACTGCTGGGATTACAGGTGTGAGCCCCCATGCCCGGCCAAGCTGTCACTTCTTCATGGGGACACTCCTGTGTCTCTGTGCAATACTAAGTATTGGAAATGTCGCACAAAGTACTGCTGAGGACAGGTGTATTCACATGTTTCAACCATTAATGGTCATTAACTCAATGGGTTTTAAATTTTTAAAAAACCAGACTGGGCACAGTGACTCATGGCTATAATCCCAGCACTTTGGGAAGCTGAGCCAGGAGGATCGCTTGAACTCAGTAGTTTGAGACCAGTGTGGGCAACATAGTGAGACCCCATCTCTACAAAAAAAAATAAAAAATTACCTGAGCATGGTGTCGAGCACCAATAGTCCCAGCTATGCAGGAGACTGATGTGGGAGGATGTCTTGAGCCCAGGAAGTTGAGGCTGTGGTGAGCTGTGTTCATACCACTGCACTCCAGCCTGGGTGACAGAGCAAGGCCCTGTCTGGAAAAAAAAAAGAAAAAAATTATAGAATAGAAAAGTCACAGAGTATCACGTAATATTATAAGACTAAGTATTGTTTTGTGAAACTTTTTTTTTTTTTTTTTGAGACGAAGTCTCGCTGTGTCACCCAGACTGGAGTGCAATGGCATGATCTTGGCTCACTGCAACCTCCGCTTCCTGGGTTCAAGCGATTCTACTGCCTCAGCCTCCAGAGTAGCTGGGACTACAGGCACTGCCCCACCGTGCCTGGCTAATTTTTGTAGTTTTAGTACAGATGGGGTTTCACTGTGTTGGCCAGGCTGGTCTCGAACTCCTGATCTCGTGATTCGCCTGCCTCAGCCTCCCAAAGTACTGGGATTACAGGCGTGAGCCACCACACCCGGTGAAACTTTTTATTTAATATATATGCATTTGTTAAATTATACATGTATGTGTGTGTGTACTGGGTTACTGTGTACAATTTATATTTTATTGTGGGTTATGGTTAAAATTTCAAAGCCACTAATCTGGAGCATGTGTGATTTTTTCAAACCTACAGAAAAGTTGCAGGAATGAACACTTTGGCCATTCACCTAGGTTTCCCAATTGTTAACATTTTACCATATTTGCTTTTTCTCTCTCTCCGTATTATTATTATTTCTTACTAACAGTTTGAGTTGGTTGCAAACATCATGACCTTTTGCGCCCAGGAGTTTGAGGTTACAGTGAGCTATGATTGCGCCACTGTGCTCCAGCCTGGGCAACAGAACAAGACGTCTTCTCTTAAAAAAAAAAAAAAAAAAAAAAAGATTCACTCTATATTGAAATTTTTACAGTTATCAAAATTATTAAGCAGTCATTTTTTTTCCTATGGGCTAAAGAGGTTTCTAGGTCATGGCTTGCTTTGGTTTGGTCACAATATTCAAAGCTGGAAACCTGTTGATTGATTGTAATGTTTCAAAGTGAATTTGTTCTCCAAATGTCTTACTTTTGAAAAGCGAGAATCAGATGAGGGCAGAATTGTTGTTTGCTCAAACCGAGTGTCGTGGCCATGGTAACTGAGTGAAGGTCACGAGAATCCTGGAGACCAGATTTCTGCATTGAGGTATCCAGGGAAGTCCATGGCAGACATGCAGCCTGGGTTACTGAGGAACAAGGTGCTGCCTTGAGAGGAATGTCCTTCCTTTCATTTGGAGCGGGTTTGTGAGAGTCAGCCTCAAAATGCTGCTCCGGTTCTGCCTGGGTGGTTAGATGGCCAGCTTTTTAATGGACATTTGCTTGGCTGAATGTTTTTGAAGGAGTATCAGCATTAAAATAGCCTCCAGGGAAACAGGTTTTTATAGAGCTACCCAGCCCAGTAGAACTCTGGGAACGTGGGAGCTACTTACTGCCAAACAGACCCAGAGTTGCTTGGAATGAGTTCCCAGTGAATTTGTGGCCATCATGAGCTCTCGTGAGAAAACAGGGAATGAAGAGTTTCCATTTTGAGTTCATTTAGGCTCTCACCCCATCACTGGCTACATGGTACCTTAAGTAAATAGTAGGTACTATAGATTCTGTTAAGCAAAACTATGTGTATCAGTCAGGATGGGCCATGCTATGCTGTGGTAACAGGTAACTCCCAAAGCTCAGTGGCTTACGGAGGTTTATTTCTTGCTCATGCTACCTGTCCATTGTAGGATCATTAGTGGGGCTCTGCTCATTGTAGCCATTCAGGGACCCAGGCTGACAAAGGATACACCATCTTAGGACATTGTTATTAAACACGAAGCTCTAGGGTTTGCCACAGAAGAGGAGAGCTTGGGAGAGTTGTGTATCACTTTTTTTCTTTTTTTTTTTTCTTTTGATATGGAGTCTGTCTGTCACCCAGGCTGGAGTGCAATGGTGCCATCTAGGCTCACTGCAACCTCTCCCTCCCGGGTTCAAGCAATTCTTCCACCTCAGCCTCCCAAGTAGCTGGGAGGGCACCTGCCATCATGCCCAGCTAATTTTTGTGTTTTTGTAGAGACAGGGTTTCACCATGTTGGCCAGGCTGGTCTTGAACTCCTGACCTCAAGTGATCTGCCCACATCCCAAAGTGCTGGGATTACAGGCGTGAGCCACTGCACCCACCCTGTGCATCACTGTTAAATATTTCCACCCAGATGTGACACACGTTGCTGCTCAAATCTCATTGACCAAAAAGGTCACATAGCCAGACTTGACTTCACTGAAAAATGGAAACATGATTCCCCTATGAACCCAGGAGAAGGGAACTGGGAATATTAGTGGACACTAGTAGTGCTCCAGGCTGGGTGTGGTGGCTCATTCCTGTAACCCCAGCACTTCAGGAGGCTGAGGCAGGAGGATCACTTGAGACCAGGCGTTTTAGAGTAGCCTGGGCAACACAGCGAGAGCCCATCTCTACGAAAAAAAAAAAAATAGCCAGTTGTGGTGGCACGTGCTTGTAGTCCCAGCTACTAGGAAGGCTGGGGTGGGAGGATCACTTGAGTCCAGGAGTTCAAGGATGCAGGCAGCTATGATAATGTTAGGGTAGGTAGTCAGGCATGAGCAGAGCAGGAGAGGGCTCTCCCCCAACCAGGAATGTCAGGCGACCATCAGGTGATGGGCAGGCAGTTGTTAAGGTGTCCCTCTCAAATAATAATTTGTTGCAGCTGGTATCAGGGAAAGGCAGGCTGCCAAAAGATAGAAAACACCTGAAACTGGTGATCAGCAGCTTCCTCATAAGATCTCAGGAGTTGGCCGAGTGGACTCAAACATGCACACAAAATGGCAAAATGGTGGAGTTTAACCTTCCTCTAGGAACACTGGATTGGTAAGGGAAGAATGCCTCAAGTGAGCATGCGTGCGACTCCAGTAAATGCGCTGTGCATGCAGCCCCTCCCAAGTGCTGTCAGGTCACTGTGCATGCAGGCAGCTGACCCCAAGGGAAGACTCAGGGGAGAAGTAACGCAACCCCAAAAGCACGCCAACATAGAAAACCCCAAGTCAAAGGTCACACCATGCACTTGAATCTCTCAAGTTGCCTGCTTGGCCCTCTTCCAAGTCTACTTTACTTCCTTTTGTTCCTGCTCTAAAACTTTTAAATAAACTCTCACTCCTGCTTTAAAACTTGCCTTGGTCTCTCACTCTGCCTTATGCCCCTTAGACAAATTCTTTCCTCTGCAGAGGCAAGGATTGAGTTTGCTGCAGACCCGGGCGGATTCACCACTGCTAACAATCACGGTACTGCATTCCAGCCTGGGTGACAGAGTGAGGCTCCGTCTCTAAAAAACAAATAAAAACCTGTACTTTTCAGAACTGTCAAAAGGAAGAGAGACTTGAGGGGGAAATCTGGTGAGCAATCCGCTAGCCCCCGGCGAGACTTCTGGACACTGTATTTAGCCAATAGGAATGCTATGGCCTCTTTGTATTGGTTCTTTCAAGTTAAGGGAACAGAAAATACAGAGACAAAAGGCTCATATTTTTCCTTTAAAAAATGTTTTCCTTACAAATACTCAACTTATCGTATTCAACTCCCCAGAAGCTTGATCTTTGGAAAATATTCCCCCTTAGCCCTCTGTCTCTTTCTGAGAGGCTCCTCTGTGGTGGTTTCACAACTGAGGTCAACAGCCCCCACACCCACCCGCCTTTGTTAATCTACCACAGTGCTGCCCTCTAGAGGACAATGTCTGCTGGGCACAGCTGTCCTTGGCTGGCTGTCCCTTCTGCCATCCTCAACCTGACCTCAAGGAAGGGAACCCTAGTCCTCTTTGATCCTCAGGCCCAAAGATGGTTTAGGCCCTTGCTTCACAGCCCAGAAGAGAACACCAGGCTGGGAAGTGAATGAGACTTCTCCAAAGGGTTGGTTATAATAGAAGGGAAGTGAAGAGGCCACTGACTAACACTGGACGGGGCTGTTGGCAGAACTGTTCGCCCCCAACCCCCTCAGAGGCCCCTGCAGCTGGCCTAACTTCCCTCCCTACCCACACGCACTGGGAATGCTAAGGCCTCCCTCTGTTTCTGAGGCCAAATTCTCAGGGAAGATTTTTTTTGTCCCCCAGCCTAAAGCCCACCTCACCAGCCCCACACGGGAAACTCTACTCTCCAGGTCGTGGCCCACTTTGTCCTCAGCAGCACTCTCCACAGGATGTCACACATAGTCCTACTGTGTGGGCCATCAGAGCTGCCTAAAGGAGCAGTCAAGTCCAGGTCTCTCACAGGACTGGGCTGATTTGAGGAGTCTTCTGTCTAATTCTCCTCTCTCTGGTCTCAAGCAGCCCCTGGTCTTTGGTGTCTGTCCCCACCGTGGTCTCGGGTATAGGCAGGGGCACCCAGCACTTTCGTGTCTGCCCTCACTGTGGTCTGGGATACAGACAGGGATGAAGTGCAGCCTCTCCCAGTCAACTTCAGTTCCTGAATGAATGTTATTTCTTTTTTTTTTTTTTTGAGACGGAGTCTCGCTCTGTCGCCCGGGCTGGAGTGCAGTGGCCGGACCTCAGCTCACTGCAAGCTCCGCCTCCCGGGTTCCCGCCATTCTCCGGCCTCAGCCTCCCGAGTAGCTGGGACCACAGGCGCCCGCCGCCTCGCCCGGCTAGTTTTTTGTATTTTTAGTACAGACGGGGTTTCACCGTATTAGCCAGGATGGTCTCGATCTCCTGACCTCGTGATCCGCCCGTCTCGGCCTCCCAAAGTGCTGGGATTACAGGCTTGAGCCACCGCGCCCGGCCATGAATGTTATTTCTATTCCTTCTATTTATGTTCCAGGCAGAGGACATGTAGAAGCCCTTAGACAAACATGCAATCTTCAAGGGAGTTCCCTCGACATTTTGCTGACTTTTACAACGGTGATCTCGAGAGGAGAAAAGGAGTTTTTGTTCACAGGCGGACTCACTGAAACACCAGCCTGTAGGGAAGCCCGTGGAGGTCTTTCCTTCGTGGTTCCCATTTGCCTAGCGGGAGTTCCCTAATGGGCCTACATCACCTCGGGCCTACGCCGGCTTGTGGCTCACTTGCCATCCAGTAGCAGGTCACGTGGATTGTGGCATCATTAGTTCCAAGCTGCAATACAAAATAATAGTAACAAAGTAGATGGGGAAATTTCCACATGCATCACAGATAGTAAGATAAGTACTACTTCATTAAACGTTTGCTTCAGTTATGTGTGTGCGTGCGTGTGTGTGTGTGTGTGTGTGTACACCAGATTACAATACAAAAATGCATCTTTCAGCTCCATGCCTGCAATCCCAGCACTTCAGGAAGCTGAGGCAGGGGGATTGCTTGAACTCAGGAGTTTGAGACCAGCCTGAGCAACATAGTGAAACCTCGTCTCTACTAAAAATCAAAAAAAATTAGCCGCGTGTGGTGGTGCCTGCTACTCGGGAAGCTGGGGTGGGAGGCCCGCTTGATCGCTAGAGGCTGCAATGAGCCGTGATGGTGCCACTGCACTCCAGCTTGGGCAATAGAGTGAGACCTTGTCTCAGAAAAAAAAAAAAAAGTGGCCAGTGCAGTGGCTCATGCCTGTAATCCCAGCACTTTGGAAGCCCGAGGCGGGCGGATCACCTGAGGTCAGGAGTTTGAAACCAGCCTGGCCAACATGGTGAAACCCCGTCTCTACTAAAAATACAAAAATTAGCCAGTCATGGTGGCAGGAGCCTGTAATCCCAGCTACTTGGAAGGCTGAGGCAGGAGAATCGCTTGAACCCAGGAGGTGGAGGTTGCAGTGAGCTGAGACTGTGCCATTACCCTGCAGCCTGGGCAACAAGAGCAAAACTCAGTCTCAAAACGAAAAAAAAGAGCATATTTTTCTGTCAGCCATGGTCATATTTGAAAGTCAGTGTCAGCTGGGTGTGGTGGCTTATGCCTGTAATCCCAGCACTTTGGGAGGCCGGGGCGGGTGGATCACTTGAGGCCAGGAGTTCGAGACCAGCCTGGCCAACATGGTGAAGCCCCGTCTCTACTAAAAAAAAAAATTACAAAAATTAGCCAGGCATGGTGGCGTGCCTGTACTCCCAGCTACTCAGGAGGATGAGGTGGGAGAATTGTTGGAATCCAGGAGGCAGAGGTTGCAGTGAGCCAAGATCGCGTGCCACTGCACTCCAGCCTGGGCGACAGAGTGAGACCCTGCCTAAAAAAAAAAAAAAAGAATTAGCTGGGGGTGGCACACCCCTGTCAATCCCAGCTACTCGAGGCTGAGGCAGGAGAATCGCTTGAATCCAGGAGGTGGAGGTTGCAGTGAGCTGAGATTGTACCACTGCACTCCAGCCTGGGCAACAGAGCAAGACTCCATCTCAAAAAAAAAAAAAAAAAAAAAGGCCGGGCGCGGTGGCTCAAGCCTGTAATCCCAGCACTTTGGGAGGCCAAGACGGGTGGATCACAAGGTCAGGAGATCGAGACCATCCTGGCTAACACAGTGAAACCCCCTCTCTACTAAAAAATACAAAAAACTAGCCGGGCGAGGTGGCGGGCGCCTGTAGTCCCAGCTACTCGGGAGGCTGAGGCAGGAGAATGGCATAAACCCGGGAGGCGGAGCTTGCAGTGAGCTGAGATCGCGCCACTGCACTCCAGCCTGGGCGACAGAGCCAGACTCCGTCTCAAAAAAAAAAAAAAAAAAAAGAAACAAAGTCGGTGTCATAGGTCAGTTTGATTCCTTATTTGTTTTCAAGAAGCATGGGATTGAAGGTAAAGTGCAGTAGTACTCCATTTCATTTGTTGCTTATTTGTCTCCCGGCCAATTTATTTTCCTGTACCACCACCACAAAGTGGACTTGCCTTATTTATGCCATGTTTAAAGACATAGTTAGATCCAAAGAAGTAAGACGGGGAGTTTTGAAGGTCACCTGGGCAGTCAGGAGTTATTAGGTTGGTGCAAAAGTAATTGTGGTTTTTGCCATTACTTTGAATGGTAAAAATAATGTAACTGAAGGATTCTTCAGCCTGAAAAGGCAGGGTGAATTTTTATGTGCAGAGCAGGGCACTAATGAGTGCTGAACTCCCGCAGTGCAATTCTGTTTTGTTCAATATGTTAATAATAACTATTGATGAGAATGCCTTTGAATGACCTTCTTGGTGTCTTGTAGTGATACTTATTAAAGCACTCAATAACATGAAGAAAAAACCCCACCCAACCACCCAAGGATAAATGATTACAGAGGTTGTGATCATTTAGGATAAATCCCATCATGTCAGCTCTGTGTCCTGTTCCTAATACTGTGTCTAACTGCCTTTCCAAAATTCTCCAATTTCTACTCCAAAATGGTTGTTGCTCTGGAAATCAAATGGTTACCATGATTGACTGCCAGGCAGGTAGTCAATGCGGAATCACCTTATTCTCTCATTTAGTTCCTTTAACAATCCTCTGACATAAGTTTTGTCATCCTCATTTTGCAGGTGTGGAAACTATAAAGTTTAGAGAATTAAGTGACTTGCCAAAGGCCCAGAGCTAGTAAATGACAAAACTGGGTTGTGAATCCGGGTCTTTTAAGTTCCAGAAGCTCCAGACCCTGAGTAAACATCCCTATCTCTAGATAATAAGGTGACATTTCTCTTCTGGGGCTAATAGTTGAAGTTCAGAAGAAATTACTTTTAAAAATTCCAAAAGAATTATACACCATGACCAAGTGAGATTTATTCCAGGTATGCAAGGCTGGTTCAATGTTTGAAAATTAATGTAACTTATCATGTTAACAGGCTAATGAAGAAAAATCATATGATCATGCCAACTGGTGCAGGAAAAGCAGTTAACAAAATCCAATACCCATTCATGATAAAAAATGCTCAGCAAGTTAGAGGGGAATGATTTCAACTTGATAGCATTTACAAGAAACCTATCACGTTGGTGCAAAAGTAATTGTGGTTTTTCCCATTGAAAGTAATGGCAAAGGGCCAGGCGAAGTGGCTCACACCTGTAATCCCCGCACTTTGGGAGGCCGAGACAGGCAGATCACCTGAGGTCGGAGTTCAAGACCAGCCTGATCAACACGGAGAAACCCCACCTCTACTAAAAATACAAAATTAGCCCGGCGTGGTGGTGCCTGCCTGTAATCCCAGCTACTTGGGAGGCTGAGGCAAGAGAATCGCTTGAACCTGGGAGGCGGAGGTTGCAGTGAGCCAAGATCGCACCATTGCACTCCAGCCTGGGCAACAAGAGTGAAACTCTGTCTCAAAACAAACAAACAAACAAACAACAACAACAATAAAAAAACAGTAATGTCAAAAACCACAATTACTTTTGCACCAACCTAATATTACTAATATTAGCTGGGCGTGGTGGCACACGCCTGTAGTCCCAGCTACTTGGGAGGCTGAAATGGGAGGATCCCTTGAGCCCAGGAGGTCAAGGTTGCAGTGAGCTGGGATCAGCATCAGCATGCACTGCACTCCTGACTGAGCAAGAGAGCAGACCCTGTCTCTAAAACAAAAAACCAACAAGGAAACAAAACCAAGAAACCTATAGCAAATACCATACTTACTGGTGAAAGACTGAATGCTTTTTTTCTTTGAGACAGGGCCTCAAAATGAGGTGAGGATGTCCACTCTTTTTTTTTGAGATGGAGTCTTGCTCTGTTGTGCAGGCTGGACTGCAGTGGCATGATCCAGGCTCATTGCAACCTCTGCCTCCCAGGTTGAAATGATACTTCTGCCTCAGCTTCCCAAGTAGCTGGGACTACAGGCATGAGTCATCATGCCTGGCTAATTTTTGTATTTTTAGTAGAGACGAGGGTTTCACCATGTTAGCCAGGTTGGTCTCAAACTCCTGACCTCAGGCAATCCACCTGGCTGGGCCTCCCAAAGTGCTGAGATTACAGGTGTGAGCCACCGCACCTGGCCGGGATGTCTACTTTTACCACTTTTATTTAATGTAGTACTGGAAGTTCTAGCCAGAGCAATAAAGCAAGAAAAAGGAAAAAGACATACAGAGTTGAAAGTAAGAAATAAAACTCTCCTTATTTGCAAACAACCCAATTTTCCATGTAGGAAATTCCAAATAATCTACCCCAAAATTCCTAGAACTAAGAAGTGTGTTCAGTAAGGTCACAGGATGCAAGATCAATACACAAAAATCAGCCGCATTTCTATACATTAACAGTTCTGAAAGGAAACTATCTTGCACCCCCAAAATCACTAAGCTAAAGGGAGAAGTCAAGCTGAGAACTGCTTAAGGCAAACCTGCCTTCCATTCTATTCAAAGTCACCCCTCTGCTCACTGAGATAAATGCATATCTGATTGCCTCCTTTGGAGAGGCTAATCAGAAACTCAAAAGAATGCAACCATTTGTCTCTTATCTACCTATGACCTGGAAGCCCCCTTCTACCTTCGAGTTGTCACGCTTTTCCAGACCCAACCAGTGTTCATCTTACATGTGTTGATTGATGTCTTATGTCTCCCTAAAATGTGTAAAACCAAACTGTGCTCTGAGCACCTTGGCCACATGTTGTCAGGACCTTCTGAGGCTGTGTCGTGGGTGCATGTCCTCAACCTTGGCAAAATAAACTTTCTAAATTAACTGAGACCTGTCTGATTTTGAGGGTTCACACAGTGAACACATGGAAACTGAAATTCAAAACACAACATCATTTACAATCACTTCAAGGAAAATGAAATACCTAGGTATGCATTTAACAAAACATGTACAGGATCTGTTCAAAATGCTGATGAAAGAAATTAAAGAAGACCAGGTGCCATGGTTCATGCCTATAATCCCAGCACTTTGGGAGGTCGAGGCAGGCAGATCACGAGGTCAGGAGTTCGAGGCCAGCCTGGCCAACATGGTGAAATCTCGTCTCCACTAAAAATACAAAAATTAGCTAGGCGTGGTGGCAGGCACCTGTAATCCCAGCTACTTGGGAGGCTGAGGCAGGAGAATTGCTTGAATGTGGGAGGCAGAGGTTGCAGTGAGCCAAGATGGCGCCACTGCACTCCAGCCTGGGTGACAGAGCAAGACTCCGTCTCGGGGGAGAAAAAAAAAAGAAATCAAAGAAAACCTAAATAAACAAAGAGACATAGTGTGCTCAGGGACTGGAAGAATCAACATAGTAAAGATGTCAGTTCTCTCCAAAAGGTTCTAGAGGAGTAATGCAATTCCTATCACAGTCTCAGCAAGGTTATTTGTAGACATAGACAAGCTCATTCTAAAATGTATATGGAAAGACACAGTCCCTAGAACAGCTAAAGCAGTCTTCACGGAGAAGAATAAAGTGAGAGGAATCACTCTACATGATACTAAGTCTAACTATATAACTACAGTAATCATGACAGTGTGGTATGGTCAGAGAGATAGGAGCATAGAAACATAGATCATTGAACAGAATAGAAAACCCAGACATATGTCCATGTGCAGTGCTTCACACCTGTAATCCCAGCACTCTGGGAGGCAGAGGCAGGAGAATTGCTTGAGCTTAGGAGTTCAAAACCAGTCTGGGCAACATAGTGAGACCTCATCTCTACTAAAAGTAAAAATAAAAATAAATTAGCTGGGCATAGTGGCATGTGCCTGTAGTCCCAGCTATTTGGGAGGCTGAGTTGGGAGGATCTCTTGAGCCTGGGAGATCGAGGCTGCAGTGAGCTATTATTGTGCCAGTGCACTCTAGGCTGGGCAATTCAGTGAGACCCTGTCTCAAAAAAAAAAAAATTTAAGAAAACCCAGACATAGACCAATGCAAATATGCTCAGCCAATTTTTGACAAAAGTGCAAAAACAGGATTTTAAGACATCATCTAGCTACATAATTAAGGCTCTGTGGTACTGGTAGAGGGATAGACAATGGAACAACAGAACAGAGTAGAGAATCTAGAAATAGAGCCACACAAATATGCCCAGCTGACTTTTGACAAAGGTGCAAAAGTAAATCAATGGAGGCTGGGTGCGGTGGCTCAACCTGTAATCCCAGCACTTTGGGAGGCTAAGGCTGGTGGATCACTTGAGTAGTTCAGTTTGAGACCAACCTGGCCAACATGGTGAAATCCTGTCTCTACTAAAATTACAAAAATTAGCCAGGCATGGTGGCGTGTGCCTGTGGTCCCAGCTACTCAGGAGGCTAAGGCAGGAGAATCGCTTGAACCTGGGAGGTGGACGTTGCAGTGAGCTGAGATGGTGCCACTGCACTCCAGCCTGGGTGATAGAGCAAGACTCCATCTCAAAAAAAAAAAAAGGTAAATCAATGGAGAAATGAGAGCCTTTTCAGCAAATGGTGCTGGAGCAATTGAACATCCATAGGCAAAAAAATGAACCTTCAACCCAAACTCACCCCTTAGATAAGAATTAACTCAAAATGAATCATGAAATTAAATATAGGGCCGGGTGCAGTGGCTCACGCCTGTAATCCCAGCACTTTGGGAGGCTGAGGCGGGTGGATCATGAGGTCAGGAGATCGAGACCATCTTGGCTAACACGGTGAAACCCTGTCTCTACTAAAAAATGCAAAAAAATTGGCTGGGTGTGGTGGCGGGCACCTGTAGTCCCAGCTATTCGGGAGGCTGAGGCAGGAGAATGGTGTGAACCTGGGAGGTGGAGCTTGCAGTGAGCTGAGATCACACCACTGCACTCCAGACTGGGTGACAGAGTGAGACTCCGTTTCAAAAAAAAGAAATTAAATGTAAAATACAAATTATAAAACCTTAAGAAAAAATAGAAAAATAGAAAATAGTTCTTAGCATTGAGGAAAAATTGACAAATTCTATTTCATCAAAATTTAAAAATGTTGTTCTGCAAAAGCCCATGTAAGTAGGATGGAAAGACAAGGTATGGCCTGGAAGAAAATACTTGCAAACTGCATATCCCACAAAGGAATCTCAAAACTTCACGGTAAAAAAGCCAACAATGCAATTAGAAAATGGGCATAAATTACAACAGATATTTCACCAAAAAGGATACACAGACGGTAATTAAGCACATGAAAAGAGGCTCAGCATCACTGGCCATCAGAAAAATGCAAATTCAAACCACAGTGAGATAACACCACACAAGGATAAAAAATCGTGACAACGCCAAATGCTGGCAAGGATAGGGACAAACTGGATCACTCATAGATGACTGGTGGCAATGTACAAGGGTATAGTCATTCTGGAAAAAGTTTTTCAGTTTCTTACAAAATTAAACATCCAACTGCCCTATGATCTAGCAATTGCTCTCCTGGCCATTCACCCCAGAGAAACAAAAACATGTTTACAGAAAAGCCTGTACATGAGTGTTTACAGCAGTTTTATTCATAATAGCTAAAAAGTGAAACCAGCTCAGATATCCTTCAATGGGTGACTGGTTAAACAAACTCTGGGCTGGGTGCGGTGGCTCACGCCTGTAATCCCAGCACTTTGGGAGGCCGAGGTGGGTGGATCACCTGAGGTCAGGAGTTCGAGACCAGCCTGGCCAACATGCGGAAACCCTGTCTCTAGTAAAAATACAAAAATTAGCTGGGCATGGTGGCAGGTGCCTGTAATCCCAGCTACTTGGGAGACTGAGGCAAAAGAATTGCTTGAACCTGGGAGGTGGAAGTTGCAGAGAGCCGAGATCGTGCCATTGCACTCCAGGCTGGGTGACAAGAGCAAGACTTCGTCTCAAAAAGAAAAAAGAAAGAAAGAAAGAAAGACAGACAGAAAAAGAAACAAACTCTGGTATCATTTTTTTTTGGCTTTCCCCTGCTCCCCACTAGTAATTTTAATTTATAATTTTTTTTGCTTTCTCTTTTTTTCTTTAAACTTTTTTTTTGTAGATTTTTTGATTTCTCTAGTTTTATTTATTTTTTCTTTATTGTTTTAGTTTTGTTCTTCTCTAGTTTTAAAATACATCCATCAAGTATACACCTACTATGTACCCACAAAAATTAAAAATTAAAATTAAAACATAAAAAAATTAAATACATTCATCAGTAAAACAGAACATTGTGAATCGTATCATCCGAAGCTCCTCCCAGGGATGTAAAACTTTTCTCTCAAGCTGAGCGGTGGCATTGCGGGTTTGCCTGGCATGTTTTTGACCTTGTACAACAGCATCCTGTGGTTAGGAGCTGGTCTCTAGATGAACGAACCCAATACAGCACTTTAGTAATTTCAGGTGATGGCTGACGAGGAACGGCATGTGCTTTCTGGTTTCTCTGGCACATAGCTGACATCACAGGGCTTACTCCTTGTGATTTAGGCGGCAGCTGCAGGAACAGCCTTCTGGAAAGACAAAACTGGCATCATTTGTCTCACCTCTCCTCGGAGTGCTGAAGCTTCCCTTTCCTCATTAGGAACATTCCTTTTACCTCAAAGAGCTATCGTGAAGAATGAGAAGCAGAAATAGCTGGGAAGCACTTCACACCAGCCAAGGAAATGTGAGTCATCACTTGGGTCTCAAGTAGGATTGGGCTCAGCTGTGAGTAACATAAACCCTGAAATACCAGTGGCTTAAACGAGGTAGAAGTTTATTCCTCTTTCGTAATAAAGTGCAGGAGTGTGACAACATGGATGATCGTGGAGCACATTATGCAAGTGAAATTAACTAGTCACAGAAGGACAAACACTGCATGATCTCACTTATATGTGGAATCTAAACGAGACAAACTGGAAGAGTGGAGTGGAGTGGTGGTTACCAGGGGCTGGGCAGCAGGGCTTGGGGAGATGTTGGTCAAAGGGTAAAATATTTGTACTTCAAGAGATCTATTACTAAAAATGATGACTGCCGGGAGCGGTGGCTCACGCCTGTAATCCCAGCACTTTGGGAGGCCGAGGCAGGCAGATCACCTGAGGTCAGGAGTTCAAGACCAGCCTGAGGAACATGGAGAAACCCCTTCTCTACTAAAAATACAAAAAAATTAGCCACACGTGGTGGCGCATGCCTGTAATCCCAGCTACTTGGCAGGTTGAGGCAGGAGAATCACTTGAACCCGAGAAGCGGAGGTTGCAGTGAGCTGAGATTATGCCATTGTACTCCAGCCTGGGCAACAAGAATGAGACTCTGTCTCAAGAAAAAAAAAAAGGTGACTATAGTTAATAACAATGTATTGTATACTTGAAAATTGCTAAGAGAGTAGATTTTTTTCTTTTCTTTTTTCTTTCTTTCTTTTTTTTTGAGACAGTCTCACTCTGTCATCCAGCCTGGAGTGCAGTGGCACAATCTCAGTTCACTGCAACCTCTGCCTCGTGCCTCAGGCTCCCGAGTAGCTGGGACTACAGGCGTGCGCCACCATGCCTGGCTAATTTCTGTATTTTTGGTAGTGACGAGGTTTCACCATGTGGGCCAGGGTGGTCTCTAACTCCTGGCCTCAAGTGATCTGCCACCTCGGCCTCCCAAAGTGCTGGGATTACAGGCACTAGTCACCGTAGCAGGCCAGAAAGTAGATTTTTTTTTTTTTTTTTGAGACGGAGTTTTGCTCTTGTTGCCCAGGCTGGAGTGCAAGGGCACGATCTCGGCTCACCGCAACCTCCACCTCCCAGGTTCAAGCGATTCTCTTGCCCTCAGCTTCCCAAGTAACTGGGATTACAGGCATGCGCCACCACGCGTGGCTAATTTTGTATTTTTAGTAGAGACGGGGTTTCTCCATGTTGGTCAGGCTGGTCTTAAACTCCTGACCTCAGGTGATCCGCCCACTTCGGCCTTCCAAAGTGCTGGGATTACAGCCATGAGCCGCTACACCTGGCCTGAGAGTAGATTTTTAAATATGCCAGAAAACAGTGATGTGAGGTAATGGATGATATGTTAATTAGCTTGATTTAGCCATTCCACAATGTATACATATATTGAAACATGTTGTACACCATAAATATATATACTTTTTATTTTTTATTTTTATGTTTTAGACAGAAGGTGTCACTCTGTGGCCCAGGCAGGAGTGCAGTGGCGTTATCATAGCTCATATCAACCTCCAACTCCTGGGTTCAAGTGATCCTCCTGCTTCAGCTTCCTGAGTAGGTAAGACTACAGGGATGTGCCACCACACCCGGCTACTTAAAAAAAAATTTTTTTGGTAGAGATTTGGGGGGGGTCTCACTATGTTGCCTAGGCTGGTCTTGAACTCCTGGCCTCAAATGATCCTCCCACCTGGGCCTCTGAAAGCACTGAGATTACAGGTGTGAGCCACAGCACCCGGCTTACACTTTTTGTCAATTAAAAATAAATAACTAGGCTGGGCACAGTGGCTTACACCTTTATTCCCAGCACTTTGGGAGGCTGAGACCATCAGATCACCTGAGGCCAGGAGTTCGAGACCAGCCTGGCCAACATGGCGAAACCCCGTCTCTACTAAACATACAAAAATAGTGGTGGTGGCGTGCACCTGTAGTCCCAGATGCTCGGGTGGCTGAGGCATGAGAATCACTTGAACCCAGGAGGCCACTGCACTCCAGCCTGGGCGACGGAGTGAGACTCTGTCTCAACAAAAAAAAAAAAAAAAAAAAAAAAAAAAAAAAAAAAAAAAAATCAGCAAACCTTAGTCACGTGACCAAGTCAACATGAATGGGAGGCTGGGAAATGTAATTGTTATTCTATTTGGTCATGTACCCAACTAAATAATGGAAATTTGGACTGGGTGCAATGAATGGCTCACGCCTATAATCCCAACACTTTGGGAGGCTGAGATGGGAAGACCACTCAAGCCCAGGTGTTCAAGACCAGCCTGGGGAACATAGCAGAACTCTGTCTCTACAAAAAAGAAAAAAAATTAGCTGGGTGTGGTGGCACAGCTACTCAGGAGGCTGAGGCAGGAGGATTGCTTGAACCCAGGAGGTCAAGGCTGCAGTGAGCTGTGATCACGCCACTGCACTCCAGCCTGGGCAACAGAGGGAGACCCTCTCTCTTAAAAGTAATAAATAAATAATGGGAGTTCTGCTACTTTTAAAAACGGGAAATTACAGGAAAAAGGGAGATTGCCACAACTTGGTTAGTGCTGTAGGAAAGTAGAGGCCTGTTCTGTAACTTCCACCGGTGACCTGTGGGAAGATTGTACCATTTGCCAACAGACTTTGTGTGTTTTTTTTTTTTTGAGACGGAGTCTCGCGCTGTCGTCAGGCTGGAGTGTAGTGGCACGATCTCGGCTCACTGCAGCCTCCATCTCCCAGGTTCAAGCTATTCTGCCTCATCCTCCCGAGTAGCTGGGACTGCAGGCGCTGGCCACCACGCCCAGCTAATTTTTGTATTTTTAGTAGAGATGGGGTTTCACCATGTTGGCCAGGATGGTCTCGATCTCTTAACCTCGTGATCCTCCTGCCTTGGCCTCCCAAAGTGCTAGGATTACCGACGTGAGCCACTGGGCCAGGCCGTTTTTTGTTTTTGTTTTTTTGAGGTGGAGTTTTGCTCTTGTTGCCCAGGCTTGAGCGCAATGGTGCGATCTCGGCTCACTGCAACCTCTGCCTCTCGGGTACAAGCGATTCTCCCGCCTCAGCCTCCCGAGTAGCTAAGATTACAGGTGTTCGCTACCACACCCGGCTAATTTTTTGTATTTTTAGTAGAGACAGGGTTTCACCATGTTGGCCAGGCTGGTCTCGAACTCCTGACCTCAGACGATCCACCTGCCTTGGCCTTCCAAAGTGCTGGGATTACAGGTGTGAGTCACTGAGCCCAGGCGCCAACAGACTTTGACCGTGGCGACAAAAATATGCACAGTGTGCCTTTCATATCAAGCCAACTCTGGGTTGCAACTGGCCTAAAAGTAGGAACCCCTACCCTTGGGAGAACTCACCCTTAGCCCTGTCCCAGGTCCTTGGGAGGTTTTCCCTGTCTTGGCATGACTGAAGGTAAGGACAAGTACATGTCCTTGCTGCCCTTAGCGTTCTCATCTCCCTGCTCTGAGGGATTCCTCGTTTGCCCGGGTTACCTGCCTGCTTTCAGGCTGGCCCCGCAGCTGCAGCAGCGCCCCTTGAACACTCCCCAGGTCCCAGAAGGGAAAACTGCTCTCACAGCCACTACTTCTCCCATTCCTATGGCCACCTGCAGTCCCATATGGGAGACGTCGAGCAGTTTCTGAAAACACGCCGGGGATGGGAGTTGGGATTCCTTCTCTCTAGAACCTGGTGGTTCAACATCTATAACAAGCATCCACATATGACAAATCAAGTGACCTTGAACAAAACTACTTAGCCCGGGCATGATGACTCATGCCTGTAATCCCAGCACTTTGGGAGGCTGAGGTGGGTGGATCACTTGAGCCCAGGAGTTCGAGACCAGCCTGGACAACATAGGGAGACCTCGTCTCTACAAAAAATACAAAAATTAGCCAGGCATGGTGGTTCACGCCTGTGGTTTCAGCTACTTGGGAGGCTGAGGTGGGAGGATCACTTGAGCCTGGCAGATGGAGGTTGCAGTGAGCCGTAATTGCACCACTGCACTCTAGCCTGGCAACAGGGGGAGACCCTGTCTCATAAAAAAAAAAAAAAAAAAAAAAAGACACAGGGGCTTAATATGGAGATGTAGCGCAGGGCAGTGAAGGCGGGATGGGCCTGTGCGAACAGGCGTTAGAGAAGACTTCACAGAGGAAACGTTGCTTGAACTGTGGTCTGAGGTGAGCAGGGTCCCTGGCTGGACAAGGAGGAAGGGCATTCCCAGCTGAGGGCACAGCGTGAGCAAAGCCAGAGAAGCTTGGAAGAATGTGGCCCAGGGTAACCAATGGCAAGATGGCTGGGGCCATGGGTGCGTGGTGGGAGATGATGGGAAATGAAGCTGGAGTGGAGGCAGAAGAAGATTGGAAATATTTCTCACACTCACTATGACCCTGGCACTGTGCTAAATACTTTATAGATATTGTCTGGTTGAAATTTCATAGTGATGCTGTGAGGGAGGTGTTATTATTATTCCCATTTTACAGATGAGTGCATTGAGACTCAGAGAGGTTAGGCATATTGACAAAGATTGCATAACAAGGACTCAGTAGGGCTGGGACTTGAACTAAGTCTGTTGGACACCAGGGTCTAGTCTCTTAAACAGTAAGATGTTTTCCTGCTGGCATTAGAGGGGTTTTGGAAGCTAGCTAGCTTTCTTTCTTTTTGTCTTTCCTTCTTTTCTTCCTGTTTTTTCTTGTCTGCTTTATTTTTATTTTTATTTTTATTTTTGTTTTTGAGATGGAGTTTTGCTCTTGTTGCCCAGGCAGGAGTGCAGTGGCGTGATCTTGGCTCACTGCAACCTCCGCCTCCCGGGTTCAAGTGATCCTCGTGCCTCAGCTTCCTGAGTAGCTGGGATTACAGGCACCTGCCACCATGCCCAGCTAAGTTTTGTATTTTTAGTAGAGACGGAGTTTCACCATTTTGGTCAAACTGGTCTTGAGCTACTGACCTCAGGTGATCCACCCGCCGTGGCCTCCCAAAGTACTGGAATTACAGGCGTGAGCCACCGTGCCAGGCCCAGCACTGCATTCTTTTTTTGTGGCTCAATCATATTCCATTGTGTGGATGCACCACACTGTGTTTATTCATTTGCCATCAGCCGATGGCTCTTGGAACCTTTTTAATATATATTTTTAAATTTGTACAAATGTATGGGGTACATGTGCAATTTCATTACCCACATAGATTGCATAGTGGTCAAATCAGGGCTTTTAGCGTATCGAGCACCCAAATAATATACCTTGTACTCATTAAATAATTTCTCATTATTCATCCCTCTCACCCTCCCCTCACCCTTCTGAGTTTCCATTGTCTATCACTCCACTGTCTACATCCATGTCTACACCTTTTCTAGCACCCACTCATGAGTGAGAACGTGTAATATTTGTCTTTCTGTGCCTGGCTTGTTTCACTGATGATAGTGACCTCCAATTCCATCCATGTTGCTGCAAAACACATTATTTCATTCTTTTTATTGCTGAATAGTATTCCATTGTGTATATATGCCATGGTTTCTTTATCCACTTGGAAGTTTTTAAGCAAAGAAGAAATGCAGTAACAGTTGTGATTTAGAAATATTATTTTGGTGAGTGAGGAGATGAGAAATCAGTTAGGATGCCATTTCCATGGCCTCCATAAGAAAGGATGAAGGCTTTCAAAGTGGGGAGGGGCTTTGCCTCTCCCGCGTCTTGGGATGATCTCCCCATATAGGAAGGGTAGTAAAACAATGTGAAATCACCGCTGCAGAGCACTAAAAAGACACGTTGTCCTTCCATTCAAAGGAAAGCCCAAAGACTGGAAAATCTAGGACTGGAGGCAGAGATGAGGGGACACATTGGAGAGACGTTTAGAAGGCGAAAGTGACTTGACTTGGCCATGGTTTGGATGTGGGAAGTGAGGGAGGAAATGGGAAACATCTAGAACACATTTGTTTCTTTGTTTGAGTCGGAGTCTTGCTCTGTCGCCCAGGCTAGAGTGCAGTGGCATGATCTTGGCTTACTTCAACCTCTGCCTCCTAAGTTCAAGCAATTTTCCCTGCCTCAGCCTCCCGAGCAGCTGGGATTACAGGCACCTGCCTCCATGCCCAGCTAGTTTACTTTTATTTTTATTTTTAGTAGAGACAGGATTTCATCACGTTGGCCAGGCTGGTCTCGAACTCCTGACCTCAGGTGATCCGCCCACCTCGACCTCCCAAAGTGCTGGGATTACAGTCGTAAGCAACCACACCCAGCCTAGAACACATTTCAGTTTGTGTCTTGAGTGATGGGTAGATTCACTCTGAAGTGGAAGAAGACAGAGGAGAAGCAGGTTTGGGTAGAAGCAAGAGGGAAGTAATGAGTTTGGTTTTGAGCTGTTGAATGTCATTTTGCAACCAGAACAAATAATATTCTTCCCCAACTCTTTCTCTCAATGTTGGGGGTCAAGCATCGGAACATGATTCCTATTTGGGGGGATATTTCAAGATAGGTGGGGAGGTGGAGCCCTACTTTCCACTTTAAATGCTGAAGAGAGGCAAATATTCTTTCCTCTCCCTCTCTGGCAGGTGGGGGCGTGATCAAGGCACCCCCAAATGGATGCGTCTGTCTGGGTCTCTCAATCTTGAGAGAGGGACAGAAAGATGGAGACATTCAGCGATTATTCAAAGCAATTGTGCAAATAATCCCCCCAAAATTTGTTCTGGGATAAGATAAAGGGAAAAAATAACTGTTTTGCAATAAGGAAAAGATGAAAAAATTAAAAGAATAACATAAGTATCTTTATTTTCCAAGTAGACGGTATCCGGGTCCCTGCTATTTGTGAGTTTTGTTCCAGAAAGCAAACATCATCATAGCCTCTAACTATACACTAATAAACTGATCGTTTATGAAATTAGTCCCATTTAAACTCTCCTCTGTCTGAGAAGCCCCGCCTGGCCTCTGCTTCCATGTCTTTGTCGTCAGTCTCTTGATGATTGTCTGATGTTGTGATACCTAATTAAACAGTGCTAAACAGTACTATGCACTTGATTACAAACGGAAATTACAAACGTTGCAAAAAGATGCAGATTTTATAATGTCAATGAAAATGATGCTGAACTACATTGCAAAGCTCTTGACAAATGAGCCTCTGGTAGTGATACCAAGTAGCAAATGGAGAATAAATTGACAATGGTGATGATGGGAACATCAAAAGAGCATAATGCTACAGTTTGAATGTCCCCTCCGAGACTCATGTTGAAATTTAATTGCCAGTGTAGTGGTATTAGGAGGTGGGGCCTTCAAGATGTGATTAGGGGCCGGGCGCGGTGGCTCACGCTTGTAATCCCAGCACTTTGGGAGGCCGAGGCGGGCGGATCACAAGGTCAGGAGATCGAGACCACGGTGAAACCCCGTCTCTACTAAAAATACAAAAAATTAGCTGGGCGCGGTAGTGGGCACCTGTAGTCCCAGCTACTCGGGAGGCTGAGGCAGGAGAATGGCGTGAACCCGGGAGGCGAAGCTCGCAGTGAGCCGAGATCGCGCCACTGCACTCCAGCCTGGGGGACACAGCGAGACTCCGTCTCCAAAAAAAAAAAAAAAAAAAAGATGTGATTAGGTCATGAGGCCGTGCCTTTTTTTTTTTTAAATTTATAAAGAAAATAGGTTTAATTGCCTCGCAGTTCTGCAAGCTGTACAGGAGGCCTCAGGAAATCCACAACCATGGCAGAAGGCAAAGGGGAAATAAGCGTGTCTTCATGTGGCAGCAGGAGAGAGAGAGAGTGAAGGGAGAAGTGCTACACACTTTCAAACCACCTGGTCTAGGGGAAACTCTATCACCAGACAGCACTCAGGGGAGATGCTAAACCATTAGAAACCACCCCCATGCCCCAGTCACCTCCCACCAGGCCCCACCTCCAACACTGGGAATCACAATTCAACATGAGATTTGGGTGGGGACACAGAGACAAACCATGTCAAATACAATGGATTTTTGCATGTTGACTTTGTATCTTGCAATCTTGCTAACCCCACTCATTGAATTTCATTGAATTTGCTTTTTTGTAGGTTCCTTGGGATTTTCTACATAGACAACAATGTTGTCTGGGAATCGGGACAGATTTATTTCTTCATTTTCAATCTGTATTCCTGTAATTTGTTTCTGTTGTTTTATTTTACTTGCTAAGACTTCTGGCAGATTTTTTTTTTCTTGTTTGTTTATTTTGAGACAGAGTCTTGCTCTGTCACCCAGGCTGGAGTGCAGTGGTGCGATCTTGGCTCACTGCAACCTCTGCCTCCCGGGTTCAAGTGATTCTCCTGCCTCAGCCTCCTGAGTAGCTGGGACTACAGGCGCCCACCACCACACCTGGTTTTTTTTTTTGTTTGTTTGTTTGTTTTAAGTAGAGATGGGGTTTCACCATGTTGGCCAGGATGGTCTTGAACTCCTGACCTCTAGTGATCCACCTGCCTCGGCCTCCCAAAGTGCTGGGATTACAGGCGTGAGCCACCATGCCTGGCCAGTAGATGTTGATAATAGGGGCAAGAGTGGACGTCCTCATCCTGCTTCTGGTTCTGGGAAAAGGATTCTCTCACCTCAGTACAGCACTGGCTGTACTTCGTCAGAGGTCTTTCTTAGATTGAAGAAGTTATTTTCTGTTCCTACTTTGCTGATGTTCATCGTGAACGCATGCTAAATTTTGTCAAACGCTCACTGTCCATCGCTTGATATAAAAGGCTTACAACTGCGTGTTGGTGCCTTTTTTACAAATCCCAGAGTCTGTGCTCTCTCGGTGTTAGCATTTACTGACTGTTGTTTTCCATTTAAATTGATATTTTCCTGGTTCACTTATGCCAAGTAATTTTGGGTTTTGTCCTAAAGTTCAGGGTTTTTTTCTTTTTAGAGATGGGGTCTCTGTCTGTCGCCCAGGCTGGAGAGCGGTGGTGCGATCATAATTCACTGAAGCTTTGAACTCCTGGGCTCAAGTCATCCTCCCGCCTCAGCTTCCCGAGTAGCTGGAACCACAGCACCTGGCTCTTTAATGAATAAACACTCCTCGTTTTGTTGTTTGCCTTTGGTTAAATTCCAAAGCGCTGAAATGGTTGTTTCTGGCTTTCATTCAGATTTACAGGTGCATTTTGGGGAGAGGGTTTGTTGACCTCCTCACTCCTTCAGGTTGGAAATCTTTAATATCTTTTATTATGCAATTCAATCTTCCGTCCAACATACGTGTTGAATGCCTCCTACGCGGCTGGCTCTGCCTTAGCCACTGGGGACCCAGGGGTGAACAGATACACCACCTTCTCCCACAGTGCTTGTGCAACCACCAAGCAAACACACTGGGTTACTTCCAATAGTGAAAAGTGCAGCGATTAATATCCAATTTTCATTGAGCACCTGCCCCGTGCCAGATACTGGTCCAAGCACCTGCAGGAAGCATCTTACCCTCAAAGTCATCCCAGGAGTTAGATATGCCCATCTCATGGACAGGGACGCTGGAGAACAGGGAGCCTCAGCCGCTGCCCCCAGGACTTCACCTGGCCGCATCATATGCTGCCATCATAGTAGGCCTTCACCAAATATTAGTCAGCACTTCTATTTTCCTCTGCAGATGGTGATACTATCTAAGAGGCACCAACTCCAGCCAGAGAGTTGGGCAGCAGCTGCCACCCAGGATGAAAAGCCTCTGACCCCGAAGGCAACGGGCAGAGCTGGGCCACCAGGACCATGGGGCAAACATGCCACTCTCCCTCCAGGTGCCAACCAAGGAGCCCTGGGGGTCCAACCCTATCTCTGGCTTTGGCAGAACTCTCTCCTTGCCCCCAGACACCTGTGGCAGGAGGACAGTGCAGGAGGCGACAGCTCCCAGTGGCTGAGCAAGGGCTGTAAGCCTCCGCACTAGGAGGCCTCTCCCATCTAGTCCTCCCCACACACTGGTTAGGAAAGTGCCACCATCTTCCCATCCACAAGAGAGGAGACAGTGGCTATGGAATGGCAGGTAGCCCTTACGAGTGAGACTGGAAGCCTTTCCCTCCCATCCTGTGGTAAGTCTGTGGCCATCACCACCATAGTCCATGCCCTGTCCTTGTCCTCTCCAGCTGACTGTCCCCGTCAATGTCATCCCTGCCAATGATCACATCCCAGCAGCAACCTGGGCTGGACCGAGGCCCCTCTTTATGAATGGATTAATGTTGTTATTTCAGGAGTAGGTTAGTTATCTTGAGAGTCTGGCTCCCTTTTACTCTGCCTCGTGTTCTCTTGCCCTCTTTAGCCATGCGATACCTTCTGACATGCTATGATACAACAAGAAGACCCTCACCAGATGTGGCCCCCTTGATCTTGGACTTCCCAGCCTCCAGAATCATGAGCCAAATACATTTGTTTTCTTTATAAATTACCCAGTCTGTGGTATTCTGTTACAGCAGCAGAAAACAGACTAAGACATGTGATAAGCAAAAGATTGAGAAAGACCCTTGGGGAAATCAGTGAAGCCCCAGAACCTTTTACTGAAATGATTATCTTTCTGCTCCAAAAGTCAATCATAAAGTAAAAGGCATAATATATTCCATCATACAATTTTGTACAAAAATATATAAAAAATTTAATTCATTACTTTTTCTAAGTATCACAGCACAGTTGCAATTATGCCCTTTTTTTTTTTTTGAGACAGAATTTCACTCTTGTTGCCCAGGCTGGAGTGCAATGGTGCGATCTTGGCTCACCACATCCTCCGCCTCCCGGGTTCAAGCAATTCTCCTGCCTCAGCCTCCCGAGTAGCTGGGATTACAGGGATGTGCCACCATACCCAGCTAATTTTGTATTTTTAGTAAAGATGGGGTTTCTCCATGTTGGTCAGACTGGTCTTGAATTCCTGACCTCAGGTGATCCATACACCTCAGCCTCCTAAAGTGCTGGGATTACAGGCATGAGCCACTGCGCCTAGCCAATTATGCCATATTTTTGAGGGTATAAGATCAAATATATTCATTTTCATAAATTTTAGGTTTCATTCCCAAGTTTTTAATCAGGACTTTTTCTTTATTACTTACCACAATCTCACTAACCTATTTCAAGTGGACTCACTTTTATTGATCTTTTTCTTGTATTGATTATCTGGATATTATGAGGAACTCTCAGGACTATTAGAGTGTCCCCCAGAATGCAAGGATGGTTCACTACCTTTTTTTTTTTTCTTTTTTTGAAATAAGGTTTGCTATGTTGCCCATACTGGAGTGCAGTGATATGATTTTGGCTCACCTCTGTCTCCCAGGCTCAAACCATCTTCCCACCTCAGCCTCTTGAGTAGCTGGGACTACAGGCACATACCACTATGCCTGGCTAATTTTTGTATTTTTTACAGAGACAAGGTTTCACCATGTTGCCTAGGCTAGTCTCAAACTCCTGGGCTCAAGCAATCCTTCCATGTTGGCCTCCCAAAGTGTTGGGATTACAGGCACGAGCTGCCATGCCTGGCAGTTCACTACCTTAACAGGGGAAAATCCATATAATTATCTCAATAATAGCCAAAGAAATTATTTGATAATGTTCAAAACACTTTCCTGATAAACATTCTTGACAAACTAGGAATAGAAAATAAGTCAGCATTCTAGAATCAAGAATCATTCTAGCTAGTTTAAGTATAGAAGGAATGTATTAAAAGTTATTAGGTCTACACAAGGTACCTTTTAATTACAAAGGGAGAAATCCGTAACTTAATAGGGGAGAAACCTGGTAGGCACCACCTTAATAAAGTGATCAATGTTCACATCACCAGAAATCAGACAAATTGACAACTTGTGCCTCCTGATATAATGCACTAAGAAGGACACACTATCACTTCTGTGGTATTCTTACAGAAATGCATACCTGAATTTAATCATGAGGAAACGTCAGAGATGCCAGAATTGAGGAATGTTTAACAAATAACTGGTACACTTCAAAAGTGTGAAGGTCATGAAAGACAAAGGAAGACTCAAGAACTAGCCCAGATTAAAGGAGACATGATGACTAGGATGACGTGTGATCCTGGAGCAGAAAAAGGACATTAGTGGGGCAATTGGTAAAATTTGAATAAAGTCCCTATATTAGATTACAGTAATGTATTAGTGTTAATTTCTTAATTTTCATCTTTGTACTATTATATTTTTACATATATATATACACTTTTTTCTTTTTTTTGAGATGGAGTCTCACTCTGTCACCCAGGCTGGAGTGCAGTGGTATGATCTTGGCTCACTGCAACCTCTGCCTCCTGGGTTCAAGCAATTCTTGTGCCTCAGCCTCCTGAGTAGCTGGGAACTACAGGTGCCTACCACCACACCCAGCTAATTTTTGAATTTTTAGTAGAGATGCAGTTTCACCATGTTGGCCAGGCTGGTCTTGAACTCCTGACCTCAGGTGATCCACCCACCTCAGCCTCCCAAAGTGCTGGGATTACAGGCGTGAGCCACTGTGCCCTACCTTTACTGTTTTTTTGTTTGTTTTGTTTTGTTTTTTTGAGATGGAGTCTTACTCTGTCACCCAGGCTGGAGTGCAATAGCATGATCTTGGCTCACTGCAACCTCCACCTCCCGGGTTCAAGCGATTCTCCTGCCTCAGCCTCCTGAGTAGCTGGGATTACAGGTGCACACCACCACGCCCAGCTAATTTTTGTATTTTTAGTAGAGACAGGGTTTCACCATGTTGGCCAGGATGGTCTCGATCTCTTGACCTCTTGATCCACCTGCCCTGGCCTCCCAAAGTGCTGGGATTACAGGTGTGCACCACCGCGCCCGGCCCTGTACTGTTATATAAAATATTAACATTTAGGGAGTCTGAGTATATGGAAATTCTTTGTACTATATTTGCGACTCTTCTTTTTTTAAAAAAATAGTCAGGCCTGGCACAGTGGCTTATGCCTGTAATCCCAGCACTTTGGGAGGCCAAGGCAGGTGGATCACCTGAGCTCAGGAGTTTGAGACCAGCCTGACCAACATGGTGAAACCTTGTCTCTACTAAAAATACAAAAATTAGCCAGGTGTGGTGGCGTGCACCTGTAATCTCAGCTACTCGGGAGGCTGAGGCAGAAGAATCACTTGAAACTGGGAGGTGGAGGTTGCAGTGAACTGAGATAGCATCATTGTACTCCAACCTGGGCAACAAGAGTGAAACTCCATATCAAAAAAAAAAAAATTCATTTATTTTTGTGTCTTACTATGTTGCCCAGGCTGGTCTTGAACTCTCAGGGTCAAACAATCCTCCTGCCTTGGTCTCACAAACTCCTGGGATTACAGATGTGAGCCACTGTGCCCCACCTATATTTGGAACTTTTTTGTTTCAAAGTATTTCAAGTTTAATTTTTTAAATTTAGAATTATAGAAGTATTAGGGTAGATCAAAGAATCCTGGGGTGAGCTGGGCATGGTGGCTTGCACCTGTAGTCCCAGCTACTCAGGAAGCTGAGGTAGGAGAATCGGTTGAGCCCAGGAGTTTGAGACCAACCTGGGCAATATAGCGAGATTCCCTCTTTAAGAAAAAAAAAAAAAGGAATTCTGGCGTGGACCAGAAATTCAATAGTGAAGAAAAATTTAAAAAAGAAAGAAAATTCAAACTATCTTGAGAGGTTCCTTTGGTGAAACCCCATGGCCACTGCTGCTGAACGTGGAGGTCAGAACCTCTGTCACCTCTGCCCCTGACAGCCAGGTGCCACCACTGCCACCCTGATTATAAAGCTCCTCTTTGGACACTTGCTCCTCATGTTGCTTTCTTCTGAATCCAGGTGCCTTACAGGGGTGGAACCTAGATCACACACATGCTGGTTGTCAGCTGCAAGGGAAGCTGAGAAAGAGAGCCTGTGGCTCTACTTTGAGGAGATTTATTTATAATGTAGGAAATTCCAAATTTCAGAAGTTGTTCAAAAGATGCCAGGACCAGTCTGTGGTTTTCCTTTTCAGCTTCTTCTTCTTCTTCTTCTTCTTTTTTTTTTTTTGAGAGAGGGTCATGCTCTGTGGCCCAGGCTGGAGCACAGTGGCATGATTATAGCTCACTGTAGCCTCGACCTCCTGGGCTCAAGCAATCCTCCTTCCTCAAGCCTCCTGAGTAACTGGAGCCACAGACACACACAACCATGCCTGCTTAATTTTATTTTTTGTAGAGACGGGATCTCGCTATGTTGCTAAGGCTGCCTTTTCAGTTTTTTATTATATCTTTTGATGAATAGATCTTAATTCTTAACATCTTAAATTTATTTGTCCAATTTATTAATCTCTTTCTTTATGGTTTGTGCTTTTGTGTCCTGTTTAATTTAGCTTAGAAGTTATACATTCTTATTTTTCTTTTAGTGGTTGCTTTAAGCTTGCATCCTTGACTAGTCAAATTAATTAATCCTAATCCCTTCTCCCTTGACAATGTAAAGACCTTAAGACATGTTAACTCTTTTTCCCTCCTTTGTAACTTATATGTCAGAGTTATCATGTATTTTAATTTTTTTTTTTTTTTTTTTGAGACAGGGTCTCACTCTGTTGCCCAGGCTGGAGTGCAGTAGGCACAATCATGGCTCACTGTAGCCTCGACTTCCTCGGCTCAAGCAATCCTCCCACATCAGCCTCCTGAGTAGCTGGGACTATAGGTGTGTGCCACCGTGCCTGGCTAGTTTTATTTTATTATTTTTAGCAGCGACAGTGTCTCACTATGTTGCCCATGCTGGTCTCGAACTACTGGCCTCAAGCGATCCCCCTGCCTTGGCCTCCCAAAGTGCTGGGATTACAGGTGTGACATGTATTTTAATTCTATGTTTGTTTGTTTGTTTATTTATTTATTTATTTATTTATTTATTGAGACAGGGTCTCACTCTGTCATCCAGGCTGGAGTGCAGTGGTGTGATCTTAGCTCACTGCAATCTCCACCTCCCGGGTTCAAGGGATTCTCCTGCCTCAGCCTCCCGAGTAGCTGGGATTTCAGGCATGTGACACCATGTGCACTAATTTTTGTGTTTTTGGTAGAGATGGGGTTTCACCATGTTGGCCAGGCTGGTCTTGAACTCCTGACCTCCTCACCCACCTCGGCTTCCCAAAGTGCTGGGATTACAGGCATGAGCCACTGCGCCTGGCCTATTCCTATGTATATTTAAAATCCAAAAGATCGGATTGCTATTTGTTTATACAGATGTATCCATCTGTTTACCTGTTTTCTCCTCCTGTGCCTAATTATTTTGTGTCATTTGTCTCACTGTATCTGCTAAATTGTAGACATTATTTAAGACCTAGGAGTATGTTAACTTCCTCCAGGGATGAATGACATTTTCTTCTGGGAAGCACCCAGGACACAACCAAGCTGGGATCACTTCAATCAAATGTCAGGGCTAGCTTGAGAAGATCTGAAGGTGAGCAGTCGCTGTGAGGACCTGTTTGAGGTCACCCTTCCTCCTAGGAGGCAAACTTTCAGGGTCCTCACTGAAAGTGAGAGAAGTGCGCTAGCCCCTTTCACTGCAGCAGATGCGCCCGACTCCAGCTCCTTCCCCCATCCCCTGTGCTGGTTGGCTTCTAGGCTGCCTCCTCTGGAGCGGGCAAATGGCACCTGAGGAGAAGTGGCCTTCAGTGCTCTCTCCTTCCCTTGGACATCAGTTTTCTCTCAGATCCTGGCCCAAACTAACTATCTTGTTAGTTTGCAAAAGTTTCCAAACAGGTGTTTTTAATATTTCAATCAGCTGCTTTAGTTGTCTTAAGAACGAGGGTTGGGTCCAAATTACATAGTGTGCTATTCATGAAATATAAATCCCTTATTAAGATTTTTTTTTTTTTAAATTTTGGAGATTGAGTCTTGCTATGTCACCCAGGCGGGTCTTGAACTCCTGGACTCAAGCGATCCTCTTGCCTCAGCCTCCCGAGTAGCTGGGATTACAGGCGCGTACCACCACACCTGAAAAGTGAATTTTAGAAGTTCTTTATAAATTCTGGGTGGCGGTTCCATGTGCTGCTAGTATCTTCAGGCCTGTGGTTTATCCTTTTAGTTTGTTTATGGGATTTTCTTTTTTTTTTTTTTTAAGAGACAGGGTCTTACTCTGCGGCCCAGGCTGAAGTGCAGTGGTGCAATCTATAGTTCACTGCAGCCTCCAACTGCTGGACTCAGGCCACTCTCCTGCCGCAGCCTCCCAAAGTGCTGGGAGCACCTAACTTGTTTATGCAGATTTTTGCAAATAAAACTTCTCAGTTTTCAATTTCAAGACATTCAACTTTATCAATCCTTTTCTTTCATAACTTATACATTTTGTGGGTTTTTAAAAATTGCTCTCATTGAGATAGGTGTCTCTCTATATTGGCCAGGCTGGTCTCGAACTCCTGAGCTCAAGCAATCCTTCTACCTCAGCCTCCCAAGTAGCTGGAATTAAAGGCATGAGCCACTGTGTCTGGCACATTTTGAGTTTTATTTAAGAAATTTACCAGGCCTGGTGCCTCACACTGTAATTCCAGCTCTTTTGGAGGCTATGGCAGGAGTAATTGCTTGAGGCCAGGAGTTCAAGACCAACTTGGGCAATGACGTGAGACCCTGTCTCTACAAAAAACTTTAAAAAAATTTGCCAGGTGTTGTGGTGCTCTCTTGTAGTTCCAGCTACGGGGGTAAGATCACTTGAGCCTAGCAGGTCGAGGCTGCAGTGAGCCATGATTGTGCCACTGAGCTCCTGCTGGGAGACGGAATGATACCTTGTCTCAAAAAAATAAAAAAGGAAAAAAAAAAAACACCCAAAGAAATCCTTTCTTATCCTGTGGTCATGAAAAATATTTTATAACATATTTTATATATATATATATATATATATAGCCCAATATGTGTGTGTGTGTGTGTGTATGTAATATTTTAAGATTTTCACAGATCTTTTAGCCATGAAAATTTTATTTTTTATGTATCATGAGGTAGGGATCTAATTTTATTTTTTCCATATGAATACTTCTCGAAGAGTTCATGATTTTACCACTGCATTGAAGTCCCATCTTTTTCTTTTCTTTTTTTGAGATGAAGTCTTGCTCTGGAGTGCAGTGGCGCAATCTCGGCTCACTGCAACCTCAGCCTCCCGGGTTCAAGCGATTCTGCTGTCTCGGTCTCTACAAATCCCTATGTAGCTGGGATTACAGGCGTGCACCACCACGCCCGGCTAATTTTTCCTGTTTTTAGTAGAGATGGGGTTTCACCACGTTGGCCAGGCTGGTCTCGAACTCCTGACCTCAGGGATCTGCCCGCCTTGGCCTCCCAAAGTGCTGGGATTACAGACATGAGCCACAGCGCCCGACCTGAAGTCTCATCTTTGTTTTTCATCTGCCCGGGCTCTGTTTCTGGGATCTCTATTCTGTTCCTAGGGCCCTGCACACTGCGTTCACTGCTTCACTTAAGCCCGCTAATATATTTTGTTCTCTGATTGGGCAACTCTGCCCTTAAGTTGTTTATTCTTTTCAGCCTAGTACAACTCTCCCATTGCAGTTTGTTTAGATGAATAACCTGTGTAGCTCACTTAGCGGAAAACTGACAGCTTGAGTTCTTAGGCAGAAATCCAAAGCACTTATTGGGGTGAATAAATTATTCGGACTGAATTTCATGTCTTGCTATGAGGTGTCCTTTGACTTCGTCCCTTTTCCTCTTTGCCACTCTGTGAGCCCCCACTTCTCAGGTCTGGCTGGCTGGAGAAGGGCGTCCTCGCAGGAAAGCAGAAATGTTCTCAGGCTCCTGACGGTGGCAGCCAGGCCTAGTGACAGGGTGAAAGCGGATCCGGAGAGTGGCTGGTGTCAGCCATTCCCAGGCCATGCTCTCTGCTACACTCACATCAGGCTGCCGTAAAAGAAGCACTCAGGTTGATTCACTTTAAAAACTGTACAGACACTGGGCACCGTGGCTCAGGCCTGTAATCCCAGCCCTTTGGGAGGCTGAGGCGGGCAGATCACCTGAGTCCAGGAATTCAATACCAGCCTGGCCAACATCACAAAACCCCGTCTCTACTAAAAATACAAAAATTTAGCCTGGCATGGTGGTGCACGCCTGTAGTCCCAGCTACTCAGGAGGCTGAGGCAGAGGATCATTTGAGCCTGGTAGGCAGAGGTTGCAGTGAGCCGAGATTGCGCCACTGCACTCCAGCCTGGGCGATAGAGTAAGACCCTGTCTCAAAATAAAACAAAACAAAACAAAACACAAAACGAAAACCCAAATAAAAACATAAAGCTCCCCTACCTTTGCTTCACTTGAGCAATGATACCTATAAAATCACCATTTTCGGGCCGGGCGCGGTGGCTCAAGCCTGTAATCCCAGCACTTTGGGAGGCCGAGACGGGAGGATCATAAGGTCAGGAGATCGAGACCATCCTGGCTAACACGGTGAAACCCCGTCTCTACTAAAAAAAATACAAAAAACTAGCCGGGCGAGGTGGCGGGCGCCTGTAGTCCCAGCTACTCTGGAGCCTGAGGCAGGAGAATGGCGTAAACCCGGGAGGCGGAGCTTGCAGTGAGCTGAGATCCGGCCACTGCACTCCAGCCTGGGCGACAGAGCCAGACTCCGTCTCAAAAAAAAAAAAAAAAAAAAAAAATAAATAAATAAAATCACAATTTTCATGTAGATGTGCATTTAAGCAGCTATTATCATAATGAAAAAAATGTCATCTGTGTTCCACTACAATGGTCTAGTCCCACCAGGAGCGAGTGCCTTTGGCATATACATATGCGGGTAGATGAAGAGGAATTAAGAGGAATTTCAGGGAGGAGGAAGGGGACCAAGTGAGCTTCAGCAGTCGCACACTCTCCTCACTCAATGCTTGCAACCAGCCCAGCGGATGGATGCTGTTCTCTGTATTTTATCTATGAGGAAAACTGAGCTTAGGAGGTTGAGCAAGTTGCGCAAGATACTTAGATGCAAAAGGCAGCACTACCGTTGTGCACAGGCTGGCCTCTCTCTGCTCCTACCCCATGTCACCAGCACTGAAGGCAGAGAACACCAAAGATAGATACATAAATGATGTGGGAACTTGGCCATGATATCATCCCTGTAATGTTTCAACAGTCACCTGAACTAAGGGAACAGGTAAATGCGTTTGAGAGACATTTAAAAATGTGTACTTAAACCTGTAATCCCAGCACTTTGGGAGGCCGAGGCAGGTGGATTGCTTGAGCCCAGGAGTTCGAGACCATCCTGGGCAACGTTGCAAAACTGCATCTCTACAAAAAATACAAAATTTAGGCAAGTGTGGTGGTGCACGCCTGTAGTCCCAGCTACTTGGGAGGCTGAGATGGGAGGATTGCTTGAGCCCAGGAGGTTGAGGATGCAGTGAGCCATGATCTCACCACTGCACTCCACCCTGGGTGACAGAATAAGGCTGTAGTCCCAGCTACTTGGGGGGCTGAGGTGGGAGGATGACTTGAGCCGAGAGGTTGAGGCTGCAGTGAGTTGTGTTTGCATCACTGCACTCCAGTGTGGGTGACCAATCAAGACCTTGTCTCAAAAAAAAAAAAAAAATTGTATGTGAAATATTACAAGTAGGCCCAGTGTGGTGGCTCACACTTGTAATCCCAGCATTTTGGGAGGCCAAGGTGGGTGGATCACTTGAGGTCAGCAGTTCGAGACCAGCCTGGGCAACATGGCAAAAACCCATCTCTACCAAAAATATAAAAATTAGCGGGGCGTGGTGACAGGTGCCTGTAATGCCAGCTACTCGGGAGGCTGAGGCAGGAGAATCACTTGAACCTGGGAGGTGGAGGTTGCAGTGAGCTGAGATCACACCACTGCACTCCAGCCTGGGTGACAGAGTCAGACTCCGTCTCAAAATAAATAAATAAATAAATAAATAAATAATAAAAAAGAAAATATTACAAGTAGACTTGTAAAATAAAGAAAAACTTCATTTATTATCCTATCATAAAGCACTGTTTAAATTTGGAGATATTTATTAATGTTTATGGTTAAGAGCCCTCAGGTCAGAGGACTGAGGATGGAGGTATGCTGAGGCATGCAAAGCACTCAGTGACTGGAACCTCAGAGTAACGGCTCAGTCAATGGTACTGATTGCCTTTTTACAAAAATTTTTTAATCAGGGTTTTGTTATGTTGCTCAGGCTGGTCTCAAACTCCTGGCCTCAAGCAATCCTCCTGTCTAGCTGGGATTACAGGCGTGAGCCACCACACCCAGCTTGATTGCCTTTATTTTTATTTGTTTATTTAGAGACAGGGTTTTGTTCTGTCACCCAGGCTGGAGTGCAGTGGTGCAATCATGGCTCTCTACAGCCTCGACCTCCTGGGCTCAAGTGATCCTCCTGCCCCAGCCTTCTGAGTAGCTGGGACCACAGGTGTGTGCCACCATGTCAGTTTGCCTTTATTATTTTTATTTTTATTTTATATACTTATTTATTTTGAGACGGAGTCTCATTCTGTTACCCAGGATGGAGTGCAGTGGCAGGATCTCAGCTCACTGCAACCTCTGCTTCCCGGGTTCAAGCAATCCTCCCACCTCAGCCTTCTGAGTAGCTGGGACTACAGGTGCACACCACCACACCTGGCTAATTTTTGTACTTTGTGTAGAAATGGGGTTTCGACATGTTGCCCAGGCTGGTCTCGAACTCCTGGGCTCAAGCAATTCACCTGCCTCAGCTGCCGAAAGTGCTAGGATTACAGGTGCGAGCCACTGTGCCACTTAAATTTTCTTGATCATTGAGATATTTTTCAATGTTTTTAATAGTAGCTCTCTGTGTAGTCTGTGAAATGTTCATCATATTCTTTGTTCATTTGTTGGAATGTTAGCATTTTTAACCACTTTATATAACTTCATTGTATAATAAATATATTAACTCTTTGTATATTACATTTGCTGTAAAATGTCTTTCCTTTCTGTTTGTGGTCTACAAGTTTTCATATCAAAGCTGTAATGGTTTCGGCCGGGCGTGGTGGCTCACTCCTGTAATCCCAGCATTTTGGGAGGCCGAGGCGGGTGGATCACCAGGTCAGGAGTTTGAGACCACCAGCCTGGCCAACATGGTGAAAACCTATCTCTACTAAAAATACAAAAATTAGCTGGGTGTGATGATGGGCACCTGTAATCCCAGCTACTCTGGAGGCTGAGGCAGGAGAATCGCTTGAAACCACAAAGCGGAGGTTGCAGTGAGCTGAGATCGTGCCACTGCACTCCAACCTGGGCAACAAGAGCAAAACTCCGCCTCAAAAAGAAAAAAAAAAAAGAAAAAAGAAAAAAGAAAAAAAATGCTGTAATGGTTTCATGGGGTGAAATCTTTCAATTGCTTTCTGACTTTTTCCTCCTGCATAAGCTTAAAAGGTTACCCCTCTTCCAGAGTTTTACTGACTACTCATTCTATCTGTTTTCATTTTCTAGCACTGAATTTTAGTATTTAACCCTTTAATTGGGCTGAAACTAATTTTGGTGTGTGTGTGTGTATGTGTATATATATATACACATATATACGTATACATATATATAATTTTTTTTTTTTTTTTTTTTTTGAGACGGAGTCTTGCTCTGTCTCCCAGGCTGGAGTGCAATGGTGCAATCTCAGCTAACTGCAACCTCCGCCTCCCGGGTTCAAGCAATTCTCCTGCCTCAGCCTCCCGAGCAGCTGGAATTACAGGCGTGCCCTGCCACACCCGGCTTATTTTTGTATTTCTCTTTTAGTAGAGACGGGGTTTCACCATGTTGGCCAGGCTGGTCTCAAACTCCTGGCCTCAGATGATCTGTCTGCCTCAGCCTCCCAAAGTGCTGGGATTACAGGTGTGAGCCACCACACCCAGCCTGGTGTATATCTTAATTGTTTTAGCTTGAGAATAAATTAACATCAGAAAAGGCTACTCATCCTTCATTTATTCTTTTTTCCTTTAGAATTTCCTGTAATTTTCTGTTTATTATTCTAGATGAACAATCTTTTTTTTTGTTGAGAGGGAATCTCGCTCTGTCGTCCAGGCTGGAGTGCAGTGGCCTGATCTCCGCTCACTGCAAGCTCCGCCTCCCGGGTTCACGCCATTCTCCTGCCTCAGCCTGCTGAGTAGCTGGGACTATAGGCACCCGCCACCACGCCTGGCTAATTTTTTGTATTTTTTAGTAGAGACGGGATTTTACCGTGTTAGCCAGGATGGTCTCGATCTCCTGACCTCGTGATCCGCCCGCCTCGGCCTCCCAAAGTGCTGGGATTACAGGCGTGAGCGACCGCGCCTGGCCAATGAACAGTCATTTTATAAAGATCCAGAAAAATCATTGTGTGGTGTTTGGTTTGGTATTATATTAAACTTACACATTAATTTGGAAATAACTGATGCCATTAAAATATTTAATTCTTTCATCCAAAAACATTTCTCTGTTTATCTGCATCTTTTATATTCTCAATGCAGCTTTGCCCTTTTCTCATATCGATCCCATGGATTTGTTAGTTTGAAAACACTTGTAGCAGTTGAGAATGGCATCCTTTCCCCATTAAATTTTCTAACTTTATTGTGAATATATAAGAGTACTATTGATTTCTGGGTGTTTTTGTATCTGCTGTTTATTATTTATTATTTATTTTTTGAGACAGGGTCTTGCTGTGTCACCCAGGCTGGAGTACAATGGTGCAATCTCAGCTCACTGAAACCTCCACCTCCCAGGCTCAAGTGAGTTTTCTGTCTCAGCCTCCTGAGTTGCTGCTCTGTAACTCAAATGGTTGTCTAGTTGTCCTTTTTTGTGTTTCAAGGTATACAATGATATTATTAGCAAATATGGATAATTTTGTGTCTTTTCCAACGGTTATACTTTGTTCTGTTGTTGAGAAATGCTTTAAAAGCAATAGTAGCACTTTGGGAGTCTGAGACTGGCAGATCGCTTGAGCCCAGGAGTTTGAGACCAGCCTGGGCAACATGGCAAAACCTTGTCTCTATAATAACAAAATACAAAAATTAGCCGGGCATGGTGGTGCCTGTAGTCCCAGCTACATGGGGTGATGAGGTGGGAGGATCCCTTGAGCCCGAGTTTGAGGCTGTAGTGAGCTGTGATCACACCACTGCACTGCAGTCTGGGTGACAGAGTGGGACCCTAAAAATAAAAATATAAATTAAAAATATAAATAAAAGCAATAGTAAATAATTATGATGGAGGAAGATATGTTATGTAATAGAACAGTGTGTTTAGCATGACTTTCTGACTGTGTTAAAAATATGTATAGGGCCGGGTGGGGTGGCTCACATCTGTAATCCCAGCACTTTGGGGGCCCAGGTGGGAGGGCTACTTGAGTCCAGGAGTCTGAGATCAGCCTGGGCGACATGGCGAAACCCCATCTCTCCAAAAAATACAAAAATTAGCCAGGCATGGTGGCGCACGCCTGTAGTCCCAGTTACTGGGGAGGCTGGGATGGGAGGATCACTTGAGTCCGGGAGGTTGAGGCTACAGTGAGCTGTGATTATGCTACTGCACTCCAGCCTGGGCAACAGAGTAAAAACCTGTCTCAAAAACGAAAAAAAAAAAAGCAAAACATATGTGTGTGTGTGTGTGTGTATATATATTTAGTATATATATATTTAGTATGTGTATATATATACATACAGACACACACATATATAAATTTACACTAGCCTGCTAGCCTGACAGATATACATAGATATGTTTATAGCAGTTGGCTCTGCGTAGCAGAATGTGGTTGAATCTACCTTTTTTTTGTTTGTTTATCCATATTTTTTAATCGTTCTATGATGATCACGTGTTATGTAATTTTTAAATAATGGCAACTTTAATGCCTTTGTGTGTCACTTCTAGGTGGATTATGTTGGCTGTGGGTTGAAACAGTTATTCTGTATATGTTAAGAATATGTCCTATCTTATTTTTAAGGATTTTTTGTTTGTTTTTAAATTAGAACTGGGTGTTGAAATGTGTGAAGTGACTTTTTTTTTTGGCAGCTGCAAAGATGATCATGGTTTTCCTTGTTTCCTTTTTGTAACCGAGATATATTTTACAGAAAATAAAATGCGCAGATCCTAGGTGTTCAGTCTGATGTGTTTTGACCATTGTATACACCCATGCAACCGCCACTGAAAACAAGAAGTGAACATTTCCACCACCCCCAGAAAGTTCTGGGGAAAATTCTGTGGTAAGCTGTTGATTTATGTGGCTAAGCTGCTGCCACCTGCTTTGTACATGGTCTCCATTTCCCCATCTCCAGCTTCAGTTTAACATCCTACAGGCCTGAAGCCACTTTTTTTTTTTTTTTTTTTTTTTTTTTTTTTTGAGACCGAGTTTCTCTCTTGTCGCCCAGGCTGGAGTGCAGTGGGGCGATCTCCGCTCACCACAACCTCCACCTCCTGGGTTCAAGCGATTCTCCTGCCTCAGCCTCCCGAGTAGCTGGGATTACAGGCACGTGCCACCACGCCTGGCTAATTTTGCATTTTTAGTAGAGACAGGGTTTCTCCATGTTGGCCAGGCTGGTCTTAAATTCCCGACCTCAGGTGATCTGCCCACCTTGGCCTCCCAAAGTGCTGGGATTACAGGCATGAGCCACCACGCCCGGCCTGAAGCCACTTTTGAGGTCCCAGCAGGCTGCTCTGTCACTCTCAAGTTGTTCATCAGACCACTCTGGTGGCAGAAGGGAGCCAGATTCTCTGCAGGGCAAGTGGCCATGGGGAGGGGTTATAAAGCTGCCTTTGGAGGAGTGAAGAGGGCAACAGCAGCGGATTGAAGCTTTTCGAGGTCCTGCCTAAGAATGCATCTATGGCAAAAACGTTTCTGGGCACCACTCCCTGAAAGGTTTATTTTTTTATTTTTTTTGAGATGGAGTCTTGCTCTGTCACCCAGGCTGGAGTGCAGTGGCACAATCTCGGCTCACTGCAACCTCTGCCTCCCGGGTTCAAGGGGTTCTCTTGCTTCAGCCTCCCGAGTGGCTGGGATTACAGGCACCTGCCACTACGCCCAGCTAATGTTTGTATTTTTAGTAGAGATGGGGTTTCACCATGTTGGCCAGGCTGGTCTGGAACTCCTGACCTCAAGTGATCCGCCCGCTTTGGCCTCGCAAAGTGCTGGGATTACAGTTGAGAGCCACTGCACCTGGCTTGAAAGGTAATGATGGGTGAGGAGAGTAGGGAATACGTGTGGTGGGTGCAGTATTTCCGACAGTGCCACAGCCATGGGATTTTATCTGCAGGCCCCATGCCTTGTGTGTGTGTGTGCTCACTTGTTGATAAAGTCACATAACACTTTCTGGAACATTCTCTCCCAGAGCATCCCTTCCTTTAGTGACTGGGTAACTCACTTGCACTACAACATTGACCTTTCATAGGGCTTGCTACCCTCAGTGACCTTGAACTCTGTCTATTACTCTGCACTAATCTCATTGCATTCTTTTTGCATGATGTGCTGTTCATGGCGGTTCATGGAATGATCTTCAGCTTATCATATTATAGCAAACTGGGCAAAAACACAGAAAAGACATGTTTATATTTTTCTACCAGCTTAATATTGACATGTTGGATGTGTTTTAAATACCATGAAGTTCAAAAAATGAGCTTTACGGTAGCATTTTGCTTTCTGTCCTCTGTGTATCTAGGGTAAGAAGTCTGTAAAAAGGTAACGGGATTTTCTGAACTGAAAGGCCAGGGGCTCATATTTTGCGTCTGAATGTGGCCTAAACTCTTCTATACAATTTTTGTAGCGTGATATTTATTTGAGTAAAGCAAATAATCACTGGTAGTTTATGTTTCCTTCATATGGGTCTTCTGAAAGTGAGCCAGGTAAGCTCATTCAGGCCTGGGCTCTTTCTGGGGTGTGTGTGACACATACAAGTGTTGCCTCTGAAGCCACCATGGTTCCTTGCTTTGGCAAAGCATAGGGCAAGGGCAGGGAAGGAATTGTGTGTAAACCAGGTTAGTGAGGCACGCCAGGAAGCACATCCCAGACTCCAGCCAGAGACCAAATCAAACCATGAAATCACAAAGGCACTGCGTGGAGCGGCAATGCTGGAGCAGGCGTCCTCCCACGGCTCTTGATGCAAATGTCAACCAAGGGCCACATTTTCCACGCTGCGGCACCTACACCACCAAAATCAATTTAGACTTCTATTTCTAGGAGATGTCACAACTTAGACTTTTTCTTTTTTCTTTCTTTCTTTTTTTTTTTTCTTTAAAAGATGAAGTTATTTTAAGCCTGCATCCAAATGCAAGCAACTGAGCTGGAACTGCTTGCAGGATGCCGTCTGTTAACAGCCATAGCTGAAGACTGAAACCTGCAGGATGGGCACCAGGAGCCTGGGTTGTGCTCCTTTACAGGGGCGGGAGCTGTCCCTCTGCAACACCCCCACCCCACCCCAACCATTGCGGGAAGGTGTCTGAGGCCTAACCGTGTGGATGAACTCTGCAGGGGCCTTTAGAAATCAGGCCATCCTTCTTCTTTTAACCCTCTGTTGTTTGTCCCCAAGCTGTTTGACCTGCAATCTGAGGAGACAACTGCCTTTTCATGTTTTATACATTTTATTCATACATTTCTCCAACTTTGAAATGACAAAAGCCAAATTCTATGGTTTCCCATTACACAGCATCCTACAGGTATGTATATTCTACAAGGAATACTATGGAGTTTCTCTTCTTCCCCTGTCACACAAGATAACTGATTAGGGTTTCATCAATTTGTACTGTGCCGGCAGCGCACCAGCATTCTGGTTGTTCCGGCGACAGGGCAAAGGAATCAGGATGGGAGGGCGTGTGCTAAGGCATGTAAATAGATACACACAGAGAGAAAGAAAAGCAGGACATTTACAAAGAATCCAAACCTTTCCAATCCCTTCAGCTCCTGGGTGTTGAGGGACACCTCCTGCACAAACGCTCTTGCAAGCTAAGGCTCTGCTGTACCCTGCAAATACTTACAATTGGATAGGTGAAATATACAACAACCATTAACATCTCTCTCTTTTTATCACTGAGACAATACTTCAACACCTTTTATAAAAAGGCAATAATACATACAGAAAAAAGAACACGTTGGCAAAACTTTATGCAAAACCACCCCAGAACTGAGTTTGAATGGGGACGCGCCTACACTGCAATTAAACACGATACTCGGGTCTCAGCACGTGAGGGTTGTGTGGCCTTCACATCAGTCACGCTGCCTGCTGCACCCGGCAGCCGCCTACCTGCCTGCACAGATGACATTCCGGGAAACAGCTAAGACTGGAAATCAATTCCCCCAATTCTTGGTCTCTTCCAAATAAAAAAAAAAAAAAGAGGGGGAGCCACTCATTGTGGAGGAATGCCTATTTCTGTTCCCAAGGACAACTCCTGCTACAGAGGCTGTACTTCCTCCGGGTCCAGAGAGGGTCACCCCAAGCCTCTGTCAGTAAGAACACTGGCGTGTTCTCTCAGTCACACACCGGAGAGAATGGAGCTAGCACATAAATAGTAGCTAAATTTTGAGTTTCTGAGCATGCACAGAGATTGAGCTGTGCTTGGGGCCAGAAAGGAGGTCTCCTGTGTGGTGACAAACGTCTCTTTCCATTTTCTTTTGCTCAGTCCATTTGCACAGGTTCAAGGGAGTTGATGGAGGGTCAGATGAGAGGTGGTGGGAGCTCAGGATTTTCTATCCCCACAAAGAGCTAAGACTTGGGAGTGCTGGCCCCAGAGATGGTGCGGCCCTCTTTCTACTTCTGTTTCTGTGGGCTCTGTCTGCCCACCTGCTGCACAAAGCAAGGCAGGGGAAAAACCAGATGGGAACATGGTGGGGAATATTCTCTTCTTTTCCCTTTTCTCCCACTTCCTGGATGTATGTGACAGTTAAACTTCACCCACTAAGCTGGAAAATCCGGGACTCCCCATAGCTCCAAGTTTAAGGCAAACTGATGTGTGTGTGCACAGGCAAAGCCAATCAAGCCACGAGCTTGGAGGAGAGTCCTGTATCCAGATATTCCAAACAGAGAGGGAACTCTTATTTCTAAAGGAGTTAGAAAAGGAAAGGCTCTGGCAAATGAAATGATCTGTGATTAAAGCTTGTAGCCTTTCTGTAAGCTGCAGTGAGAAGGAAAGCATCTTTTAATAGAAGAATTTGAGGCGCAGAGCAAGAGAGCCACGCTCAGGGGCCTTTAACCTCTTACAGGCTGTAATCGCTCTCAGTATTGTAAGCCCTAGTCAAGAGGATGGAATGAGGAGGCTGTGTTCAGTTCTGAGAAAACAAGAAACACACACGAGTTTGATAATAGGAAGCAAGAAGGAGGAGGGATGAGGACGACAAGGAGCTTGGTTTTGGAATGCCGATTCCAAGGTGCCTTCTCTTTCCAAAGAGACAGCGTGGGAGGCATTTCTATTAAGAATTTGTTAATCAAGCAGTTTTCTTGGTAGCTTTAGCAACACAGATTCTCTTTGCCCCGAGTTAAGAAACTGGCCTGAAATTAAAAAAAAAAAAAAAAAAAAAAAAGGACATGACATCAGTGGGGGACAAAAGAGAGCTGGCTTTGGGTTGCCTTGTTTTTCAGGGGCAGTTTCCAGGGTGGGAATCTTCCTGGAGGGTGGTTCAATTGACTAAACTTTTTCAAGAAACAAACTTGAAGCCTTAAATAAGAGACAAATACAAGTGATTCAAAAACAAAAGAACTCTGCAGCGATGAGATCAAAGGCTGTAAAAAGATAATAGTAGCTGCAGCCCAGGCCTGCCTGGAGCACAGAGGAAGGCTTGGCCCACTGGCTGGCTCTAGCAGCCTAAGAAGGAATTGGATGGGGAACAGGAACACCTCCTGCATTTCTCCTGCAGTGGGGGACTTTGCGACATCTTCAGATATTCAGCCACCAATAGGATGGGCTGGGACGATGCCTTCTGAATGCAAATAGCAAGAAGTAGGTCAACCATTTCTTTTACTCTCTGAGCAAATATTTTAAATCATCTCACCTGACAAGAGATACATTTAAATGCATTTAAAAAGGCTACAATGTTATCTTGACACTGGGAAACTTCCAGATGAATTAAATTGAGTGACATTTCCCTTTTTAGCGTTAAAATGGGATATGCTGCATGTGCAAAGTAATTACTGTCTTGTGATTGGAAAATCAGGACATTTCATCTTTTTAACAAAGAATTCAACATATAAAAACACTCCCTTTCTTGCTGTGGGGAATGGAGTTGGGTGGGGGAGAGAACCTTCAAAATAGGGCTCTCCAGTACTTCAACTGACCACTAATAAGATTTAGTGCTCTAATCATTCGTTCTGGTCTTTAAAAGGAGCGGGGGAGGTTCTGCTGATGGAATGGAAGCAGTAAAGAAGCTTTTAGCAATTTTCTCTGATTGCTTAGTGGGCAATTGTAAGGTAGCAGTAGCAGCAGCAGCAATGTACTGAAATTACTCTGAATTCAGAAATTTAAGTATATGCAGCTAGGTCATAAAGACACTGCTTTAGAGAAGACATGTATTAGTGGAATGGAACAGATAACCTCTTTGAGAAGTCAATGAGTTCTGCATGCAGGGATTTCACCATCGGAATGATGGCAAGAATGATGCCTGCCTGGGTGCTTCTCAGAGGATGTATAAAGCCACTGAGGAAGAGTGCTACAGTGCCTGTGAATTCTGGGGCCACAGACATTTAAGTTGGCATTGCTTTTCTCCTCCTCTGCTTAATCCACCTTTATAAACATGGCAGATGGCTTAAGACAGGCATCGTCAGCATCTCTGGAGATGTGGGCTCAAAGGGCAAGTGGGGGCATGGGGGTTTCCACTAGAGGGGAGGGAAGTTTCTGTTTCCCTTGTGTTAGTTGTAGTTGTCTTTGTGCTTCACCAGAAAAGAGGTAGAGTGGGCACCTTCACACTAAGAGCCCAAACTGTGGTCAGTACCATACCAGGAATGACTGTCTGGCCGTGGCATCTATCAGATTTGAATCAGTCCTAACACAGCCCTAACTAACTCTTTGAAGGTTTCTCTCTCCATCTAGCGTGAGACCACTGTTGAGCTTGTCTCTGGTTTGGTGGCTTGGTCACCCCACTGTGGGGCCCAAACAGAAGTAGTTCACTCAATACCTTGTTAGTAAGTTGCAGACTCATCTGGTCACTGACAAAGAACAACATCAGAAAAAAAAAATCGTCATCATTTCATAATAGGCAGTGGGGGCGGAGGCGGGTAGGGTGCTGACAACGTAAAAGAAGTATACTAATTCCTTCTCTGTTTGGTCCTTTAAGAGGAGCTGTTCGGCTCAGAAAACACCCTGCACATCCTGCCAAGGCACAAAGTGACAAGGCCATCTAACCTACAAGAAGCAAAAAACGATGGTATGTTTTCAAGGATCACAGGTTAATATAAGTACTTCACACCCTCACACGCTAATGAAAACCATTCTACTGACCTCTGGCAAAGAGTCTGAGAACCCCAGCCCAAATCTCCTGTATTGGAAGAACGTGACTTCATGGAAGGGTTATGAGATGGTTAATGTCTCTAAAGCAACAAGGACAGATGATTCCCCTGTGCCAAGGGAAACAGCAAGAGGAAGAAGAGACCACAGGTGGCCTCCAGTACACCCGTGGCCCTTGGGCGCATGGCTCTGTGCGAGTCAGACGCGGTCCAGCTGTGCTCTGGCAGGCTCCTTTGTCGCCCTGCCAACTGATACTCACTCCTGGGCCTTCAAAGGTTCAATGAGCATCTAACAAATTATACAATTGAAAAGATTATCAGCTTGGAAGCCTGAACAAATCTATAATGAAATGAAGGACCCAAAGGCATTTTAATTATTGAACACATAAAAGGAAGTATATTTAAAAAAAATTGGTCAAACTGTCCTGTTATCATTTTAAAGGAATTTACAGGGCTGTTATATTCTTTTGGAATATTTCAGTTTATAGCAAATGCCTAAACTGGTTTCTTCATTGCACAGTATTTTCTCTTAAAATGGGTGCTTTAAAACAATTACATACAGATTAAAAATCCTCATTTCTTTGCTTAATTAAAACGTTAATACTCTTAGACAACACAGATCTGAAATGGTGAAACCAGCAATTCCCCCCCACCTTACAACAAATTAAATTGAGACAAAATTACAAACACATTTCACTACATGATTATTATTAATAAAAATCAGTTTCTTTTTTTTTTTATAAAGTTGCCCAAAATGCAAGGGATGTGCATAGGTTTACAACTTAGTCATAATAGCATTTTATTCTTATTCCCCTGGGTGTGCCCCATGAACGGAATGTAGAATGTACTTTGCTGTAGATTACAGATTGTTTTGTCCAACACAGACACACCGACAGCATAAACGCTCGCGACTGTCCACATGCATTAAGAGTCAAGACCCAACTTCAAATCTCTAAAAGGTTTACAGGGTGCTTCAAAGAGACAGTATCACATTATCTGGATGTTACATAAAGGACTTAAAAAAAAAATACTATTCTAAAAAAAAAAAAAAAAAGAGAAAAAAGGCCTTTAAAAATTTATGACTGTTTTGTAATCACTACACTAATTATTTCAAATAAATAAAGGAAAGAAAGATATTCCAATCCATAAAATCAGACTCTAAAAAGAATGTAGTGTTCCACCCCCAGTCAAGGTAACAGAATCATTGTTTATTATTATTAAAATAGATTATAGAAAGCAGCATCTATTTTGTGCAGTTTTTAGGGGCCTTGGAAATAAAAAGCTATGATTTCCAAAAATATAACATTCCAAAGGATTGAATAATACATACATTTAAAGATACATTTTATTAAAGTTTAGGAGAACTGATTAAAAAAGATACTGTCTCTTTAAATTAGTGTGTAATTGTTTTTCTCCTCCTATCTATTCGGACATGACAATAATTATAAATGTAGGTCACACTACAACTAGGTAGTCTCTAGGGACCATGACCTGCTGACACAAGGCCGATAACAAAGAGGCTTTTCCACGTATGAGGTGCTCCCAGTTATGCTCAGATATCTGGGGAGAGGCCTAATAGACCCAGGAGACAGGGACCCACTGTGGGGCTGTGCACACGAGCTCAACAGCTTCCTCCAGATGTCTGATTGTCTCATCAATTTCATTGTTGATAATTGTGAGATCGAAGTAGTGTGCATATGTTCTCTGTAAGATGTCAGACTCCTTCTGCAGACGCTGAAGAGATTCATCCTAAATGGTGATGAGATGGAGGTAGGGGTGGGCATGAGAGGAGGAAAAGCAAACAGAAGAGAGAAATCAGTTGGATTCATTTTCTTTTCACATTTTTGTTCATCCCAGTGTCAGAAACAGTCAAGGCCAGACCCTGACATGCCGTATTCCAGCATGAGGCCAAGTCCGCTCCATGACAGAGGAGACAGTGATTGCTCAACATGCAACAGAGGGTCCATGACAAAGCAGACGAACCAGAGAAAACAGACACTCTTCAGGAAACATGCCACCCCCACTCAGGCCTAGCTATGCCTGTCCCCAGAGTCAGGCTTGGCAGGGCCATGCCAGGTGTGGGTTAGAGTGGCTATGGTGGCCCAAACAGGCCCACAGGAAGCCCCCCGCCCTAGCCTCAAGCCACTCTCCCAATTGGGAGAGGGAGATTGTGGCAAGGCCCGAGCTCTTTGCCCCCCTCCCCTTGGTCCTCCACACTCACTGGAGCCAGGCCTCAGGGCCCAGCTGGGTTTGCACCAGCAAGTCCCTGCCCTTGGATGACAAATTAAGTTGTATTTTTTCCTCTTGTACTTAAAGGTGCCACCGTTCCAGGAATTCAATGACATATAATGGCCCTCACTCAATAGCAGCTGATGCCAGAGGCAAAAGCTCTTTGAGTGTTACAAATAATGGCCGGAATAAGGCTGTTTCCCCAACAAACAGCACCTGGCATCTGATGAATCCCCCCAAAGTGGTCTGCATTAGAAATGGCTGGACAAATGTCACTGTTCACAGGTCCTCGTATCTCTTATGAAAAAAACCAAAGGAAGAGAAGCTGCTGAACTCTAGAGAGGTTTGCTGCAACAAAGGATGTTCCCTAAGCTGCAGCTTGCCACAGATTTTAAGAACTCTCGCAAGAGGGATCCAACAGGAGGAGGGAGTTTAGGTCCCAGCTTTGTCACGCAAGTGTAGCTTCCGCTACAGAGTGGCAGTTCTTTCAAGATAGGGGTCTCTTAAGAGCCACCAGAAAGAAGTCTGCCTCTATATCTTCATGATTCAAATTTGTCATGCTGAACTCCCAAAGGGCAAGTTCAACCTTGACACTAGGGAACTTTGTGAGTCAAATTAACCACCCCCCTACCTGCCAAACACTAGGTGGGTGAGCTCTTGGGCTGAGTCTCAAATATACATAGAGATAATGAAATACCTCTTTATTTGATGAGTGGCTCTGTCTCCAGCTATAAACTTGTCTTGTGTGCCCTGTATTTGCTGTGCCCCAGCATTAGGCATAGTGCCTTACACATAGTAAGTGCTTAATAAATGCTGTCAAAAGAACAAGCACTTGTCTGACTAGTGCCAGTCATTATAGGGTTTTACAAGTATTAAATCTAAAATCAAGAGACTGAGCAATTCTTCCCAGAAATGGGGGCCCCCCAGGTGACAGAAAAAGATCTCCAGAGAAAATAAAAGATGCAGTATCTTCAAGGACCTAGGAGCTGTAGTGCCCAGTACTGGCTTAGGGCCCCTCCCCTCCTCTTCTCTAAGGCCCCTCTGTTATTGGCAAGAGACCCTTCCTGGTGAGGCTGCTGGGAGGTCCAGGCAAGCCTCAGCTCTCTGGGTACAGCTCTCAAGAAAGGGGACTAGAAGTAAGATAAAGAGACTTGCTTGATTCTGTCCTGGCCCTGCAGTGGGCATGCACAGACACCACTGCAGATGGGAACTCAATCTTTTCTCTCAGGGCGCTCTGAACCAAGAATGTCCTACCTGTTTTGTCCTCTTTCACAGGCATTTCAAAGCAGGACAGGGCATGCTTTGACTGAGAGTGTTAAGTACTACAGTGTAGCTAAGACCCCAGTTAATCATCACCTTCTAGTTCTGCTTGCACTTAAAAAGCATAGTATTTTCACTGTGGCTTTACTTAATAACCAACACAATGCAAAAAACAAACAAACAAACAAAAAAACAAAAAACCCGCCATTTTAGCAAACGTGCATTCACCCAAAGATAGGAGTGCTTCCTACCAGGATGAAAAGGAACAATTCCTACAACATCACTGTCTGGCACACGGGATTCTATTTGAATATGTAGTCCTGAGCTTCAGAAACCACTAGCAGAGTTTATGACTTGCTCAGCAAGCTGGGCTGATGAAAATATTCCAGAAAATGTATGGCTGAAAGTATCACATTTTTAATGTAGGTCTCTTTACAGAAAAATAAAGCTCCCTCTTAAGAATCTTTTAAGATGAAGCTATATTTGTCAGTCTCTTCCTCGACAACAGCTTGTCTGTGTGCTTGACTCACACGTGAGCAGGGTTTAACTCAGTGAAAACAAAATGCCTTTATTCTAACAGCAAAAGCAAGGATTTGTGGGAACAAAGTGTCTACATTCTAAATCTATTAGAAGAAACAAGGCTGTATTTCACTACCTCCTAGCTGGTACTTACAGGCAATTTTCTGCACCATTTTGGCAGCTATGGAAAATTAGTAAAAGGGCAGGAAAACAGGCAAAACAAAAACAAAAGCAAAGATGATGATTCAAGAAAAATACATGGCAACTTAAGGATAAAAGCTAACCACAATGTGGAGTTTCAAACATGCTTGTGTATTAAAAAAGATGGGAAAGTAGAATTTTACAAAGGAATATACCTCTTGCAGATGAAATGACAAAAACGACGGAAAATATGAGTAACACAGGTAAATCAAAATCCTGAATCTTCCTTAAAGGTACACAAAGGGAAAATTTCCAAGCCTTGATTTAACTAGATTTTAAGCTTGGGTGAGTTTAGGTCAGTGTTGACTGAACAGAGTCGAATCCTCTGATGATTTCTAGAACCTGTGAAAGCAACTGTCTTCAGGATAACTTTGTATAAGAGTCTCCCCTTAACTAAGGAACCTACAGCAGATAGGCACTGCTACACTTAGCAGACACATGGTAACTACCCTTTGGATCTGCTCAGCAATGGAAAACCTTCCAAAAGTCGGCAGCCAACTCTTATGAGTACCACGTCTGTGGCAGTTTCTGACTTGAGCTGGCTTGACAGTGGACAGAGCTGATTTCTAGGTTTGGTAGTCTCCAGGGGCCTGGAGAGAAATTCCACAAAGGTTCCACTCCACGGGCCGCACAATCCGTAACTGGGTAGGGAGTAGGCTGGCAGCCCTGGAGGTTGTGAGACACCTGGGATGCCTTGGTCCTGGTGGGAGCGAGGGGGTTTGTCCTCAGATTTTAGAAGTCAACTTACTGATAAGGCTGTCCCATGTAGCATTCTACTCCACATCCCATTTCATCAGAGCAGCCTTGCTGCAAATGTAGGTTGACACGCTTCTGACTGTGCTGGGGACTAAGGCTTGATCCTTACGGCTTATTTGGGGAAAAACAGATTGATTCTTACCTCATTTAAACCTGGAGTAATAGTTGGTGCAGCAATGAAAACAACAAAAGGAGCAAACTCTGCAGTTCTCAGGACCTTCAGTGCCTGTGTTAAGAAAAAAAAAAAAAGAAAAATCCCGACTTAAAAGAAGAAATAACTAATGTAACTTTCAAATGAGTCTATAAAAGTTTTTATACAACTGAAAATTTCAAGCCCTTGGCTCAAATTTTTGGCAAGGTATTATTAAATTTACCAACTTTATATATAACTTATATTACTTTTTTTCTAAAGGATGGACAATAGCCATCAGACAATGAAAGTTGGCAAACTGGACATTTTTCTTATGACTCATGAATCAATCTCTTTTTCTTCATAAAAGTTAACACTGATTATGTTGGTTAATGTCCATTTAAACCTGGCTATTAGTTGTAGCCTGAATTTTAATCCACAGGAAATGCATCTAAGGAGAGACTTGGACCTGCAGGCTGGTTTTACCACTAATCTGGAGGCCACTCCCTCACATTTCAAGTTTCAAATCGCTAGCCAAGGACTGCTAGCAAATCTGTCCACTGTAACTGTGCGTTGCTCTGCTGAAAAGCCCCTGGGACTCCTGGGGAAGGGGGAAGCTTGCCCAGGGCTGGAGTTAGGAGCCCTAGACTTTGTGTCTTAGTCCTGTCGCTAAAGACACTGTGTGGCTGTGGGCAATGTGTAGGCCCATGAGAAATCGCTGCATTCAAGAGAGAAGGGTCTCTGAGATCCCTTTCAGTTCCCTTCCAAGGCACTGAAAACCTCTAACTGCAAGCTACTAGTTTGGATAGATATACTGCAACGCTGCAATCAGACGCTGCGGGAGTTAATTCTGCTAAGGGATTACTGTTTCAGCTCCTTCCCAGGAGGATATGATTATCTTGGAGGTTACAAACTCCCTTCCAAGGAACAAAACCCAACACATACAGATACCCAATTCACAAGTGACTGACATGTGATTAATTCATATGCGCTGGGGTAAATATCTTGCTGTCATTTACACAAGAACTTAACTATCCTGCTCCCCACATATTTTGCTTTCTAAATGGTCTTTAAATTTGCTGGCTTCGTGCTATTCCTATTGCTCCATCTTTTGCCCGGCTTATTGTCATAGTAATCAGACTGGTTGCCCTGCCTCTGGTTTTGCTGCTTTCCAATCGACACTCTACCCTGCTACTGGAATGATCTTTCTGAAATTCAAAACCCATGGCTCTCCTGCTCAGAATTCAACAGTTCCCTCTTGGCCTCAGGATAAAATGTATACTCCTCAGCATGAATGTCACCTCTCTCCCTCATAAGCATGCCTGTGCTTAACCTCTTCAGCCTTTCTCTCTGCCCCTTTGCCTCCATGGGCCAGCCATCCTGAACTACTTTCAGTTCCAGAAAGGGCCAGACTCTCTTCTGGCTTTCCGGCCTTTTGACTTACTACTCCTTCTGCCTGGACCTCCCATCCTCTCTTCCCCTTCCCCACTCGCCCTTTGGCTTGGCTGAGTAATCCTTCAGAACTCAGCACTGATGCTCTTTTCTCTGTGAAGTCCTTTGTGGGCTCTGAGACCCTCCCATGTGCTCCTGAAGTACCCATCACATGGGAAACCCAAGACCCCACGGACTAGCGGGTACCCTCCTTCAGGGCAGGGACTGTGTCTTCTTCAGCTGTCTCACTCATGGTCAATATGGTACCCAGCATAAACTGCCCTTATAAAAACATTAAAATGTAAAAATAGTAGATATAATTTGCACAGAATTTATCTTGTCTTTTAAGGCAGGTTCATCTACAGAGCACTCTACTCTCTTGGCCGAAGGGACTCTCTTAGCCTCTTCGTGTATATAGGCATGTAAGAGACAAATCTGACATGAAAGCTTCTTTCTTTTTTTAGTGCAAGGTTGACTTTCACTAGGATTGATTATATTTCTGAATTTTAGTCACACAGCATTTTCTTGTGGGTTGAGGGAGACTGGTACATTGTATTTATCCATCAAAGTTCTTTAATTCTTAAAGTCCTAGGCTCTGATTCCTCTGGTAAGAAAGCTCTTTAAGCTTGCATATATGTTAATTTTTGAAAGAGGTACCTGGCAATTTCTTTGCCAATCCTTTTATGACTGAAGACTTTAGCAAGGAACAAACATTATGATGAAGTCCATATATAGGTCAAGCAAGCTAACAGGGATCTTCACTTAGAAATATCCTTTATGTCAGTATTATCTTAGGCCTTTTTTCCTTCCTTCCTATACTCATAGATCAGGTGAATACAGGGTCAGGTGAGACAAGGTTTTCTCATCACCCCTACTCCTGGTCACACACATATACCCATCCCATAGCCTGCTTCTGGGCAACTGAGATGGGAAAGAACCCTATTTGCTTCTATCTCCAAAGCTACTCTGAGGTCTAGATGGAAGTCCACCCAGCCTGGATGCTGAACAGAACTCACGGATGAAGTAGAGAATGACACCCTGGGCATGAAATGGTTTTTTTCTCCACCCAGTGGCCCAGCCTACCAGGTACCCAATCCTTCTCCTGTTTTCCATTCCAGCTATCACATTACAACAGCAGAAAACAAACTGTTTGGAACATTAGTTTAGCTTTCTGCAGATTGCCCATCTCTGCACTGCATTCATGTCCTTGGTCTATATCCATAGACTGCACTTACTGCATAAAACCATCAATGGTGGCCATGTTCCTCACATTGCCAGATGCCTCTCATGTCTACGAATCAGGTTATATTCCTTGATTTCCTTTTTTTTGCCCTGGTTGTCAGGAAGTTCAGAGCCAAATTTAGTATTTATCACAGTAACTAAAGTAGCCCTGTGGTTAGCATATTTGCTCTCTCCTCCTTTTTGTGGCTTTTTCTATTCCTGTACTTTATTATTGTACTTTCAAAAATTCTAAGATGCCTCAAATCCTGATTGAGATTTTCCTGTCTAGTCAGCCTTGTATTTTCAGCAGACTCACCACACATTTCCTCACTTGTTCTTGAAGGTCTTTGTGCCATACTCTGCACTACTTATGGGTCTCAAGTGAGTGCCACTTTTGGTGCTGTGGCAGCCTGACTGAGGTTCAGAGTTACTTCAGGGACAGGAAATGGAATTGCTCACAAGGATTCCCCTCTCCCAGGCAGTTAACAGGTGACTTAAAGATGAACTCTAAGCCCTCTTCCTTTCTGACTCAGGATGAGGCACAAATTTTTTAATGTTCATGGGCAAATATTTCTCTCTGAATCTCTCTGGGATTCGGAGAGAGAGACAGGGACAGAGAGAGAGAGACAGAGAGGGAGAGAGAGGAAGAGAGAGAAAGAGGGAGGGAGAGAGAGAGAGAGCGAGACAGAGAGAGACAGAGAGAGAGTATGAGTGTGTGTGTGTGAAAGAGAGAGAGAGAGGAGAAACAGGGACAGATATGGACAGGGAGAGAAACAGCATGCTCTAGAAGGATCACTGAAAGCATGCTAGATTCAGATAGTCAAAATAACATTAATATTTGTGGAGATAAATTGATTCTATGGCTTGGCTATGGCCAATAATTAATCTCAGGTTATTATCTTCAAGGAATAGAAACTCATTTGACCCAAGCGTATAAGATGCAGATATCTATTCTGATTTGCAAGCTTAAAAGGCACACAGGGGCACGCATCTGAGTCATTTGGTACAAAAATCTAAGGGTGTAGGAAGAGTGCAGTGACCCCGGAACCCATCTCAAGAGAGCTAACTGATTTCACAAAATAGTCTCTGGTTCAGAACCTGGCTCTTGTTTTAAAGTATGGATTCCTAACAAGACTGTACGCTACCTCTTGATGATGACCTCTTCCTCTGTGGGCAAAAGCAAAACTACAAATATTCTGCTATTATTAACTTTTTCCTGCTACAAATGGATACATCAGAATAAAGTTAAAATCTAAAACCATCACATTAAGCTCTGATTACACAATGGGGCTATGACAGTTTCAGCTTTAGAGGCACAGATTATTTTCTGAGCCATAGCTTTATTTTCATGAGAAATAAATTCTGCAGTTTTTCTTAGGTTTGACTGAATTACAGATTTTTCTGAACATTAAAAAAGAAAAGGAGGCTTTAAATTGTACTACTATGGATAAGGTGAACCATCTTAAGGATTCCCAGGGTTACCTCTTCTAGGGTAGTACAGTGAAAGGAAGTGGGGATTTATTGTAAAAGAATAAAAATTTAAAAATCAACATAGTTCAACTTCACACCTCACTTTCAATTGACTGTAAAGCCTTAATCGAGTCACAAGTATGTTAAGCCTTGGTTTCTCCATCTACAAAAGTAGATACTGATCTCCAGCTCATAGGGTTACAAGGATAAGGTAAGGAGTCATAATGCCTGGCGAAATATATAGCACTTTAAGAACATAATCTATTACTATTTCATGAGAAGCCAGGTTATTAATTTCTTTCTAGTTTAATGTCTTTACCATCATCCTCTAGCTTTAAAGTTGGACCACAACATCTTATCATATAGTGTTATTAGACATGCTCAATTGGGCCTCAGTTGTCTGAAATAAGATGGCATACAGTATTAGACCGGCACTAAAAGAGTTGGACACGTGTTAGGTGGTTTTCCTATGGTCCACATGTAGTTTGGCAGAAGTGAGAGGATTTAAAAAAACGCCACAAGGCCCTTCTGTTATGGACAGTTTTGGATGTACAATGAGGAAGGAATTTCATCCTCACCATCTTGTCTTCTGAATTGTATTCTTAGCTCCTGACCCTCTGCTTGGCATATAAGTGCTTAATACAAGTTTGTTGGATTGAACTGTCTGTGAGATACAGTAGAGGGGTCATCTAAGAAGCTGGAGTGGGAAAGGGGGGTGGAGAAAAATGTTCTAAGGAGAGAGCCTCCCTGAAGCAATGAGGCTCTGCCTGAAAGCAAGTTGTTCATGGTCACAGGCATCCTGAAGGCAGGATGAAGACCTTGCCCAGCCGAGGAGAGACTGGGCTGAGGGCAGAGAAGCCCAAGAGTGAAGCCCAGGCGGCGCAGATTGTGGGCATCCTCAGCTGTACTGTGGTATGCAGCGGTCATTGTGAGACCAGGACTGGCATGAGGCTGGCCTGGGCAGCAGGGCCTGGGACGAGTGTAGTCAACCAGACCAACGGGAGGGGCAGGACCTGGGCAATCCCTATCCCCAGGGCCGCTGGCCCAAAGAGGCTCAGGCAGCCAGATGCCTATGGCCGGCCCTCGGGGCTAAGTGGATCTGAGAGATCACAGTTCTGAGATGCAGGGACCCAGGAAGCAGGAGAGAAGAGTGCAGGTGAGCTCATCCAGCACTCAGGGGAGCAGAGGAGAGTGCCCAGCCGGGGTGAGGAGGTGCTTTGGGGCCAAGTGCAATGGGTAAAAGTAACTGCTGTGGGTGTCCTGAGGAGGCTGAGAGAAGTGTCTCCCACTCAGCAGTGCAGAGCAATGCATGGCTGTGCAAGGGCAAGGAGACAGGGAGAGCTGGACGCTACGGGTGGAGCAGCAGCAGCAGCGGCAGCAGCAGCAGTGGCAGTGGCGGCGGCAGCAGCGGAGGCAGGTAAGGCAGAAAGCCCTCGAAAGTGGACTTAGGTAATGCAGAGGGAGTCTGAGGAGCCCTGCAGCCAGCATACTGCTAGAGACATTACTACCAGCAGAAAACGACGTTCAGGTGAAGACCAGTGTGGAACCCAAGGAGAGGATGTCGAAGACCAGGACCAGGATTGAGACTTTGCCTCTAGCCACCCCTGGCCAGAAGATTTTTCCAATCCCTAGTAAGGAGGGATTAGCAGTTAAACAAAAATCAATCTGTGGTACACATCATATATTTAGTTCTATATAGGTCCAAGTTAATTGTTAAGTAAATTGCAGTGTTCACCCTACTGCTGCTTTCCTCCCTAGCCCCTTAAACAGATCCTTTTGTGGTTTCCAAAGTTCCAAGTTCAAGAACGCCATCAGGTGTTGTAAACGGAAATGGGTGAACCCACTGGCCACAAATTAGGATCCTGGAGCCCAGAAACTGAGCTGTCAGGTCCCACGTCACACAGACTCTGGCTATACAGGTTCTGTCCTTGCTTTAGGGATGATTAGGGGACCAAGTCTCATACAGTGGTCCTTGAACAGGGATTCGTCCTGCCTAGGATAGCCAGGTAAGCCTCCTGATGAAACACAGCCTGCTTGAGGGAAGCTGGTCTACTATTTCAGCAGGTAGCATACTGGTTCTATTTCTAAGTGTTAAAAGAGATTTGGTACAGGTCAGTCCGAGAAATGGCAACTCGGAGTCACATGGGCACCCACAAGCCTCTCCTGTAACCCACCTTGATGTCTACAACTCCCAAATCCTTCCTACTGTGCTTTACCTCCCATGTCTACTTGGTTTGAACTCAGAGATGAAAAAACAGCTTGTCAGCATTTTTGATGTAAAGCCTTCAGCTTTCTCTTTTCCAAGTTTAATAATTCCTATTGCAAGACATATCTAGAAACCATTTTGTCATCTCTGTGTCTGGCTCTCTTTTGAGTCCTCTTCCAAGTCTTTATCCCTCTCCTACTTTTCGCTCAGGGTCAGGCATTGTGCTCAGGTAAGGAAATGGCAGAGGCTGAGACACACCATGGGTTTCCATCCCTGCTGTCTTTGACATCTGGGCTCACTCATGCTTGCTTTCATAAAGCTAGTGCTGTGTTTTAGACCCAGGCCCCAGGATCAGTTTCTCACTGGAGATGAACATAATGTGCTGGCAGAGGCTCTGATGGTCCAGCATGAGCTGTACCCAGAGAGGGAAGGTGGCTGTTGTGATAACAAAGTGCCAGAGCCTCATCCTGAGGTCAGATGATTGTAGGATTTCTGGCAGGCGTAGACCCAATCAGGAACCTTATTGAGCTTCTGCATATAATAAACCTCTTAAGAGAATAATGTCTGCTTCTTAAATACCTGGTGTGTGCACTGAGTCCAACGATTAGTCAGCTGGCATTCTAGACTGTGAACCCCCAATGCCTCCATTATTGACACTTTTCCGTAGTTTATGAAATTATGTGACCTGTGACTTTCTGATGGTATTTTTGATTTCAGAATCTGTGCTTATTGGCATGCAGGCAGGATGTCAGACATTCGGGCAGGCTGGGCATTACCTGAGGCTCCACGTCCAGTATTGCAATCAGCCCCTGCTCGTGGATCTTCCGGATGGTCTCCAGTTTTGTCCCATACATTGCATCCTCGTGGCTGCCGTACTCCAAGTACTCGTTATTAGAGATGTCTTGCATCATTTGGTCATGAGATACAAAGTAATAATTCTTTCCATTTTCTTCATCTTTCTTTGGAGGTCTGGTTGTGTCTGCAAAGCCGCATGGCACAAGAGGTTTAAAAGGCGGAGCTGATGAGCTTACTACGCTCCCAACAGATTTACTCAAACCCAGTCTCTTCCTAAAAGCTGTGGATTCTTTAGCAAATATCTCATATCCCCTGTTCTCACCCCCAGTGGCTTTGCAGAACTAAATTCTAGAAACCATATTTATCTGTGTACATCACACCACAGTAGCCAGTCAGTTGTCTGGTTTGGTGAATCTTTCAGTGTTCAGGTGAGATGTATTTTATCCCTCCATGAATCACCACAGGAGGAAGACATGAAATGGCCCAAGATGAATATAACTCACTGTGTGCCTTACTGCAGTTGAGTCTTGTGTAGAAGGAAAACAGGAGAATAAAAAAATGGAAAACCGCATATGGTTAAATTTAAATAAGCCAAAATTAAATAAAATTCAAATTTTAGTTTCTCAGTCTCACTAGCGGCATTTCAAGGATTCAATAACCACGTGTGGTTAATGGCCACTGTACTGGACTGCGCAGACATCAAGTACTGTCATTGTCACAGAAAGTTCTATAGAAAAGTGATGGTCTATAACATCTTGCAAAAGGAGAATGTTAGGATACAGCAAAAGGCACATTACACTGAAAACACAATGACTGTGGCCAGACATAGCCATAATTTTTATGGAAGACGTCAATCAGGAGGTGACAAACTGGCTTATGGGCCAAATATGGCCTACTGTCTTTTATTTATTTTTTTTTACTTTGGAGACAGAGTCCCACTCTGTAGCCCAGGCTGGAGTACAGTGGCGCGATCTCAGCTCACTGCAACTTCTGCCTCTTGGGTTCAAGAGATTCTTGTGCCCTCAGCCTCCTGAGTAGCTGGGATTATAGGCATGTACCACTATGCCCAGCTATTTTTTGTATTTTCAATAGAGATGGGGTTTCACCATGTTGGCCAGACTGGTCTCAAACTCCTGACCTCAGGTGATCTGCCTGCCTCAGTCTCCCAAAGTGCTGGGATTACAGGTGTGAGCCACTGCACCCGGCCACCTACTGTCTGTTTTTGTAAACAAAGTTTTATTGGAACACAGCCATGTGCTTTTGTTTACATATTGTCTATGGTTGTTTTCATGAGATAACAGCAGAGCTAAGTGCTTGTGACAGACTGTATGGCCTTAAAGCCTCAAATGTGCACTATTTGGTCCTTTACAGAAAAGGTTTGCCCACCCCTCACCTGAGTGAGTGTAACTGAAGTATACGCCAATAAGCTCTAGTTCTGTGGATACTAATGGGACCAGTATCCTGCAAAACACACTTTAGGAAATGTTTTTCTAGATGAGCTAGGGACACTGGTTTTAATATTCTCTCTCTCTCCCTACCCCCCTTTCTCTTCTCCCTTCCTTCCCCTTTTTTCCCTCTCTCTCCCAATTTCCTCGCTTCCTTCTTTCCTTGAGAAAGAACAAATTTATGCTACTCTCTCCTGTGTACATGAGCCTAAACTAATGGGGAATTCCCGCTTTCCTGCTAGCCTGTTAGAACATCAAGTGCTTGTGGTCATCAAAATGTGGACATTTTAAGAGAAGCCCTTTCTCTCAAAAGCTGAAGAACCATGGCCGGGCGCGGTGGCTCAAGCCTGTAATCCCAGCACTTTGGGAGGCCGAGACGGGCGGATCACGAGGTCAGGAGATCGAGACCATCCTGGCTAACACGGTGAAACCCCGTCTCTACTAAGAAATACAAAAAAAAAAAAAAAAAAAACTAGCCGGGCGAGGTGGCAGGCGCCTGTAGTCCCAGCTACTCGGGAGGCTGAGGCCGGAGAATGGCGTGAACCCGGGAGGCGGAGCTTGCAGTGAGCTGAGATCCGGCCACTGCACTCCAGCCTGGGCTACAGAGCGAGACTCCGTCTCAAAAAAAAAAAAAAAAAAAAAAAAAAAAAAAAAAAAAAAAAAAAGCTGAAGAACCGGCATTACTATTTATTTATTGAGACAGGGTCTCGCTCTGCTGCCCAGGTTGGAGTGCAGTGGCAAGATCTCAGTTCACTGCAACTTCCATCTCCCGGGTTCAAGTGATTCTCATGCCTCAGCCACGCTAGTAGCTGGGACTACAGGTGCATGCCACCATGCCTGGCTAACTTTTGTATTTTTAGTAGAGATACGGTTTCACCACGTTGGCCAGGCTGGTCTCAAACTCCTGGCCTCATGTGATCCACCCATCTCGGCCTCCCAAAGTGCTGGGATTATAGGTGTGCGCCACCGCGCCCGGCAAAGAACTGACATAACATATTGATGTTGTACTATCTTTAGTCGTCTTAGTAGTTAGATACATGTTACATACACATACGGGGTCAAATATTTCAAAGACTAGTCATGATTGATGTCATCAAAGGTAAGTTTTAAAACCAAACTAGTTAACTGGCCATTTAATAACATGGAAGTTCAATTGTTACGTGGTTAAGAAGAAGCTAAATGTTAGGTAAGCTTGCTATACTCATGATCTAGACATAAGGAGAATTAAAAGAACACTTCAAGGTGTTTTACTAGAAAACCCCAGTAGTGCCAAATGAGGCACTATTGGATAAATTTCTTGTGTAAATCAGACAGGGTTTTGGGATGAAGGTTGTCTCACGAAGCCTCCCGGCTCTCTGAGGTGTACAGATAACTGTAAGTGGTGGTGACATTGCTTCAGGAAGGCATGTGAAGGCCCTATAGAATGGAGCCAATCTTCACATTTTCTCCTGTTGCTCTTAAAAAATCATTCTCCTTTAGCTCTTCCAACCCTGAACTGCTAGAAAGCTTCTGGGATGAAAATTTTATTTTATTTTATTTTTTTGAGACGGAATTTCACTCTTGTTGCCTAGGCTGGAGTGCAATGGTGCGATCTTGGCTCATCACAACCTCCACCTCTGGTTTAAGCGATTCTCCTGCCTCAGCCTCCTGAGTAGCTGGGATTACAGGCATGCACCACCATGCCTGGCTAATTTTGTATTTTTAGTAGAGACGGGGTTTTTCCATGTTGGTCAGGCTGGTCTCAAACTCCCGACCTCAGGTGATTCGCCCACCTCAGCCTCCCAAAGTGCTGGGATTACAGGCATGAGCCACCGCGCCTTGCCTAAAATTTTAAACTTTAGAATAATGATGATAATAATGAAACGATAGTGGTAGATAGCTTCTACTCATCCATCATCTGCTAAGCGCTTCATACACATGATCTCAAATCCCCTCTGCAATCCTGGAATTACTTCATTTTACAATTGAGAAAATGAAGAGGGCAAGAGGTTAAGAATAAGATACAGAAAATAAAGGAGAATTAAAAATCTTACAGATTTGAAAATCTTTACGGAAACAACTGTTAGCATATTGATTGGGTTTAAAAAGTGATAAGAAATCAACAATTTAAATATTAATTAAGGGAAAAATTGTCATATCAGAAACTTTACAACTATGAAAACTTATTTTTCCGAAGAATAATTTGTCTGGGTAATGCGCAAGACATGTTGTTAGAAAAATTGTTACAAACAGAATGGATGAACCTAAATTTATTTAAAACACACACACACACACACACACACACACACACACACACTCTATACACATATCTGTACTAAGACAAGCCTAGAAGGGTATACAGCAGAGAAGCCTAGAAGGGTATACAACAAAATATTTATAGCATTTATTATAGGGAAAGAGGGGTTGGGATTATTGTTAACTCATTTTCCTCCTTGTTCTTTTTTGGATTTTACGAATTTCCTACAATGAACAGTTATACCTCATGTAATCAGAAAAAAATACACACATTATAGAGTTAAAAAAGTGATAGGAAAAATATAATGAAAAGAGATTGAGACATTGCTTACGTGGAATAGGGTACGCAAACCGGTCTGGGTGCTTTGTGATGAGAGTGTTTTTTATGTGTCTTCTCCCAACACCATGTGCGCCTATGTCATTTAGGAAAAAAGAATGTTAAAATTGACAACTCTTAATAATGTTCACAAAATGTTTTGAAAGAGAGAATAAGCAACCCACTTATACAATCAAACTTACCTAATAAGACTAGTGTTTTCCTTTTGAATGCTGGCAGTTTTACTACTTCTTCATATGTGACAAGATCTAATTGATCAAACACTAAAACGCAAAGATTTAGAAGAAAGGTGAATTTGTGGAATGACTATTTCATGTACATAAATTATAATTTTACTGCAAAACTACAGTTATATTAAAACCATGTCTTAAAAATATGAATCTAACTTATGATATATGGCTTATATGTAATTTAAGTCATATAGCATCTAGGGAGAAATTTTCATTTTTAAGCCCATGAAAATGCACTTTAGAACTAGGGGCATCCAAAGATGCTGAACACATGCATTAAAATGTCCAAATCTAAAAGATGTTACATATCTTTTCATGCAGTATCCAACAAATTATATGAATTCATTCGAAACCACATGCTGTTCATATTTTTCCAATTCTAAGAAGTCAGTAATACTAAAAAGAAAAAGTCTACAGACAGTGACCAACATGAATATAGCATGAATGCAACTAAAGTTAACCAGGAGAGGGGCCAGCTAGAACATTTCTAAAGATGGATGAGAAATGCATGGGCAGCTGGTCTTTAACTTCATGGTTCTTTCTTTCAACAGAGTTGATGAAGGTGGCATGCTAGATTCTAAGGCAAGTTCTGTAACTATTTCATAAGCTTATCAATGAGCATCTCACAAGCTTTCCTGTAACCCAGATATCCATTCAATGGAGAGTCTTGAATATGTAAGGAGAGTTACATGCTTTCCTGGGCCTGAAAACTTGTCGACCATTACATGGGCAGTCTGCGTGTGGTGGATCAGGATGGAAAGAATCATGAAGCAGAGTCTGAGCTCCGAAACCTTTGCAAAAGTGGAGTTCTCTAATCACTACAGACTGAGGAGAAATATTTTAACAAATATTTTCTGAAACCTGCCTCTTAACACTATCATAAAAGCAATTTCAAGCAATGTACGAAACTTTCCTGAGCAGATGCCCATTCCTGTTGAAATTCAACGTGGTCCAATTCTCACACACATTTGGAAATTCTCACAAAGGGCTAAAATTGTATGTCTGTGTTTCCTGTAATTTTTGTATGGTCATACCCAAATGCTGTCAGTTACATACTGACATTTCTTTTTTTAAAGAATATTGAATAAACCCTGGATTTTAGAGGGGTTAAAATAAATTCAGTAAAATCGATTCAATGATGTAATAAAGGAATTTGGGCTGCTTTATTTATTTATTTATTTATTTATTTATTTTTGAGATGGACTCTCACTCTGCCGCCCAGGCTGGAGTGCAGTGGTGCGATCTCGGCTTACTGCAACCTCTGCCTCCCAGGTTCAAGCGATTCTCCTGCCTCAGCTTCCCGAGTTACAGGCACCCGCCATTATGCCCAGCCAATTTTTGTATTTTTGTAGAGACGGGGTTTCACCATGTTGGCCAGGCTGGTCTTGAACTCCTGACCTCAGGTGATTCGCTGGTCTTGGCCTCCCGAAGTGTTGGGATTACAGGTGTGAACCATCACACCCGGCCGAAATCTGCGCTACTTTAGCCAATCATTCATTAAGAGAACCTTCTACTCCTTAAAACAATATGGCCAAATGATTGTGAATATCACCTTAATTCTTAACACTAGTGATTTGCCCAATCACTTAAAATGCAAAACAAGATACTTGGGAATAGAACAGATCAGAAAAAAACAAACAAAAAGCACCATTATCACAATATATAAAGAAATACAATATATTAAAATAGAGGTTAGTGTATATTAATGGGTATTTGCGCATTTGTTTTCTTTCGATAACTTGATTTATAAAGGTTGACTGAAAGTCTTTAAAGCATATCCTCTAGCAATAGCTAAAAAGCCAGAAATGTTTTCTGTGTTCAGAATGGCAGACTCACAAAATTAAAATGAACATGAGGCCCTCTGTGGTAGGGCTACTTACTTATACTGCAGTAGTAATGGAGTGATGAGAGTTGCAAAAATAAAAGCAGGAGTGCTGATGGCATTATTTTTTAGACCTATTGCCCTCTGAGTGATATTTCCATCAAGAAAAAGTATGCTTACGAAAGAAGTGCATTGACAAGCAGATATGTTTTAATATATTTTAATAAAAATAAGCAAGCATCTCACGAAAGAGCAAGATGATGATGATGACACAAGCTTTCTCAATGGTATATACACACACCTATCCCTCTATAGAGCCCTAACTCTAATCCTACCAAATTAAGACTTGTCATTTTTTTAAAAAAACACATAAGAATGAGTTAGATGTCAACAATCAAAACCACAAACAGGTATGTTATGAAAATGAAATGAAACAGATATGTTAAACATCAATATCTTAACCATAAAGGAGCAGCATGAAGAGGTTACTCTGGTCTAAATGAAATTGCCACACGGTCATAGGGTTGAGAAACAATAAAAAAAGGGTATTTTAAAATAAGAGATACAAAGAATATTAGGAAAGCACTTAAAGAATGAACTTTTAAAGGTTTTAAGTTGCTTGCTGATTAAAAAAAAGGACTTAAAAGAAAATCATCAAAAACACAGAGGCATAGTCATTCAACAGGTTACTTACATGCACAGAGGCCATTGGGAGTGAGACAGCATGAAAAATGTACAGGGGTCATTGAAATATGGCTTTTCATATATTAGTAAAATAAAAGTATAATATGTACAAAATAAACTTTATCATGCAATATTCTAAACACAAGGCAAATAAATCACATTAAGAAACAAACTCATTTAATAGAAATTCAACAATAACCTTATATAAAAGCCAGTGGATTTTATATACTAACATAGACATTTTATCGAGAATAGTTACAAGAAAACCTCTTCAGAGAGTGTAGACATGGAAGCCTTTTGCTTTTCACTTTGTACTGTCCTGTACCATGTGTAATTTCTAACCATGTGTGCCTATTATTTTTATTATTATTGAGACAGGGTCTTACTCCTTCACCCAGGTTGGAGTGCAGTGGTGGGATCTTGGCTCACTGCAGCCTCTGCCTCCCGGGTTCAAGTGATTCTCCTGCCTCAGCCTCCCAAGTAGCTGGGATTACAGGCGTGCACCACCATACCCAGCTAAGTTTTGTATTTTTAGTAGAGATGGGGTTTTGCCATGTTGGCCAGGCTGGTCTCGAACTCCTGGCTTCAAGTGATCTGCCCACCTTGGCCTCCCAAAGTGCTGGGATTACGCATGAGCCACTGCGCACAGCCTATTATTATTTTTAATGCCAACAGGGCAGTGAGTGAGATTATGGGTCACTTTTCGTTTCCTTTAGAGTTGCTTGTATTCCAGAAAAAAAAAAGAATAGCTTTTAAAGTCAATAGTACTAACTTGTGGTATTAAGCATAATTTAAACACACCTGTGAATGGTACTGTAGAAATCCCCTATGTTCAAATATGTGTATGCAAACATTTCGGGGCTCTAACATTTAAGAAAACAAATTAATGAAAACTTCCTAAATTTTTAAAAAGTTTACATTAGTAACTTGATCTAAAATGACTTTTGGAAGTCCTGGGGGCTGAGGAATCTCAATGCCTCTAGAGTTCAGTTGTTCTAGCCACACTACAATGCTTTTTGCACCAAGTATACATGGCTAGAAACCTTTTTTTTTTTCTTTTTTTTTTTTTTTGAGACGGAGTCTCGCTCTGTCGCCCAGGCTGGAGTGCAGTGGCGCGATCTCGGCTCACTGCAAGCTCCGCCTCTCGGGTTCACGCCATTCTCCTGCCTCAGCCTCCCAAGTAGCTGGGACTACAGGCGCCCACAACCGCGCCCGGCTAATTTTTTGTATTTTTAGTAGAGACGGGGTTTCACCGTGGTCTCGATCTCCTGACCTTGTGATCCGCCCGCCTCGGCCTCCCAAAGTGCTGGGATTACAGGCGTGAGCCACCGCGCCCGGCGAAACCTTTTATGTGTTACAGAAAATGTATTTGCTGTAAAAGCTACACACACCATAATCAAATCTATTCCCAAGGATTCAGAAATACTGTCTGGCACAGTTTGCTCATATTACCCTGATTTCCTGCTAAACTACTTAACATTCCAGACACTTCTTTTAAGTATTTATGTAACTACTTTCCAGGTTGAATTTTTTCCATAAAAAAGTCATTAACGTTGAATCCTTGTCTCAGTTGGAAATGCTATCAAGATCTTCAAATACTATAAAGACCTCCAATTCAAAAGAGCATTGCACACTGGTAGCATTGGGTTAAGAAGTAGATACTTGAATGCCCGCAGGGGTCAGGTAGCTAATGTGGTTGAATGAAGTGGGCCAGGTGCAAAAACAGGGAGTGGTGTGGACAGCGTGTGCTGGAGAATGAGTGACCATTCAAAGGCCACATTAACCACCCAGAGTTACTGCGAGAGAAAGTGGGCCTGGTATTGCTGCATTCCTTGTTCTTCTAAGGGAACTCTGAAACCCAAATTTTTATGTTAAATATCCTGACTTTCACATGTGATGACTTATTAAAATTTATTTTAAACACTGTGTGTGTGGGAGTTAGAGGGATAAAATTTACTCATGGGTCAAATTCAGCGAATAGGCTGTCACTTTATGATGGCAATTGTAGGTAACACAGTCTGAACAGAATTCCACTTTAACAAGCTATGTAGAATTTCCTAGTGACAAAAATGGAAATAATTCTAGTGTTATCATTCCCACCAGTTCTAGATAATGACAAAATTCCCAACCTTCATTTGTACCACAAATACAAATAATGCCAGAATTTGATAAGGTTTGGATCTTGCCATCAATATATGATGAATTCTCAAAGATTTGAAGCAGGAAACAAAACATACGGCCTTTATTTTAATTAACTGAGTAGTAGCAGAAGAACAGAGTACTGTATTTTACCATCAACTTCTAAAGAAGCCAGAAAAATCCTTTTGAGATCTTGTTTTATCTGTGGCCCATGAGCCCATCTAGTTTGGTATGAAAGGCTATGATATTTCTCAAAGCAACTGCCTCACCAGTGGAGGTCAATAGTATTTGTTTCTCAGTCTTTTAGAGCAATTCTTTATAAGGACACTTCTGTACACTGGGATGATCTTTCATCATAGCTAAAAGCAGAACAGCTGATTAAATACTTGACAGTTGGATCTCTTGTAAAGCAAAGGTAATACTAAGCAAGTGGTTCTTCTGGACTTTCTAATGAACAAAATGGAAGAGTTGGTTGATGATGCAGAAGAAACCTGAAGAGATGGTGACAGAAAGGAATGCTAGGCTTTGCAGGCAGTGTATTTCAGAAAGTCCAGGAAAAAAGTTGGGAATCTTCTTCCAGAAAGAGACACTAAAAAGAGAGCTCACAGTGATTATTTTGCAGGCGAGGGAAGCCTAACAATGATATCCTGACTAGAGAATCACAAATAGGCCTAAACACAAAGTTCTACAAAGACACTTAAGGGTCTCTGCAAGGACCATCCAAGAAGCTCAGACTTTCTTTCAAAGGAGGGCCTTATACACAGTGACACACACTGACATGTAGAACAACCCCTCAAGCATGGCAAGGAAGGTTCTGATGCCCAGAAGACCGCTGGTTAGGAAAATACTGATGATACCAAACAGGTGGTGGCAGTAGGCTCCCCTGTCCTCTCAACCCCTCCTTTCTTCATTCTAAGCTGACAAGAACTTAGAGAGGTCAATGGTTTGGGATAGGAGGTAAGTGTCAAAAGACAGAGGAAAAAACAATTCTATTCTACCCCTATTAGGCTCCTGCCTTCTATGTCAAGGGTAATAGCTTTCAACCTGGATAGGCAATGTCTACCAGAGAGCAAGAGCCTGAGATAGACAGTACAAGAATACTTGGCTTCATTGAATGATTGCCGTTTGTCAGGCCCAGTGATGAAAGAACCTGAGACCCACTGATCTTTAGAATTAGAAAAGATATCCTTGATTAACCTAATTCCCTCATTTCAAGGCCCGCAGAAGCGAAGTGATTTGCCCAAATTGCACACTCAGGTGTGCTAATTCCTGGTCCTATCTCCAGCTGCCTATTAAGCTTACAGGCGTGTTTGCAGGACCACTGTGCACCACCTAACGGGAATCAGAGAATGGGAACAATGGAAGAAGACCAGTGATGCCCTGATGGCGAAAGAGTGGAAAAAGTGAAAACACACACACTCACACAAAAGTGAAAACACTGGCTGCCAGATTGAATGCTGATTCTCTGGCAAAATTCTTAAATGAATGATTAAATTGATTCTTTGACAGTATTTAGAGAATTCTAGTTTTTCAATGCATTAATTTCTTACTTCCCTCAGAGCTGAATTAAAGAATACTGGCAAACTGAATACTCATGTTTACATACCCTCTATTAGTACAGCATAAATCTAATGATGAACTGACAGCCTGAACCAGCCATTTCTTCGCTTTTCTAGGTGTAAGTTACTTTCAATGCCATCTATATCTATGTATCATTTAACACTGTTGCAAAAATTATAAGGTGAGATGCATACATTTCTCAATTTATATGTCAACACATCTCCTTGTCAGCCTATTAGATTGTGTTAGACTGTTAGAAGCTGACAGAAATAAGGGCAACTAAGGAGACTTGGTAATAACCACTGACGTTTTGTGTGAAAGCAACATTCTGCTGATACCGCTGTGCATTTCTATTTATTTCATTTTTATTTTGTATAGATAGGGTATTGCTATGCTGCCCAGGCTGGCCTCAAACTCCTGGGCTCAGGCAATCTTCCTGCCTCAGCCTCCTAAGTAGCTGGGATTACAGGCACCACCACCGTGACTGGCTCTGCAGTGCATTTCTTCAAATAGTATACTTGAGCATTTACTTAATAGTTGCTACATTTTGTGTAACTAGTCTGCTTTAACTATTTCTTCCCTTCATAAAACCAAAAAAGCCATTATGAAACTGCTGCTCTGTAGTAGCACATAATCAGAAATTATACTGTTTTTGGAAATAAAAATGTGGTACAATGTAACTAACGAGAAGGGAATGATTCCTTATTTAACTGAGCTGTTTAAACTTAACCCATGTGGCCACTCACATTCATTCCACATTATACAGCAGTTTGAAATGTTTACTTTTAATTTCTGATTGAGAAATGAACAATTCAGAGTATGTTATAACATTTACAGAGAAAAATGCATTTCATACTTGTCAGAAACATTATGCCATCAATCTGGGTATGCATGACTGGATTCACTTGATTTTTTTGGCCACATTTCTAATTTTTGGAGCTATTTCTGAAACCTTGGGAACTAACCTAATGCCAGTCAGGACTTTCAATTCCTCAGAAAAAGTTCCTTATAAAAGGAGTCATATTAAGAAGTTATTGAAAATAACTTCTTACGTTAGCACTCCTGTATACCACTATGCATTTTCTTTAGCTTAAGTTGCACCCTGTGAATCTTCTGGATATTCTATTGCAACAACAGATCATGCTTTTTTGGTATTAATTTCTGTTTTTAACAAGACAAGTGAACATTTTGACTTAAGTTTAATACAAACTTCCATATGGGCAAACATACATACTATAAAGGGAAGGCCAAGATAAGATTCTTGCTCTTGTGGGAGCTTGGAAATATCATGAGGGAAGAAGACTACTCACAGAAATGGACAAAACCAAGTTAGTGTCCATGTCATTTGTACTCTTTCAAACCAACCACAGAACCATTTGTGACACAGTTCTCTGATAAGAGCACACCTCTACCCTTAGATGTTTATCACAGGGCCACGCCCAAGGGCCAGGCAGGAGCCAGAGGGGAGGAGATCTGTTCAAGACCAATCCCAGCCAAGGAGATAAGAATCCTGGCTACTCAGCAAACTCTCAGGCTTTCATTTCTCAGGGGACGACTTAACGTGTTGGATTCTTTTCATTCCAGAAGATACTATTTCAAAATAACATTTTTGTCCTATAAAGTATAGCTCTGTAAAATATCTAGCAAATAACCAACATATTAATTGGAGGTAGGGGTTTCTTAAAGGTTTTGAAAGTTGATGACGATCTCATATGGTAGAATTTTTTGGATAGAGAACACTGAAGACTGAATTAAAATATTACATCTCTTTAGGTCTTGGAGATGCTGAACCCAGCCTCAGTAACAGTCGTGCTTTTCCCTACCTGCGTTGTGCTTTGCCAAATATTTATCTTTGTACTGCTTCTTTTTCTTGCCAAACCAAGTACAGCTGGCCTGCTGCTCCTGTTTGGTCTTCTCCATGGCAATGCAAGCTACTCGCCTAGCACACATAAAAATAAAAATAAAATAAAATGAATTTATAGTTCTGGTTGATAAAATAGAAGAGTCATCCATTTGAAGAATTTACATAAAACAGCATAACCATACTCATTCTAATCTTTTAAAAAATTTGGACAAAGGCTATTCTTTGGTTTTCATGACAATTTCCTAGAAATGTTTTTAAAATATAGGCTTATACTAAAATGGCATGGTACTCCTTGAACATATACTGACAACACAGATTAGATGCCTAAACATGTGGCCATGAGACACAGTAGAATGTTTCAACACAGGCCTGGTTTGAATTCTGGCTTTGTCACTTGTTAGCTGGTACTGAGCACTTAATGTTAGACACTTTTCTAGGAACTTGACATGTATTAACTCCTTTAATCTTTCTAACAACAGCTTAATAAATGGTACTACTGCTACATGGAGATTCTAATATAAGATATAAAAAGTGTGCTCTGATTAAATTCACAGTTATAACCACAATCAGGACATTATAATTTTGATCTATAACATCCAGCATTGGTAACATAAACAAAGATGATGTTAAAAAGTTGCTCTTTTAGGTTCAGTCTAAGCAAATACTTACTTTTCAGGATACTGCCACAGAAGACTTCGCTCTCTTAATGATTTTGCTCATGGGGGCTAACCAAGGGTCCCCAAGTGACTCACATATAAGAGTCCAAAATCACGATCGGAATGCCATATGGTGCTATTGTAAATGGCAAGTTACTTTCCAATGACATTGTACTGATTTACACTCCCACCAGCAGTGTATGAACATTCCTACTGTTCCACTTCCTCGGCAACACTTGGTATTATCCATCTTTAACTTTAGCCATCATGGTGGATGAATAATGGAATACCACTGTGTTTTTAATTTACATTTTAGTTTACGTTTCACTCATTAGTAAGATTGATCATTTTTTCATATGTTTATTGGCTACTGAATTTCCTCTTTTGTAAAGTGTCTGTTCAAGTCTTTTGACCATTCTTCTATTCAGTTGTCTTTTTCTCATAGATTTGTAGAAATTCTTTATATAGTCTGGATATTATGCTTTTGTTAGTTATTAATATATGTGTTGCAGACATCTTCTTCTACTCTGTGGCTTGCCTTTTTGCTCTCTTTGTGGTATCATTTGATGAGCATAACTTAATAGTTTTAATTTAGTCAAATTTATCAGTCTTTTCTTTAATGGGAAGTATTTTTGATATCTTAAGAAATCCTCAGCCAGGTGCGATGGCTCATGCCTGTAATCCCAGCACTCTGGGAGGCTGAGGCAGGTGGATCACTTGAGCTCAGGAGTTCACACCAGCCTGGGCAACATGGCGAAACCCCATCTCTACTAAAAATACAAAAATTAGCCGGGTGCGGTGGCATGTGCCTGTAGTCCCAGCTACTCCAGATGCTGAGACAGGAGAATTACTTGAGCCTGAGAGGTGGAGGTTGCAGTGATTTGAGATCATGCCAGTGCATTCTAGCCTGGGCAACTGAGCGAGACCTTGTGTAAAAAAAACCAAAAATGAAATTCTTAGCAGGGGATTTCCCAACACTTTGGGAGGCCAAGGAGGGAGGCTCACTTGGGGCCAGGAGTTTGAGACCAGCCTGAGCAACATAGCAAGACCCTATCTCTACAAAAAAAAAAAAAAAAAATTTGCTGGTGTGATGTTATGTGCCTGTAGTCCCAGCTACTAGGGAGGCTGAAGCAGGATCACTTGAGTACAGGAGTTCCAAGCTGCAGTCAGCCAAGACTACACCACTGCACTCCAGCCTGGGAGACAGAGACCCTGACTTTAGAAAAATAAATAAAAATAAAAAGAAATCCTTCCTTGTCCCAGAAGATATTCTCCAATATTACCTTCTCAAAGTTTATAGTTTTGTCTTTTACATTTCGGGTATTAATGTACTAGTACTGCTGTTTTTTCTGTTTTTGAGACAGAGTCACCTTGTGATGCCCAGGCTGGAGTGCAGTGGTGCAATCTCGGCTCACTGTAACCTCTGCTTCCTAGGTTCAAGTGATTCTCATGCCTCAGCCTCCTGAGTAGGTGGGATTATAGGCGTATGCCACCATGCCTGGCTAATTTTTGTATTTTTTTAGTAGAGATGGGGTTTCACCATGTTGGCCAGGCTGGTCTTGAACTCCTGACTTTGTGTGATCCACCTGCCTTGGCCTCCCAAAATGCTGGGATTACAGGCGTAAGCCACTGTGCCCGGCCTAGAACTGATTTTTGCTTATGGTGTAAAGGAGGGGTCCAATTCCTTTTTTCTTCCTAATGGATACCCAATTGTCCCACATTATTGAAAAGCCTGTCCATTCCTCATTGCTGTGCACATCAAGTGTCCATTTATGTATGGGAGTGTTTTCAGGTTCTCTATTCCTTTGTGGTCTATTTGAGCATACCTAATTATCTCTAAACCCATACCTTATTATCTTGTTTACTATAGCTTTATAACAAGTCTTGGTATCTGGTAGAGCAAGACCTCCTTCCTTGTTCTTCAAGAGCATCTTGGCTATTCCTGACCTTGTGCATTTCCATGTAGACTTTAAAATTAGCTTGTCAATTTCAAAACTGTTGGGATTGCATCTTATCTATGAAATCTATCTAGGAGGAATAGACATCTCTATAATACTGAGTCTTCCAGTCCTTGAACACAGTATGTCTCTCCATTTACTTATATCTTTTTAAATGTTTATATATATATATATATATTTTTTTTTTGGTTGTTGTTGTTGTTGTTGTTGTTTTTTCCCCGAGACAGAGTCTTGCTCTGTCGCCCAGGCTGGAGTGCGGTGGTACAATCTTGGCTCACTGTTACTTTGACCTCCTGGGTGCAAGCAATCCTTCTGCTTCAGGTTCCTAAGTAGCGGACTACAGGTGCATGCCACCTAATTTTTTTTTTTTCTTGAGACAGAGTGTCGCTCTGTCGCCCAGGATGGAGTGGAGTGGCACGATCTCAGCTCACTGCAACCTCCGTCCTCCCAGGTTCAAGTGATTCTCCCTGCCTCAGCCTCCCAAGTAGCTGGGATTACAGGTGCCCGCCACCACGCCCAGCTAATTTTTGTATTTTTAGTAGAGATGGGGATTCGCCACGTTGGCCAGGCTGGTCTCAAACTCCTGACCTCAGGTGATCTGCCTGCCTCGGCCTCCCAAAGTGCTGAGATTACAGGTGTGAGCCACCGGGCCTGGCTTAATTTTTGTATTTTTGTAGAGACCGGATCTTGCTCTGTTATTCAGGACAGTCTCAAACTTCTGGGCTCTAGTAATCTGCCTGCTTTGGCCTCCAAAAGTGCTGGGATTACAGGCATGAGCCATTGTACCTGGTCTCAATAAATTTTATAATTTATTCTGTAAATGTCTTGACATCTTTGTTAGATTTATTCCTAGGTTATTTTATTTTTTGAGACAGAGTCTCTCTCTGCCGCCCAGACTGGAGTGCAGTGGCACAATTTTGGCTCACTGCAATCTCCACCTTCCAGGCTTGACATATTCTCATGCCTCAGCCTCTTGAGTAGCTGGGACTACAGGTGTGCACCACCACACCCAGCTAATTGTTGTATATATATTTTTTCTTTTAGTAGAGATGGGGTTTCGCCATGTTGGCCAGTCTGGTCTTTTTTTTTTCTTTTTTTTTTTGAGACGGAGTCTCGCTCTGTCGCCCAGGCTGGAGTGCAGTGGTGCGATCTGGGCTCACTGCAAGCTCCGCCTCCCGGGTTCACGCCATTCTCCTGCCTCAGCCTCCCGACTAGCTGGGACTACAGGCGCCCGCCACCTCGCCCGGCTAGTTTTATGTATTCTTTTTAGTAGAGACGGGGTTTCACTGTGTTAGCCAGGAAGGTCTCGATCTCCTGACCTCGTGATCCGCCCGTCTCGGCCTCCCAAAGTGCTGGGATTACAGGCTTGAGCCACCGCGCCCGGCCGGCCAGTCTGGTCTTGAACTCCTGGTCTCAAGTGATCCGCCCACCTCGGCCTCCCAAAGTGCAGGGATTACAGGTGCGAGTCACCAGGCCTGGCCATTTTTTAATAAAGGCTTTGTAAATGGTATTTTAAGAAACACTTTGTAATACTAAAAATTTCAGACACATACAAGGATATAGTGTAATGAAACCCAGCTATCTACAACCCAGCTTTGACAATTATTAGTCATAGTTTATTTTTTTATTATTTTTTATTTATTTATTTTTGAGACAGAGTCTCACTCTGTCGCCCAGGTTGGAGTGCAGTGGCACGATCTCGGCTCACTGCAACCTCCGCCTCCCGGGTTCCAGCAATTCTCCTGTCTCGGCCTTCCAAGTAGCTGCGATTACAGACACCTGCCACCATGCCCAGCTAATTTTTTTGGTATTTTTAGTAGAGATGGGGTTTCACCATGTTGGCCAGACTGGTCTCGAACTCCTGACCTCAGGTGATCCACCTGTCTCGTCCTCCCAAAGTGCTGGATTACAAGCGTGAGCCACCGCACTTGACCTTATTTCATTTATACCACCTTATCCTAGATTATTTTGGAACAAATCCAAGAATATAGTTTTCTTCTGAAATCCCTTTAAAATCTATAGGTTCCCTCTCCCTCCTCTTTCTTTTCTTACAATTTGTTTGTTGTAGAAACTGGTTGTTTGTCCTTTAGTTTCTGTAGAGTCTGGATTTTTCTGACTGTGTACCTGTGGTATCTTTAGTATGTCTCTCTGTCCTTTGTATTTCCTGCAAATAGGTAATAAAATCTAGAGGCCTAATCAGATCCAGTTTTGTGTGTGTGCAAGAACATTTTATAATATTATTGTGTTGCAAGTGGTGTTATGTATGGTACCCTTTAAAAGTTTTATTTTCTGCTTATAAATATAATTGGTTTTCGTATATTGATTTTATATCAGCAAACTTTCTAAACCTTGCTACTAATTCTAATTGTCTACAGATTCCTTTGACTTCTACACACAGAATCATATCATCTGCAAATTTTTTTCCTTTCTAGTAATGTTAGTTGTAGGTTTACTATACATGTCCTTTATCAGGTTAAGTTCCCCTCAATTCACAGTTTATGAGACTTTTAATCTGATTGGGTTTTGAATTTTACCAAATGCTTTTTCTGCATCTATTGATATGACTATGTGGATTTTCTTCTTTAGTCTGTTAATCTAGTGGATCGGCTGATTGGTTTAGAAATGCTGAACCAGCCATGCATTCCCAGTACAAACTCCACTGGCTCATAATATATCATCTTCTTAATATATTGCTGGATTCAATTTGCTAATATTTTGCTGAGGAGTTTTACTTCTGTGTTCATGACAGATACTGGTACGTAGTTTCCTTTTCTTGAACTGCCTTTACTGAGTTTTGGTATCAGGGTAACGTTGACATCATAAAATGATTTGGGAAGTGTTATTTTCTATTTTCTTAAGGAGGCTGCCTTCCATGTCTCTTACCCACTCTTGTTCACTGAAGTTTTTATGTATTTATTTTTGGTTGGGGGAAAGACATTTACTGGAAAATACTGCGAACTCTCATTAATAGTACCAAAGTCCATCTTCATATATTACCTATGTGGCATACAGAGGAGGCTGATGAAGGCTTGCTTTGGGGATTCTTCTGGTGCAAGTCAGTATGTGCTATTAGTCAGAACTAAAAGGCATAAGATCTTTGGAAACAAACAGAATTGAGGAATTTTTTGACAGGTTAAGGCACAAAATCGTGACCTTGTGAAGCTTATGTTACAATGTAGAGAGTATCTTATAATAAATGTTTTTAAGCTTAAAACATAAAAATACACATTCCCAGGAAAAATCTGTGGCATTGTCTCATGTGGTGTGATGACAGAGGAATGAAATTGATTTTTACCAGACACTCCAGAAATAAACATTATCTCTTTTAGCTCAGTAAGTGCATGGAAACCGTGTTAGGGTTAAGGTCAACCTGGAAGGAAATTTCAAACACATGCTTAACAATTTATTGATGGCTTAGATCAGGATCTTGTAGGCAAGACAAGGGGAGGGATGACAGAGCCCGGGAGCTAAAATATATCGAAGGACTAGATTGATGTGCCTAGAGTAAGGCATTTGGGTCCAAAAAAACTGATTTCTCATCTAGAAAATGTGAAGAATGTGACTTGGTAGCAACACATTTGAACAAAGTTTTGGGGGTCTGGCTGATAAAATTGTTTCAAATCTTTCTTGTTAGTATTGCATGCCCACTGACATCCCAGAGGTCAATTCAGTTTCTAAGCAAAGGAAAACTGATCTTTCTCTTCTGCCAGGAATAGCTTACTCAGGTCTTGGGGTACACACTGACCAGTGGGCCTCTTTCTTATCATCCCAGTTAAAATCCCTTTCTCTCTCTATATATTTTGCAACTTTAACAGTTCAGTTTTTTGGCAATATATTGAACATATTTAAAGCATACAAATTTATCAGTATTTTTTTATCTGTATACATCCCATGAAACTATCACTACAATCAAGAAAAACATATTCATAGCCAGGTGCGGTGGCTCACACCCATAATCCCAACACTTTAGGAGGTCGAGGTGGGCAGACCACCTGAGGTCAGGAGTTCAAGACCAGCCTGGCCAACATAGTGAGACCTCATCTCTACTGAAAATTAAAAATTAGCCGGGCGTGGTGGCGGGCACCTGTAATCCCAGCTACTTGGGAGGCTGAGACAGGAGGATCGCTTGAGTCCAGGAGTTCCAGGCTGCAAGGAGCCAAGATTGCACCACGGCACTCCAGCCTGGGAGACAGAGAAATACCTTGACTTTAGAAGAATAAAAAATAAATAAAAAATAAAAATGGCTGGGCATGGTGGCTCACGCCTGTAATCCTAGCACTTTCGGAGGCCGAGGCAGGCAGATCACTTGAGGTCAGGAGCTCAAGACCAGCCTGGCCAATACGGTGAAACCCTGTCTCTACTAAAAATACAAAAAACTAGCCAGGCATGGTGGCAGGTGTCTGTAAACCCAGCTACTCGGGAGGCTGAGGCAGGAGGATCACTTGAACTGGGGAGGCGGAGGTTACAGTGAGCTGAGATTGCGCCACTGCACTCCAGCGTGGGCGACGGGATGAGACTCCATCTCCAAAAAAAGAAAAACATATTCATTACCCCCAGAATTTCCTCATGCTTCTCTGTAATTCCTCCCTCCCTCCACCCCTATCCCTAGGCAACTGTCATTATAGATAAGTTTGCATTTTCCAGAAGTTTATGTAAATGGAATCATATAGCGTGTGCTCTTTTTTGCCTGGCTTCTTTCACTCAGCATAATGATCTTGTGTTTCATCCATATTGCTGCAGATATCAATAGTTTGATCCTTTTTATTGCTGAGTGGCATTCCATTGTATGGATATATCACAATTTATTGATCTATTCACCTACTGATGAAACTTCAAAAAAATTTTAGCCATTCTAATAGGTGTGACCACTGAGATTTTAATTTTGTTACAGGATGTTTTCCCCTGGATGTTCTTTCGGTTCTTTTTAAAATCTGCTATGTCATTAGAAATTTTTTCTGCTCTCTGAAAATATTTTACAAGCTTATTATTGATTTGTAAAAACCTGGGCTAGGCGCGGTAGCTCATGCTTGTAATCCCAGCACTTTGAGAGGCTAAGGTAGAAGGATCACTTGAGCCTAGGAGTGGGAGATCAGCTTGGGCAACATAGTGAGACCTCATCTCTACAAAAAAAAAAAAAAAAGAAAAAGAAAAAAATTAGCTGGGTGTGGTGGTGCGCGCCTGTTGTCCCAGGTACTGGGAAGGCTGAGGTGGGTGGATTGCTTGGGTCCAGGAGGTCGAGGCTGCAGTGAGCTGTGATCATGCCATTGCACTCCAGCCTGGGTGACAGCACAAGACCTTGTCTCAAAAACAAACCAACCAACCTGGTAAGCTTATTTTAAAAATCTTTGTCTCTTAATTCCAATACATGCAGTAGGTTTGGATTTGTTTCTATCATCTGTCATTTCTGTTGGGTCTTACTTGTTTCCTTGTGTGCCCGATAATTTTGACTTGCTGGCTACTGCCCTGGAAAAAGTTTATGTCGGGTGGATAGGATGAAGTTAGTGGGGGTTAGGATAAAAGTGCTTGCCTTCATATGAACCCGGGAGGCGGAGCTTGCAGTAAGCCGAAATCACGCCACTGCGCTCCAGCCTGGGCCACAAAGCGAGACTCCGTCTCAAAAAAAAAAAAAAAAAAAAAAAAGTCTTTGCCTTCAGAGACTTTCTTTCTGTTTACACCATACATCTGAAATTATTAGTAAAGGAAGGGGAAACTTCAAATCAAGTACATGGCTTCAGCTCCCCTGGCTGCCCCAGGCTATGTGTACCTGGGTGCAAATCCATTCAAGGTGGACTGGTGGCCACAATTTTTTCAGGGGAAGTTTGTTCCCAATTTCTTCATCTTTTGCTTTGCTCAGTGACAAGGCAGCTTTCTCTATAGTCTTCCGGTGTTGAAGGGAAATAAGGGCATGCTTATCTGTCTCCTTTTATCCTGGGGGGATTGCCTTTTGCACTCCTAACAATGAGGAGTGTCTTCTAACAGATTTCCCAACTTGTACTGGCCTTAGATCTTAACCGTGGTTCTCTGGCACAGAAATGTTCAGTAATGACAAATGCCCTGTTTGCAAAATGGGCCATGTGGTAACTCTGATATTCCACTTATCATTCTGATTAAAGGCTTTCATATAAAAATTGGTCACTGAGGCCTGGTGCGGTGGCTCACGCCTGTAATCCCAGCACTTTGGGAGGCCGAGGCGGGCGGATCATGAGGTCAGGAGTTCAAGACCAGCCTGGCCAACATGGTGAAACCCTGTCTCTACTAAAAATACGTGGTGGCGGGTGCCTGTAATCACAGCTACTCGGGAGGCTGAGGCAGGAGAATCGTTTGAACCTGGGAGGTGGAGGTTGCAGTGACCCGAGATTGTGCCATTGCACTGTAGCCTGGGTGACAGGGCGAGACTCCGTCTCAAAAAAAAAAAAAAAAATTGGTTACTGAGCTCCCCGATACCTCATTTTATTCCCCCGAGACGGACTCTCACTCTGTTGCCCAGGCTAGAGCGCAGTGGCGCAATCACGGCTCACTGCAACCTCTGCTTCTCAGGCTCAAGCAATTCTCCTGCCTCAGCCTCCCAAGTAGCTGGGATTACAGGTGCCTGCCATCACGCCTGGCTAATTTTTTTTTTTTTTTTTCGTATTTCGAGTATAGACGGGGTTTCATCATGTTGGTCAGGCTATCTTCGAACTCCTGACCTCAAGTGATCCGCCTGCCTCGGCGTCCGGAAGTGCTAGGATTACAGGTGTGAGTCACCGTGCCTGGCCCCTGATACCTTTTCAGCTATTCAGTGCTTTCAAGGTCATTTTAAAACATATTTTCTGCAGCACTTTTCATTGTTTTTTCATCCGGAGGATTTATCCAAATAATCTCATCCATCATTACGGGAAATAGGAAGCAAATCTGCTTTTTGCACTGCCATCACTCAGGATTCTTCCAGAGGACTCAGAGTTCTAGACACTGGTAAAACGTTTATATAGATGATCTGACTAGGCAGAAGAGGTCTGGAATCTACACAATTATTTTCAATAAATGCCCATAATATATGGTAACACTAAAGAAGACATTTTGTAAAATGTAAATATCAGTAAGAATATAATGGCATCATCATGACAACGACTTAGAGATTGCTTTCCTCCTGCTTATGCTTAAACTGTTTCTCGAAGATCAGACTGGAAGACAATGCCAGATGGAAGGCTGCTGCTTCTCCATTTGGGCCCACGTTTCCTTATGTATAAAATGATGGTATCTGAAGTCCTCATCAGCTCCAACATTCTAAATTTAATACTAGTTTTTGGGGAAACATGGGATAGCTGAAAGAGGCGATCAAGCAAAAGAGATTAACTGAGAGATCTCTTAACTAGTGAGAAAAATAGATAAAAGCAGGAAGAAATTTCTATGGACTCGATGTCTTCAGTCTCTTTTAGCTGGGTTCAAATATTTTAGGAGGAACTGGCAGAATGCTTAACGGCTGTTATTTTTGCCACATGAAACAAAACTCAGACATTATCTCTTTTGTGCTAGAAATAATCTGGTATATCGCCCAAGTACCAACAAAGGTAAAACCATCAATATTTTCCAAAAGACAGTTCAACTAAGGAAACTGTAATAATAATAGCAGAAATAGATTTTATCAAAATATACAGTGATCTGTGACTCCTCTTCCCTCAGTTAAAAACAGTGCCTAAAACCCCTAACTTTAGCCTGCTTTTAGGGCTTAAACTTTCTAGCAGAAAAGGTATTTTTAAACGACTGGCAAGGTAAAGAACAAAGCTTCTGACTACCCTTTTCTTCTAACAGTGAAATACATTTTATCTTCAAATACTCTGAGTGACACTGAAGCGCTGCACCTACGTTTTTTGCTGCTGGTGGGATGGGATGGGCATGAAAGCATGTAGAAGGGCAAGGAGAAGGTACATTTTAAAAATGCCATTCTAAAACAATTGCAACAGCATATAGGAGTGGAAGGCTCTGCTCTGAGACCATGACTTGGCTCAGGGCTGGTCAACGAATCTCTTTCCAGACCTTCCTTTCTTTGTGTGTAAAATGAAGCCCTGACTCTGTAACTGGGATCTCACTAGATACTGAAGATATAGAATTCTTGGATGACTAATTTAAATTTTGTTTGGCTCGTAAAGGAAGGAATATATCAAACAGGTTTTACACTCTAAAATAATATAAAATTGGAAAATGGATGGTCAGGGCTTAGTTTTTATAATCAAGCAAAATAAAACACGCATAAAAACATACCATTCCTGAAGTTCAGGAGAAGGAATGAGACCCGCGGTTCCATTTTTGGAGTTTTCCAGTTTACCCTGCCACCAATTATGATCATCCTTACTAATAATCTGGATGATGTCACCAACTCTGAATCGAATGCCAGCTTCTTTGCAGGGGATGAGGTCATCCTTGGCTGGATCATATTCAAATTGTGCTCTTACATAGATCTATAAAACAGGAGTTTGTAAGAAAGGATGCCATAGTGATGTGAAAGAGAAGTTAGCTCTAATGTCATAACCACACAGCAACACTTACAATACTAACAGGACATCAGATGGTGAAAGCAAAAACGATGCATGGAAATACGACACAAAAAACTTCTACCGCTAGAAACAATGTACTAGTAATCTTTGATGTGTATAGCTTCAAAACTTTGCTGTTTTTATTTGGAAGGAATACTTGAAATACTTGTTTAATAAGAGTAAAGACTTAATTTATGCTTTTACTATAACAGAATAGGCCTATAATTATAGAAAAGTATGCTCGCTCTTTTTTAAACCTGCATTGGTGATGCTGGCATTATGGATAAGTTGTCATGACTGTGTGGCAGCCTTTAAGCCATAAATACTAGCAGTCAGGATAGGTTTTAACCCTAAAGCAGCACATGAATTAAAACTAGCAAGAACTCTGGGTTGGTATCCTGCTGTAAAAATGCTTATATGACAACTGGCAGTGTGTCTACACACTGCTGATAAAGTTAAGTGTAACTCAAACAATTTTTTTAAAAGTTAAAAAAATAGCTTTATTTTTTTCTAATTTAGGTTTTAGGTTTGTATTTTACTCTTCTGAGAGAATAAAAATGAATTTGAACCCTAGTTTCCCCAATGTAACACTTGAAATCAGCACAGAGCTTCAAGACATGCATAGTTCCAGGTTCTGAGTTTTATGATATGTGAATTTACTTAGGAAATAGATTAGCATTCAAGGGTTTATTATATGGCAGCATTTTATGAATTATTTGATTTTTAAATGCTTTAAGATAAGGTAATTCATATCCCATGTTGCATCAATTATACAGTCTTAAGACAAAATTATGGGTGAATTCTATCAGGTACTAATTTATACATAACACTAAATCTGATTATTTTTAATACTATATTTCAAGATAAAAATGCCATAAAAATTCTATCTCTTGAAATTAAAATTGAATATTAATGTTTAAGTCACTGTAAAACCAACCTGAAGACTTTGGAACCACTGTGTGATTTTTTCTGTTTATTTTCAGCAATCCAGCCTATAAAATTAACAAGTCTCTGCATTTGCATTTAAAATCTATACCTCTAAAGTGCTGGCAATTTGAAAGTTACTCGCCAGTGTTAGGCAGCACTTAACTTTTCATGTTTGAACTAGCACAGGCATATCAGGATGTAAAGCCAAGATAATTTATATTCTTTTCTTATTTTTCATTGCAAATGGCTTTTAGAAATACATATGCAAATACAAACTTAAGAAAAAGCTTTCAACTTCAGAAAACTGTTGCTTAAAAATGTTCATCAGCAGGTACTTTTTAGTTATTCTTAGAATTCTAAGAATGTTATAACCTTTAAAATTCTTTTGCATGCCAGAGGCAGGCCCATAGGCCCCCCCGAAGGATGAATTCTTAACCGTTAATATAAAATTATCAGGTTGAAATTACAATAACCATCACAGCTACAAAGATGTGAGGAAAAAATTCTTTATAGAGAATTAGTCATGTGTAATGTGTTAAAATGAAATGGTACAAGCTCTCAATGCTCAAATGTTATGGTCCAAAATGCAAACATTATGGGATGGAAAGGGTTAATAAAGGATTGGCTATTAGCAGCTCAGTTTAGAGAAGTTTCTATAGAGGATATCTATTCACCTGTCGTCCTTTTGGTTGGGTAGTTGATGGCAAGTCCTGTAGAATAAAGCCAACCCAGGAGAAAAATTTTCATTTATTTTTCAAGAGTACAAAGTAATTTGTGTGTTCTGTTACAATATGGTTAAAAAAATGAGCTAGATTTAAGTTGTAAAGAGATAATATACATTATTCCATTTCTCAGAAATGTTGAGTTATCAAAAAAATCAAACCCAGGCCATTTAGCAGCAAGCTGAAGAAAGCAGGTAAGTTTAAGCAGAGAGATAATGTGTTCTTAAGAAACAACTCAGCATCTTCAACACAAAAGCCACTGCAAGTGAAACAGCCTATTAAAAATAAATAAATAAATAAAAGGAGCTGTTGCCCTTTTCAACTTAGTCACTGCAACCATTTAGATTTTGAAAAATTCAATGGCTATATGGCTTTTCATCTTAAAAGCATTAAATGTTAACTGTTACGAATGAATTCCTTTGGTAGCCTATTTTAAAGTTGAAAATAAAGTCGTAGAAAATTTTCTTTCATAATTTCTCTTACTGATATACTTAGAATATCATTCCATTTGAGATAATTTCTAAATTATTTACAATTTTACCTGATAAAAAAGTTGATACATTCTCAAACGGCAAATTAAAAGTCAGGATAGAAGAATACTGCTGCATTATTAGAACTCTCAATAATTTTAACTGGGTGATAAACAGCAGTATTAGCAACAAAAATATTGCCAACCTGCACCTGTTAAGTGCTTCCATTTGTTTAAATAAGTTAAAAACAATTCTTTCTATATTCCAAAATGGATAGTTCTGAAAAAATTTAAAACTCCAAGTTCAAGTCAAATATAAAGTACTTTGTGTTAAAGATGTGATAACAGCGTGGCTTAAGTGCAGTTTGAAGCCAGTTCTTTTTGCTTTTCATATCCAGGCAAGGCTTATAATTCACAAAAATATGTGCACGTACCACAATAACAGAGGGCACACCAATTCGTAAACTTAGATAGCGGAAACTAAAACATGTTGCTGATATCACTCAGAATAGAAAACTACAAAGCCCAAGAATACCCAAATGCCTACTCTGCAAAATTTTTACATTTATCTTTTTCAAATTAAAAAATATTTAGAAGTTTAAACAAATTTCCATTTACATCGTTTGTATAGGTTTGAGCAAAGAAATACATACAAGTGGGGTGGCATAGAAATATTTTTAGAATGACCAAAGCAGTATTGAACTACATTTCTTCAAATTTAACTGCTGAAGGGAATTTTTAATGAGAAGGAAATGTTAAAAAAGATTTTCCAGGAGTAAAGTGCATTGTAGCTGTAGTAGCCTTGTATATCAGCAGAAGACACTATTTCCACTGAACACATGTAACTAGAACACTCATGGCAGGTGAGCACCAACAAAATTGTCACACTTTGCTGTGTGGAGCTAAAGTTCTTACCGAAACAGAATTGTTAGTGCTGCTATGACCATTAGCTGGGGACTGTCTGGAAGTGGAAGGGGAATCTCTCTGAAATAAGACACAAGGTTCATTAACACAGAACACCAGCACAGAAACACAGAGATATTTACATCAACAGTAACAACCACAGTCTGACAACCATTTCCTTTGAGGTTTGAGCTGCATAAGTGCCATACTGACTTGCTTGCATGATTTCACAGAAGTATGAAAAAAATTTTGCAGTTCGAAGGCTCACATATTATAAGTGATGACCGTGTCATTCATTTTAATCAATTCTTTCCTATCTCTAACATTCTATACCTTTTCTTTCTTTTAATGAGACCTAGAAGAGTGACTTGATATTAAACCCTATCAAGTATAAGATGACAAATATTACTATAAAATTATTGTGCTGAAGATCCCAACTGCCTAATTTTTATTAAAGATTAGGTTTGAAAAGCATTTAACAATTTTTAGTACCTCAGTGTCAAGAGTTACTAACTGACCCAATCTGAAGAGAAACAAACCTAAGATTTCACATGTTATAATTCCTTCAGAATCTTTCTATTATAGAATAAATATTATTACTAGTAAGGGTAAAAGAGATATAGATCAGAGAAGAACTCTTTTTAAAGACCATTTTAGTAGATTGATTAAAACAATGATCTCAAGCCTATAATAATATTACACTTCCGGCAAAGATCCTAGGAGCCACAGCCTCTCTACCTATATCCAGGCTCCTCCATCGCTTGCTTTCTCTCTACTATTCTACACACTCAAAATATTTTCCAGGCTCCATTCCCTTAGTGTCTAAATCAACTTTAATGATAAGAACAAGGAGAGGTAGGAAATAAGTACTTTTAAATTTTTGTTTCTGTAGAGTTCTTTTAAGCCTTAGAAATGTGCATGTCTCTTTAAAAGACATTTGTTTTTTTCCCTAGATGACTTAAGAGCATTTCTAGAACCTGTTAGCCTTAAAGGTAATGAGATCCCTTAGAAGAGCATTCTCATATGTTAGTGAGCAAGACTGATCTCCAGGTGCCACCCGCAGAGACTCAAGTCAGTAGAGCCAGGGTGAGGGGCAGGGGTCTACTCTTTAACCAAGGACCTGGGGGATGCAGATGCAGGTGGCCAGAGAGCCTTCTTTTTTTTTTTTTGAAATATTGCCCTAGCTGGGAAGAGTCCAACCACAAGCTTGAATTCTGCCAGGGAACACGAGGGCCAAAAAGGCTGGGGATGGAGCTAGGAGAGAAGTATCATTATTTTTCCTACTATTCAAAGGCAAAGAAGGTAAGAGGGGTTCTTTTTACTCAAGAACATAGAATTTACATCTATGATACTGGTTCCACCCCAAACTAGTTCGACCACTTAAAAAACAAAAGAGAAACTTACGTTATATTAATAACTAACAGTACCTTCTAGTTAGTTAGCCAAAAAGACAAAAATCAATTGTATTTACTAAATTTCTTCAACAGATGGGAAATGATGTAAGGACATCTGTAATTCTAGAATATTAAAATTATTTACATAAAATGTTAAGTGTGACATTCTTTGTTTCCCAGCAAAGTTTGTGCTCTAGGTAACAAATTTCAATGCTCTGAATCCTGGAACAGAAGCAATTCTGCATTTTCTTTTGAAATATACTATTAATTGAAGTTCCACAAAAAGCCACCAAGAGGAGCTCAAGACCCGTTATAACGGACACCTCAACTGCCATGGCTCACCAAAAATACACTTGACAAAACTACACATTTTAATATGTATCTGCAATAGGTTTTAAAAAAATATGAAGCCTCTGATTTTTCTTATAAAATTTACACCATCACTAGAGACTAGAAGTATTACAGTTTCTCTCTCAGGTTCTTCTAAGTACAAATCCAATAAGTTACCTGTCAGTCCTAAAAATTAACTTTAGGAAATGTGTACTTCATATTGATGCACACATTCTTAGAAGATGCACATGAAAGAACAAGCTTCAATAAATAACACTCGAGCTGAATGTGCAATGACCAAAGGATGATACCATTTATGCCCGTTTATATTTCCAATATAAAAAGAATAGATTTTTGAATCTCATTTAATAACTAACACGAAACTGAATAATATAGGTTAGAAGAACTATAATTTCTATAAGATAAACCTATTTTAAGAAAGAAACTTTGGGGCTATATTACTCTAGAAAACTTACTTGTTTACAGATGACATACCATTCTAAATTTAAACAATTTTACAAAAGGTTGCAAAAGCCTATTTCCCTCTAGTGAAGTCAATTATCAATTCATTGCAGACTTAACTTCCATCTAGAGACCTATCGCAATTATATGAACAACTCTATCTCAACAGAAATAGATCACTTCTCAGATTCTTGGAAAGAAGAACTATCTATGTGATTTCTTAACAAGGGAAGTGAATGAACTTCCTGGAAATATTATTGCAATTATGGCCTTTAGTTTCTTTCCCTCAGACACTCTGTTTTTTCCTTATTAAGCCTTATGTCATTATTTATAACTTCTCTACATTTTGCTCAGATTTCAGCCTGCAAAAAGTTCAAGTGCTGAGGAGATCCACATGGAAGCAGGGCTGAGTAGGTGGATGGGACCTACTCTGTTCCGTTATCTTTGTTGTAAAATTGGTGTGCAGTGATCTAACAGCACAGGCAGAAACAATCTCCCAGAAAGCAAAAACATACAGCCATCAGCAGACAGTTAGTTAAGAACTCAGAGGAGATGGGGGTGGTTTGTTAGAGTCATTACCTCACAGGATGAAGACTGAGTACGGTAACTTGGCACAATCTTGAAGGTAATACTCCCCCGCATTTCCCTCTGGAGAGGGGGAAAAAAAAGATAGAAAAGTTTTCTTACAAACAAATGTTCGCAAAACCATGTAAGAAGCCACTCAAAATATGTGGGGGCAATTAGCACAAGCCATCTGAGAGCACATAGCCCAACAATGAAACCTAGTCATGAAGTAGGGAGTTAACAGTAGAGGAAGTTCCTGGGAAAAGCCCAGCAGCCGATTGCCTTACTCATACAGCAATGGTCTCACAGATCTTCAATGGTCACCTTTTTATAGACATGAATACAAAACTTTCTAAGTGACATGCCTTTCAAAAGTGAATATACATTGAATTAGATAATAAACTAGGTAATTACATAAAAATTATATTGAGTATGCCACATTATAATGGTATACCCCATCGAATACGCTTTTTACTTTTTAAAAATTTTTATTTATTTATTTTGAGAGAGTCTTGCTCTGTCATCCAGGCTGGAGTGCAGTGGCAGCATCTCGGCTCACTGTAACCTCTGCCTCCCAGGTTCTGGTGATTGTCCTGCCTCAGCCTCCCAGGTAGCTGGAATTATAGTCATGTGCCACCATGCCCTGCTAATGTTTGTATTTTTAGTAGAGACGGGGTTTCACCATGTTGGCCAGGCTGGTCTCGAACTCCCAACTTCAGGTGATTCGCCCACCTTTGCCTCTCAAAGTGCTGGGATTATAGGTGTGAGCCACCGCACCCAGCCACTTTTTGCTTACTAATTTTGGCTTTAAAAAATTTTTTTGGTGAGTCTGTAAAGTTTATTTCATACTTAATAGGTATTCATAACCTGGGGGCTACTACACTGCAGTGGGAAAAGGGACCAGAGGCCCAAAACACCTCTGTCTGCTTGCTATGACAATCAACACAGGCAAAGGCTGTCATTTTGCCTTTTTTAAAAATCCAAAGCCAAATTCGAATACAGATTTTGAATATGTATGGTCAAAAATGGCCTGGTCTACCGTGGCTTTCCTCCCTTCTATGCTGTAGAGAAATCCACGACAGCTGGCTATGACTCAGCTCAACAGGAAAGAGGTTTCTGACACTGCTGATGTCAGGAGAGTTGAGGTCAGTGAGAAACTAGTTCACATGTATAAATGCTGAAAAGGTTTTCTTTAAACATCTGCTTAGTAAGAAACAGGAGATAAAGGATAAAAGGAGAGTGTTAAAGCCCACATTGCTAAAGACAGGCAAAATGTTTGTAAACTCTATTGTATTTCAACATTTTTCTAGTTGTCAGTTTTGTGAATGTTATATAAGTTCAAGTCCACATAAATATGGTACCAGAAATTCTCTGATTACAGAATACTCCTCATTTGTGTATTTAAAAACAAGCTAACAGAGTAAAAGTCAATTTTAGGAAAGGAAAAACTTTCATTTACTTACAAGCATTTTTTGCAGCTGTTCCACTGTTTGGTTGGCCACACTGATGCCATTGATTTCTCGAATTTCATCACCAACGTGAAGTGTACCTAAGAAATTATATAACATTATAAACATGAAATGATATATGCTTTTATAGTAACAAAATCCAGAGGCATTAATGTAATTTTTAAAAACTAAGTTGAATATTGAGGGCCAATATTTCAGAGACAGACACAAGTTTGGTTGCAGCAGAATTATTTAACTCATGTAGTAACCTCATCAAAACAGATATATCTACTTATGGAAGGCACAGTTTTGATGGATGGCTGCAGAAATCTGTTTATTTTTCTGAGAGAGGTGGTATGTATAGTGGTTTAAAAGTATGGCTTCTGGATCCAGACTGCCTGGGTTCAAATTCCCGCTTCCTTGCTTACTAGCTTTAAGATCTTGGGTAAATTACTGGAACTCTCCATATCTCAGTTTTTACATTTGTAAAATGGAGATGAAAACAGTACCCATCTCATGGATTGTTTTAAGAGCTAAACAAATTTAATATATGCAGAAGGCTTAGAACTGTTCTTGGCGCATACCAAGCACCATGTCAGTGTTTCCTGCTATCGTTATCTGCCAGATATGATACGAAGGTTGTTAATTTTCCAAGAGTTGTGACATGATAATATCTACATAACAGCAAGTTCCGTTAAACATAATTTAATCTTTGGTTGGCATTTCAGCATCTTGTAATACTTCAGCTAGAAAGAAATGACCAAGAACCAATGCGTAGAGCGTTATTTACAATTTTGCTTCCTTATTTATAAATCGTGCACAAATTTACATACTGACCTGGCTTCATTACAAAAAGATAACTCCGCATGCAACAATTAAAGAATAAACATTCATCTTAAGTACACATGGGCCATTTATAAAAATGATTAAAGTGCTATGCTATAAAGCAAGTCTCGACAAACCTCAAAGAAATGGTGTCATACAGACTACATTCTCCAACCACAATGCAATTAAGTTAGAAGTAAATTACAAAAAGATATACAGAAAATCCCGTAAGTGTGAAAAGTAACAGAAAATTATAAATAACTTATAGGTCAATGAAAAGTATCATAATAGAAATGTAAAAATACTTAGAATTGAGTTATAAAAATGCTTCATATCAAAACTGGTGGGATACATTAAGACAGTATTTACAGGGAGAGTTTAGTCTTAAATGCACATATTAGAAAAGAAGGCTGGGCCAGGCACGGTGGCTCACACTTGCAATCCCAGCACTTTGGGAGGCCGAAGTGGGCGGCTCACGAGGTCAGGAGTTCGAGACCAGCCTGGCCAATATGGTGAAACCCCGTCTCTCCTAAAATGTAAAAATTAGCCATGTGTGGTGGTGGGCACCTGTAATCCCAGCTACTTGGGAGGCTGAGGCAGGAGAATCGCTTGAACCCGGAAGCAGAGGTTGCAGTGAGCACAGGTCGCACCATTGCACTCCAGCCTGGGCGACAGAGCGAGACTCCATCTCAGAAAAAAAAAAAAAAAAAAGAAAAAGAAAAGAAGGCTGGGCATGGCGGCTCATGTCTATAACCTCAGTGTTTTGGGAGGCTGAGGCGAGAAGACCACTAGAGGCCAGGAGCTTGAGACCAACCTGTGCAATAAAGCAAGACTCTATCTCTACAAAGTATTAAAAAAATTAGCTGGGTGTGGTTGCTTGTAGTCCTAACTCAGGAATCTGAGACAGGAGGATTACTTGAGCCCAGGAGTTTAAGGAGGTTGCAGTGAGCTATGATTATGCTACTGCATTCCAGCGGCTGATGGAGCGAGACCCTGTCTCAAAAAAAAAAAAAAAAGAAAGAAAGAAAGACTGGAAATAAATGAACTATGTGTCAAATTTGTAAAGTTAGCTAAAACTAATAGAAAGTTAAAAAAAAGGAGATAATAAAAATTAGGTCATAAAACAATGAAACAGAAAATAAACATATAATGAAGAGAATGAACCAAACCCAGAGTGGGTTTCTGAACAAACCTCTGGCAAGGTTGATCAAGAAAAAAAGAGTAGGCACAAATAAACAATACTAGAAATGAACAGGGGACGTAATGACAAAGACGGCAGATAATAAAAAGGTGAGAGAATACTATGAAGAAGCTCTCTGCAATAATATTTTAAAACTTAGATTTTTTAAGGAAAATGTAATTTACCAAAACTCACTCAAGAAATAGAAAGCCTGGATGGCCTTTTAATGTTAAAGAAATTGAAGAAGTTGTTAAAAAACAAAAACAAAACTTTCTTAAAACTAAAAACCAAAACGCCAGGCTCTGATACTTTTATAGGCAAGTCCTACCAAACTTTCAAGATACAAATCATTCCAATATTATATAAAGTCTTTCAGAGAACTGAAGAGGGAATACTCTCCAAGTCACTGTATGAGGTAGATATAACTTTGAAACTAAAATCAGGCAGAGATATATAAGAGAGGAAAATTAACTACGGGCCAGTCATACTCATAAATGCAAATAGTGAGATCTTATAAACAAAACATTAGCACACGGTCAGGCAGTACATAAAAAAGATAATATGTAATGACTAAGCTGAGTTTATCGGAGAAATGCAAGGGTGGTTTATCATTAGGAAATCTTTAAAAGACATTCACCACATTAACAGATAAAAGGAAAAAAACAAATGATCATCTCAGCAGATACTGAAAGAGCATTTGATTAAATTCAAAACCCATTCCCATTTAAAATGCTCAGCAACTACAAATATAAAGGAACTTCTTTAGCCCCATTAAAAGGTATGTACTAAAAATCTACATTATTCTTAATGAATAAATATTGGAAAGGTTCTTTTTTAAAAAAACATTTTTTTTTCCCCTAGAGACAAGGTCTCTCTCTGACACCCAGGCTGGAGTACAGTGGCGTGATCATAGCTCACTACAGCCTCAAAACTCCTGGGCTCAAGCAATCCTCCCACTTCAGCTTCCTGAGTAGCTGGGACTAGAGGCGAGCACCACCATGCCCGGCTAATTTTAAATTCCTTTTAAAAATAAGAATATGACAGGATGTCTACAATACCACTCCTTGAAAGACTGCAGGTCCTAGCCAGTGCAGTAACATAACAAAGAGAAGTTAAAGAAATAATGATGTTCCCCACTGTCAATATCAGACAGATCAACGAGACAGAAGGTTAACAAGGATATCCAGGACCTGAACTCAGCTCTGCAACAGGCAGACCTAATAGACATCTACAGAACTCTCCACCTGAAATCAACAGAATATACATTCTTCTCAGCACCACATCGCACTTATTCTAAAACTGACCACATAATTGGAAGTAAAGCACTCCTCAGCAAATGTAAAAGAACAGAAATCACAACAAACTGTCTCTCAGACCAGAGTACAATCAAATTAGAACTCAGGATTAAGAAACTCACTTAAAACCATACAACTACATGTAAATTGAACAACTTGCTCCTGAATGACTACTGGGTAAATAACAAAATGAAGGCAGAAATAAAGATGTTCTTTGAAACCAATGAGAACAAAGATACAACATACCAGAATCTCTGGGACACATTTAAAGCAGTGTGTAGAGGGAAATTTATAACACTAAATGCCCATAAGAGAAAGCAAGAAAGATCTAAAATCGACACCCTAACATCGCAATTAAAAGAACTAGAGAAGCAAGAGCAAACAAACTCAAAAGCTAGCAGAAGACAAGAAATAACTAAGATCAGAGCAGAACTGAAAGAGATAGAGACACAAAAAACCTTTCAAAAAAATCAATGAATCTAGGAGCTGGTTTTTTGAAAAGATAAACAAAATTGATAGACCGCTAGCAAGACTAATAAAGAAGAAAAGGGAGAAGAATCAAATAGACACAATAAAAAATGATAAAGGGGATATCACCACCGATCCCACAGAAATACAAACTACCATCAGAGAATACTATAAATACCTCTACGCAAAGAAACTAGAAAATCTAGAAAAAATGGATAAATTCCTGGACACCTACACTCTCCCAAGACTAAACCAGGAAGAAGTTGAATCTTTGAATAGACCAATATGTTGGCTGTGAAATTGAGGCAATAATTAATAGCTTATCAACCAAAAAAAGTCCAGGACCAGATGGATTCACAGCCGAATTCTACCAGAGGTATAAAGAGGAGCTGGTACCATTCCTTCTGAAACTATTCCAGTCAATAGAAAAAGAGGGAATACTCTCTAACTCATTTATGAGACCAACATCATCCTGATGCCAAAGCCTGGCAGAGACACAACAAAAAAAGAGAATTTTAGACCAATATCCCTGATGAACATTGATGCAAAAATCCTCAATAAAATACTGGCAAACCAAATCCAGCAGCACATCAAAAAGCTTATCCACCACGATCAAGTCAGCTTCATCCCTGGGATGCAAGGCTGGTTCAACATACGCAAATCAATAAACGTAATCCATCATATAAACGGAACCAAAGACAAAAACCACTTGATTATCTCAATAGATGCAGAAAAGGCCTTTGACAAAATTCAATGGCCATTCATACTAAAAACTATCAATAAGTTAGGTATTGATGGAATGTATCTCAAAATAATAAGCTATTTATGACAAACCCACAGCCAATATCATACTGAATGGGCAAAAACTGAAGCATTCCCTTTGAAAACTGGCACAAGACAGGGATGCCCTCTCTCACCATTCCTATTCAACATAGTGTTGGAAGTTCTGGCTAGGGCAATCAGGCAGGAGAAAGAAATAAAGGGTATTCATTTAGGAAAAAAGGAAGTCAAATTGTCCTTGTTTGTAGATGATACGATTGTATATTTAGAAAACCCCATCGTCTCAGCCCAAAATCTCCTTAAGCTGATAAGCAACTTCAGCAAAGTGTCAGGATACAAAGTCAATGTGCAAAAATCACAAGCATTCCTATACACCAATAACAGACAAACAGAGAGCCAAATCATGAGTGAACTCCCATTCACAATAGCTTCAAAGAGAATAAAATACCCAGGAATCCAACTTACAAGGGATGTGAAGGACCTCTTCAAGGAGAACTACAAACCACTGCTCAACGAAATAAAAGAGGACACAAACGAATGGAAGAATATTCCATGCTCATGGATAGGAAGAATCAATACTGTGAAAATGGCCATACTGCCCAAAGTAATTTATAGATTCAATGTCATCCCCATCAAACTACCAATGACTTTATTCACAGATTTGGAAAAAACTACTTTAAAGTTCATATGGAACCAAAAAAGAGCCTGCATTGCCAAGACAATCCTAAGCCAAAAGAACAAAGCTGGAGGCATCACACTACCTGACTTCAAACTATACTACAAGGCTACAGTAACCAAAACAGCATGGTACTGGTACCAAAACAGATATATAGACCAGTGGAACAGAACAGAGCCCTCAGAAATAATGCCACACATCTACAACCATCTGATCTTTGACAAACCTGACAAAAACAAGAAATGGGGAAAGGATTCCCTATTTAATAAATGGTACTGGGAAAACTGGCTAGCCACATGTAGAAAGCTGAAACTGGATCCCTTCCTTATACCTTATATAAAAATTAATTCAAGATAGATTAAAGACTTAAATGTTAGACCTAAAACCCCTGGAAGAAAGCCTAGGCAATACCATTCAGGACCTAGGGATGGGCAAGGACTTCATGACTAAAACACCAAAAGCAATGGCAACAAAAGCCAAAATAAGCAAATGGGATCTAATTAAACTGAAGAGCTTCTGCATGGCAAAGGAAACTACCATGAGTGAACAGGCAATCTACAGAATGGGAGAAAATTTTTGCAATCTACCCATCTGACAAAGGGCTAATATCCAGAACCTACAAAGAACTCAAACAAATTTACAAGAAAAAACAAACAATTCCCTCCAAAAGTGGGCAAAGGATTTGAACAGACACTTCTCAAAAGAAGACATCTATGCAGCCAACAGACACATGAAAAAATGCTCATCATCACTGACCGTCAGAGAAATGCAAATCAAAACCACAATGAGATACTATCTCACACCAGTTAGAATGGCAATCATTAAAAAGTCAGGAAACAACAGATGCTGGAGAGGATGTGGAGAAACAGCAACACTTTTACACTGTTGGTGGGAGTGTAAATGGGTTCAACCATTGTGGAAGACAGTGTGGCAATTCCTCAAGGATCTAGAACTACAATTACCATTTGACCCAGCAATCCCATTACTGTGTATATACCCAAAGGATTATAAATCATGCTACTATAAAGACACATGCACATGTATGTTTATTGTGGCATTATTCACAATAGCAAAGACTTGGAACCAACCCAAATGTCTATCAATGATAGACTGGATTAAGAAAATGTGGCACATATACACCATGGAATACTATGCAGCCATAAAAAACGATGAGTTCATGCCCTTTGCAGGGACATGGATGAAGCTGGAAACCATCATTCTCAGCCAACTATCACAAGGACAGAAAACCAAACACCGCATGTTCTCACTCATAGGTGGGAACTGAACAATGAAATCACTTGGACACAGGGTGGGGAACATCACACATCGGGGCCTGTTGGGGGGTGGGGGACTGGGGGAGGGACAGCATTAGGAGAAATACCTAATGTAAATGATGAGTTGATGGGTGCAGCAAACCAACATGGCACATGTATACCTATGTATCAAACCTGCACGTTGTACACATGTACCCTGAACTTAAAGTATAATAAAAAACAAAAAGGAAAAGAAAAAAAAAAGAAATAATGATGCTGTGGTTTTACTGAACATATAAAAAATTATTAAAAATAGCAAATAAAAAATACATACTGGAATCTAAAACCACATATCCTCCTGTGGGAGTGCTGTACACTCTCTACGCCCATAAAGATTCCTCCGAAAGCAGCAATGATGCCAGACATCATGTTGCGTACACAGTGGTCTCCTCTTATTCTCAAGAGGAGAATAAGGCACTAAAATGCTTAGAGTGTTACTTCTTGCTCTCCGGGGTAAGGAAAGAGGTGTTAAGTACAAAAATAACCCTATCTCAAAGACAGAGCGTCTGCCAGAAGAATCATTTTTGGAACATCCTCTAAATACTAGTGCATATAACTCAGTCCTTTCAAAGAAAAGCCTAAATCCACACGTCCAAACCCTGCCCATCCTTGAGAGTTAACTGAAGATGCACCTTCTTAAAAAATCATTGTTCAAGCTGGGCAGGGTAGCTCATGCCTATAATCCCAGCACTTTGGGAGGAGGCAGACGGATTGCTTGAGTTCAAGAATTGGAGACCAGACTGGGCAACATAGTAAAACCCCATTTCTACAAAAATATCAAAAGTTAGCCGGGCATGGTGGTGTGCGCCTGTGGTCCCAGCTACTCAGGAGCTTGAGGTAGGAGGATTGCTTGAGCCTGAGAGGAGAGGTTGCAGTGGGCCAAGATTGTGCCATTGCACAGCCTGGGTGACTGAGCCAGACTTTGTCTCTGAAAGAAAAAACCCCACATCATTCTTTGTCTATTCCAGTTCTTAGTGAATTCTCTCTACAGAATGACTGCACTCACTATGGCAGGTATTAATAATTTAATCATTGATTTGACATCTCTTACCATTTAATTTTTATATTACTTAACTCTATGACGTCCTAATTTATAAATAGCATATCTAATTCCTAAATGAATGAGATAACAGTTTTTAAATGGTTATTTATTTACATACATCTTGTACTCTAGAACAGATCTCTCTCCTACATCTTGAGGCCCAGTGTAATAATTTGCTTTATCTCCCGTGGTCCCCATAAGTTGTAATCTAACAGTGATACAGAGATGCTCCGGCTAACAGAACTCTAATATACTGTCCCTTCATTATCTACATGCTGGAGCATGTGCAGATAAATAAGAAACAATGGAGGCCAATAATGATTAAAATCAAAGATGATTTTAAAAGATCCTTTATGTGTATCCTTTATACTTTGTTAGCTGGGTGTGATGACATGCACCTGTGGAAAGCTGAGATGGGAGGACTGCTTGCACTTAGGAGCTCAAGGTCAGTCTGGGCTGACATAGTGAGACCCCATCTCAAAAACAAACCAAACAAACAAAAACATTTTCTTCACTAGGCTACAGGGGAAAAAATTAAGGAAGGCAAAGAAAGAAATATATATGAAACTTACCTTGCCTGTGAATCATGCCCCCATGCATAATTCTTGCAACAATACAATGATTTAGTTCATTCATTTTTAAAGTGATTCCCTGTAAAAAAAAAAATAAAAAGTTCAGTAAAAGTAGAATTACTATGATAGTACTTCTCTTAATATTTATGATTTTGCGGTAGGCTATAATAGAATACATACATTTTATATAATGCTTTTAACACACTATTTTCTTTTCTTTTCTTTTTTTTTGAGACAAGAGTCTCATTCTGTCACGTGCAGTGGCACGACTGCAGCTTACTGCTACCTCCACCTCTAGGGTTCAAGTGATTCTTCTGCTTCAGCCTCCTGAGTAGCTGGGATTAAAGGTGCCTGCCACCATGCCAAGCTAATTTTTGTATTTTTAGTAGAGATGAGGGTAAGGAAAGAGATGGTTCACTATGTTGGCCAGGCTGGTTTCAAACTGCCGACCTCAAGTGATCCACCTGCTTTGGCCTCCCAAAGTGCTGGTATTACAGGTGCGAGTCACCATGCCTGGCCGATAGTGCTTTTAAATCTTCTAATTATGATTATTTTCCCTGTTGCTCTATTTTTAATGTTGCCTATTATTTTTAAAAACAGTTTTTATTGATATATTATTGACATACACATATTTAAAGTGTACAATTTGATAAGTTTGACATATGTATGAAACTATGGCCACAATCAGGATAGTGATATATCTATCATTCCCAAAAGTTTCCTCATGCTTGTTGATAATATTCTCCCATCCCTCCATACCCTCCCCACCACATCCCTAAGCAACTACTAATATGACAATCAAAAAGCTGATAATATAGTTGTCGACCAGTCAAATGCTGATACAGTCAACTTTTGCTGACTACAGATTTGTTTGCACTGTACATAAATGAAATCATACAGTATGAACTCTTTTTTGTTGCTTTTTTCTCTCAGCATAATTATTTTGAGACTCCACCATGCTGTTGCATGTATCAGTAGTTTGTTCTTTGTTCTTGCTGAGTGGTATTCCATTGTATGGACGTATCAGTTTATCTACTCACCCACTGAATTGTTTTCTGGTTTGGGCTATTATAAGTGAAGCTGTATTCCTGGGTTAATCACCATTTGCTCATAACATATATATATATTTAAGATCTGGAACACTTCATGCATTCATATGTCATCCTTATACAGAGGCCATAATAATATTTTCTTTACTGTTTATATTTCAGTATATATGCTGCTGAAGTGAGCACATATTAACCTTTTCATATATTGTTGGATTTGCTTTGCTAAGATTTTGTTTAGAATTTTTACATCTACATTCATGAGGGATACTAGTCTATAGTTTTCTTTCTTTGTAATGTCTTATCTGGTTTTGGTATCAGGGTAATGCTGGCTTTCTAGAATGAGCTGGGAAAAATTTCTTCTTTTTCAATGTTTTGGAAAGAGTTTGTATAGAATTGGTATTATTTCTCTATTGTATGTTTGATAGAATTTATCAGTGAAGCCATCTTGACCTGGAGTCTTCTTTGAGGAATAGTTTTTAACCACAAATTCAATTTTCAAATAGTATTGGGCAATTCAGTTTATTCCTTCTTAAATGAGCTTTAGTAGTTTCTGTCTCCCAGGGAATTTTTCCATTTTATCTAAGTTGTTGAATTTATTGGCACAAATCTGTTTATTTCCTTATCATCTTTTTTGTATCTGTAGACTCTGTAGTGATGCCCCTTCTCTCATGCCTGATATTGGTAATTCATGTTTTTTTCCCCCCGATCGTATAGTCATTTTTCCTGATCAGTCTGATCTTTCCAAAGAAAAAGTATTTTTTGTTTTATTGATACTCTATTGCTTTCTGTTTCCTATTTCATTAATTTCCACTTCGATCTTTATTATTTCTTCTCTTCTACTCATTTTGGGTTTAATTTACTCCTTTTTGCCCTAGTTACTTCTAAGGTATAAGCTGAAGTCATTGATTTGAGATGTTTCTGCTTTTCTAATATAGGTGTTGAATGGTACATATTTCTCCCTAAGTACTGCTTTAGTGGTATCCTGCAAATTCTGATATACTGTGGTTCATTTTAATTCATTCCAAAATGCTTTTTAATTTCCCTTTTGATTTCCTCTTTAGTCCATGGGTTACTTAGAATTGTGTTATTTAGTTTTCAAGTAATTGGTGATTTCTCTCTGTTATTCATGTCTAATTTAATCCCAGTGTGGTCTGAGAATATACTTTGATATCAATAAAGCTACTCCAGCTTCCTTTTGATTAATGTTATCATAGTATATCTTTTTCTATCTTCTTACTTTTATTTATTTATTTATTTATTTATTTATTTTTTAAGAGATGAAGTCTCACATTGTCACCCAGGCTGGAGCACAGTGGTACGATCGTAGCCCACTGCATCCTCGAACTCCTGGGCTCAGGTGATCCTCCTGCCTCAGCCTCCCAAGTAGCTGAAACTACAGGCATGCACCACCAAACCTGGCTTCTACCTTTTTACTTTGAAACCATTCTTTGTGTATAAAGTGCATGTTTTACAAGTAGAACATGATGATTGATACAGTCTGGTATAAATATATATTCTTGCTATTTGACTTCTATTTGTTCCACCTGTTCTATGTTATCTTTTTCTGCCCTTCTTTGTATTATTTTTTATTCTGCTTTCTCTCCTGTGTTTTCTCTCACAACTCTTCATTTTATTGTTTTAGTGGTTGCATTAGGGTTTATAGCATCTACCTTCAACCTGTCAGTGTACCTTCAAGTGATATTATACCACTTCACATGTAGTATAAGAGCCTTACAATAGTATATAGTACTTCTATGTCTTTCTTCCTGACCTTTGTGCTACTGTTGTCATACATTTTATTTTTCCATATACTATAAACTCTAAAACACACTGCTGTTTTTGTTTAAATTGCCAATTATAAGAGATTGAAGTAATAAGAAAAAGAACTTATAGATTTACCCACATAGCTATCATTTCCAGTGCTCTTTATTCCCTTTTTGTAGACTCAGATTTTAATCTGTTATCATTTTCCTTCTGCCTGAAGAATGTCCTAAATATACTGTGAGTCTTCCAGTGTGGGTTGGCTGAATTCTTTCAGCTTTGGTACGTCTGATGACATTTTTATTTTGCCTTTATTCTTGAAAGATACCTTTGCTTGGTTTAGAATTCTAAGTTGAGAAATGTTTGTTTTTAGTACTTTATGACACTGTTCTTGTTTGTACTGCTTCTGATAAGACACTGATGTCATCCTTATGTTTGTTCCTCTTTGTGTAAAATTTCTTTTTTTTTTTTTTTTTTTGAGATGGAGTCTTGCTCTGTCGCCCAGGCTGGGGTGCGGTGGCATGATGTCTTGGCTCACTCCAACCTCTGCCTACCAGCCTCAAGCCATTCTCCTACCTCAGTCTCCCAATTTCTTTTCTTTCTTTCTTTTTTTGCTCTGTTTCTCAGATTTTCTCTTTGTCATAGGTTCTAAGCAGTCTGATTATGATGTACCTTGGTATTGTTTTCTTCATGTTTCTTGTGCTTGGGGTTTACCATGGTGTTTGGATCTGTGGGTTTATAGTTTTCATCAAGTTTGGAATGTTTTCAGTCATTATTTCTTCAAACATTTCTTCTTTCTTTTCCTCTCTCTCTTCTTCATGAACTCCAATTAACCATGTATGAGGCTGACTGAAGTTGTCCCACAGCTCAGCCATGCTCTTTTAATCTTTAAAAATTCTTTTTCTGGCTGTATTTCCTTTTGGATAGTTTTTATTGCTCTGTCTTCGAGTTCACTAATCTCTTCTGAAATGTCTAATCTGCCATTAATCCCATAGTGTATTTTCCTGCTAATTCTATTATCTGTCAGTTCTATGTCATTTTTGATTGATTATTCTCCATATTATAGGTCACACTTTTTGGTCTTTTTACATGCCTAGTAACCTTTGATTAGATGTCAGACATTGTGAATTTGTTGCATACTTGATGTTTTTGTATTCCTAAAATATTCTTGTGTTTTGTTCTGAGACTTAGATCAGTTACTCGGACATAGTTTGATCCTTTAGGTCTTGCTTTCATGATCCATTAGGCAGGTTTGGAGCAGTTGTCAGTTTGTGGCTAATTACTTCTCATGACAGAGATAAGATTTCCCTGAGCACTCTACACAATGTGCCACGAATTAGAAATTTTTCTAGTCTGCCTGGTGGGAACAGATAGTGTCAGGTGCTGTTCCTTCCAATCCTTTTGGATGTTTTTTTTTTCTCCATTCAAAGTGGAGAGTGTTGGGGAGTTTCTCAGTGTTGGGGAGTTTCCTATCAGACATGCAATGATCGATACTCTGCTGAATACTTGAGGGAGATCCTCTACAGATCTGAGGTTCTCTCTGTGTGCAGCTCTCTCCTCTTCAGTACTCTGTCCTATGAACTCTAGTTGCTTTGGTCTCCCCAGACTCACAGCTGTGTCCCCTCAATTCAGGGAGTCTGCCTACTCTGCCTTAGTTCCCCTCCCTGTGCTATGGCCTGGAAACTCTCTGAAGGCAGCATGGTGGGGCATTCATATGGGTCACCTTGTTTCCTGTCTCATAAGAGATCACTGTCCTTAGTTGCCTGATGTCTACTGTCTTGAAAACTGTTCTTTCATGAAATTTTGTTTTTTATATGTTGGGTTGTTTCAAATGAGACGATAAATCTGGTCCCAGTTACTCTATCTTGGCCAGAAATGAAAGTTCTACAGTCACATTTAATGCCAGAATACTATTCTACAGAGTAGATCACTTTTTGTTTTCTGATAATCCACTATTAAAAAAAACAAGCATTCATAAGCATATTTTTTGCACTAGATCTGGTTAATCCTAAGAATCACACAGGGAAATTTTAAATAATGCTGACTCTTAAACCCACTCTTTAGATGTAAGCTCAGGAGGCCTGGAATGCAGCCCAGAAATCTGTACTTTTTAACAGGCTCCCTTGCTGGAAAGTGGCCTTGAATTTGAGACAGTTAAGGGTAGGGACTGTGTCTCTTATTTTTCACTAGAGAATAACACTGTCGGAAAGCTTGATAAAAATATCTGAGACTTTATACTCTAAACTTAATTTGTACCATTCCACAAACTATAACTTTGCATGGTTCCTATTTTGCAGTTTTCAGAAGTGGTAGGCGAGCAATGTGAAAAATTGGTTTATCAAAATGTTTCCAGTCCTAAGATTCAATTGTAATATTCAAGTTTCATTTCCAACTTGTACATTCAATCAGCTTGTATGGCTACTAAGAGAAGTGTTCCTGGAAAAATGCTGTAAATTAGTGTGTAAGTCAAATCTAATTTCATAAGGGAAATGATAGTACAATAGAGGTTCCACCTTTGAAACTAATAGATTTATGTATTCATTCCACTAACATTAACGTGAACTTACTATGAGGCAGGCACTCTGCTAGGTACAGTAGCAAATGAGACAAAAAGGGTCTCTCATGGCCAGGGGAAGTTCACCTCAAACCAACTGTAGTTAACATTTATTATTCTGTAGGTCCCAAATATTTCTCTGTAGAGAGGAGCTGATTCATGCTCTCTCTGTTCCCAAGTTAACGAATTCTAGGGAAGGGATTGGCATAGCGTGGGTTAGGTGCCTACTCCTGAACCTACCAGCTTGAGGGGGGATATTAGGAAGGTTATACTCCTGGCCTTTCCCTGTTTATATAAGCCTTTCCTCAATTTTGTAAGCTAGTTCAAGCTTGGTTTTTGTCACTTGCAACTATGGGAATCCCAATCAATAAAAAAAATAATTATGAGTATGATGCTACAAATGGGAAAACAGAGTGAACAGGAGTATATCACCCTGTAGAGGGTCTGAAAAACAAAATAGATCACATAGGAATATCCTGCACAGTAACATAATGCTTTGAATAAGGCAACTAAGAAAGCAAATAAAGTTGTATTAAGTGTATTAGAGATTTATATTCTATTATTGAAAATATATATTTTATATTTCACATAAAATAATTCCTGTTTTCATGGAAACTCATCAAAAGGAGAAGAAATATACCTCTTCCCTAGGATCACTAAAGGCAGAAGAGCTTTTGGAAGGAGACTTTCAGGGGAGACTCAACACCATTTTATGCTTTCTGAAAAGTAACTCAGGGATGTAGTTTTACGCTTTTATTAAGTCTATGTTTCCTTTCTTTTTTTTTGAAACAGAGACTTTCAGAGCTAGGTGGGATCCTGGGGATCATTCATTTAGTCAACTATGCTTTTAGAGATGAGCCAGCTGAGGCCCACTGACATGAAGTGATTTGCCCAAGACACCCAAAACCTGCTGTAGCCTATGCTCTCTTAAGCCAAAGAGTTGTCTGGATAGTACCAGAAGGGGTGAGGTGATCTGCATGCCCCCATGTGCTGCAAGATAATACTGTATAACGGGCAAAGATTACTAAATGAGAATTAGGACAAGAAATGTCTAAGCTGAGGGCTCACCAAAAATCGTGGTCATAGAATCACTGCTTTATAACTTTTCCCTTAATCTAAAAGGCAACTTTTAGAAGTAGGTAAATTTGTTTTTCTATATCCTAATATCCCTTTTCTATGCTCTCAGGAAAAAGATATGAATGCGTAAATTTGAATGTTTTTCCTCTTGTAAAGATATGGTTTCTCCTCCAACTTGGAACTTACCCGATATTCTCTGTCTCAACGTCCATTCAGTTTTAGAAACCTAAAGCTTAAGGGCTGTCCTTGATCCTTGCTTCTCCCTCAGTCCCACTGTCAATCCATTGTTAAGGCTTACTGATTTTACTTACCCTTTCATTATTTCTTAAATGTGTTCACTTCTTTCCATCTTGACATCCATCCCTCAAGTTCAGAGTTCCATCATATCTGCCCTGCGCTATGCAGTAACAGCCTCTTAACTGGTTTCTGTACATCCACTCTTGACCCCTCTCATACATTCTTTAGAGTGATATTTTTAAAACGAAAATCTGATATTATCCCCCTGCTTGAAAGTCTTCAATAGCCTCCCATTGTTTTTAAGATAATGAACAGAATCCTTAACATGTGTTCCAACACTTGTATGATTCTGTTCCAGCCACTCATCTTGCTGTCTGCAGTTCAGCCATGGTGCCTTCTTTCCATTGCGAAACTATGATAAGAGCCTTTACCAGGTTTACACATGTGCTATCTGGTTTGCCTGAATGGTATCCCCCTGCTTCCCCTCACTCCCCTTGCTCTGTTCAGTTAACATCAAGGAGCCTTTCCTTGATCTTCTCAGTCCACGAGAATTCTATGAGAATGATGAGGCAAGGTTCAGCATCAATTCTATTCCAGCTCTACTCCCAAGCACTGAGTAAACTGATTCATATTAAGTGGGTAGGTGGGAATGGAAGAAATTTCATTTCAGCAATGTTACTCAATTCTTTGAATGCCCCATGAATTAATCTTCATCTAATTTTGTTGAAGGCAAAAGATCTGAAAACTATAAGATTTATAAAAGGATGATTTTTACAATGTTACTAGACATTCACTTTCTCAATACCAATACAAATACGTCAAATTGTCCCTTTCTTTGCTGCCCCAGAGGTTTTTACACTCTGGAGGAAAGTTACAGTATGTTCCCCTTTTTATGGTTGAAGGGCAATTGTGAAAGGAGAGGTGAGAAAGAGAACCAGCATGCCTAAGACACAGTGTCAGGCAGAACAATTCTAGAAAAGAAGGGCAGGGGGGAACTGAAGATCTGGAAACATTTCTTTAAAACTATTCATGTCTTCCCTCCCTCCCCAACTCCTAGTAGCATAGGTTGAAGTTAGCTGATCTAACCCATGCTGGGATTTTATGAGAGTATTGAAAATTTTCTTTTCCTACTTACCATTGGTTCATCTGTGTTCTTTTGGAACTGTACCAGCCGAACTCTGGTCACATTCTCCATATCCATGTCTCCGTTAGCACTTTCTGGAGAATCGCCGTTTAAGTAGGGAGAGGTGGGAGGAGGTGTGACCCTCAATGCTTCATCACTGTAAACTTCATGTGCCACTACGTCGTGTGTCTGAAGTAAGGCCTAATGTTTTATGAAGAAAAAAAAAATTAATAACATTACTATTTCAGCAGAAATTTATTTTTAGTTATTTATTTATTTTGAGACAGGCTCTCACTCTGTCACCCAGGGTGGAGTGCAGTGGTGAGATCTCAGCTCACTGCAGGCTTCATCTCCTGGGCTCAAGCGATCCTTCCTCTGCAGCGTTCTGTGTAGCTGGGACCACAGGTGCATGCCACCACACCCGGCTAATTCTTAAAAGTTTTTTTTGTAGACATGGGGCCGACAAATTTATTATATAAACATATCTCATTCTTTTCCTCTCAAAGGTATCACTCATCTAAAGAGAACATAAAGTATGTAATATCGACATACAACTATATCTCAATTTCTTTGTGACAAATAATCATGATAAATAGATTTTTTAAAACATGAGTGAATAAATGAGTGAATCAGTGAAGAGATGTGTTTGATGACTATCTGGGTCAGAAGTGTTATCAACTAACTTGTTCAAATGAAAGCAGACGGTACAATTTCAAATAATTTAGCCAAAAGAATCATCTATAAATAGAGTTGGCAAATTTGTGCTGGGGCTTGGAATTGAAACAAATTTAAAAAGAAATGGTGCAATAATTGGAGTATTGAGCAAATATCTTTCATCAAAGCACTTACAATGACACTTTTATATAACTCAAAGGATGAAAATAATTTATAGCATATGATTTAGAAAAAGAAAAAATATACATACAGATGTACCTTAAAAATGTAATCTTCCAAAATATCACATATGATATGGAACTCAAACTCTAAACATGTTAAATTGTTTTGTTCATTATATTTTTTGGAGCACTTGTTTAAATAAAAAATAAGTTGAGAATTATTATTATGACTTCTTTTTGCAAAGCCTATTGACAAAGAGAAAGTGATTTCTTTGTACTGACATCTCTATTTGTCAGCTTGGTGAACTTCAACAATAAAATGTCCCTTGTTTCCCTGAAAAAGAATGTCCTTCTACTGACCACACTTTTTGTGCCATCATAATAAACCCTTTTTAATAAGCATAAATATTTGAACATTTCTATTTCAAAGAGAATCTATAGCTATTGGAATGTCTGGAGCTTTACACAGATTATATTTTCTTGTGTGCTAACTATAAATTCGGTTCTATTTTAATTTGTGATCTGTGTGGTAATGAGATATCTGCAGATAATGAAATGCAATTAAAATTGCTTTAAAAATGTAACTCATAGCATCTGAAATTAAGTTATTTTATTAAAAGGCTTAAAAAAGTCATGACTTGGCTATTTTAATTTTAAAGGCATGCATACTAGGCAAAAAAAAGGTTAACAATCTGGTAAAATCATAAAGAAGATAATGCTGATTTGTCACCAGTAAAGAATATGCCTTGAATATTATACACAGTTGGGTTTCTAATGGAAATGGCAGATATTTTACATAATCTCAGAAGACTGGTCTAAACTGGGATTTGGGTGAGGAGCACCAAGGGGCACTAAGCAATACATAGCTTGAAAGTAGGGCTCCGTGATGGCCCTGGGGACCTTCGCTTCCTCACCAGTACCCTGACTGCACGCTGTACTGGTACTCCTGAGCCCAAGTATAGAGGCTGTGCTATGTGGGCAAATCCCTCTTTTTCTGATTTAATTGTGGTCACGTAAGAAACTAAGATTTAGGACAAAAAGCAAAAATCGGTAACATAAAAACTGGAACATTTCATTTGCTAAAATTATGTTTGTCATATCACTGCAGCCTTGACCTCTTGGGCTCAAGTGAACCTCCCACCTCAGCCTCCCGAGTAGCTGGTACCACAGCCATGTGCTACCACATCCAGATAATTGTTGTATTTTTTGTAGACACGGGGTTTTGCCATGTTGCCCAGGCTGATCTTGAACTCCTGAGCTCATGCAATTCACCTACCCCAGCCTCCCAAAGTGCTGGGATTACAGGCCTCTACTCATTCTTTTAAATTATATAAGCAAACATTTGTATTTAATGCATTATTTACAAGGAAGGATAAGCCCACAATAATAAAATAATACCCAAACTGGACTTTAAAAGAAATATGCTCAAATGATGTCACCAAATAGGGTCATACTCAATATTAACCACAATTTGGCACTGTAAATGATTGCTACCATAAAATGAAACTTAACCTAAAGTTCTAATTCATATCCAAACAGAAAAAGGGGGCCACTTACAGACTATCTTTTTTTTTTTTTTTTTTTTTTGAGACGGAGTCTCGCTCTGTCGCCCAGGCTGGAGTGCAGTGGCGCGATCTCGGCTCACTGCAAGCTCCGCCTCCCGGGTTCACGCCATTCTCCTGCCTCAGCCTCCCGAGTAGCTGGGACTACAGGCGCCCACAACCGTGCCCGGCTAATTTTTTGTATTTTTAGTAGAGACGGGGTTTCACCGTGGTCTCGATCTCCTGACCTTGTGATCCGCCCGCCTCGGCCTCCCAAAGTGCTGGGATTACAGGCGTGAGCCACCGCGCCCGGCCCAGACTATCTTTTTAAAAGCTTAAAAGAGTATGTAAAATAAAAAATAGAGAAACCAAAATTTGAACATTTTTCTTCAAATATGTTAAGACATGAGTGAGCAGTTGTTACTAAGCTGAAATAGCTGTCAGTTTTAAATACATAACAATCACGTAATAGGAAAAAAACACTTTCACTTTTTGTACTATAGTAAGGATATGTATAAGACAACTAACAACATCAGACTAGAGTGAAAAAATCTGACTATTTAATGTTTCATATTTTACAACTGCAACAAGCAAAGGGAATGTTCTTTTTAAAAAGTCAGCCTTTCAAATGGAACAACTAAAAAAGGAATCAGTGAGATAATATTCTTTTATGATGACCTCTAAAGATACAGATTTTAGGCCAGGTGTGGTAGATCATGCCTGTAATCCCAACATTTTGGGAGGCCAAGGAAGGATGACTGTTTCAGCTCAGGAGTTCAAGACCAGTCTGGGCAACAAAGTGAGACCCCAGTCTCTACAAAAAATAAAAAAAAGTAGACAGGCATGGTGGTGCATGCCTGTAGTCCCAGCTACTTGGGAAGCTGAGGCAGGAGGATTGCTTTGCCCAGGAAGGCTACAGTGAGCTAAGAAGGTGTCACTGCACTCCTGTCTGGGCAATAGAGCAAGACCCTGTCTCTTAAAAAACAAAAACAAAAACAAAAAAAACCACAGAGTTTTAAAGTTGTTTAAATTTACCCTTATTTCCTCTCCCTTTAGTTACTGTAAATATTTACAAGTAGCTGCATTTTCAGTGTTGGGCAATTCAATGTTAAATCCTCATGTTATAATAATCAGAAAGCAAAGAAAAATTTGGATGACTGAGCAAATAAGTCTGAAATTATAAATATGCCAAGAATAACTCCCAAACCTTGGCATAATAAAAAAATTATAAGTATTAACATATTTCCCCTTAGCTATTAATATTTCTTTAAAAATACCAAGATTTTGAAACTATGATTTAAAAAAATGCTTATAAGATAGAAAGCCTCAGCATCTAAAAGCTCATTTAACATAGCATATATCTATATATATCTATATATATCTATATATATATCTATATCTATCTATATCTATCTATATCTATCTATATATATCTATATCTATCTATATATCTATATATCTATCTATATCTATCTATCTATATCTATTATATATATATCTATATCTATCTATCTATCTCTATCTCAGAATTATATTTCCCACATAAGATATTATCCACACATAAGCTTATTTGGGAATGACCAATGAGCTCAACTTAAATTTATTAGAAAACTGATTAGCATTAAATCAACTGACTTTTAAGAGCATGGGCTTTGGTGCCAGCAAGATCTGGCTTGAACCTCACTGAGGCCACTGACTAGGTGAGTGACCTTAAGCAAGTCTCTTTACCTTGTTAGGGCACAATTTCCTCTCTGAATTGTGAAATGGGTTTAATCACACCAGCTTATATCCCAACCACAAGCAAGTCCTCTTGTATGTAACCATCTCCAACACAGAAACCCCATCTGCCCATGTTCTACCATCCTCACCTTTCTCCAAGCCTCTATCACCTCTCACAACAGCCTTCCGATTGGTCTCCCTAAACACTTATCCCCGCTACAGTCCGTTCTCTACACATCAGCTCCAGCAAAGCACAGATCAGATATTTTCCTGTGTGCCATCACTTAGTGTCATCTCAATGCAATCAGGAGAAAACTGTAGACTCCCTACAATGGCCTGGAAGGCTTTTATTTATTTTTACTTTTTATTTAGATGGAGTCTCACTCTGTCTCCCAGGCTGGAGTGCAGTGGTGCAATCCCAGTTCACCGCAATCTCTGCCTCCTGCGTTCAAGAGATTCTCCTGCCTCAGCCTCCTGAGTCGCTGGGACTACAGGCGCCCGCCACCATGCCTGGCTAATTTTTGTATTTTTAGTAGAGACAGGTTTTACCATGTTGGCCAGGCTGGTCTCGAACTCCTGACCTCAAATGACTTTCATTCCTCAGCCTCCCAAAGTGCTGGGATTATAAGCATGAGTCACAGTGCCTGACATTTTTTATTTTTTATTTTTTGATACAGGGTCTTGCTCTGTTGCCCAGGCTGAAGTGCAGTGGTGCCACCATGGCTCACTTCAGCCCTGACCTCCCAGGCTCATGTGATCCTCCCACCTCAGCCTCCTAAGTAGCTGGGACTACAGGCATGTGCCACCATGTCTGGCTAGTTTATTTTTAATTTTTTGTAGAGATAGGGTCTCCCTATGTTGCCCAGGCTGGTCTTTAACTCTTGGGTTCAAGCAGTCCTCCTGCCTTGGCCTTCCAAAATGCTGGGATTACAGGCATAAGCCACTATGCCTGGTCCAAAATTTATTATATATCTGTTTCTAGCTATGGAACACTGCACAGAGCAGTTAGCCAAGGAGAGGCTAACCTATCTGAAAATGGGCAGGTTCCTAATCCATTCAAGGTTTTACTGATAACTTACTATGTGCCCTATAAATGATAGATACTATGGAGCAACTAATAATAGGTATTAGATAACATCTATTAGGCATTAAGCATATGTCAAGCATTGTGCTATGCACAGTAGATATATCAGCTATTTAATTCTTATTCTGACTCCATGAGTCAGAGTTCATAAAGTTAGGGTGGCAAGGATGGAGTTCAACCCCAGGTCATCTGAATTCACAGCTTTAACCACTTTTATACTATAGAACAGTGGTCCCCAACCTTTTTGGCACCAGGGACCCATTTTGTGGAAGATAATTTTTCCACAGATGGTGGCAGGGTGGGTCAGGGGATGGTTTTGGGATGAAACTGTTCTACCTCAGATCATCAGGCATTAGATTCTCATAAGGAGTATGCGACCTAGATCCCTCGCATGTACAGTTCACTATAGGGTTCCCGCTTCTATGAGAATCTAATGCCTAGGCTGATCTGACAGGAGGGGGACACAGGTGGTAATGCTTGCTGGCCTGCTGCTCACCTCCTGTTGTGCGGCCTGGTTCCTAACAGGCCACGGATGGGTACTGGTAGTGGCCCAGGGGTTGCAGACCCCTACTATAGAAGACTTGCTGTTTAAAAGGGAATGAATTATAATCTGGGGAAACACAGCACATACGCATGGAACAGTGAACAAGATAATATTAACGGTAATTTTACTGCAGATATTTGTGATTCATCAAATTTGAGGATTACTAACAAAGCATATAGTTTCTTCATTCTCCTGCTCTGTGAAATAGAGATAATCACAATGACTAAATGAGATCATAAGCTCAATGAGAACAACAAAATTGGGCCGGGATATGGAAGGACAAAAAAAAATTGCCCTGGCTCATTCACCAGGAAGGGACCTGCTCTGGCAGGCCAGAAAGCATTAGAATGTTATGCAGGTGAATACAAACAAGTGGAAAACAGTTAGAGAAGAGAAAGTCCAAGAGAAGTGTAGAGAGGTTACAAGAGATCTTGACAACAGAGGTGAGATTTGAACGAAGTTCTGTGTTTATGCACCTAGGTTGTAAAAATGCACTCATCTACAGGCATTAGAACCTGTATCCTAATGGTAATTCATTGGACAGTGCTGTTATCATAGGATAAAGTCAAATACTCTCAGGGATTATACTTGAATTCAGCATTTAATGCTTGGGTGGGAGAGTTAGGAAGGATGAATATGGTAATTGCTTCTTTCCAGGTAGTCACTTTGAGGAAAAAAAAATTATTTCAATAACTTGGTTAAAGGTTTAGAAACACTATCATAAAACAGCATATATATAATAACTCACAGGCAATTGCTTTGATACACATATTATACTGTTACTATTATTTTAGAAGTGTCACCTGTGGCCAGGCATGGTGGCTCATGCCTGTAATCCCAGAACTTTGGGAGGCTGAGGTTGGAGGTAAGGTCAGGAGCTCTAGACCAACCTGGCCAACATGGTAAAACCCCGTCTCTACTAAAAATACAACAATTATCCAGGTGTCGTGGTGCATGCCTGCAATCTGAGCTACTCGGGAGGCTTAGGCAGGAGAACTGCTTGAACCTGGGAGGCAGAGACTGCAGTGAGCTGAGATCGCACCACTGCACTTCACCCTGGGTGACAGGGTGAGACTCTATCTCAAAAGTAAATACATAAATAAAAATTCAAAGTATCATCTGCAATAGTAGTAATAAGAACAAGGCTTTTAAGTCAGATTTTCTCCCAAAGGGCAGTGAGGTAAATTTTCCACTTTTCACATATTTTCCCACATAAACTGATGTGGTTAATGCTTTTAAAATGGTATATTCAACATGAATTTCCATCTGTAATTGTGTTTTTGTATTGCAGTTAGGTAGATAAGCATGGACCTTTTTCCACAGAAAAGTATCTTATCTATTTTGAGCTTTGTTTAGTTATTTAGCTTTATATTTGGCTAAATACAGGTGTTATCCCCACTTTCCATATAGTAGAAATGAACCAAGAAAGTGCAGCAGTTTTGCATTGTCAAAAGAGATGTAATTCTTCCCATATATCAACTAGATTCAGACAATTCTTTATTATTGAAAACTGTCTCTAATTTTAGTTCTTTGTGGTTTAAGTAACATAAACAGTTCCAGTGACTAAAGGACTATCCCATAAGAAAGAAAATCCCTTGTCTGATGAGTATAGTCCCTGAAAAGCCACTTCACCAAGAGTATCTTTACGGTTGTGACACAAAGTAAACAAAAGAATCTTAAAATATTTGGTATTACCTGGTATTGTAATCTTAGTAGTCTCATATGATATGGATAAAAATGCATGAGATGAAGCTGGCTACATTTTATGAGGGTAGTTTAAAAACTTCTTTTGAAAGTGAGGTTTCAGTTCTATGGAAGTTTAATTATTACTTACCATGAAATGAGGTTGTGTTAAAATACGCTTTAGTTCCTTTGCGTCGTTATTCTCAGGATAACATGAAATTTCTTCCAATACCTGAAAAATAAACAAGATATGTAATAGTACAAACATGATACAAGATTTACATAATGTTAAATTCTTTTAAGTTAAAAATTATGAATGGATTTTTATGGCAGGCAAAACAATTATTTTGAAAAACTTTTCATTTTATTCAAATGTTATTAATACATAGAAGAACAGTATTGATGGTAATAAAAATGAAGCAAATTGTTCTAATAGTCTGTCAACTATAACCTAAAAAGTTATTGAAAAATACAAAACAAAATGACAAGCCTGCAACATATATTTATTACGGATTTATGAAACTTAACGGAAGAATATCTCTGAATATCTTTTTCCAAACTCACCATAAAAATCAATATGGACAAAAAGTTAATAAGAAGTTTTCTTTTATATTAACAGCACTGCCAGTTCCCTTTAGAAATGTCAAAATGACACTGGCACAAATAAAAATGATTTCAAGAACAGTACTAATTAATTAGACTACTTAATTAAGAATACACAAGTAATTTTTCTTTAAGTAATGTAGAAAATGCAAAAATGCCTGCCAGATCAATGTTATTCCCCATAGTCATCTGCCCACATAGAGAAAGCCATGCCTCTGCTAATGGCTCTTAGGGTTAAATGCCAGGGAGCCTAAGAGAACAATTTTTTAAAGCCTTATTTTTTCTTTCCACTCAAATTTTCTTCACTAATTAGTTATTAACATTTTTCTGCACAGGTAAAAATGGTTATGTTCAAATAAGATTGTTTTCAAAAGTTCTCCTTTACCACCAGGATGGAGTTTACCTGTTTATTTATGGGACACGAACCCATGAAAAAGCCTCTGTTCTTTTTCTGAGTAAACACCTGCTGCTATTCTAACTGCAGACGGCTGGATTCAGAGAGGTTTGCATTACACTCAACTGAATTCCAACCATCAAGCCAATCAAGGATTGCTTCAGCACAACTGGATGGCAGGAGCATACCACCACTCATCCAGGAGGACTCTCACCTCAACCTGTGAAAACCATACAAAAGCTTCCTACTGGGGCAGGAGGGGATGTTGTGAGGTCACATGGCCCGAGCCTTAGATTTTAGCATCATAACTAGAATGTTCTGTGCTATTCAACTACTGCCTCAGGGAAGAAAAAACAAACAAGCAAAAATGACAGAACTTTCTTATCCAAATACCCTGTTCATTAGAGTGCTGGTTATGCTGTTAATTCATATTGTTTCAAGATGATAAACCAATTATCCTTGGTGTATTTTATGCTCTGAGTTTTTCTACTAGTGAAATGAGAGGACGAAACCACACACTCTCTCTGGGTCCTTGCTCCTCTCCTAGTTTATTTTTAAATACAGAGGTGTGGTATTTCCACATAAGCAGGGCTAGGGGAAAACCAGCAGGTTTTCATTGTCCATTTGAGCCAAAGAATTGTCCCCAGAGTCTCTGCTTCTATCCGCGTATTGTGAAGACAGGGTGGTGATTCATGCCTCTATCAGTGATACCTTAATTTCCTTCTATGAGCCCTCGGGGCCGAAGTCAGAGACAATTCCTCCAAGCTAGTCCTGACCAAGTGGGCAGGCCGGGCGGCCTCCACTGCCTGGGTCTCATTTCTCAGTAAACATACACCATGTTCCAGTACAGACTTTGTGTTTAAAATCTGGTAGGGAAGGGACTGTGTCCTTCATAGTCTTTCACTTAGTAATTTCACTTTATAAGAAATAATTTTTCTAAAAGAAAAATGTTTATTTGCACAAAGACTGACATGATCAAAAAATGAAAAGAAAAAAAAAACCTATGTGTCTAACAATGGGAGAATTGCTAATATGTTATACTTTAATAATAGCAAAGAAAAATATTACAGTCATTAGAAGTTATATTGGTAAAGATCAAGTAGAAACATGGAACTATGCTTATTATATAACGGTAGGTTAAAAAAAGACACATTTTGATTACAACTATAAAAAATTTATATGCAAATGGAGAGTGACTGGAAAACGATATATAAAAATGGAAACTACTGTGTTAGGGTGATGAGATTATGGATCTATTTTTATTTTCCAAACTTTCTGCAATGTCGTGTTTCTATCATAAATAGGTTTTTAAAAGTTTGTGACAGATATAGCCACATACATTGACAATTTACAAAAATGACTTCTTTAAACTCAGTATATTTAATGCTACAGAAATTTAATTAACTTTCAAACATTACCACCTTCAAAAAGCAACTCAAATTTTTATAGCATGTCTATTTCCACCAAGTGTTGTAAAATAACTTTCTTTTTTAAAAAACAGAAAAAGAGAAGTAAAATTGATGGTAATGTATTCAAGTTTACATTGCAGAACCAGAACTAGAAATCTAGGCAATATTGCTGCAGAGATCTTTTTTTCTTTTCTGTATGTTCAGTAATAAACTTAGAAATACTAAATCTGAATATAATGAGTCAAATTGTGACTCCAGGGAAACTGCCTCTTAATGCACAACAGAAATGTCTTCAATAAAGGTAGCAAATATGATGACGCCAAATACTTCTATAAAATACATCACTTACCTCTTTGGCTCTCTGTACTGCATCACTTGGAGGATTCCTGATTTGTGGTGAAGACTTTGTGTTTATTTTGTCATACAGCTAAAAAGCAAAGAAGGAAATCCAGTAAACACTCACAATTCTTTGCTAAAATTCAGAGCTTTGTATTTATTATTTCACTAAACAATATTTTCCTTTTAAAAAGGCAGGCTGATGATTTCAGTGGGATCCTCTTGGTAATAACCTCTGAATTGTTCCGTGAAACTTGTCAGAATATGAGTCTCATGCATATCTTTTCAAAAAATCGCCTTTAAATAGATGGACCAAAATTCTGTCAATGTGGCAATTTCCTTGTCATTTTAAATTCGTCAATATTTCCTCAATCACAGAGTTTGTTTCCTCTGACAGAAGGAATTTTCAATAGCCTGAATACGGAGTGAAATGAAAGAATGCTTTCTGGCCAAGGCACGTCTATACGGAGTAAAATGAAAGAATGCTTTCTGGCCAAGGCACGTCTGGAAGAATTTTCACAGAAACCTAAATCTTGGGAAAGGGCAAACCCAACTCCTTCTAGGAAGGAATGTTCTCACAAAGGTTTATGGTTGTTTTACTAGGGCTGTTCATTAACAGAATCAGTGGTATCCTTCAGCAGGAAGTCAAGGACATAAACTTTTTTTCTTTTGACTCTGCAACTTCAGGGTGGAGAAGACACTGAAAAGAGAGTAAATATACATCGGGCGCGATGGCTCATGCCTATAATCTCAGAACTTTGGGAGGCCAAAGTGGGCGGATCACCTGAGGTCAGGAGTTCGAGACCAGCCTGATCAACATGGCGAAACCCCGTCTCTACTAAAAATACAAAAAAATGTGCCAGGCGTGGTGGTGGGCGCCTGTAACTCCAACTACTTGGGAGGCTGAGGCAGGAGAATCATTTGAACCTGAGGCGTAGAGGTTGCAGTGAGCCGAGATCACGCCATTACACTCCCGCCTGGGCAACAGAGCAAGACTCTGTCTCCAAAAAAATAAAAAAGAAACTAAATATATTTCTAAAATTCCACAAACCTAAATATATTTCTAAAATTCCACAAACCTAAATGATCCAAAGTTCAGCTTTCTGAAGAACATACATTTAATTCTTTAGAGAAAAATCTCTGTAGTTTAGAAATACAATTAAAATATTAATTTCTACCTCAAATAAAATGTTTCATAGTCAACAGTCTGCTTTGAAAAGTGAAAAGTTAAAGATGACCTCAGCTGGTGTGAACAGTTCTATTTCCTAACTTCTCTAAAATAGGTGGGGATTTTTGTTGTCAGTTTTGTTCTTTTTTTTTTTTTCTTCACCTACTCTGTACACCAATGCTAGTTGAGAAGTGAAATACTGACTATAAACATTCTTCAGATTACAGTCAGATTTGTTTATACTGATGCAAGATAAATTTTTATGACTTGTAAATATTTGGGCCACATCATACATAAAAATGCCTAACAAAAGCAATGTGAAGATAGAGCAGGGACAATTTTTTAAATGATGTATTAATTAAGAAAGCACTACTAAATCAGAGATTAAATAAATAGTATAAGTAGACTAGTAAAATGCTGCTCTATTTAAAACATTATATTAACATTTTAGTGAACTGGTGATTTGTGGCTGGTCCACTAAAGTTTGCCCAAATTCCTGTAAAATATATGTGGGCAGTCTCCATCTTCTGAATGCTTTCTATCTCTAAAGAAATGTCAATGTTGTAACTGGGATCATATTTTCCCACAAAAATAATGTTATAAATAGTGATTAGGTTTCCAGACTAGCCTATAAAAATGAATTGCACTGCACGCATGCAATAAAAATAGTAAAACAACAAAAAATCACCACCCAAACCCAAACAAAATGCAAAACCAAAAAAACTATGAAACCATGAAACACACACACACACTACATTACATTTGCAAGATGAGTACGTTCTAGTGATCTGCTGTACAACATTGTGTCTGTCATTAACAATACTGTATTGTGCACTTTGTTTTTTCTTTTTTTTCTTGAGATGGAGTCTTGCTTTGTCTCCCAGGCTGGAGTGCAGTGGTTCAATCTCGGCTCACTGCAGCCTCTGCCTCCTGGGTTCAAGCGATTCTCCTGCCTCAGGCTCCTGAGTAGCTGGGATTACAGGCACATGCCACCATGCTCGGCTAATTTTTTTGTATTTTAAGTAGAGACGGCATTTCACCATGTTGGCCAGGCTGGTCTCTAACTCCTAACCTTGTGATCTGCCCGCCTCAGCCTCCCAAAGTGTTGGGATTACAGGCTAGAGCCACCGTGCCCGGCCAACAATACTGTATTGTGCACTTTAAAATTTGTTGAGAGGGTAGAGCTCCTGTTAAGTGTTGTTATCACAATTAAAAAAATACATAACACTTTAAAAACACATTTAGTCATCACCTGATGTGTCATAATATTAATTATCAAGGAAAGTTTAAATAATCTAAGTGAATACATAACAATATTTTTATAAAATCTCAAACCCGGCTGGGTGCAGTGGCTCACACCTGTAATCCCAGCACTTTGGGAGGCTGAGGCAGGCAGACTGCTTGAGCCCAGGAGTTGGAGAACAGCCCGGGCAGCATGGCAAAACCCTGTCTCTGCAAAAGAAATACAAAAATTAGCCAGGCATGGTGGCATATGCCTGTATTCCCAGCTACTCGGGAGGCTGAGGCAGGAGGATTGCTTCAGCTCAGAAGGTCAAGGCTGCAGTGAGCTATGATCGCATCACTGCACTCTAGCCTGCGTGACAGAGCAAGACTTTGTCTCGAAAAAAATTAAAATAAAAAAAAAATCTCAAACATGTTTGAGGAAAAGAAAGCAAATTTAATTTGAGGCTTTACAAGTTGATAGCACTATCACTTTATAATGTATAATTCCATGATAAACTAAGTTTTGCCTTTTTCTTGATCAAGGACTATTATCTTCAACATTTTCAACTATGATTATGGTTCGTTTCTATTTAAACATTTAATAAATGGACATCAATTTTTCTCACAAAGAAAAAATAATCCCACAACTCCCCAAATTGGAGACAATTTTTGGCCTGGTCTTACTATGTCAAATACAGTTGCTTAGGTCTTATATCTGTAATTTCTTAAGAATGTGTGGCAGGGGCCGGGCGCGGTGGCTCAAGCCTGTAATCCCAGCACTTTGGGAGGCTGAGACGGGCGGATCACGAGGTCAGGAGATCGAGACCATCCTGGCTAACACAGTGAAACCCCGTCTCTACTAAAAAATACAAAAAACTAGCCGGGCGAGGTGGCGGGCTCCTGTAGTCCCAGCTACTCGGGAGGCTGAGGCAGGAGAATGGCTTAAACCCAGGAGGCGGAGCTTGCAGTGAGCTGAGATCCGGCCACTGCACTCCAGCCTGGGTGACAGAGCGAGACTCCCTCTCAAAAAAAAAAAAAAAAAAAGAATGTGTGGCAGAATCAGATGTAGTACTTATGAAACATAGATTCCTGGACCCCCCTTCAGACCTACTACATCAGAATTTAAGAAGGAGGTCCAGAAATCTGTGCTTTAATAAACTCCTTAGGTATTTGAAAATCTTATGTCCAGTGCTAACTTTTGAGAGTATTAATAGTACTACTACTTAATAGCAACAATGGTAATTACTACTTTTACTGAGCACTTACTAGATGATCGTTACTAGTCTAAGCTCTTAACATATACTCATTCATTTAACTTCAAACAATCCTATGCAGTTGGTTACCCCACTTTAAGATGAGAAAAATGAGGCACAGAGTGGTCAAGTGAGAACTGCTGTTCTATCCGTACAACTTCATAGATGGCACACAAGTGCCTGGAATCTCTTTTAAGGCACTGCTCCAAGGAATATGTTCAGACCAAATTTTATTCCATACATTTGGTCTGGTCTGATCCAGTTGAATCACCTAAATTAAATTAAATTCACCTAAAGTTCAGTGGAAGTAGTGGCAGGGGGGAGTGAAGGGGAGGTGGGATGCTTAATATGAAAGGCAGATACAATGGGAAGGAATTAAAAGATGGGGCTTCTACCTGAGGTGGGGGCATTGGGCTCTGCTTCTTCTAAAAACTGCAGCTCTCAAGTCCTAGAAACTGCACCTGTCAAGCCAGCCACAGGATAGAGAGGATGGTGTCCATGTGGCAAAGAATACACTGTGAATCTCAGCTGCCGGTTCATCAACCAAAAGGGCAAGCAAGAACTGAAGCAGGAGGGAGTGAGGAATGGGCTTATTTTGTCACTGTCAGAGAGAAGTGACCCTTTGTTGGTTCATTCACATACCTATCCACTCAGTATTTATTGAAGTCTTACTATGTACTAAAATGTGGGGTTCTACGTACTAGGGATACAGAGATGAAAAAGATGAGAGTTCCTGTCTTCAAAGAGCTCATAAATTCCAAAAATCTGTATAACCAAAGGCCCAGAAATGTATGAAGGATTCATCCCTTTGGAGACCTGAGAGTAAGTAGTTTGGTCACCAGCAATTATCAACTGGCAATGATCTCAGTGGGCAACCCGAAGTTGGAGACTATCTTGATGTATATGCATAATATGTCAACCTTCATTTCTCCCCACCAACTTCTATATTTTTGTCTTAGAGACTTAAAATACTTTAGTGATATCCATAGCATATACAAAGCATTTGAGAAATATGGCAAAGCAGGTAAATAAAGTCATCAATGGAAAAAAGTTCGAATGCGATGTAACATTAAAGTGTTTAAAAACAGTAGTTAGAAACATAGTGCTTTTGGATTTCTCATTCTCATGGGTCATCTGCATACTATATGCTGCCTGCAAGGATATGCAGGACTCAAATTTCAAATCTAGGTAGAGTTTTGCCAAGGTCTGGGGCAAGTGAGAGGTAGCTGGACTTTGAGAACAAAGGAAGACTGCAGCTTGTCTTTCTTACCCTTTACCTACCCCCCATTCCATCATATATAAAGAATATATAAAATGTTACTTGGGACCTTACCAGTAGTCTTGGACTTTCAACTAAAGCCCAAAGCTAAGGCCAAGAAGAAGTAAATGGCACTGAACCTGCTATGAAGCTGCTAGACCACTTCTCCAGGGCTTGCTGAAAGGCAGTCAAAATGACCCTTCCACATTCACCCCAGGACCCCTCATTCTGCCTATAGAGGCAGGAGTCTGGGATTTGTAGGAGTCACAGGACTAAGAAGAGCAAGTATTTGATTATTTCCTTCTCATTCTTGTTGGGGAAGAAAGGAGAGGGGATTGCACCCTCCCTCATACAAAGTGAAGGTTGGTAGATGCCCCAAAAGAACCACACATTAGACACTGGAGGTACCAGCCAGAAGAGCTCACTATCTCATTCTCTGGAGGGATGCTTGCTGAGTTGTAGCAACTTATAGGCCCACTTTGGTACACTAGGAAGGATCTCTGTGTGTGAGAGAGTCCTTGGGGCAGCTTGACATGTGGCATTTGGGGTCCTAAGCAAAAAGAGACTGGTGCCTGCCTCTTTCATGGCTGGAGGCCACCTGGGGCAGATCATGCTTGTAGTGTATGTTGAGTTAAGCATGTGTGTGTTTCCCATGAGTCAAGGAGACACTGAAGAAGGCAGCCTGGCTGGAGCCATCTGGATGCAGCCCTGCCCAGGAGGACAAGAGGACTCAGAAGTAAAAAGCTATGTGGTAACCCCTGGGGTCAGGCGACGAGAACATGTTTCTGAGACCAGGTGCTGAGTATACTGGCGATGCAGAAACCACACGTCTGCAACTCAGGACAGAGCCAACCCCGGGGTGTCTGCCACCCCAAGGGCATCAACAGCCAAGAGGGAACTGAATGTCTGAGGTACATTATTATAGAACATGCTGTTTAAGTGGTTCTTTTTCTTTCCCACGACCAGACTCGGGTTCTCTGACATTAGGTAACAGCCCCTAGCATGAGGCTGAGTACACAGCAGTGTTTAAGAAATGCTTCCTCTAGAAAAAATAAGTATTATATTTGGACTAGTACATAGAAATTGTAAGCAGATTTTTTAAAAATTCAGAATAACAAAATAAACACATCAGGAGTATTTATTTCAGCTTGTTTCTTTAGGAACCAGATATTATTTCTCTTCGATCCTGCATGTGCAGTTAAAAACTTTCCCTCAAAATTAAGAAATATGTTTTGACTATATTTAATTCTTTCTTTTGTATCTTTCAAGTCTGACTTACTTTATACAATTTTCAAGGTAAAAGAGACCTTAGGGCTAGATGTGGTGGTTCATGCCTGTAATCCTGGCACTTGGGGAGGCCATACGAGGTAGGAAGATCACTTAAGCCCAGGAATTCAACACCAACCTCGGCAAGATAATGAGACTCTGCCTCTACAAAAAATAAAAAACTTTGCTGGGTGTGGTGGTGACTGCCTGTAGTTCCAGCTACTCAAGAGGGGGAGGTGGGTGGATTCCCTGAGCCCAGGATGAGTGAACTGTGATTGTGCCACTGCACTCCAGCCTGGGTGACAGAATGAGACTCTGTTTGGGGTACAAAAAAAAAAAAAAAAAAAAAAAGAGGAGACCTTAGGTGTCAACATGATTCAACTCCTCCATTTTAAAAAGTCAAAAGCTGAGTTCCAGTCAGGTGAAGTGTCATGGTCAGGGTCATACAGCCAGAGTAGCAGGGACCTGACCCTGCCCTGCTGATATGCTGTCCTTTCTCTCATCCAGATCTCCTCAGCTTGTTACTAGAATTCGGTAATACACAGTGCCTTGTGCCAGGGAGAGGGCTTTGGCAAATACTTGGGAAAAAAGCTGTATAAAATTCTATTTATAGGCTGCAGGGAAAAAATATACTCAATATGATTTGAAAACTATTAGCTAATCAATTACAAGCCTTGCCATGTTAAAGAATGTCAGGATTCTCACCTGAGGTGAGGAGTTCGAGACTAGCCTGGCCAACATGACGAAACCCCTCTCTACTAAAAATACAAAAATTAGCTGGGTGTGGTGGTGCACGCCTGTAGTCCCAGCTACTAGGGTAGCTGAGGCGAGAGGATCGCTTAAACCCGAGAGGCGGAGGTTGCAGTGAGCCGAGGTCACGCCATTGGACTCTAGCCTGGGCAACAGAGAGAGACTCTGTCTCAAGAAAAAAAAAAAAAAAAAGAAAAGAAAAAAATAGAATGTCAGGATCCTAATCCTATCCTGGCAAGATAGGAAATATTTTAGGCTTTGCAGGCCATATGGTCTCTGTCACAGCCACTAAACCCTGTTGTGTTGTGTGAGGGCGGCTGTTAATAATCCATAAATGAATGAGCATGGCTGTGTTCCAATAAAACTTTATTTACAAAAAACAGGTGGCCAGCTGGATTTGGCCCAAGAGTCATAGTTTGTGAATGCCTGCTCTAGAAGCTTAAATTCAAGGTATATTGGAATGACAAAATGAAATTATTTCCTCTTGCTATTTGCTTTCCTGAAATTTGAAGATATCAGGTATATTTGTAAAGTTGAGGTGTGAAGGGGGAGGAAGAGAGAAGGAAGAATGTTAATAAATTATCCCCAGAGGGAAAACAAGAATGAATCTGTTACTGTTTACTCTCTTTTTCTTTTCTTTTTCTGTTTTTTTTGAGACAGAGTCTCGCTCTGTCACCCAGGCTGGAGTGCAGTGGCGTGATCTCGGCTCACTGCAACCTCCACCTCATGGGTTCATGCCATTCTCCTGCCTCAGCCTCCTGAGTAGCTGGGACTACAGGCGCCCACCACCAGGCCTGGCTAATTTTTTTTTCGTATTTTTAGTAAAGGACGGAGTTTCGCCGTGTTAGGCAGGATGGTCTCGATCTCCTGACCTCATGATCCACCTGTCTTGGCCTCCCAAAGTGCTGGGATTACAGGCCTGAGCCACTGCGCCCAGCCTTGTTTACTCTCTTTTTCTAATGAAATTACCATTACGCAAATTCAGCACTTTTTATTAAAACAAACAAACAAACAAACAAAAAAAAAACACGCACATACAACACCAGGGCAAAACAAGGAAATGTGAACAGCTGCAAGGGAAACAGACTGTCTCATATTGTCTCACTCACAGATAGGCCTGCTCTCTGCAAATCTCTGGCACTGAGTCAGATATGACCACACATAGCTACACTGACACGCTTCATTCATCTTTCTGTCTTAGGAAGTGTCGCCACAGTTCCGTAAAAAGACCACATTCTACATTTGACATGGGTTGTTTCAAATGAAGCAGAATAAACTTGGTGGTGATATTAAATTCAAATCTCCTGAGACTGTACTTTCAAACATAAGAATGATGAAATCGGTTAATATGTCACCTTTTATTTACATTCAAAGCACTAAATCAAGTTTCATTTTTTATCATACTCCATGATATCACATTATCTTCTGATTTCTTAGTTCTCAAATAGAAACCTTTGTTTGGCTCATAGTGTATGTGCAGTATTTATCAAGATCAACATTTAAAATGGAATGCATGGTAAGAAGCTATAAAATAATTATCATTCTGTAATCCCAGCACTTTGGGAGGCTGAGGCAGGCGGATCACGAGGTCAGGAGATCGAGACCATCCTGGCTAACACAGTGAAACCCCGTCTCTACTAAAAAATACAAAAAACTAGCTGGGTGAGGTGGCAGGCGCCTGTAGTCCCAGCTACTCGGAAGGCTGAGGCAGGAGAATGGCGTAAACCCAGGAGGCGGAGCTTGCAGTGAGCTGAGATCCGGCCATTGCACCCCAGCCTGGGCGACAGAGCGAGACTCCGTCTCAAAAAAAAAAAAAAATTATCATTGAGTTGTATGTCCCACTAACATTTTTTTGCACAGAGAAAACCAAATCTAAGGACCAGAATGTATATTGGTTTGGACAAGTTTATAACTTTTGCAACTATACTGTAGGCATAGGCTCGTAGGGTTGCAAAGAACACTGATGTTCACTAGCAACCATCATCTTATCACTTATATATACTGAAGAAGTTTCCTGCTGGAAAAGAATTAAAGTTTGCAAGAGTCAAATATTTAGCTGCAAAGTATTTAATGCATGTGTCTGTGATGATCCTAATAAAACAGATAATAACAGTGTGCACAGAATTACACTGTGTAGCAATAATGAACACTGAAATAACTTGTTCTGGAAACACAGACTATCTTATTAAGAACTTTCTTCACAGTTTCTGTGAATTATGTGGATAAATAGGAACAAAGTTCCAATGTCACATCTTTTCAGTGAACTGAGCAGATCAGCCATCAATACATAACAGGTATTTTCTCATATACATTTGAAATCCAGCAAAATATTAGGGAAAGCTGATTTAATATTGAAACACAGGGAACTGATATTCAATTACTGTACTGGAACTGATTTTCTGAAGTTGGAGATCACAGAAAACTTTGTAAGATCTAAAAATCTATTTTTCTTGCTCAAGTTTACATATAAACTTGTTGAGGCCAGGTGCAGTGGCTTGCATCTGTCATCCCAGCACCTTGGGAGGCCGAGGTGGGCAGATAGCTTGAGGATAGGCATTTGAGACCAGTCTGGGCCATATGTGGAAACCTTGTCTCTACAAAAAATACAAAAATTAGCCAGGCGTGGTGGTGCACTCCTATAAACCCAGCTACTTGGGGGGCTGAGGTGGGAGGATTGCCTGAGCCTAGAAGGTCGAAGCTGCACATCATTAAAGATGTAGTTCAAGCTTGGAGAACAGCAGTGTATTCAGCAGTGGCCTAAAGATTGTATGATGGGCAACGTAAGTGTGAAAGAAACATTGCAAAATTTAAAATGCCATTTTCAAAAACTTAAGGAGCTACAATTAAACACTAGGAAGAACTTTTTTTCTTTCTTTTTGTTTTTTTTTTTTGAGACAGAGTCTCGCTCTGTCACCTAGGATGGAGTGCGATGGCGCGATCTTGGCTTACTGCAACCTCTGCCTCCGGGGTTCAAGTGATTCTCCTGCCTTAGCCTCCTGAGTAGATGGGATTACAGGCACGTACCACCACTCCCGGCTAATTTTTGTATTTTATTTTATTTTATTTTTTTAGTAGAGATGGGGTTTCACCATGTTGGACAGGCTGGTCTTGAACTCCTGACCTCAGGTGATCCACCCACCTCGGCCTCCCAAAGTGTTAGGATTACAGGCGTGAGCCACGGCACCTGGCTGGAAGAACTTCTATAACCTGTCTTTCTTACAAATCTAAACACAATTTTGTACCACTGGGATATTACAAGTTACAAAAAGAAATCAAAATCACTCAGGCCATTTTTCTTTTTTGAGGTACAAAGAATGCCTCTTCTACCTGCACCAAAAATTGTTTTTCTTGAAATTTTATATTCTACAAAATTTCTAAAAATTAATTTATTTTAAATAGTTGCAAGCACTCAAATAATAGTCATACAGATGACTATCTGCATGGAGATAGCAAACTCCATTTATTTGAAGGTAATTCATTTGAAGATTCATTTCATTCATTTTGAAGATTTCATAAATCTTAAACTAAATTTGTTTCTCATCTTAAAAAGTGTGTAAATTCCTAAATCTAGTCACTGAAATCAAGGAGCAAGAGTTCCACCCTGGAATTTAGATTTTCCCTGGACTAAGGTTCAGGGGTGCTCCCAATACCATGGCCCAGTTTGTACTACATAACTCAAGTTGAAGATGGACGTGTAATGGACAACTGCTTACTGTATTTAGCGGCCAATAAGAATGTTCCTGGATGCTCTTGAGTTTGGTGTTCCAGCTTTAGTTTAATAGCTTAGCAGTGAAATGCTAGCTTAAATCAAGTTTTAGTAAAATCATGACGGAGAATATATCCTTACTTGAAGGTGCAAGAAGGAGTGCAGCTGGCCTAGTAATATGCTGCTCTAAATCCATTATTAATGTTTTCTTCTGTCAGCAAAAAAGGCAATTAAAAAATCAGTACATCTGGGCCAATACAAGATTTCCTGAAAAAGCTGCAAAAGTCCTTTGGATCTTGACAGCAAAAGAACCTCTAAGGAGGCCCTTGTTTTGTTTAGGTTTTATTTGTCTGTATACAGGGCTGCTTTTGTTCTAATCTTATTAGAACATTGCACTTACAGGGATTTATTTTTGAATTCAAGAAATTAAGACTTGCTTGACCTCCTAGTTCAATCCAAGAAGACTGTGCCTTTGGTGGCCTAACAACATAGGCCAGTGTGGCAGATTTCTGGTCAGTGGCAGCTATTTCTGAGAAACTCAAAACACTTGCCTCAGATGACCTAGCTTGACTGTTCTCTATGCCTTTTTCAAGTGGGCAAATAACTCTAAAATTAAGCCCTGTAAAACACAAATCATAATGCCTATTCTTGAGCAAAAGAAAGCATGAGAAAAAAAAAACCAGTTACATGATATAATATAGGCAGATTTTATTTTGTTTTAATAAAGTCTGAAATACGGTACTTTTTAGTATCAGATACAAGAGCTTGCCCAACTATGAGAAATTTTCACTATGATATTAATTTCCTTTCTATTTTTTTAAAGTGTTAAAATCACATTTCCTAGCTTGGCTCTTCTTAAGCAACTACAAGAGTTAAATGATATTTACATTAAATGAACATACCATTATTAATGTGCTGCTTTAAAAGATAACATTTATGTTACATTAGGTGTGTCAGATAATATTTTATTCAATTATTTTTGGCTTTTGCTAGCATTTTTATTTTGCATAGGTAAACACCAAGCATTTGTACTTGGTGTAGCTGTAGCAGAAATGAATTTCTGTCATGAAAAATTTAAAGAGAATAACACAAAGGCAGTCTGGCAGAAGAGTTTTATGAGATAATGTTTGAAGGGCCACAAAGAGAAGAAAACAGCTATGTTCTTGGATTATGAATGCTGCAAGCCACTCCATTGAACATTCTTTAACTGAGCATATCACATTCCTTTCTAGGGGGAAACCCCTCCTTTCCTTGAGAATAGCATAAAGAAGAATCAGTGCTTGTTGTACTTTGAAGGCTTTCTGCAAATTCCTTCGCCTTTTGGTAAAGTTGATCATGGTGTCATAAAAAGAGAATGGCACTCAGTGGGTAACACTGGTACTGGTGACAAGCTGATTCATTATTCTTTGTATTCTAGAGTAAATTCGAAACCTCGCTTTAAGAAGTAATTTATCTGAACAAATAAGGGAACTGGAAAGACTCCCGTAGTCATTAATACTTTCAGTGGAAATCACACATTCCTTCACATAGATGTACAGCGTAAGACCTAACTTGCAACCTAGAAAGAGTAATTGTGTGGAGATGGAACGAGGCAGAATACCCTACTATTAGACAGCCTTATTCTGAGAATTTGGTTTTTCCAAGCACATAATTATCAACCACAAAACATCAATATTGGATGAGTAGACAAACAAAATGTGGTATACACGCACGATAGAATATTACTCAGCCTTAAAAAGGAAGAAAATTCTAACACATGCTACAACATGGATGAACCCTGAAGATACCATGCTAAATGAAATAAGCCAGACACAAAAGGGCAAATACTGGATGATTTCACTTATATACGTGGTACTTAGAGTAGTCAAATTCATAGAGACAGAAAGTAGAAGGGTGGTTGCCCGGGACTAAGGAGAGGGGTGAATGGGAGTTAGTATTTAATGGGTACAGACATTTAGTTGGGGAAGATGAAAGAGTTCTGGAGATGGATAGTGCTGATGGTTGTATAACAATGTGAATATACTTAATGTCATTGAACTGTACACTTAAACATGGTTCAAGTGGCAAATTTTATGTTATATATACTTTACCACAATAAAAAAGACCAAAAATTGATGTTAAAAAAGTGTCAAAAAGCTGTGAATTTTTGGAAATGGCAAATATGTACTTGAATGTAGAAGGAATGAACTAAAATAAGTTGCTCTGAGGTGTCTTCCATATTGAAAATACATAAAATTATGTAATTCATAACATTTTCAAACAAAAAACACAATTTGGACTTCTTCCATAAGGCACAACTACACGCTGGTTAATAAAACAGTTCTTGGGAGAAAAATCCATATTTAGTATTTTTGAATCCGTGGTAAATTCTTAGCCACAAAGCTAAATTTTAATTTAGTGTAATGGCCCTGTGAAATCTAGTGGGATGATAGTAAATTCATGTATTTATACAACCACCATCTCCATCCAGTTTTAGAACATTTTCTTAATCCCCCCAAATTCCCTTGTGTCACATCTAAGAACTCTTTGCCTAACCCAAGGTAATGAAGATTTACTCCTATATTCTTTTAAAAGTTTTATAGTTTTAAGCTCTTAAAGTGAATCTATGATCCATTTTGAGGCAATTTTCTTTTGTGTATGGTATGAGACAGGGTCTAAGTTCATTTTTTGCGTATGGATCTCCAACTGCTCCAGGATCATTTGAAAAAAAACGACTATCCCCTTTTCCATGTAATTGCATTGGCAGTCTTGTTGGAAAAACATTGACCATAAATATGAGGGTTCATTTCTGGACTCTTTTCTGTTTCAGTGATCTGTATATCTATCCTTATGCCAACACCATACTATTTTGATTATTGTAGCCTTATAGGAAGTTTTGAAATCAGTTATCCAATTGTTTTCTTTTACAAAATTGTTTTGGCATTTCCATATAAATTGTAGGAAAACCTTGTTGACTTCTACAAAGAAATCCTACTGGGATGTTGATAGGGACTGCACTGAATCTATAGATCAATGTGGAGAAAAGCGCCATCTTAACAATATTAAGTCCTCCATTCCAACAGTATATTTCTGTTCATTTATTTAGATCTTTCTTTCGCAGCTTTTTTTTAGTTTTCAGTATACAAATCCTATATTATTTGTTCGATTTATTCCTATTTTATTCTTTTTATAATATTGTGAATATTTGTTTAATTTTATTTTTGGGTTATTTTTTGCTCACATATAGAAATTTAGATAACGTGTGTATATTCATCTTGTATCTTGTGACCTTGCTAAGCTTGCCTACAATGCTATTAGATTTTTGTGGATTCCTTAGTATTTTCTACATGCAAGATAACATCTCTGGGAAAGGATGATTTTACTTCTTCCTTTCCAATCTTTATGCCTTGAATTTCTTTTTCTTGTCTTAACTGCACTGGCCAGAGTCTCTGGGACAATGGTGAATAGAAGTGGGGAGTGGACGATCCTCATCTTGTTCCTGGTTGTATCAGTTTTCTATTGCTGCTTAACAAAGAACCATATGCTTAGTGGCTTTTTTTTTTTTTTTTTTTTTTTTTTTTGGCTAAGCTTATTGACATTTACTTACGTTAAGAAAGAAGAAAAAATACTTTGAGAATATTCACAACATATGGTATTTCTAGCTTTCAGGTATTTTGTTTCATGCAGTACTTTTACACTGACAATAATACTTCAAAACACGGAGGGAAACAGATACGGGAGGTTTTGCCCATCCAGTTAGAAAACAGTGGAGAGACACTCAAATTTAAAGTGAGCAGCAATGCACTTCAGTCTACAGCCCCAGGAGGCAAGAAGCACAAAGACCACCACAACTGGGCAGGGGCCCACTATGCAGCTGGTTTCATAATTGACAAAGCTGACTCTTGAGACTGGATGGGGCCCTGAGAAATTACTAGTAGCTCATCCTCTGAAGGTCCTCAGATAGGCTTTATTATTCTAGACATTTAAATGCAAATGGACTGGACTACACATTCTTGGGAAACTTAGTTTTGGCATTTCCTGATTGGCAATCTCTTCAAATATCCAAACCTAACATTGTATTTAACTTACTTCTCAGACCCCAAATTGCTCAAAAACATTATCACCAGATTATTGTAGAAGTTCCACCTTTTTCCTTTAGGAAACTTCTGAGTTCTAAAAATAAGCTCTTCTAAATATGGCTACTAATTTAATGTCATCTCAAAAAAGCAAAATAGTAAATCAAGAATTGTAGTTTTCCATGGCTAACTCCAGGCCAGAGGGAAAAATGCTAACTCTCCCTAAACAGTAAAAAATTATAATAAAGATGTTGGCCATACAAAATATGAAAGATTCCAAGTATCAGTTAATTGCTAATGAAATATTTAAAAGTTACTAAGTCTATTATAAAAGTCTACTTATAAATTAATATTATAAAGACTTCTAAATTAATTGCTACTACAATTTTAAAAATCCATCAACAAATTGCTATATTAATCTAATAACCCATTATATTTTCAGAAACCATAATTTTGAGACTTCCCACAAAAATAATCTTAATTAGGTGGGGCATTTACTATGGAAACAGCAGTGAGTAACAAATGCTAACAGCTGTTCAGAGGTATGACAGATGGCCAGTTAATATTTAAAACTTAGTTGTCAAAGTTTGGCAGAGAGATGTGTCATTTAACAATGCTTTGTAACACTGGTGATTTACAAACTAAATAGTTATTCTTTTAATAGGAAAATTTATACTAGAAACTGAGAAGACTGAAAACTACTACCAAATAATATTTGTGAAATGCTTTTTATCTGAAAAACGTGGTTTTTCAGTCCATCAAAAACTCACCCACCCACTGACCTTTCAATGTATCACATACAAATTCCAACTCTGATTCAAAGTATCATTACAAGACATAAATAACACTTTAACACACCAATTTCCAAGAAAGCATAATTAATGGATGACAGGGTAACATTTCATTATTTTATATTAGATTTGTGTAATTTGCACTCACATGTAAATAATTAATTCAGGGTTAAATCAGTTTTCCATGCTGTACTGGGTTGAATATTGTCCTTCACTCAAAATTTATGTTTACCCAGAACTGCAGAATGTGACCTTGTTTGGAAATAAGTGTCTTTGGAGATGTAATTAATTATGAAGATGTCATACTGGATTAGGGTGTCCAATGACTGGTGTCCTTCTAAGAAGGTCATGTAAATACACAGACACACACGCACAGAGAATGACATGTGATGACGGAAGCAGAGACTGGAATGATGCATCTATGAGTCAAGGAACGCCAAGGATTGCAGGCAACCACCAGAAACTGGAAGAGACAAGGAAGGATTCTTCCCTGGATCCTTTGGAGGGAGCATGCCCCTGCCAACTCCTTGATTAAGGACTTTCCAGCCTCCAGAACTATGAGAGAATCAATTTCTGTTGTTTTAAGCCACGCAACTTGTGGTACTTTGTTATGGCAGTCCTAGCAAACTAATGCCAAATTGTACTTTACTAATTGATCTATACATTTCATATGAAGATCATCTTAGCACCAGTGCTTTTAATTTTTAAATACAGGCATACTACAACAAGCTGGACAAAGCAGTTACTCATGCCTCTGTATCTCTTCCCACAAAATGAGAAGCTGCGTATGTGTGCCAGGTTGGAACTACTTGGATAGCAAATATTTAGAGTTTTCTGTATCAGTTTCTAACTACAGATTTAACTAAATGTGTTTTACTCAAATTCAAAAACTTTCAGAAAGCATTTCCCTTTCAGTAGAATCACAGTACTTCTCCATTTTAAAGTAAATGTTTCAGTTTGGCAGTTTTGTTTCCTCTAAACAAATTCTAATAACGCTTCTTCAAATTTTGAGCTTGTTATTATTTTAAGAACATGACTAGAAAAAATAAAGTCCTAGATAATCTTTAGTTTTTCTTGGGAACTTAATTCTGTTTCTTTTTGTTAGCCTTAAAATTATGGCTTCATACCTAGCTGTTTACAATGTTATTGAGTTAACAGGAATAACATAAATATAGTAAAGATATTTCCTAAAATGGCTCAGTGGGATTAATTAGCCTTAATTAATCCATGGCCCATAAAACTATGCCCCCTGGGTGTCCCGACTTGGAATCCTTAAAAAGGAATTCATGCCAGGGACAGTGACTCATGCCTGTAATCTCAGCACTTTGGGAGGCCGAGGCAGGAGAACTGATTGAGCCCAGGAGTTTAAGACTAGGCTGGGCAACATGGTGAGACCTGTCTCTTCAAAAAAAAAGCTGGGTGTGGTGGTACACCTGCAGTCCAGATACTTGGGTGGCTGAGGTAGGAAGGTGCTTGAGCTCACAAGGTCAAGGCTACAGTGAGCCAGCCTGGGAGACAGAACGAGAGCCTGTCTTAAACAAGAAAGAAAAAACAAACACAAAAGGCAGAAGAATTCATGTTGATTCTACAAAACAAAACAATTCCAAATCAACCATGGTATGTGGAACATAGGAAGAAAGAAAAATGAAAGGCCAATTTTTTTTTTTTTTTGGACACAGAGTCTTGCTCTGTCTCCCAGGCTACTATGCAGTGGTATGATCTTAGCTCACTGCTACGTCCACCCCCGGGTTCAAGCGATCCTCCTGCCTCGGCCTCCCAAGTAGCTGAGACTACAGGCGTGTGCCACCATGCCTAGCTAATTTTTGTATTTTTAGTAAAGACAGGGTTTTACCATGTTGGCCAGGCTGGTCTCAAACTCCTGACCTCAAGTGATCCTCCTGCCTCGGCCTCCCAAAGTGCTGGGATTATAGGAGTGAGCCACCGCGCCCAGCCTGAAACTCCAAAGTTTTAACAGCTGCTTGTCAAGAGTTGGTCATAGCCATGTTCCCTCCTTAATGTATACCATAAACATTTAAATATTAAAAATTTTTAAATGATTAGATTTCTCTATATGGCAGTCACTTGAATTCTTCATTGATTATATTATTAAAATGTAGCCTGTTAGCCGTGAAATGGGCTTAATAAGCCTTATTTATGGGATGTAGGGTATGAGGGCACATTCTAATGATGGCTTATTTCATTCATGATGAATAAGCTTTCATTCATTCATTCATTTATTCATTCATTCATTTTTGAGACGGCGTCTCGCTCTGTTGACCAGGCTAGAGTGCAGTGGCACGATCTCAGCTCACTGCAATCTCCACCTCCTGGGCTCAAGTGATTCTCCTGCCTCAGCCTCCTAAGTACCTGGGATGATGGGTACCCACCACATTTTTGTATTTTTAGTAGAGACGGGTTTCACCGTGTTGGCCAGGCTGGTCTTGAACTCCTGACCTCAGGTGATCCGTCCGCCTTGGCCTCCCAAAGTGCTGGGATTATAGGCGTGAGTCACTGTACCTAGCCTAAACTTTCATTTAGAAATAGCTCAGTTTGGAGATTCAGAACCACATGCATGCAAATATTGTCCAGGGCTTGGCCTCACAGTCATTAATTTGACTGGAGTTTGTATATGGCACCTGCTTCCAAAATTCAGAAGATACTGCACCTTTTTTTTTTTTTTTTTTTAGAGATAGGGTCTCACTTTGTTGCCCAGGTTGGAGTGCAGTGGTGTGATCATAGCTTACTGCAGCCTTGAATTCTTGGGCTCAGGTGATCCTCCAGCCTCAGCCTCTGGAGTAGCTGGGACCACAGGCATACACCACCATGCCCAGCTACTTTTTAAATTTTTTGTAGAGATGGGGTCTTGCTTTGTTGCCCGGGCTGGTCTTGAGCTCCTGGGCTCAAGTGATCTTCCCACATTGATCTCCCAAAGTGCTGGGATTACAGGTGTGAGCCACTGCTCCTGGTCTTATACTGCATCTTTTTAACAGGCATGGTTCATTTCCAGTTCAACAGCTCCTCTTTCAAATTGACCTGCACTGACAGGGCAGATGCCAATAAGGCAGATACTTCTTTAGGTTTATAATGTAAACAAATACAAAGGAAAGTTAAGTATGTTTTTCTCACTAACATCTAAGACTCTCCTCTGAAATTGTGACAATTTATACCAAACAGTGCAGCAGTTATTCCAAATGAATGCTTTCTGTGAGGTCTGAGATGTTCACCATTGGGGAGTGAGTGGCAGCCTGGCTCAGTCTGAAAGTCCAGTTTGTGTCTGAATAGCTGCCCCTTTCTTTGTGTAAGCCAGTAATGTTCCTGCTTCTCCCCTGCAATCTCAAGCTTGATGTGCTCAGATACCTTGTTATATCAGTAAGAAAAAATACAACTTTGAAACCAATTTGGGCTTCTCTTAGTGTTTAAATTACAAAAAGTCTTTGTTACAAAAAGTCCTTGATTCAAAAGGTCAGTAAATCTACCTGGCAATGACCTAACCACTGACCACACTGAAATAAACAAAATCTCCACACACTGCTGCTGCCTTTTCTAAATATTCCACTAACCAGTTCTAGTAAAGGGTATACACTTCTGTGGGAAATTCACAATTGTGAAAACTTTCTGCAGCAATGACAGTGAACAGATACTACTTAAGATAAATTACACTAAAGAGAAGACCCAATTCCTTATCTTCCTGAGCACATTTCTAAACTATGTTCCCCAGCTCTCACATCCAGGTGGGCACGTGACTAGCAGTTGCCAAGGAAGGTGAGATAAACCCATTTCCAAGCTTGACCCTGCAATTTTCTCCATGTTCTCTCTTCTCTCATTTGCTGGCTAGGTACAAAGGATACAGTAGAAGATTCCAAGACCCTGGGAAATAGCCATGTGACCTAGTGGAAAAGACCTCCTTCATCTACCTGCATTGGACTGTGAAGTGAGCAAGAAGTAAATTTTTTTTTTTTTTTTTTTTTTTTTTTTTTTTTTTTTTTTGAGATGGAGTCTCACGCTGTTGCCCAGGCTGGAGTGCAGTGGTGCAATCTCGGCTCACTGCAAGCTCCGCCTCCTGGGTTCACGCCATTCTCCTGCCTCAGCCTCCTGAGTAGCTAGGACTACAGGCGCCCGCCACCGCACCCGGCTAATTTTTTGTATTTTTTTTTTTTTAGTAGAGACGGGGTTTCACTGTGGTCTCGATCTCCTGACCTTGTGATCCGCCCGCCTTGGCCTCCCAAAGTGCTGGGATTACAGGCTTGAGCCACCGCGCCCGGCCAAGAAGTAAATTTTTATTCTGTTAAGCCACTCAAGTTTTAGAATCACACGTTATAATGGTTAGTCAGCCCTAATTAATATGTACACTATATACAAAGGCCAAACTAGGTATGAAAATCTGATAATTAATTTGAACTGACCACATGTGGGGAAAGAAGCAACTGTTAGATACCTACGGCTGCATTTAGTGTGAAGCTGAAGCATAATGCAACAAACACTCTTAGTTGAGCTTTTCCCAAACTGGTCCTCATCAAAACAGAACTCAACAGGATTGTGAATAAAAGTTCTGTGCCTAAATTAGTTTGAGAAATGCTGTTAAACAAAGTTAAAAAGGTTTCTTTCCTTTAGATCATCTCAGAGCTGTCAATATACCAATGCCCATTGTGCATCTGTATAAAAAGACTAAAGAATGTAGCATTTCCCAAACTTATTTAGTTAATAAATAATTTAACCACTAAATTTAAGATCTACTTCCCCTTCCCACCATGGCAACACCCATAGCCACCTCCCAGAGCAATGTTCTGTGGAACACATTCTGGGAAATTTTGCTTTAGTTTCATTTACATCATATGGTGAATTATTCAGCACCAAACAGTTCTAGGCACCCCAAAACAAGTATGATTCTCTCATTAAGGGAAGGTTTTTCTTGTAAAAAGACTAACATGTTCAAATACCATCAAAACCACCCAAGAGTTTTCACTGTTGAAGTGAACCAAGTTCTCTAAGAAAGGTATTTTACTTAAAATGTGACTGAAATGAAAATGATCAGTTTTGTTTTTTTCCTTTGTATCCCAGTCTGCTGTCAGTGGAGCCTGTAATATTTAGACGGAGTATACGCTTATGTTTTAAGGAGAAGACTTTGAGTCTATGGAACAAAACCATGTTAAATATTAAATGTGTGTGGGAATACAGCCTATTGTACAGTATCTCATTTGCTTTTCTCTCTCCTATACTCATGCTGGAGGTATAATGTTTTAAAGTAATGTGCAAAGCAATAAAAAGTAATCACAGCTAACCTCAATGGATTCTTCTAATAGAAATATAAGATAATTTAGTAAAGCAGGTTTGTACTCTACTGTTTTTAAAAACTCACATATCACTTGCATGCATTATGTACATATAATTTATAAAGATATATAATTTTTCCCCATTGTAGCCTGCTAGGCTCTGTTGTATTTGTACTGTACATATACTGTATTTCTTTTTTCTTTTTTTTTTTGAGATGGAGTTTCACTCTTGTTGCCCAGGCTGGAGTACAATGGAGCAATCTTGGCTCACTGCAATCTCCACCTCCTGGGTTCAAATGATTCTCTTGCCTCAGCCTCCCAAGTAGCTAGGATTACAGGCATGCACCACCACAACTGGCTAATTTTGTATTTTAAGTAGAGATGGGGTTTCCCCATGTTGGTCAGGCTGGTCTCAAACTCCTGACCTCAGGTGATCCACCCACTTGGCCTCCCAAAGTGCTGGGATTACAGGCATGAGCCACTGTGCCCGGCCATATACTATATTTCAATCATGAATTTTTGATGGATGATTTCCCACATTTCTCATAGACTTAAGGCAACTGAAAAGGATTGTTATGATAGACATTTGAGAATTCATGTAAAGTAAAAAGGTATGCTAAATATTCAATTTTTTTTTTTTTGAGACAGAGTCTTGCTTTGTCGCCCAGGCTGGAGTGCAGTGGTGTGATCTCGGCTCAGTGCAGCCTCTGCCTCCTGGGTTCAAGTGATTCTTGTGGCTCCGCCTCCTCAGCTCAGTCCTAACTGGGACTACAGGCATGCGCCACCACGCCCGGCCAATTTTTGTATTTTTAGTAGAGACAGGGTTTCACCATATTGGCCAGGATGGTCTCGATCTCCTGACCTCCTGATACACCCGCCTCGGCCTCCCAAAGTGCTGGGACTACAGGCGTGAGCCACCGTGCCCGGCCTGTATTCAATTTACCAAAAAACAAGAATAATAAAAAGACAGACTTACATCTAGTAGTGTGTGAAGATGCTGATCCTGGAAAACACTGTGTAGAAAATCTAGGTCCTTTTCACTGCAGTCTGTAAGTGCGTGAATCTCTTCCAGGCTGTCCAGCACCTGTGAGACTGCTCCTAAGGGGGACAAACAGAAAAGAAACAGCCAGTACAGAAAGTCAATGTCAGACTAACTTTTGTAACCTAAATCTTACATTTAAGAACAATGAATTCATATCAGAACTTCAAAGGCTAGTGTCTTTACTGAAGGATAGACTTAAATGAGTTTCATATCATTTAAGGACAGAGTATTTTCAGAGAGTTCATGTTCTTACCAATGCATTTGTGTGCTCTTCATTTTTCAAAGGAAACTGCAGCTTATCTTATTTGAATTAATGAAATTTATCAAGTATAACTGAAGCACTAGAAGATCTGGACACAGCAAGTTTTATGTCAGGAAGAGAGTATGGGTTTGAGGACTCCAAGATGTTTTGAAATATTATAGAAACAAGATTGGCCTTTTACCCAGGTGCATTCCATCAAGAACCGACGGTAAAGCCAGCTGTAGATACAGGGAACAGATCTTCAACTGGGAGCTCCTGCTGCCTAAAATAGGCTTCTTACATTTGAAGACTCAAACTTTAGTTGACAAAAATCCCAGTCCACTCCTTTTTTTCCCTTTACATACAGACTCAAGAGACCCAAAATCATTCTCATTTTGTCTTACTCTTACTCTTCTTATTCAGAAGATAAAGACAAAGTGTAGGTACACTGACACTTCCAAATACCATATTAAATTTCAAGGCAAATCATTTTTGTAGGGCAAAGCAAATGGAAGTGCCATCACAAGTTTCTTCTCATAACCAGGAAATCAGGCAGATGTCAGTAGGGAAAGATACATAATGAGGAGTAACGAAGCCATTTTACACAGCCTTAAAAAAATGATCAGCCTCTTTTACACTGCAGGCAATATGCAGAATACACATATATACTCCACAAAAACAGAGCCCCAAGGAGCTAAGCTTCAGAACATTAGTACACAGTAGAGAAACTCTAAGAATAAGTGCCTCATTGCACATTTAAGTCTTTGGATAAGCGGTTCTCAACCAGGCGCAATTTTGTTACTCAGGTGGACATTTCCCAATGTTTGGAGTTATTTTTGGTTGTTACAGCTACAGCCGGAGGGCGGCTATTGCTATCTAGTGGGTAGAGGTCAGGGATGCTGCTAAATATCCTACAATACCCAGGACAGCCCCCACAACAAAGAATTATCTGGTCCAAAATGTCAGTAGTGCTGTGGTTGAGAAATTCGACTTTTGATTAAGATAAAAATCTTCATGCTCCAGAACTCTGTTTCTAATTCTTCCTGTCTTAGACCTCATCCATTCTCATGCAATTATTGGTGAGAATATATATCAGTACCACTTTTCCAGAAAGCAATCTGGTAATATATATCAAAAAGCCTTAAAAATGTTCATGCACTTCGATTTAGTAATTCCATTTACGAAAATCCACCTTAAGGAAAATAATGGAAGATTTATATATAATGATATTATCATACAAAATGGAAAATAAATCTAATAGAGGATGATTACATAGGTTATAGAATATCCATATAATGGAATATGTAGCCAAATGAAAATTGTTTTTGAAGAATTTCAAAGACATAGAAAAATCTTCATGATATAGAATTCAAGAAAGCAGAATGCAAAACTAAATAAACTCTATATTCCCAGTTATGATAAAAAAACAAACAAAACATATATACAAACTCAGGAAAAATAAAAAACAGAATGAAACACAGCAAAAGTGTTACAGTAGTTATCTTTACTGTCCTATTTCTATTTCATTCTGTTCTTGTCTATACTTTCCAAGTTTTTCTACAATAGCAAATAAATAAATAAATAAATAAATAAATAAATTGCTATATAAGCTACGATTTTTGTAGCTCTATTTAATTATGTTAAAGATTTGGGTCTTAAGCCACATACTGTGTGGTTGTCCACATGGAAATTACTGTAGTTATTTTTTAAAATTTGACTTTTTATTTTGAGATAATTGTAGATTCACATGCAGTTGTAAAAGAATATAACACAAAGGTCTCACGTACCCTTTACCCAGTTTCCTCCAATAGTAACATCTTGCAAAACTGTAGTACAATATCACAACCTGGATATTGACATTGATACAGTCAAGCTATAAAACATTCCATTACCACAAGGATTCCTCATATTGCCTTTTCATAGCCATTCTCATTCCCCTCCTACTCTATCCCCTCCTAACCTGTGGCAACTACTAATCTGTTCTCCATTTCTACAATTTTGTCATTCTGATAATAAATGAGGCTCCTAATCTGGGCATACTGCCTATGGGGTAGCCCTGGTCTGCAAGGAGGAGTCCCTCTAAAAATTAAAAAATAAAATAAAATAAAAAGAATAAATGAAATCATACAGTATGTAACCTTTTGGGACTGCATTTTTTCACTTAGCATAATTCTCTGGGGTTTCATCCAGGTTGTTGCGTGGATGTACCAGTTTGTTTGACCATTCGTCTGTTGAAGGAACCATGGGTAATTTTTTTCTTTTTGAGACAGAGTCTCGTTCTGTTGCCCAGGCTGGAGTGTAGTGGTGTGATCTTGGCTCACTGCAACCTCTGCCTCCCAGGTTCAAGTGATTCTTCTGCCTCAGCATCCTGAGTAGCTGGGATTACAGGTGCGTGCCAACACCCCCAGTTAATTTTGTATTTTTAGTAGAGATGGGTTTTCACCATGTTGGTCAGGTTGGTCTCGAACTCCTGACCTTGTGATCTGCCCGCCTTGGCCTCCCAAAGTGCTGGGATTACAGGCATGAGCCACCACGCCTGGCCTGGATAATTTTTTTTTTTTTTTTTTTTGAGGCAGAGTCTTGCTCTGTTGCCCAGGTTGGAGTGCAGTGACACAATCTCGGCTCACTGCAACCTCGACCTCCCACACTCAAGTGATCCTCCCACCTCAGCCCCCTGAGTAGCTGGGACTACAGGTACGCGCCACCATACTCAGCTGTTTTGTATTTTTTGTAGAGATGGGGTTCTGCCATGTTGCCCAGGCTGGTCTCAGACTCCTGAGCTAAAGCGATCCTTCTGCTTTGAGCTCCCCAAGTGCTGGGATTACTGGCGTGAGCCACCATGTCCGGCTGGATAATATTAAATTTTGAATTATGCCTGCCAGGCTATTGGTATCCTTTCAACATTAAGTGGATATTAAGTGGGATAAAAGAGATAAATGGCAGAAATCAGTCCTCATCTCCCCTGTTATTCCTAAAGAGGTATTAACCCAATCTACTTCCTTCTACCTGATCTTCTCAGGATTTTTACTTTGTTCAGAGTGCCCCCCTCCCTCAAAAAATCTGGAAATTAGTTAAAAGCCGATTTTCTCTTCATCCCTTATTGAAAGCCTTGGAAAGCAAGAGATGATGTGAAGAAATTAGTCACAAATGTCCCACTGAACCCCTGACCCCAGCACGTCATCAACAACAGAATTGAATGATGCTATGTTTATCAAGTTACTAAAGCCAGTTCTAAACTTCTGGACTTATGAAACCACAATAACAAAAATACTAATCAAGTGCTTTTTTTGTATATTAAAACAATCCACTGATACCACAGAAACCTAATTATCATCTTCACTCAGTTATCTTAGTGTAATCTTATTTTATTTTATTTTGAGACAGAGTCTCACTGTGTCACCCACACTGGAGTGCAATGGCATGACCTCAGCTCACTGCAACCTCTGCCTCCTGGGTTCAAGCAATTCTCGTGCCTCAGCCACCCAAGCAGCTGGGACTACAGGCTACCATACCCAGCTAATTTTTGTATTTTTAGTAGAGATGGGGTTTCATCATGTTGGCCAGGCTGGTCTTGAACTCCTGGGCTCAAGAGATCCGCCTGCCTCAGCCTTCCAAATTGCCGGGACTACGGGCGTAAGCCATTGTGCCTGGTCTCTTACCAGCATTGCTCGTGCTGATATATAGTCTATACGTAGCAGTTTATTAATAATATAAGATTAAAGCAAAAACAACCTTTTATCAAGTGAATACTAAGATGGTCAGTCTCAAGACTGGGAAGCAATTTTGGCTGTACCAGAACAGGGATGTATCATTTGTTGGTCTGTGAACTTCCCAAGTGCTCCATGCCATTCCTGTACCACCAGCGCACTCCATGGGTTACTTATGCGTGTGCTTGTTCACCCTTTTTTCCCCTGAGCTGTAAGGTCCTTAAGGCAGCTCTTTATTTTATTCATTTTATAATATCTATAAAGTATGCACTGAATTAAGCACTTAAGGAAACATTAACAGCAGCTCCCAATTCTTGAGTGTTTATTATGTTCCAGGAACATCCTCAGGACAACATGGTAAGTTTATTATCCCACCTTCTAGATAGGGAACTGAGCTTCAGAAGGGTCATGGAAGGCCATAGCTAGTAAACGGTGGAGCCAGGACTCAAACCTGGGTTTGTCTGGCTTCAAAGTCTATGCTTTGCCTAACTTACTACACTAATAGGCTATGCTAGGAAACATATGAGAAACCTTCAACAGCAAATTGTGTGGTTTATGCATGAATATGGAGGTTGGAAAAGAACTTGAACAATGCCCTATTGGGTCAGACAATAACCAAAATCTTTTTTTTTTTTTTTTTTTTTTTTTTCCTGAGACAGAGTTTCACTCAGTTGCCCTGGCTGGAGTACGGTGGCATGATTTCAGCTCATTGCAACCTCCGCCTCCTTGGTTCAAGCAATTCTCCTGCCTCAGCCTTCCAAGTAGCTGGGATTACAGGCACACACCACCACATCCAGCTAATTTTTTGTTTTTAGTAGAGACGGGGTTTCACCATGTTGGCCAGGTTGGTCTCGAACTCCTGACCTCGGGTGATCCGCCCACCTCGGCCTCCGAAAGTGTTGGGATTACTGGTGTGACCCACAGCTCCTGGCCCCAAAATCTTTATTGGATATTCCTGCTTTTTGCTAGGTACTAGGCAGGGGCTTCAGAGAAATCAGAGATATGATCCCTGTCCCTGAGGAAGGGGCTCTCAGACTGATGTGTGAAGTAGGCATATTATATCCTGAAGCAAACGATATAAAAGAGGTAAAGACAAACTGACACACAGGTTGCCTAGGGAGGAGTTGTGGAGCTGCAGAGAGGAGGTGGATGAGCAGGAATTCACCCCCCCCACACAGGATCAAAGCTGTGTTGACAGAACCAGCAGATGCTTTGCTGGAAAGCACAAAGGTATCTGTTAGCAGGCATTTAGAGTAGGCAAGAGCCACAATTCCAACAGGTCTATTAAACCTCCTTGGATCTGTCACCTCTTCTGAACTGATTTATAGTCTTATCTTGTACCCAAATATGATTAACTTGATGGGTTCTCAATCATGAAAAGAAGCATTTCCCTAGTTGTACTCAAGTTGTCTATTTCAAGCTCTGAAAAGTGCTCCCATTTTTAAGTTTCTGTAATTAGGTAGAAAAATTAGAGTTTTTATTCCATTTCTCCTTCATCTTTTCAAATGGAATAAATACATATTTTTGGCTTAACCTCAAAATCTGTCTTCACCCTTGATCATTTTAACACCTTCCATTAACACCTGTTCTAGTTCCGTTATTTCTTTCTTTGGGTATGACAAACAGAACAACAGAACACATTCTTGGTTGGATAGATTTGTGTATAATTGATATCTGTAGTTCAGTACCAACCATCTAAAAGTCCCATGGTGTTTCAATTCATTGTAAGATATAAATAGACACAAAGACACTTCTTGGGCTTTTCCATTGCTATTGTTTTAGATTTTAAACCCCGAGGCAGTAGTGATTATTAATATAACACATGCAGCATATGCTACCTAAACTCTTACTAGTTTTCATTTTGTAGATCGATACTGTCACATATAAAAGAGCTATTTATTTTTCTCAAAGACTAAAAAGGCTGTTTTTCCTATAAAACCTCTGAATAAACTTGTAACTATCTTGAAAACAAAATCAATCAATAAATAGTATACAAGTTCACCTCAGAGGGCAGTTGATTTAATGGCAGGACTGTAGGTATTCTATTCACCTCTGTATTCTGGGGTGTACTTTGCAGAGTGCTTTGTACCAAAAGACACTTCATAAAATGGCCCTTGATTAAAATGATGTTTTTCTGAGTAAATTCTGAAGAACTGAAAACAAAGTATGAGAAAGACTTAACCACAGAAGACAATTTATTTTATAGTACTGTTTTCTTAAAGCCACAGTTGAAATTATTTTCATACTTATATTTGTATTAACAGCTTATAATTTCCAAAGTGCTTTTACACTCACTACCTTATGTGATTCCACAATAACCCTGTCTCTGCAGGCAAGTGTTTTTTGCTTTTTTGTTTTGTTTTGAGACAGGATCTTGCTCTGTCGCCTAGGCTGGAGTGTAGTGGCATGATCTTGGTTCACTGCAGCCTCGACCTTCCGGGCTTGAGCAATCCTTCCACCTCAGCCTTCCAAACAGTTGGGACTACAGGCATGCTACCATGCCTGGCTAATTTTTTATAAGTTTTTTGTAGAGATGGGGGTCTCTCTCTGTTGCCCAGGCTATTCTCAAATTCCTGGGCTCAAGCAATCCTCCCGCCTCAGCCTCCCTAAGTCCTGGGATTATAGGCATTGAGCCACTGTGCTTGGTCAGCAAGTGTTTTTACATTTGAAAAACCAGAGGCTCAGTAGGGTTACATAACCTTTCCAAGGGCCACAGGCAATGAGCAGAAGATCAAATCCTAGAACCCAGGTCTCTGACTCCTAATTCAGTGTTCCTTCCATAACAGACTGTCCCCCACCCCCAAAATCATGTTTTATCCTCAGCAATGCACCAGAATGATTTGCATTTGGTAATGAGGTGATGTCCAATTTCTTTTGCTTTTTTTTTTTTTTTTTGAGACAGAGTCTCACTCTGTCGCCCAGGCTGGAGTGCAGTGGCGCGATCTCGGCTCACTGCAAGCTCCGCCTCCCGGGTTCACGCCATTCTCCTGCCTCAGCCTCCCGAGTAGCTGGGACTACAGGAACCCGCCACCACACCTGGCTAATTTTTTTTTTTTTGTATTTTTAGTACGGGGGGGTTTCACCGTGTTAGCCAGGATGGTCTTGATCTCCTGACCTTGTGATCCACCCGCCTCGGCCTCCCAAAGTGCTGGGATTACAGGCATGATGTCCAATTTCTATTCTCTCTTTAATCTCAATTTGATTTACCATATAAGGTTTTGTCCTAGCCCTCAGTCCAAACTTCCACATTCATGAACTTATTAGATATTATAATGCCCTGCCTTCAGAATAGTATTTTGTTTTCATAATTCATTTGGCAATAAAGTTTATATCTAAAAATCAGGTTTATAATCATACTTTTTTTTGTTTGTTTGTTTTTTAAATAGAGATGGAGTCTCACTATGTTGTGCAGACTGATCTCAATCTCCTGGCCTCAAGCAATCCTCCCATCCCAGCCTCTCAAAGTGCTGGCAAGGCATGAGCTACCATGTCTGGCCTGCACATTTTAACTTTGAACACTTCTACCTTTTCAAATAATCTCACCAGTACAAACAAGTTTTTCAAAAGTTTTCTGCTACTATTATGAAATAATAGTCAAAAAAAGCATAAATATGTCAACTGTTTAAAAAATGTTTCTAAGTCTATTTCTTTAGAGAGGAATATGCTTTTAAGGTCAATAAAAGCTTTGAGTCCAGAATAATTTCATTACAAGAGTGGAAGTCTCATAAAAAGGTTGACCAAGTAAAAATAACCCAAAAGGAGGACAGAAAAATAAACAGTCAAATGTTTAGACTAAAAAGTTCTCAGTGTTAAAGTAGGCTGAGTATGTCTTAAAAGTTTTTCCCCTTACATTTTACTACGAAAAGCTTCAAACATACAGAAAGTTTGAAAGAATCGTGGCCACCACCTAGATCCTACATATGTTGACAGTTTGCTGTATTTGCTTTATCACATGTCTACCCATCTATCCATCAGTTCACGTATTTTTCATTCATTTCAAATTAAATGGCAGAGTGGCCAGCATTAGTAGACTTCACCCTTAAAGACTTCAGCAAAAATTGCAATGTTTATTTTTCTCTCTGAGGTAAAATTTACATAGAATAAAATACACAAATCTTAAGTGTACCATTCAATGAGTTTTGATATACCCAGGTTTTCACTGTAATTGTTTCAATAAAGATTTGTGTATTTCTTTTTTAAAAAAATAGTACAAACTTTATTCATAAATAAAACATAAAGATAAAAGCAGGGACATTTCCTGTTTTTAAAAGGGAATGGTGGAAGGCGGTATGCCATCTTATTTAAAATCACAAGTTAGGTTTTTCAGATGGATGACAGTTGAGATTATTAAATCCCATTCCTGCTTCTCAGATTTTCACAAAATAACACATTAAATTCTCAGTGTGTGTGTATTTCTTAATTTATAATGTATAGCTATGAAACTCAGCACCACTGAGCAAATCTAGAATCTGAATCTAGCCTAGCTTCTTCTAAGAGTAATCAATACCTTTTCTTTCCTATTATATTAGTGATCATTTAATACATTATGTTACTACACATACACATTATTGTCACTTACTCAATCAAAGCCCCTCCTTGCAAGCACAATACTTTTTAAAAAAAATCTGCTTACTAAGGTATAGTGTTTTAAGTTAAAATTTGCCATTTAAGTGTACACTGTCATCACTTCAAAAAAGTTCTCTCTTGTCCCTTTGCAGCCAATCTCTTCCCTCTATCACCACACCCTGTTCAATACCTTTTATTCCCACTGCACAAAGCAAATTCTTTGTTATCAATCAAGATATAAGCAATAATGAATCCTGTAATGGAAACTATATTTTGGATATAAGCATCTGTGCCATATCCAACTCAAGTTATGAAAACTTACATATGGTGATACATGCTTTAGATTCTCCATATGTAGGTTATGGTACAGATACCTTGAAATTTATTAAAGGAAGTAAATTCTGCATATGTATTCTGTCAGCATATAGATGTTATAATCTCTAATGCCATTATGATTATTCAAATAGTCTATGCTTCCAAACAGAAACATCTTCAAGTACAAATTTTTCAAAGTACTTTAATAACATTCTGCTGTTAAGTACCCACTCGTGTAAAGCTTTACAACTAAGGAAAATCACTACTGATACATTCAAGATGCCCATTCTCAAATAACATGACAGGTTGGTTGATTAAAAAAAAAAAAAAAAAAGAGGAACGCTAAATCTAGATGGAAAGAATCTTACATTTTAATAGTTATTAATTTACACGTGGTGGGCAGCCTCTAAGATGGGCCCCAGTAACCTGGTCTCCTGTATTTCCACCCTTGTGTAATCAATCCCCTTCCCTGGAGTGCAGGCTGGACTTACTGACTCATTTCTAATGAACAGAATAGAGCAGAAGTGGTAAGATGTCACTATGAGATTAGGCTGTAAGACTGTGTCTTCAGTCTTGGGCACTCTCTCTCACTTTTGCCCCCTCTTTTATGTTTCATGCTGGGAAGTGAGCTGCCAGGCTGTGAACAGCCAGCCCTGTGAAGAGGACCACAGCCAGTGAGGAACTGAAGCCTGGCAACAACCACGTGAGTGAGCTTGGAAGAGGATTCGTCCTGCAGTCGTGCCTTCCTTCCGGTGAGATAGCAGCACTGGACTACAATCTCAGGAGATATCCTGAGCCAGAGGCACACAGCTAAGCCACGCCCAGATTCCTGACCCAAAGAAACTGTGAGATGACAACTGCTACTTTAAGGTAATTCATTACCCAACAATAGGTAACTAATATACTGTGAGATTTATATTAAATCAGCTGCAATTTGAGCTACAGATAACTAACGTAAGAAAATGTGAAAATGAATTCAATCATTAGTACCCAGGCTTTCTCATTTATCTTTGAGGTAAAGGTTTATTTTTTTAATTAGAATTTTTGTTGAGATAATTATAGATTCACATGCATTCGTAAGAAATAATACAGAGAGATCCCTTGTATTCTTTGCTCAGTTCCCCCATTGGTAACATTTTACAAAACTATAGTATATTATCATAACCAGAATACTGACATTGATACAATCCACCCATCTTATTCAGATTGCCTCAGTTTTACAGGTACTCAACTGTGTGTACATTTCTTACATTTTAATTTTCTCCCATACTCAAATTATGCCCCTTTGTAATTAAAATCTAGCCATTACATTATTCATTATAAATGTTCTATCTGATGGTAAAAGTTGTTAAGAGACAAGATTTCAGAATTTATTTCACAGCTCCAAACAAATTGAAAATGGACTCAGTAACAGGAAGCAATAAAGACCACTTATAGGTGATGTAATTGTCAAAGAAAAATTCACTTACCCTGAAAGTTTTCTTGAAAGCAAACCATAAAACAAATGTTACCCTTTCCCCAGAATTAATGTATTCGTATGTGAAATTCAGATGTGAAGTATTAAGTGCGGTTGAAATTTTAACACTGCCTTTTTTCCTCTTATGAAAGAAGTGAGAAGTTAGTATTGTTTGTGTAACAATGCCTCAAAAATCAATATATACAAGTTTTAGTTTTATGACTAGGCAGTGTTAAAATTAATACTTAAACATCCACACACAAACAGCCAAGGAAAAAGTCAAGCTGATTACGAACCATGCAAAGCCAAACACTTTTGCATAAAAGATACACCTTAAAGGAAAACAAAGGGATACCTACTTTCTGCTGCTAGAAGTCCTAGGAGGAAGGCAGCATATGGACAAACAACAAACAGTATGATTTTACAACAAGTAGGTTATCAAGCCACAGTTTGGCCCACTACATGAGCCACCAGAAGCACGGTCCCCCAGCCGACCCCAAAGTGAGCCCTTATGTTCCACGAGTATAATCACTGGAACTGTTTGGGATTTCAGACATCAAACACTGGGTTCTGATTCCGAATTATTTGATTTGAAATATGAGAAAAGAATATTTCTACTTTGAATTTTTTTTTTTTTTTTTTTTGAGATGGGGTCTCACTCTACCACCCAGGCTGCAGTACAGTGGCACAATCTTAGCTCATTGCAACCTCTGCCTCCTGGGCTCCAGTGATCCTCCTACCTCAGCCCAGCTCCCTCCCCTCCTGGTAGCTAGGACTACAGGCACATGCCATCATGCCCAGCTAATTTTTGTATTTTTAGTAGAGACGGGGTTTTGCCATGTTGGCCAGGCTGGCCTCGAACTCCTGACCTCAAGTGATCCACCCACCTCCACCTCCCAAAGTATTGGGATTACAGGCCTGAACCACCATGCCCAGCCTTACTTCAAGCAACACACAGTTTATCATAAGATTAAATGAATTCTAGTAAATGCATAATGTATGCATTTCAATAATCAAAATAGAAAATTATCATTTACAGAAAAATTGTTTTACATCATAAACAATATACCTAAACATGTATGACTTTTCATTAGATGACAAGTTTTTAAACTGTTATTTTATATATTCATATTTTCCTAAATGCATAGAGTATTACTCTTTTTATTTTCCTTTCCTTTCCCTTTTTTTTTTTTTTGAGATGGAGTCTTGCTCTGTCGCCCAGACTGGAGTGCAGTGGCACAATCTCAGCTCATTGCAACCTCCATGTCCTGGGTTCAATCAATTCTCTTGCCTCAGGTGGATTACAGGCACGTGGCCACCATGCCTGGCTAATTTTTGTATTTTTAGTAGAGATGGGGGTTTCACCATGTTGGCCAGGCTGGTCTCGAACTCCTGACCTCAAGTAATCCACCCACCTTGGCCTCCCAAAGTACTGGGATTACAGGCATGAGCCACTGTTTCTGGCCCCTTTTCTTTTTTTTGAGACAGGGTTTTGTTCTGTCATCCAGGCTTGAGTGCAGTGATGTACTCACAGCTTACTGCAGCCTTGACCTCTTGGGCTCAAGTGATTCTCCCGCCTCAGCCTCCCTAGTAGCTGGGACCACAGGTGTGTGCTACCACGCTTGGCTAATATTTTGACTTCTTACAAAGTAGAGGGTCTCCGTATGTTGCCTAGGCTGGTCACAAACTCTTAGACTCAAGCAATCCTCCTGCCTTGGCTTCTGAAACTGTTGGGATTACAGGCATGGGCCATCATGCCTGGTTCTTTTTTTTTTTTTTTTTTTTTTTTTTTTTGAGACAGAGTCTTGTTCTGTTGTCCAGGCTGGAGTGGCAAAATCATAGCTCACTGCAGCCTCAAACTCCTGGGCTCAAGTGATCCTCCTGCCTCAGCCTCCCAAGAAGGTAGGACTACAGGTGTGTGCCACCACACCCGGCTAATTTTGTTGTTATTGTTGTTGGGGGGACAGGGTCTGGCTGTGTCACCTAGGCTGGAATGCAGTGGTGCCATCTCGGCTCACTGCAACCTCCGCCTCCCAGGCTCAAACAATCTTCCCATCTCAGCCTTCCAAGTATCTGGGACAAACAGGCACATGCCACCACACCTGGTCAATTTTTGTATTTTTGGTAGACATGGGGTTTTGTCATGTTGCCCAGGCTGTTCTGAAACTCCTGAGCTCAAACAATCCACCCACCTTGGCCTCCCAAAGTGCTAGGATTACAGGTGTGAGCCACTGCACATGGCCCAGCTAGCTTTTTTTTAATCTTGTAGAGACAGGGTCTGACTATGTTGCCCAGGCTGGTCTTGAACCCCTGGGCTCAAGTGATCCACCCACCTGGGCATCCCAAAGTGTTGGGATTACAGGCATGAGTCACCATGCCCAGGTTTTAGCCCCATTTCTAAAGATGAAAATGGTAGTAGAGATCTTGACCTCAAATCTCAAAGAGATGTATCCTAAATATATTATAAGCATGTGATTATATCATACAGCCACAGTATGACAATACAAACCATTACTGGATCCACTTCCCTTAAATAGGGTCCACTGTAATCTGAGTGTGAGGAGGGAAGAGAGAGGTTTCAGCTAACACAAGAAGTTACAGGTGGAGGGAACAAAATGGAGTGGAAGAAAAGAGAGACATGAAGCAATAAGCAGAACTGGGGACCACACCTATAAACACAACCAGATCCCTGCCTTTCTTGTGGGAAGGGCTCTGGATAATGACCAAGTCAGCACAAGAGAAAAATGGCAAGGCTTTCTCCTCAGAATCTCTTCTCTAAGATTCCCATTTCTGAATATTTTTGGAAATCACCTTCATTCAAAAGAGGAAGATTCACATCCCAATTGGTAAAGGTCAAAATGAGGAACTGTAAAACTGCTGGAATGGGAAACTTGATCTTGTCATTTTAAAAAAGTTTTAAATTTTTATGGGTACCTAGTATATATCTATGGGGTACAGGAGATATTTTGATATGGGCATACGATGCGTAATGATTACATCATGATAAATGGGGTATCCATCACCTCAAGATCTTGTCATTTTGCACAAGGTACAAGCACATACTAATTGGTAAGAAATTCTGTGTACGTGTATGTGATTGTGTAGGTGCACACACATGTATAAAAAGAGGAGAGGAGAAGCATAAATACTGACAGATGCTCATGGTACCAATAGGGAAGAAGCATTAGTACATCCATTCTTCCTATATTGCTGTGGGACAAAAACCTCAGACTCTAGGAAGGGCCCAGGGCCTCAGTCCCAGTGGTAATATATGAATATTAATGAAGCTAGCACCAGAGTACAAAAATCAAAGTCAGCACAAAATCAAACATGACAAATATGGAGTGACTCTAACGAAAGAAAGAAAAAAAGCTGAGGCCAAAGGACACATGATTCAGGAGTTAAGTAAATAAAAAACGCACAAATAAAAATTTAGAACACACACATGCACACACACATCTACATATACATATAAAAGGACCCTATGGGCTTTTAATAAATGATCCTTGAGAATATCACACTGGTAAGATGGAAATCTGAGCATTTTATAAAATGGTTTCGGTTTTTTATTTTTTTTAATCTCTTTTTTTTTTTTTTTTTTTGAGACGGAGTCTCGCTCTGTGGCCCAGGATGGAGTGCAGCCGCGCAATCTCGGCTCACTGCAAGCTCCGCCTCCCGGGTTCACACCATTCTCTTGCCTCAGCCTCCCGAGTAGCTGGGACTACAGGCGTCCCCCACCATGCCCGGCTAATTTTTTTGTATTTTTAGTAGAGACGGGGTTTCACCGTGTTAGCCAGGATGGTCTTGATCTCCTGACCTCGTGATCTGCCCGTCTCGGCCTCCCAAAGTGCTGGGATTACAGGCGTGAGCCACTGCGCCCGGCCTTTTATCTCTTAATTAAGAGGAGAGGTCTCATTTTGTTGTCCAGGTTGGAGAGCAGTGGTGTGATCACAGCTCACTGCATCCTCAAACTCCTGGGCTCAGGTGATCCTCCTGAGCCGGGTGCCTCAGCCTCCTGAGTAGCTATGACTACACATGCACACCACTGCACTGGCTTATAAAATGATTTTGTGAACACTGGCAGGTTGTTTCAGGGGTACCTATATACAGTTCATCAAAACAAATAACTCTTCTATTTTCTTTCACCTTGGATACTTGTATGCAAGTGTCACAGATTTTTTTTTTTTTTTTTTTTTGAGATGGAGTCTCGCATTATCACCCACGCTGTAGTGCAGTGTCATGATCTCGGATCACAGCTCACTGCAACTCCGCCTCCTGGGTTCAAGTGATTCTCCTGCCTCAGCCTCCCAAGTAGCTGGGACTATACGCGCAGGCCACTATGCCTGGCTAATTTTTTTTTTTTTTTTTGTATTTTTGCAGAGACGGGGTTTTGCCCTGTTGGCCAGGCTGGTCTCGAACTCCTGACCTGAGGTGATCTGCCTGCCTTGGCCTCCCAAAGTGCTGGGATTACAAGTGTGAGCCACCATGCCTGGCCATGTTATGGATTTTTATATATGGAGAAGAACTTGGTAACTGTTTCAGGAGATAATTCACACGACAGCTCTACATTGAAAGATTCCATTCAAAGCAGTGCTGCTCCACAGTCTGATCTAATACGACTGACCTGGGGAAAAGTTTATATCAGAAGTTTTTGTTGAGAGAGAAGGTAATCAGAAAGATCCCAAAAGACTGACTAGGATGTCGGATTGGATGGAATGCAATACTGGGTCAAGAGTGTGGAAAGGGGAGGAAGTATTACTGAGGTAAAAAGAAAAAAAAGTGAAATGTTGGTTTTGGAGCCACAGGAGAAAGCAACTTTGGTATTAAAATGAAAAGGAAAAAGACATATGTAGACAGGATTTGGTTGCTGACAAACTTCCTTAGAATCCGTTGGAAGATTTAACTAAATGCACAGAAAAAGTTTATTCACAATAGGAAAGAATGGATGTAAATACCAAATGACTCACACAGGTGAATAAGTGAATTATCCAGTTACCTGAGGAGGTAGGGTCTTCGGAGAAATCTGGCAACTCTTCAGGGGGATCCCCATAGAATGAGTTGAATTTGTGACTTGACACAGCGGCTAGTACTGCACCCTAAAGCAAAGAGATGAAAAAATAGATTATTAAAACAAATACACAAATATAAATGTTATTTAACAAATTATCTATCTGAAGGATTATCCATTAAGTCAAATATATAGGAGATGATGGCTAGAAGAGAAGTAGCTTTTAAATTATTTCAGATTCCTTTAAATAAATTACATATGCATATACCAGAATAACACTAATTGGGAATTGGAAAAGTATATGAAATCACTTACATCTTGAATTCAAACATGCAACACAGAATGGAATATTCTGCAGTTATTATAAATTGATGTTGTAGAAGGGTGTTTAGTGGAATGAAAAGATGTCTGTGATTAATTACATGAAGAAGGTTTAAAATCAATGTATATTATAATCTCATTTTTGGGTAAAAAAGTTAATATGGATATAAAAGACTGCATATACACCAGAATGTTAATAGCATTAATTATCTCTGGGTGGTAGGATTATGAGTCATTTTTCTTTTTAAAATCTTTTTTCCCTCTTTTAGTTTTAACAATGACAATGTGTTACTTTTGTATAGTAATTATCCATCAGGCCACACAACAGAATCAACTACATATGACTCTTTTAAGCTATATGCATAGCCTCCCCTCATTCCTAGTTGGAAATCACTGCCATTTGAGTGCATGACATCCCTTAGGACTGTTGAGTGGAAAAATGTTGGGAGTTACTGCTTCAGTAAATCATATTTATTATTATTTTTTATTTAAACAGCTTTAACGGTACAAGTGGTTTTTGGTTATATGCATAAACGGTACAGTAGTCAAGTGTGGGCTTTTAGTGAATCTGTCTTCTGAGTAGTGTACAGTGTACCCAACAGGTGATTTTCTATCCCTTGCCCCTCAAGTCTCTAGTGTCCATTATACTACTCTGCATGCCTCTGTGTACCCACAGCTTACTTCCCACTTACAAGGGAGAACATGTGGTATTTGGGAGTAAATCGTTTAACCTCTCTAGGCTTTCTTATCTGTAAAGTAAGAATATGAAAACGGGCTGGGTGCAGTGGCTCATGCCTGTAATCCCAGCACTTTGGGAGGCCGAGGCGGGCAGATCGCCTGAGGTCAGGAGTTTGAGATCAGCCTGACCAACATGGAGAAACCCTGTCTCTACTAAAAATACAAAAAGTTAGCCAGGCGTGGTGGCGCATGCCTGTAATCCCAGCTACTCGGGAGGCTGAGGCAGGAGAATCGCTTGAACCTGGGAGGCAAAAGTTGCGGTTAGCCGAGATCGTGCCATTGCACTCCAGCCTGGGCAACAAAAGCGAAACTCCGTCTCAAAAAAAAAAAAAGAATATTAAAACGGACTTATCTTACAGGATTGGCAAAAGTCATAATGTATTCATGAAAGTGCTTTGCGAATTGTAAAGCATTTTGTAAGTGTATATCATTACTAACTCTGCTAATAAAGAACTAGAACGTGAGCACAGCCTTTTGCTGGTCTATGTAGAATCACTCATTTAGTTAGTTTATCAAATCACCTAAGTAGTCTAAGTCTACATTTTAAATATTAACTCTTGAATTTTTCTGGAAAGATAAAACTTGTGTGTGTTTAGGTATCTGCTAATATGAGAACATTGTTACTATTTTTTGAGACAGTGTCTCGCTCTGTTGCCCAGGCCGGAGTGCAGTGGCATAATCTCGGCTCTCTGCAGTCTCAACCTCTCAGGCTCAAGCGATCCTCCCATCTCAGTCTCCCAAGTAGCTGGGACTACAGGCCTGTGCCACCATGCCTGGCTAACTTTTGCATTTTTTTGTAGAGATGGGGTTTCACCATGTTGCCCAGGCTGGTCTTGAACTCCTGCTCTCAAGCGATCCACCCGCCTCAGCCTCCCAAAGTGCTGGGATTACAGGTGTGAGCCACTGTGCCTGGCCAGAAAACATTAATAAAATATATTTCCACAAAGTTTACTTACTGTAGAAAGGGAAGAGCAAAAAGAGAGAGGTGATACTGATGTTAACATTCCAGGTAACTTGAGATTTCCAAAAGTCTAAAGTTACGCATGAAAGGTTCTTATGCAGAATTATAGCTGCCATGTTGAAAAAACAGTAGTGAATGTTGAGTTCTTCTTTCTATAGAAACTTATTTCACTTTACGTATTATACATGTTTCCTAAAAGCTGAGGGGGAATGGAATTTTTATATATCAAATCGCGTTTCCCACACACTGAAATTAGGCTTTTAGAGATGCTTTATTTTTATTTTCAAATGAAGTACAACTGTATTTCTTAAATGTTAGTTATATGCTTCAAGGCCTGTTCTTGCTACTGCTATCGTCAAAGATCTATAATAAATACCTATACTACTAGGAAAACACTATTTAAAAGAGCCCTGAGATGTAAATGCTTTTGAAACAATAGTACTATGTTTTAAATTTATCTGTCTTATGACTAGCAGTTTTGTTTATGTAGTTTTTTTTTTTTTTTTAAATAATAGAAACTGAGTCTCACTATATTGCCCAGGCTGGTCTCAAACTCTGGTGCTCAAGCACTCTTCCAGCCTCAGCCTCCCAAAGTGCTGGGATTACAGGTGTAAGCCATGGTGCCCTATCTAATATTTAGTTGTCTGAACCCAGTGACTATAGGTGGTTTAAATATTCAATGCAAGCCATTGTGTAAAACAGCAACATCGTTCTGAAATAGGTCATGGATTCATAGAATTTTATTAGAGTTTGAGAATCAACCTTAGAGATTATTGATTTTAAGAGATTCATTTTGCAGATGAGAAAACTGAGGTCCAGAGAGGCTTAGCAACCTGTTAAGGTCTCTGTCAACTTAGAGACACAATGAAGAGTAGACATAATTGACATCCAGTGACTACTCTTCCCAGTTCAAGGATTTCTACTATACTAGGGGTCAGCAATTTTTTTTCTGTAAATAACCAGACAGTAAGTATTTTAGGCTCTAAAGGTCATATGGTCTCTTTTGCAACTACTCAATTCCTGTATTGTAGTGTGAAAGCAGCCATAGACAATATGCAAATTAATGTACTTTGCTGTGTTCTAATAAAACTTTATATACAAGAATAGGCAGTGGGTTGGATTTGACTCCCAGGTCATAGTTTGCCAACCCCTGTATTACATTATTGCTACTGATGAGCAATAATGAATACAGGGGTTGGCAATAATGTAATATTGCTCATCAATAGCAATAATGTAATACAACAATAAAAAAATCAGATTTTATACAAGTAGTTCTTCAAACTTTCTGGCTTATTAAACCCTTGACAAAGAAGTTTTCTACCTGCTTTAATTTAGAAGGTATAATTTAGTATCTTTTAAGGGTGAAACATAATACTTTTGAGTTAATTAGACTATTCACAATCTGTTAAGATAAATAATATTAAAGTACTTTTTTATCAAGCAAATTAACCTAGAAAGGAGAAGGCAGATTATAAATTCAGAGAAAAAGAGCACCACAAGTTTTTAATTTGTAGTTAAGAACCAGAAAGAATTCTTAATCATAATTATAGTTTTCTTGAAATGTCAATATGTCAAACATCAAAATGGAATGCTTCTGGCTAGATGATTCTGTGTAGCATTTAAGGAAGTGGAAAACAAGAAAATGGTTAGGTCAGATTTCTGCTAAATTAAACTACTGAATGCACTTAATGGGGGAACAAAGATATTGAGGAACACAAGAGCTGAACAAAGATGTATTGCTGACCTGAAGACAAAAGCCAAAAACTGAATACTCCCTTTTTGGTATTTCCTGAGCTCAGAAACATGCATCATGAAGTTTGATAGGTACAATGGCAGAAGGGTACATTTTTAAACACTAAATACAAAACACACAAGTATTGGATATAAAATAATTGGTTTTGTACCCAAATAGCAAGGTAATACACAGTCATGACAGGAGGGTACATTTTAAAACATCTAAATACAAAATATACAAGTATCAGATACAGAATAATTGGCTTTGTACCTAAATAACAAGGTAATATATAGTCATATTCCTGAGTGAACAGGGAAATATACTGAGGGGGGAAAGTGTATCACCAGAACATACCAAGAGGAATGTGACAAAAAATTTGAAAGATAATCATCCTATTAGAATTCAGACGACTGAACTCAAAAGCCTTAAAAAGGGTGGAGAATTTGGAGAGGTTGAGGCTGAACAGAGACGAGCAAAAGTCAAGAAAATAATTTCAAGGTAGAGATGTTAAAGAATTCGGGTTGATTATACTTAAGAATTAGGTCCTAGATGATAATTAGGTGACATGATTAATTAAATCAGAACTTTTGATATGTCTCCATATAGTCACAACCAAAGTTATCATTCAGTTTAGTCTGCATAGTCTATACATATATAATACTCAAACATAACCTAAACATAGGTTATTGGTATAACCTGGAATTTCATAATATTCAGTCAGGATATATGACTAAAAGAGGCTGCAGTATTTTCTCTAGAGAAAATGAAAAATGACACTTGTAAGTGTACTAGATATGGCTATATTTAAGAGTAATTGCACAGAATAGATATCTTAGAAATTCTTTTGGGTCTATGTAAAAGTATTTTATAAAGATGGTCTTAAATGTACATAATTTTCAAAATCTATTGCCCAACAGGAAGTAATAAATTCTACATTTCAGAATCATAAACTGGTTGGTGGCTCATACTTGTAATCCCAGCATTTTGGGAGGCCAAGGTGGGAGGACTGCTTCAGTCCAGGAGTTTGAGACCAGCCTGGGCAACAGAGTGAGACCCTGTCTCAATTAAAAAAGAAAAAACAACATATATCTATATATGTATTTCTTTTCTTTTCTTTTCTTTTTTTTAACATGGAATTTCGTTCTTGTTGCCCAGGCTGGAGTGCAATGGTGCAAACTTGGCTCACCACAACCTCCAACTCCCAGGTTCAAGCAATTCTCCCGTCTCAGCCTCCCGAGTAGCTGGGATTACAAACATGTGCCACCATGCCCGGCTAATTTTGTATTTTTTTCAGTAGAGATGGCGTTTCTCCATGTTGGTCAGGCTGGTCTCAAACTCCCAACCTCAGGTGATCCGCCCGCCTCAACCTCCCAAAGTGCTGGGATTACAGACGTGAGCTACCGCGCCCGGCCTATATATGTATTTCTTAAAAAAAAAAAAAAAAAATCACAAATTAACTGATCTGTAAAATCAATATATAAGATCAAAATCACTTCACTTATTATTTTTGGAATTGTTCATACCAGAATATTTGTGGAACTGTTCATACCAGAATAACAGTTTTTTCAGTTTTTAGAATTAAGGTCCCCACCCTGCTAATTTTTGAGACAGAGTCTTACTCTGTCACTTAGGCTGGAGTGCAGTGGTGGGATCACAGCTCACTGCAGCCTTGACCTCCCAGGCTCAAGTGATCCTCCCATCTCAGCCTTCCAAGTAGCTGGGACCACAGGTGTGTGCAACTACACCCAGCTAATTTTTTATTTTTTGTAGAGCCGGGGGTCTCCTTATGTTGCTCAGGCTCAAAGGTTATCTTTTGGATACCAGATTTAATGCTCTGATTAGCAGAAGCCCACAACGATTGCTATCTCAATTTACTGCCTTTGTACAAACCCTTACTACAGAGAGGACTGTATGTAAATGCTGGGTTTCATTAAGGCACAAAGGTCTTTAATAAATCTTTAAGTTAGTTTTTGTTGAATTAACAGAAAGAAGATTGCCAAAAAGTATCTATTATAGCTTCCTGGTTGACCTGTCAAAAAGTGCTGCTTAGTGTATAAGCATTACTCTGCAGGTACCAAGACTCCATAGCAATACCATACAATAGAACTATCTGCGATGAAGGAAATTTTCTAAACCTGTGCTGCCTAATACAGTAGCCATCAGCCACACGAGGTATTGAGCATTTGAAAGGTGGCTAGCGCAACGGAGCAACTAAATTTTACATTTTATTTAATATTAATTTATTAACATTGAAATGTAAATAGTTACATATGGCTATTTACTACTGTACTGGATAGTACAGCTATATACAGTACTAGAAAATGGCACTCCTAAACAAACCTTTTGTAGTTATGCATAGTTCAGGAGCACAAGAGACCAATCAGTAAGTCAGAGAATACTTTTGCAATTTGCAAAATTAATAAAGGCCAGGCACGGTGGCTTATGCTTGCAATCCCAGCACTTTGGGAGGTACTGAGGCGGGCAGATCACTTGAGGTCAGGAGTACAAAACCAGCCTGGCCAATATGGTGAAATCCCATCTCTACTAAAAATACAAAAATTAGCTGGATGTGGTGGTGCCTGTAGTCCCAGCTACTTGGGAGGCTGAGGCAGGATAATCGCTTGAACCTGGTAGGCGGAGGCTACAGTGAGCCGAGATTACACCACTGCACTCCAGCCTGGCCGACGGAGTGAGACTCTGTCTCAAAAAAAAAAAAAAAAAAAAAAAAAAACAAACACAAAAACAAAAAAAACCAAACAATAATAATAAAGAAAAACTGTAGAAAGTTATTAGAAATCCTTGCTTTCTGTATATATAGGAAATAAATGATTTTATTCTCTTAACTGGATCACGTGGACTCAACTCACCATTTCTTAAATGGACTGCAATAAATTTACCCTAACATAGAATATTGCTTCTATTTGTATAGAATTTCTTCAGCATACTTTACTGTGGGGAATTTGCTTTCTAGGGGTAGAAATAATTGCAGAAGCAATGGGGATGACTTCAGAATACATTCCCTCCTGTGTCTTCTCTGAATAGACATCCTCAGATACCCACAGTTACCACTTTCCTTAGTACCTCCTTCAGTAGATGACAGCCAGGGTTAGAGTACAGGTGTGCCCTCCTTAAGAGCCCCGACCACAGAGCACAAATTTTCCACAGAGCCTGGAGATCATGCAGTCTGTCTCATGTATCCTAATATTCAGTTTGAGAAAATATGATCCTCATATTCAGTTCTGTGCTCAGAACTATGTAGTTTATTAAAGAAAGTATTGTTATCTAGAGGATTCTTTTTTTTTTTTTTTTTTACTGAAGTATTACAATTCCAGAGCTTAGTATGAATTAGGAGGAAAAAACTCGACACATGAAACGTGTGGTAACCAAAATGGGGAAAATACATTTTTCCATCATCATTCCATCATGACTAGGTTACCAAGGTAATTTTCTTCTTCTTCTTTTTTTTTTTTTTTTGAGACAAGGTCTCACTTTGTCACCCAGGCTGGAGTGCAGTGGTGCGATCCTGGCTCACTGCAACCTCCACCTCCCAGGCTCAAGCGATCCTCTTGCCTCAGGCCCCCAAGTAGCTGGGATTACAGGCATGCATGGCCACCACACCTGGTTAATTTCTGTATATTTTGTAGAGATGGGGTTTCACCATGTTGCCCAGGCTGGTCTTGAACTCCTGAGCTCAAGCGATTTGCCCGCGTTGGCCTCCAAAAGTACTAGGATTACAGGTGTGAGCCACTGTGCCTGGCCACAAAAGTAATTTTCTACTGCTTTCTGTGAACTCCCTTTTAATCACTTCCAAGGGAGTCATTACAAATTCAACTGTCACCCACCATTGAGAAGGTTAAGAATAGTGTCTGGGTAGGATGAGCACCTAGTTGTGTGAAAATAAAGTGTGTGGTGAACTCTGAAAGCCAAGGAAGTTGCAATCTCTGTTCTAGAAGTCCACTGAAGAGGCAGAATGAGAATTAGTTCCTTGAGGATGGTAGGTGTAACATGTTTTAACAAGGTGGCTGAACTACTCAAAAGAATACAGCCTTATCAGAAGCCAAACATGTTCACTAATGACCCTGCTGATGTTCCTAGTTCTAGGTTGTTTGGTGGGTCTTAAAACTTTAAATAGCCCTGCAAAGGGATGTGGTAAATCCACATGACCCCTCTGTTTTGACAGCTTGGCCCTGTCCAAACGAATCTTAGTCACCACTTTGGCTATTTTAGGCCCAAGTCTGATTCTGTGGCCCTGGGAGAAGTACAGCATGTGTTTCTTGTGATGGGGCAAGCCCAAGCCCTCTGGTGAAATGTCTGTATTTGGGCAATGAAAGGTTCAACCCCGGCCGGGCGCGGTGGCTCAAGCCTGTAATCCCAGCACTTTGGGAGGCCGAGGCGGGCGGATCACAAGGTCAGGAGATCGAGACCACAGTGAAACCCCGTCTCTACTAAAAATACAAAAATTAGCCGGGCGCGGTGGCGGGCGCCTGTAGTCCCAGCTACTCAGGAGGCTGAGGCAGGAGAATGGCGGGAACCCGGGAGGCGGAGCTTGCAGTGAGCCGAGATCGCGCCACTGCACTCCAGCCTGGGCAACAGCGTGAGACTCCGTCTCAAAAAAAAAAAAAAAAAAAAAAAAGAAAGGTTCAACCCCATACAGTGTAATGTCACATGAGGCCAAAGCAGCATTAGGTTTAGAAGGACTTACAGAAGAGTTGACAAAAAAAGTATAATAATAGTTCCTTTGGGGAGGAAACTAACTTCAAAAACAGTTGACCAAATTTCACCATGGAAAATAAGAGTTTTTTATTTGTAGGTTACACAGGTTTAGGTGGATATCAAGGCAAAAAGAATAAAAGTTTTGGGAAACTTCCTTGGGTACCATCTCAATAATGGCTTATCATTAATAATTATTTTGGCCAACCACTGTTAAAGCAAATAGAGAAGAGTCAGTTTGAACCCTTGACTGCAAAATCAGTGAGGAGAAAAGTTAAAATGGGAATAATCAACACCAACAATGATATGTTAATATTTCCCTTGTTCTATAGGAGCACGGTTGAATAGACCCTTCTGTAATGATGGAAATGTCCTACATTTGTGCTGTCTAATATAGTAGCCACTAGCCAAATGTGGTTATTGAGCACTTGAAATGTGCTAGTGTGACTGGGAAACTGACCTTTCATTTAATTTTAATTAATTTAAATAGCTGCATGTGGCTAGTGGGGACCATGTCAAAAGTTTCAGGTCTGTAGGATAATATTGTGGCCTAATAGTTTCCTCAAAATTCATATAAATGTTTTTATAAGTCTAGAGTTATACATAATAATTCACTAACTTCAGGGGTTGAAAAATAAATTCACAGTATTATTAGAATTTATGGCATATCTGAAAATACTTAAGAAGAAAAGTTTTATAGTTGGCAGGAGTCATGTGACTAAGGAAGACTACTATCCAATCAACCACTTAGAGAACAGTTAACATTTTTCAGTATCAAAAGTAAGTCAAACATAAATTAATTTTAAGAAGTTAAGATAATCAATTTTTCTTTGTTACTCTGGAGGGTTGGCTCTCTCACAGCATTTTCTCTCAGTGCTGAAAAGATTCCATTATTTTATGTTTGGTCTTTTTCAGAACCTTTTAAAGTCAAACGGACTCCCCATATGGGGTGATTACCAGTTTTCTTCTTTCTTTTTTTTTTTTTTTGTGAGGTGGAGGATAGGGAGAGTGGTAAGAGGGAGAAAGACACCTGGGAAGAATAAAAAAGGTGAGAAAAGTGATCTGAGCTGTAAATATTTTCTAGTAGATCAAGGTAGTGTAAGATTTTATTTACTGCTTTCTGATAGTTGTTCAATCTTAGTTCCAATTCTTTTTTTTTTTTTTTGAGATGAAGTCTCGCTCTTGTTGCCCAGGTTGGAGTGTAATGGCACTATCTCAGCTCACTGCAACCTCCACCTCCCAAGTTCAAGCTATTCTCCTGCCTCAGCCTCCCGAGTAGCTGGGATTAATTACAGGTGCCCGCCACCACGCCCGGCTAATTTGTATTTTTAGTAGAGATGGGGTTTCACCATGTTAGCCAGGCTGGTCTCGAACTCCTGACCTCAGGCAGTCTACCCACCTTGGCCTCCCAAAGTTCTGGGATTACAGGCATGAGCCACCGCACCCGGCCCCTAGCTCCAATTCTAATTCAAAGTTATTTCCATTGAACTAAACATACATTTGTCAAAATATTTAAGTTTGAAAAAACATGGTCTAGATTTATATTCAATAATAATGGATAATAATATAACTATATCTCTGCTATAAATTTAAGACAAATCTAAAATACAACTAATCTTCTATTATAATTTATTGTTTAGACTCATACTGACATACTACCTTAAATAATTTAAAAAGCCAAAATCTTTTTGAAGTGGTGGTAATTTTTGGAAATGAGAATTTAGCTATAACAAAAACAATGGCCAGCATTAGTACATATTTATGGGCACCAAAACAGAATAAAAACATGATCATTAACTATATCTGCTTGGCTTTTTTGCTGATTTGTTCAATTTACCTTTAGTTTCCTCCTTGCATTGAATTTCCTCAGCTGCTCTACTGTTTCTGGAAGATGAATCTTGTAGGCATAACGATCCCGCTCCTATGTAAGATGAAAGATAATGAACATATATAACCGTTTACAAAAGTGCAGAAGCTTAATCTAAAACAAATAATAAAGCTAAAATTCTTAAATAGAAAACTCAGATTGAATTTTAGATTGGAGATTTTATTCCATGATACTGGTAAGCAATCTGAAATGAGGGATATTAAAGTTAAACTGATAGTAATAAAATAATATTTCATTTTCTGCAATAAAGGGCTAAAATAATAGGTCACATAAATTTCATACATATGGCTAAAATAACAAATTGTAATTATTATAAAGGCATTGTTACTTTTTTTTTAGAGACAGGGTTTTACTCTGTCGCCCAGGCTGGAGTGCAATGGCACAATCATACCTCACTGCAACCTTGAACCCCTGGGCTCAAAGTGATCCTCCCACCTCAGCCTCCTGAGTAGCTGGGATATAAGTGCACCATGTCTGGCTAATCTTTTTTTTTTTTAATAGAGAAGGAGTATTGCTATGTTGCCCAGGTTGGTCTCAAACTCCTGAGCTCAAGTGATCCTTCCGCCTCGGCCTCCCAGAATGCTGGGATTTACAGGTGTGAGCCATTGTGCCTGGCCTCAAGTTACCTTTGATGTATTTGCCAGGTAAAACAAGCATTTGAAAAATCAATTCCACAACTGATTCAGCATTCTACATTGTCATGGACTATAACAATTACAGACTTTTCTAATTAGGACACACTTATTTTGTTTTTTTGTTTGTTTGTTTTTTGAGACAGGGTCTTCCTCTGTTGCCCAGGCTGCAGTGTAGTGGTCTGATCACAGCTCACTGCAAGCCAGGTGTGGTGGCTCACACCTGTAATCCCAGTACTTTGGGAGGCTGAGGCAGGAAGACTGTTGGAGCCTGGGAGGTTGAGGCTGTGGTGAGCTAGGATCTCACCACTATACTGCAGCTTAGGTGACAGCATAAGACCCTGTTTCAAAAATAAATGAATCCCCCATTATTTATTTATATATTTTTAGAGACAGGGTCTCATTCTGTCACCCAGGCTGGAGTGCAGTGATGAGATCCTGGCTCACCACCGCCTCAACCTCCCTGGCTCAGGCAATCCTCCCACCTCAGCCTCCCGAGTAGCTGGGACTACAGGCAAGTGCCACCATGCCTGGCTAAGTTTTGTATATTTTGTAGAGATGGGGTTTTGCCATGTTGCCCAGGCTGGTCTTGAACTCCTGGACTCACGCGGGTTCCTCCCGCCTTGGCCTCCCAAAGTGCTGGGATTACAGATGTGAGTCACTGTGACTGGCCCCTCATGTATATTTTAAATCTCTTCTTACTCTTCTCCTCACTTTGGTCCTACTCTAATTTGCCAATGTATCTTGAGGATTCATATGCTATAAGTACTCATTAATTTCACAAATATTTCAAGAGCTGATTATATGCCATGCATTGTCCTATGCATTTGGCATACACAAGGAAATCCAACAAAGATTCCAGCCCTCATGGTAGATCATATTCTAGTGCAAGAAGGTGAGAAAACACAAAAAAGGTAAATTACAGAGTATGTCAAAAGTACTATGGAATAAGGCAAAAAAGTGAAGCAGGTAGGAGGGATTGGGTACATTGAAATTTAAAATAGGGTGGTTGGCTGGGTGTGGTGGCTCATGTCTATAATCCCAGCACTTTGAGAGGCTGAGATGGGAGGATCACTTGAGGCCAAGAGTTCAAGATCTAGCAATAACCTGTCTCTATGAAAAAATTAAAAAATTAGCCAGGTGTGGTGGCATGCACCTGTCATCCCAGCTACTCGGGAGGCTGAGGATTGCTTCAACCCATGAGGTCAGGGCTGCAGTGAGCCATGACTGCAACTGTACTCCAGCCTGGGCAACAGAGCATGACCTCATTTCTAAAAAACAAAAACAAATTGGGTGGTCAGAGTAGGCCCAATTGAGAAAGTGACATTTAGAAGAGGTGAGGGAGTGGTCTAGGCAGAGAAAATAATCAATGCAAAGGCCCAAGGGAGGGAGTATGTCTGGAATTTTCAAGAAGTAGCCAGGAGACTAATGTATGTGAAGTGATGTGAAGGGGTCAAGGAGAATAGTGGATCAGATCAGAGAGATGACAAGGCTGGGGTAGGCCATGCGGGCCTTTGGCTTTTATTCTGAGTAGGAGAGGAAGCCAGTGGAGGGTCTTGAGCTAGAGTGACATGATCTGACTTTATTTTTATAGATTCTGGGGTTACACATGCAGGTTTGCTACATGGTTATATTGCATAATGGTGAGGTTTGGGCTTCTAGTGTACCCATCACTCAAATAGTGAACACTGTATTCAATAGGTAATTTTTCTTTTTTTCCCTCACTTTTATTCAACATAGTACAAGATGTCGAAGCCAGAGCAATTAGAGAACTAATAGGTAAGTTTTCAACCCTCAACTTTTATTTTATTTTATTTTTTTAGGTGGAGTCTGGCTCTGTCGCCAGGCTGGAATGCAGTGGCGCAGTCTCGGCTCACTGCAACCTCCGCTTCCCAGGTTCAAGTGAATCTCCTGCCTCAGCCTCCCAAGTAGCTGGGACTACAGGTGCACACCACCACATCCAGCTAACTTTTGTATTTTTAGTAGAGACGAGGTTTCACCATGTTGGGCAGGATGGTCTTGATCTCTTGGCCTCCTGATCTGCCCACCTTGGACTCCCAAAGTGCTGGGATTACAGGCGTGAGCCACCACGCCCGGCCTTCAACCCTCAATTTTAAAGAAACATTAGTGGCTGTGCCAAGAATAGATTGGAAGGAGATGAGAGTTTTTTTTAAAAAAAAAAAAAGCAGGAAGACCAGTCAGGAGGCTTTTGCAGTAATTCAGGTGAAAGATGATGGTGGATGAAACCAGTTGGAAATAATAAAAAGGGTGAAAGAGAGATAGACTGTGAATATATATTTTTTTGTTTTCTCCAAAAAGCTTTACTGAGGTATAATTACATACAATAAGCTGCAAATGTTTAAAATGTACAATTTGATAAGTTTTGACATATATTTACAACCATAAAACCATTACCGTGATCAAGATAATGAACACATCCATCATGCTCAAAAGTATCTTCATGCCCTTCTGTAGCCCTCATCCCCATTCCCAGTCAGCCACTGATCTACTTTCTGTCACTTAGTTTGCATTTTCCAGACTTTTATATAAATTGAATAATATAGTATGTGCTCATTATTGTCCAGCTTCTTTCATATAGCATAAAGATTTTGAATCTATCCATGTTGTTGCATGTATCAATAGTTCATTCCTTTTTAACACTGAGTGGTATTCCATTGTATGCATGTACCATAATTTATCCTTTCACTCGCTGACGGACCCTGAGTTGTTTCCATTTTTTGGCTATTACACATAAAGTTGCTATGAACATTAAGGTCTTCATTGTATGAAGACGTGTTTCATCTTTCTTAGGTAAATACTAAGGAGTAGAATGGCTGGGCTATATGATAGGAGTATGTTTAACTTTTAAGAAACTGCCCAACTGTTTTCCAAAGTGGTTATACCATTTTACATTCCTACTAACAGTGTATGAGTTTCCATTGTTCTATATCTTTGTCAACACTTGGTATGGTCAGTCTTTTTTATTTTAGCCACTCCAATACATGTGTACAGGTATCTCATTGTGGCACTAATTTGCGTTTCCCTAATGACTAATGATGAACATCTTTGCCTGTGCTTATCTGCCATCTATATATGTTCTATGTTGAAGTATCTGTTCAAATCTTTTCTCATTTTGAATTGGGTTGTTTGTATGTTTTCTCATTATTGAGTTCTGAGGATTCTTTACATATTGCAAATATGTTTAAGTTTACTACATATCTGACTGTGAACTCTATTTTTAGCAAACACCTTTTCTGCTCACCATTCACTAAGGTGATGTGGAAAGACAGGTAAGGACAGAGTCAAAATGTATTTTTTTAAATAAAATTATGCTTCAATTATGATATCAATTATTTTCTAAGCTAGTAGAATCACAAGATTAAAAAGAAATCTGTTAAGGGGTCTCTTGTCTTTTTTTTTTTTTTTTTTTTGAGACAGAGACTCACTCTTGTTGCCCAGGCTGGAGTGCAGTGGCATGATCTTGGCTCACTGCAACCTCCGTGTTCTTGGTTCAAGCTATTCTCATGCCTCAGCCTCCCAAGTAGCTGGGATTACAGGCATGTGCTACCACACCCAGCTAATTTTTGCATTTTTAGTAGAGATGGAATTTTACCATGTTGGCCAGGCTGTTTTTTCTGAATTAAATAGTACCTCCTGATACTACTAATAATAACGTAATATGCATTCAGAAAAAATTCAATAGTAATGTGCCTTGCACTTTAATGAAGTACATGATTCATAGTCCCTTGTGCATATAAGATTTGGAAGATACGTGTAATTGGTGTGTTCATTTCCCAAAATTCAAATTGATTAGCCTGATATAAATATCCTTTTCACTTTTCAATTTTTTTTAATGACAATATACTTTACAGTCTATATATTAAGGCTACAGAGGGTGTAAGAAGAGCTCAACCATCTGTGAGGAAAATATACTCTTAGATGCTCTACTTTTGTTGGAATAAATATTCACACCAAGTATCATTAATTCAGAGAGATAAAGGTGTTAAATAGATATCATTTAACAGTCATAAGACATTAACATATTCCTTGGTCTAATACTCAAATTCTTTTTTGATGTGAAATAAGTAAACAGAACTTTCTTTGGTGGTTTTATCAAAGAAATAATTCCTGTTTTATTTAATTAAAAAACTTTACTTTTTTTTTTTTTTGAGACAGAGTCTTGCTCTTTCACCCAGGCTGGAGTGCAGTGGCACAATCTCGGCTCACTGCAAACTCCACCTCCTGGGTTCACGCCATTCTCCTGCCTCAGCTTCTCAAGTAGCTGGGACTACAGGCGCCCACCACCATGCCCTGCTAATTTTTTTTTGTATTTTTAGTAGAGATGGGGGTTTCACCATGTTAGCGAGGATCATCTCGATTTCCTGACCTCATGATCAGTCCGCCTCGGCCTCCCAAAGTGCTGTGATTACAGGCGTGAGCCACCGCGCCCGGCCTAAAAAAGCTTTACTTTTATTTACTTTTTCATGTTATATATTTTCTTTTTTTATTATTATACTTTAAGTTCTAGGGTACAAGTGCACAACGTGCAGGTTTGTTACATAAGTATACATGTGCCATGTTGGTGTGCTGCACCCATTAACTCGTCATTTACATTAGGTATAGCTCCTAATGCCATCCCTCCCCCACCCCACCCCATGACAGGTCCCGGTGTGTGATGTTCCCCACCCTGTGTCGAAGTGTTCTTATTGTTCAATTCCCACCTGTGAGTGAGAACATGTGGTGTTTGGCTTTCTGTCCTTGCGATAGTTTGCTCAGAATGATGGTTTCCAGCTTCATCCATGTCCTACAAAGGACATGAACTCATCCTTTTTTATGGCTGCATAGTATTCCATGGTGTATACGTGCCACATTTTCTTAATCCAGTCTATCATTGACGGACATCTGCGTTGGTTCCAAGTCTTTGCTATTGTGAATAGTGCCGCAATAAACATACGTGTGCATGTGTCTTTATAGCAGCATGATTTATAATCCTTTGGGTATATCCCCAGTAACGGGATGGCTGGGTCAAACGGTATTTCTAGTTCTAGATCCTTGAGGAATTGCCACATTGCCTTCCACAATGGTTGAACTAGTTTACAGTCCCACCAACAGTGTAAAAGTGTTCCTACTTTTCCACATCCTCTCCAGCATCTTTTGTTTCCTGACTTTTTAGTGATTGCCATTCTAACTGGTGTGAGATGGTATCTCATTGTGGTTTTGATTTGCACTTCTCTGACGGTCAGTGATGATGAGCATTTTTTCATGTGTCTGTTGGCTGCATAGATGTCTTCTTTTGAGAAGTGTCTGTTCATATCCTTCACCCACTTTTTTAAGGGGTTGCTTAATTTTTTCTTGTAAATTTGTTTGAGTTATTGGTAGACTCTGGATATTAGACCTTTGTCAGAGATGGGTAGATTGCAAAAATTTTCTCCCATTCTGTAGGTTGCCTGTTCACTCTGATGGTAGTTTCTTTTGCAGTGCAGAAGCTCCTTAGTTTAATTAGATCCCATTTGTCAATTTTGGCTTTTGTTGCCATTACTTTTGGTGTTTTAGTCATGAAGTCCTTGTCCTGAATGGTACTGCCTAGGTTTTCTTCTAGGGTTTTTATGGTGTTAGGTCTAACATTTAAGTCTTTAATATGTCTTGAATTAATTTTTGTATAAGGTGTAAGAAAGGGATCCAGTTACAGCTTTCTACATATGGCTAGCCAGTTTTCCCAGCACCATTTATTAAATAGGGAATCCTTTCCCCATTTCTTGTTTTTGTCAGGTTTGTCAAAGATCAGATGGTTGTAGATGTGTGGTATTATTTCTGAGGGCTCTGTTCTTTTTCCATTGGTCTATATCTCTGTTTTGGTACGAGTACCATGCTGTTTTGGTTACCGTAGCCTTGTAGTATAGTTTGAAGTCAGGTAGTGTGGTGCCTCCAGCTTTGTTCTTTTGGCTTAGGATTGTCTTGGCAATACAGGCTCTTTTTTGGTTCCATATGAACTTTAAAGTAGTTTTTTCCAAATCTGTGAATAAAGTCATTGGTAGCTTGATGGGGATGGCATTGAATCTATAAATTACCTTGGGCAGTATGGCCATTTTCACGATATTGATTCTTCCTATCCATGAGCATGGAATATTCTTCCATTTGTTTGTGTCCTCTTTTATTTTGTTGAGCAGTGGTTTGTAGTTCTCCTTAAAGAGATCCTTCACATCCCTTGTAAGTTGGATTCCTAGGAATTTTATTCTCTTTGCAGCTATTGTGAATGGGAGTTCACTCATGATTTGACTCTCTGTTTGTCTGTTATTGGTGTATAGGAATGCTTGTGATTTTTGCACATTGCCTTTGTATCCTGACACTTTGCTGAAGTTGCTTATCAGCTTAAGGAGATTTTGGGCTGAGACGATGGGGTTTTCTAAATATACAATCATGTCATCTACAAACAAGGACAATTTGACTTCCTTTTTTTCTAAATGAATACCCTTTATTTCTTTCTCCTGCCTGATTGCCCTGGCCAGAACTTCCAACACTATGTTGAATAGGAGTGGTGAGAGAGGGCATCCCTGTCTTGTGCCAGTTTTCAAAGGGAATGCTTCAGTTTTTGCCCATTCAGTATGATATTGGCTGTGGGTTTGTCGTAAATAGCTCTGATTATTTTGAGATACGTCCCATCAATACCTAGTTTATTGAGAGTTTTTAGTATGAAGGGCTGTTGAATTTTGTCAAAGGCCTTTTCTGCATCTATTGAGATAATCAAGTGGTTTTTGTCTTTGGTTCTGTTTAAATGATGGATTACATTTATTGATTTGTTTATGTTGAACCAGCCTTGTATCCCAGGGATGAAGCCGACTTGATCGTGGTGGACAAGTTCTTTGATGTGCTGCTGGTGCTGGATTCGGTTTGCCAGTATTTTATTGAGGATTTTTGCATCGATGTTCATCAGGGATATTGGTCTAAAATTCTCTTTTTTTGTTGTATCTCTGCCAGGCTTTGGTATCAGGATGATGCTGGCGTCATAAAATGAGTTAGGGAGGATTCTCTCTTTTTCTATTGATTGGAACAGTTTCAGAAGGAATGGTACTAGCTCCTCTTTGTACCTCTGGTAGAATTCGGCTGTAAATCCGTCTGGTCCTGGACTTTTTTTTGGTTGGTAGGCTATTAATTATTGCCTCAATTTCACAGCCTGTTATGGGTCTATTTAGGGATTCAACTTCTTCCTGGTTTAGTCTTGGGAGGGTGTACGTGTCCAGGAATTTATCCAGTTCTTCTAGATATTCTAGTTTCTTTGCGTAGAGGTGTTTATAGTATTCTCTGATGGTAGTTTGTATTTCTGTGAGATTTGTGGTGATATGCCCCTTTATCATTTTTTATTGCGTCTATTTGATTCTTCTCTCTTTTCTTCATTAGTCTTGCTAGCGGTCTATGAATTTTGTCAATCTTTTCAAAAAGCCAGCTCCTGGATCCATTGATGTTTTGAAGGGTTTTTTGTGTCTCTATCTCCTTCAGTTCTGCTCTGATCTTAGTTATTTCTTGCCTTCTGCTAGCTTTTGAATGTGTTTGCTCTTGCTTCTCTAGTTCTTTTAATTGTGATGCTAGGGTGTCAATTTTAGATCTTTCCTGCTTTCTGTTGTGGGTATTTAGTGCTATAAATTTCCCTCTCTGCATGGCTTTAAATGTGTCCCAGAGATTCTGGTATGTTGTGTCTTTGTTCTCATTGGTTTCAAAAAACATCTTTATTTCTGCCTTCATTTCGTTATGTACCCAGTAGTCATTCAGGAGCAGGTTGTTCAGTTTCCATGTAGTTGAGCAGTTTTGAGTGAGTTTCTTAATCCTGAGTTCTAGTTTGATTGTATTGGTCTGAGAGACAGTTTGTTATAATTTCTGTTCTTTTACATTTGCTGAGGAGTGCTTTACTTCCAACAATGTGGTCAATTTTGGAATAAGTGTGATGTGGTGCTGAGAAGAATGTGTATTCTGTTGATTTGGGGTGGACAGTTCTGTAGATGTCTATTTGGTCTGCTTGGTGCAGAGCTGAGTTCAATTCTTGGATATCTTTGTTAACTTTGTCTTGTTGATCTGTCTGATATTGACAGTGGGGTGTTAAAGTCTCCCATTATTATTGTGTGGGAGTCTAAGTCTCTTTGTAGGTCTCTAAGGACTTGCTTTATGAATCTGGGTATTCCTGTATTTGGTACATATATATTTAGGATAGTTAGCTCTTCTTGTTCAATTGATCCCTTTACCATTATGTAACAGCCTTCTTTGTCTCTTTTGATCTTTGTTGGTTTAAAGTCTGTTTTATCAGATACTAGGATTGCAACCCTTGCTTTTGTTTGTTTTCCATTTGCTTGGTAGATCTTCCTCCATCCCTTTATTTTGAGCCTATGTGTGTCTCTGCACGTGAGATGGGTCTCCTGAACACAGCACACTGATGGGTCTTGACTCTTCATCTAATTTGCCAGTCTGTGTCTTTTAACTGGGGCATTTAGCCCATTTACATTTAAGGTTAATATTGTTATGTGTGAATTTGATCCTGTCATTATGATGTTAGCTGGTTATTTTGCTCGTTAGGTGATGCAGTTTCTTCCTAGTATCGACGGTCTTTACAATTTGGCATGCTTTTGCAGTGGCTGTGAACTTTAAAAAATTATATAGCTGGGACTATAGGTGCATGGCATCACGCCTGGTTTTTGTTTTTTGTTTTTTGGGTTTTTTCTGACACAAAGCAATGGTATTATGACTTTGGGTAGCCGTCATTGCAAAGTTTTTCTTTATGTTATTTCCTTTTTTTTTTTTCTTTTTGTGGAGATGGGGTATTGCTCTTATCTCCCAGAGTGGAGTACAGTGGCATGGTTGTAGCTCACTGCAGCCTTTCACTCCTGGGCTCAAGTAATCCTCCCACCTTACTCTAATTACTTAGAGTAATTACTCAGTAATTACTTACTCAGCCTCCCAAGTAGCTGGGACTACAGGCTCAAGCCACTGCAACCAGTATCATTTTATTTCTTCAACTTGCAAGTTATCCAAGAGTTTTTCATATTTAAATTTCAACCATTCTAAAAAAATCCCTCTTACATCGACAGTAATGATTTACAAATACACATGGACAAATACTGAAATATAACATAAGCCTGCTCATACCAGCTGGATAACATTCTAATTGAGTTTTTCCATCTTCAGATGACATAAGTAGTGAAGTTAAACTGTTGTTTACACATGGCATGTGATACTCAGCTCAAAGAGCTGTCTTAAACTTTTTCATTTAAGTTTACTGACTTTTTTTTGTCTTTTTCATGCTAGAAATTTATTATGCATCAAGCTCAAATTACTTAGAACAAGAACTATAATCATTGGTAGGAACAAAATAAATACGCTATTAGCCAAGATAAGCTTTGAAAGTCACTGTAAGTAGGTAGTGTATAATGTTAAAACTATCTTCTAAAAGATTTGAAAAATGACTAAAATGGCTGCCATTTTCATTGTTATTTGGCATTTAAACTAGCTTTGAATGAACAAAAGATCCCTGTTATGGAGAAAGTGAGAAAAGTAAAGGAGAAATAGGAATTACCTCTAAACTGTTCATTACGTATCTGGGAGGGCAAAACAAACAAACAAAAAACAAAACAAAACAAAGAAAGTATCTAAAAATTATGCACTACTCTTTTCTGGGGGAAATCAGGAATAACTAGCACTGAGTATCAGAGGGGTGAATGCATATTTGAGAAGTAGCAGTCCTCCTACCTCAGGCTCCTGAGTCGCTGGGACTACAGGTGCGCACCACGAAGCTTGGTTAATTTTTTATTTTTATTTTTGTAGAGATGGGATTTCCCTATGTTGCCCAGGCTGAGAAGTAATATTCTTTTTTTTTTTTTTTCTTTTTTTTGAGACGGAGTCTTGCTCTGTCGCCCAGGCTGGAGTGCAGTGGCCGGATCTCAGCTCACTGCAAGCTCCGCCTCCCGGGTTCACGCCATTCTCCTGCCTCAGCCTCCCGAGTAGCTGGGACTACAGGTGCCCGCCACCTCGCCCGGCTATATTTTTGTATCTTTTAGTAGAGACGGGGTTTCACCGTGTTAGCCAGGATGGTCTCGATCTCCTGACCTCGTGATCTGCCAGTCTCAGCCTCCCAAAGTGCTGGGATTACAGGCTTGAGCCACCACGCCTGGCAAGAAGTAATATTCTTAAGGAGAATCAAGATCCACTGAAATCTCAAAAGTGTCCTGTAATACTATTCCATGTCATGGCCTTAAGATACATTATTAATCTACTTTTAAAATATTTTATTGTTTTGCATAATATGAGGAAGTAGCATGGTATAATAAAATGAACATTCATTCATTTATTAAATCACTAATATTCATTGAGCACCTACTGCATGCCAGATACATTCTAGGTGCTAGACAGAAGTGAACCAAGAGCCAAAAATCCCTACACTTACGCAGCTTATATTTTATGAGGTAGACAGACAATAAACATATAAGTAACATATGGGTATGTCTTAGGGTGACAGATGCTATAGAGGAAAATAAGGCAGGAGAAGGGGGATAGGGAATACTGGTGGCATTCCTTCCCCTACATTTTAAATAGGGTGGTCAGGGAAGGTCTTACTAAGAAGCTGATACCTAAGCTAAGACCTGAAGATGGTGAGGGAACAAGCCATGATATCTGAGGGAAGAGTATTCTAGGGAAGGGTCATGCAAAGGTGCTGAGGTGAAATGTGCCTGCAGTCTGAAGAACAGCAAGGAGGCCGATATGATGGGAATGGAGTAAGAAGGGAGAGTAGGAAGGGGTGAAATGAGTCAAGTGTCAGGAAGCCAAACTGTATAGAGAATTAAGAAAGAATACCTAGAGGGAGAGGCCTGGATTCAGGAGTCATTGTTGTACAGATAGCATTTAAAGCCATCAAAACTAGATGAGCTCTCCAAGGGCAGGGAGTGTAGATGGATGTGATATTGTGAAATATATATTTGGTCTACAACTCCGTTTCCTGGAATGCAATTCCTAAAATCCTTAGAATGGTGTAAGGGCTATCTTTTTGTATGCTAATAATTAACTGATGGCTGGCAGCCCCTAGGCAGTTGCAGGATGAGGGCTGGTCACAGGAAAGAACAAGGAGGGATGAGAGGGTTGGGACTTTTGGCCCCACCCCCAACCTCCAGGGAGGGGAGAGGGGCTGAAGGTTGAGTTGACCACCAATGGCCAATGGTAATGAAGCCTCTGTAGAAACCCAAAAGGACAGGGTTCAGGGAGTTTCCAGATAGCTGCACACATGGAGGTTCCTGGAGGGCAGTGCATCCACAGAGGGCATGGAAGCTTCCCACTTCACCCCTACACCTCCATCAATGCATCTCTTCATCTGTATCCTTTGTAATTTTCTTTATAACACAATGGTAAAAGTGTTTTCCTGACTTCTGTGAGCTGATCTAACAAATTAATGGAACTCAAAGAGCAGGTGTAGGGTCTCTGATTTGTAGCCAGTCAGTCTGACGTTCTGGAGGCCTGGACTTGTGACTGGTGTCTGAAAGGGCGGGAAGGGGAGGCCCTGGGGACCAAGCCCTCAACCTGTGGGATGTGATACTATAGTGTCAGAATTGAATTAGGGAATACCCAGCAGCAGGGCTGATTACTTGCTTCTTAATGGGGAGAAATTCCCACACATTTGGTGAAAGAAGTCTTGCATGTTGATTGTTGTTGCTGTGTGGTGCGAGAACAGAGGAAAACAGTTCTGAGTTTTTCCACCTTCAGTTAGTGTCAGTGAAGTAGGGTTTGCTAGAACGGTCCTGGCTCACAGAAATATGTGGTTTGGGAAGAGAAAGAATGAAAGGGTGGGAGATGAGGAACCTTTGACTCCTGGGTAGACTACGTGATCTTCCATGGTTTGGAGCTGCAACTGTGCTGCAATCAATTACTAAAGGTAAAAGTTACCAGTGGAATTTAGAGATGGATCCAACTCAGGGAGTTGGTTCACTGGATGCATAAGGATATGCAAACTAGAAAGAAAAAGGTGAAGTATTCAATCCCTTGGTGGTGGTTGTCTGTAATAGCTGAACGGAAATGAAACAAATGCTGGATGAGGCCTTGATGCTAGATCAAGCTCAGCTTTCAGTCTGTCTGAGCCCAGGCCACTAGCCTCCAAGCTGACCCCCAAAGGAAAAATTATACAGGGATGACAGTACCTCTACTACCTGTGGTTACCATGACGGTAGTTCATGTGAGAGAAGGGCAAAACCAAGAAACTATTGAAACCAGAGGGTACAGTGTGAAGAAATTGTCTCATTTCATAGATTGGTATAATCAGTTTACTGAAAATCCTTTATTAAAATGGATTGTGAGAGTAACTCATTTAGGGCACTTTCTTTGGTTTTAAATGTCGCAGAGTGGACAGGCATGTTTGGGTTGATGCAGGACCCACAGCTCACTATTGAACAATCACAATGGGTATAATGTGATCCATACACACAGGAAGTTATTCCTGAGGGAACAGTCAGCCTAGTGAATGGAATAAAAGCCACTGTAAGGTCTGTATACCCTGAGAAGGTAGAGACTGTCCAACTCTACCTATAAATGCCAAATGGAGTACCCCAGGTGAAGCAGCTCATTTGGTTCCTATGCAGGCCATGTGGGACTGGCTTTATGATGACTGGGATATTTACTCACTGAATACATCCATTGCTCTGGTTGTAGTAAATGCTATGGCTAAGGGAGCCTCTTTTGTATGGGCACCAATGAAAACATGACTGTAATTAACAAAAGACTGGGGAAAGGCAGAGGGAAGAGTCACAGGACTCATCCCAGGAAGGTGGAAAGTTTAAATGGTTATTAAGAAATAAGGTGAATGAAGAAACATTGATTGGGTGAAACTAAGAGAAAAAAGAAAGAGGAGAATCATGGGACTCATCTCAGCAGGGTGGAATCTTTAGACGGCTATTAAGAAATGGGAAGAATAGGGCTGGATGCAGTGGCTCACACCTGTAATCCCAGCACTTTGGGAGGCTGAGATGGGTGGATCACCTAAGGTCAGGAGTTTGAGACCATCCTGGCAAACACAGTGGAACCCCGTCTCTACTGAAAATACAAAAAATTAGCCGGGCATGGGCGTAGGCACCTGTAATCCCAGCTACTTGGGAAGCTGAGGCAGGAGAATTGCTTGAACCTGGGAGGTGGAGGTTGCAGTGAGCTGAGATTGCACCACTGTACTCCAGCCTGGGTGACAGGGCAAGACTCTTTTCTCAAAAAAATTAAAAAATAAAATAAATAAATAAAAAGAAATGGGATGAATAAAGTGAAAATTGATGGGGTTAAAACAAAGATCTCAATATAATACTATCAAAGGTTGGTAGGGAGCCTCTGCTGTTCTCCCAATGTTAAGGGGTTCCAAACAGGTTTGCTGTATTCACCCCAGTTTGGAGAAATTGAAAAAGTCAGAAGGCAGAGATTACAGTGAGAAAGCTGACCAACAATTACTTGGGGTAATGTTGAGGCAGGTTAATCAAGACAAAGATTGACAAAAGGAGCAAGGTCCCTCGGCTCAACCCGCTGTTGCAGACTCAATGCTTTTTTTTTAAAAAAAAAAAAAAGAAAAGGGTAAAAGTAAGGGTTGATAGGAGTATGAGATTTGGAATGTTTAAACGGGATATACATAAATAAGTTATGTCTCCTTTACCTAAACATTTTATGGAACTGGATAACTATGACTGGGTGGGGGACACTTCCCCTACTCAGTATTGTAAAACAGAAGAAGTGTAAATCTGCACTTCAAGCAAATATTAATTGGACATGCTAACTAGGCACCAGTAAGATTGCTTGAGCTCACACAGTGTAGAGTAGAGAAGCTGAAGTGCTAGTAGGGACAAATTCTCCATCTGCTTGCCCTTTGCAGGGTGTTTACTGGGGCTTATGGCCAAAGTCTGTGAGCATCTCCCAGTGACAACTACTGGGAGTTTGCACTAGAGAATTTCCACTTGGGGGCATTTACTACCTTGCTATGGGACATTAATTGAAGCTAACCCCTATGACTGAAGGACATAAAATGATCTTGACACTTGAAATACCCATGCTTTCTCACATGATGTCAGAGAAACATTCAAATGGGGATGGCAGTGCCCAGAATAGTTCCATAATAAAATGGAAATGGTTTATACAGGAGCATCCTCCCTGGGAAGTGCAAGGAGGAAATACTCTCAAGCAGGGAGCCTCTTTTTCCCTAGGACTGACTCCGGAACTGTGTGAGGAACTGCGGGATTCTACTGACCCTTGGACGGGGCCCCGTGAACAGCTTTCAACTGACAACAAAGAGCTGCCTGGTGTGTGGATGACAGTTCCAAGGTGAACAATCCTGTTTGGAAGGATGCCACTCTTGATCAAAGAAGGTAAGATCAAATTAGCTTGGCGGCTGAATTGCATTCTGAAGAAATGAACAATAGCAAAAGCTCCCATGTTTGGTTTTTTACTGACTCATGGACAGTCACCAGTGGCCTGGTCACAAAGTCAAGCAGAAGGGCAGTGGAAACCTGGTCTATTTATTAAAGGGATGCCCATATGCAGAATGGCTATATGGAAATTTGAGGGGTGCAATAATTAGAATATGTTGATGCCCATCAGAAGAGCCTCTTTCTGGGTTCGGATTGACATTGATTGACATTGACAAGCAGAGAACCCTGCGTGCTCCCTTGAAGTGGCCACCTGGGTCCATGAAATGAGTGGATAAATGGGTACTGCAACAGTGCAGAGATGGCCTGCATCTAGACAGGTTTCTTTTGCACCATCTCAGGCACAAAATGCCAGTAAGAACTGTTCTGTCTGCCAGCAAAAGAGACAGACACTGCCCATGGCTGTGGGGCAGATTTCCTGATGGGAAAGCCCGGAACAAGCTGGCAAGTGAGGCTGATGCTGGTAGCCCTGGGAGGCCACAAATCGGTTTTGACAGGAGTGGACACTGATTCTGGACTGGGCTTTGCTTGCCTGGTGGACGATGTGAATTATGAGAATGCCATAAAAAAGCCAGGACAGAAGATATTGCACAGATTTGGAGAGCTGAACACCATTTCTTCAGGCCAAAGAACACATAGTACAGCCCATAATGTTCCAGCAGTGGGCAGAGATATTCTTCTCAGAGTAATAGTTTGATAGAGACTAAAATGGGCAGTGAAAACATTGGTTGTCTAAAACAGGGGGAGATGAAAGCAAGAAGGGCTGGCTTACTTGCCTTTACCAGTGTGTACTCACACTCAACATGAGTGGGGCTAAAGGAGTGTCCCCACTAGATATTCTTTTGTTTTTCTGATTGATCTGGGGAAGAGAGGGTGGTGGAGGATGCTGGTATGACTATGCAATTCTTGACAAGAGGGGAGTATGCTGATATAATGACTATACTTCTTTTCTTTCCTTCTTTTCCATATTACCTAAACTCCCCCCGCCCCTCCCTATGCAGTGGTTCTAGGACCAGAGCCATAACTACCAGTGTTAGAACCAGGGATGATTCCTAAACAAGAAATTGTAACTATGTTTTAATTGTAAAATCCTAAACAAGAAATTGTAACTATCCTTTTAAACCTCGTGTCAGAATTCCTAAGGACCTGATGGGGGTAAGTTGTGCAAAATGGGTTAATCGTGAATGCAGCTATATTGCCTGGTGGTAAAAACGGTCCACTAAATTGGCACCTATGTAACCTTAGTCTCCCTGCATGGGAATGGACTAAGGAGGAGGTAATTACTAGACTAATATTGCTGCCTGCCATCTAGACCAGCACCGTGTTGATTCTAATGTTTCTTCCAAAGGTTATTAATAAAGTGAAGAAAAAAAATTAACAGCTGAGAGTAAAAGAATAAATAAATAGGTTATGAATTCAGAGAAATCCATTATTACATTACATTAACACCTTGAAAGAGACTCAAAGCAAGAAAGGTTACTGTCTCTTAGCTCAATTATATCAGGTTTCTGAAAGGGTGAAACCAAGACCATTCCTGCTTTTAGAACCTGACAAGATCAATGGAAAGCCTGCAAACCTGAGTGGCCTCATGCTGGGAGACCTATTCATCATTATGATGATGGACTGAACTAATTATTAATGCTTGACTGAGATTCTAGTAATGTGGCAGTGTCTTTTGAGTTACATATTCTTTTATATTTCTTTTGTTTGTTTGAGACAGAGTTTCGCTCTTGTAGCCCAGGCTGGAGTGCAATGGCATGATCTTGGTTCACTGCAACTTCTGCCTCCTGGGTTCGAGTGATTCTCCTGCCTCAGCCTCCCAAGTAGCTGGGATTACAGGCACCCGCCACCACATCCAGCTAATTTATATATTTTTAGTAGAGATGGGGTTTCACCATGTTGGCCTATGTTCTTTTAATGTAAGGAATCCAGGTTTGAAGACCAGAGGTATACTGTGAAATATATATTTGGTCCTCTAGCTCATTTCCTGGCATACAACTCCTAAAATCCTTAGAAACTCCAAAGATGTTTGATGGCTGGCAGCCTCTAGGTAGCTTCAGGATGGGGTCACAAAGACCCAGGCAGGATTAGAGGGTTGGGACTTTCAGCCCTATCCCTCAATCTCTGGGGAGGGGAGAGGTACCAAAGGTTAAGTTATCACCAATGGCCGATGGTTTAATCAATCATGCCTATAGTAATAAAGCCTCCACAAAACCCCAAAAGGACAGGATTTGGGGAGCTTTTGAATAGCTGTACACATGGAGGTTCCTGGAAGGTGTTGTGTCTGAGGCAGGGTATGGAAGCTCTGCTCCCCTCCTCTCCTATAACTTGTCCTATGCATCTCTGTATTTATATTCTTTGTAATATCCCTTGTAACAAAATGGTAAACATGAGTAAATGTTTCCCTGAGTTCTGTGAGCTGCAGTAGCAAATTAACCACCCCAAAGAGGAAGAGGCTGTGGTGTCCCCAATTTGTAGTTGGTTGGCAGAAGTTTCAGCGGCCTGGACTTATGACTGGTGTCTGAAGAGGTGAGGGTTGTGGGACTAAGCCCTCAATCTGTGGGATCTGATGCTATCTCCAGGTAGATAGTGTTTGAATTTAGTTGTGAGGACACCCAGCTGCAGTCTGCTGCAGAGTTGATTGCTTGCTTGTTGGTGGGGAGAAATCTCCACACCTTGGGTCACAGAAGTCTTCTGTATTGATTGTTGCTGTGTGGTGTGAGTAGTTTGAGTTTTTTCAGTTTCAATAGAGAAAAAGAGGAGGAGCAAGGATGGAGGCCTATGGCATTCCAGTGTGAAGAGGTGGGAGAGGGGAGATGAGGAAGAATCAGCAGGATCTGCGAAGGAGCAGCCAGAGAGGTAGAAGGACAACCAAGAGAGCAGGTGTCCCAGAAGCCCAGAGAAGACAGTGTTTCAGAAGGATGGATGCCAAATGTTGCTGACAGGCCAAGAACAAGCCCTGGGATTTGAACACTGGACTTAGCAATATGAAGGTCAGTAGTGACTTGACAAGAGCTGTTTTAGTGCAATAAGTAAGACTGTGATATTAACTAGACTGGGTTCATGAGAAAGGAATGGGAAATTGGACAATGTGAGTAGTCTATAAAACTCTTTTCAGGAATTGCTGTCAAGGGAGGCAAAGAATAGGGGCAAAAGCTGGAGGGGGTTGTAGGGTCAGGAGAAGGTATATGTCTATATAAGTGTGTGTATAATACAAATAAACTATAGCATGTTAAATCCAACAGAGAGAACTCTGATGATGCAGGAAGGGAGGAAGTTGTTGGGTCAATGTGGTCAAATAAGAAGGGATAGGATCTAGTAGACAGATGAAAGGGTAGTGGCAGGCTGAATTAGAATCCTGGTTCCACCACTGACTTATGTGACTTGGTGCAAATTCTCTCTCTTTTTTTTTTTTTTCTTTTTTTGGAGACGGAGTCTCGCTCTGTCACCCAGGCTGAAGTATAGTGGCATGATCTTGGCTCACTGCAACCTCCACCTCCCAGGTTCAAGTGATTCTCCTGCTTCAGCTTCCCGAGTAGCTGGGGCTACAGGTGTCCGCCACCACGCTCAGCTAATTTTTATATTTTTAGTAGAGATGGGGTTTTACCATATTGGCCAGGCTAGTCTCAAACTCCTGACCTTGTTATCTGCCCGCCTCGGCCTCCCAGAGTGCTGGGATTACAGGCATAAGCCACCGTGCCCGGCCAACTTGGCGCAAATTCTTAACCTCTCCAAGCATTAGTTTTCCAACCTCTAAAGTGAAAACTGCCTGGAATTATTGGGCCATATAATGTCTTAATCAAAAAGTACTGTTTCATTGCTGTCCCAAGTTATAATTTTCCTTAAAACTCACTGGCAAGATGGGACATAAAATGAACTTTTAAAATCTGCCTTTTGGCTGGGCACAGTGGTTCATGCTTGTAATCCCAGCACTTCGGGAGGCTGAGGCGGGCAGATTGCTTGAGTCCAGGAGTTTCAGACAAGCCTGGGCAACATGGTGAAACCCCATCTCTACAAAAAATACAAAAATTAGCCAGGTGTGGTGCTGCATGCCTGTGGTCCCAGCTACTGGGGAGGTTAAAGTGGGAAGATCGCTTGAGCCCAAGAGCAGAGGTTGCAGTGAGTAGAGATGGTGCCACTGTACTCCAGCCTGGGCGATGTTGTCAGCCCTTGTCTAAAAAAGAAAAAAAAAAAACACCTGCTGTTTTCCTAAGACAGGAAATTCATATCTAGTATCTACTGAAAAACAGTTAATGCTATAAAGCACACAGTCACACCCAAAATAAAGATAATTGGTTTATTATAACATGGTATTATTTCAGTTGTTGATGTTGCATATCTTTGGAACACATGTTGGCAGAGAACAAAGAGGCCTTCCCCTGATGTATTCTGTCTTAATCCTGTTTTTTACCTCTGATAGCTGCATGACACTCAAATGGTATGTCTTCTATTCAGATGTTCACAGATGATGTGTAGGAACAGCAAACAAGATGAAAAAACTAATGAAAACTGCTCAGAAAAAAGAAAAGGTAAAAAGGACCATCTTATAAAGCAATGCATTCCTGTCACTGGAAGTGTTCAGACAAAGTGTAGAAGGTGACCTGTGAATGCTCATGTACCTTAAGCCATGGGTGATTCAGTGCTTCATAAACAGTGATCCTTTCAGCTGGATCCAGCATCAGCATGCGACGTACTAGGTCTTTGGCACTTTCAGAGATATGGCTCCACTGCCTTGGATTCATCTGAGAAGGAGGAAAGGAAAACTACATAGTTACCTTAAGTGAGACATTAACATTCACTATTATTTAATATTCCTATACTGTTTCAATGTGAATAAAATTCTGAGTGCAAAGAACAGAAATTTGATTCTAAAGCCTTGCATTCTAAGGAAGAAAAGGACAAATGCAATTCTTCTGTTGTTCTTTACTATATAAGAATTTGTGCTATTAAATACTCCATACACAAATTCTTGTTATGTAAGTCATAATATTTCAATAATCGAAGACTAGAATGTTCATTATTCCAGTTTCTATCTTTAGATCCTTAGCTAGGGAGACTAGAATACACTGATCCAGAAAGAACTAAAATAAAACTTAAAATTTTTAAAGAAATATTTTTAATATATGTTTTTAAAAATTGAGGTTAGCAATAATTGTGAACCATGCAAAGTTATTAATAGGATATTTTGGTCACTGCATATCAATTTCAGTGTTTAGGAAAAAGTATTCTACTACCATAGGTCCCACAGAATAACTGATTTGCTTGAATATTGTCCTCAGTGAAGTTACTTTTGTCTCTTTTAGAGATGAGACCACTAAGCCACATGGTATATGGACTAAAATCACACAAAAATAATTATGAATTGTTGAAAAGACACAGGGCTTATGCGAAAGGCTGTGGATCTGTGAGCCGAGTGCTAGAAGGCTCCAGGGAAAAGGGATATGTCTGAGACCCAGAATCATAAAAAAAAACTCAGAGTGGTTAGGCCACGGGGTTGAGAAGGCAAGTGGGGAAAGGAGGCAGAGACAGAGTAGGGTCTCATTCCTTGTTCAACATCAACAGGTTTACTGATGGGGTGAGCTTATGTGAGCTACCCAGTGCCAGGACCTTCAAGCAAAGCCATGGCTTCAACAGGCAGAGACCTACATCACCTTCTAAGGAAGAAAGATGAAGAATAAACTCCACAACATTTTTAAGCCAAGTGAAACTGCAGCACTTGCACTGCAGTATAAATGAATCATTGCAATTTGAGCAAGGGCTAGCATTAGCTCTGACTAATGTGAGACTTTGTACTTGAAGACAGGGAGTGAAAAGTGTCTTTATGTTGGGGAAAGTCCTTAAGATTGAAGTATGCTTCATTTTCCCCCCCAACAGGCAGAATTTCAAATAGTAGCCACTTCTGCTTGTCAAATCCCATTAAGACTAATGTCATAAGTATGCTGTTTAATTATCATTATCTGGCCGGGCACAGTGGCTCATGCCTGTAATCCCACACTTGGGGAGGGATGAAATCCCACACTTTTCATCCTAGTGAAATTGTGGTCAACTGACCAGTTCGAAATGAGGGAAGTGATTAGACAGGGCTTGGGTAGACTTATTTCCTCTCCCTATCCTGGAGCGAATGTGTTCTTTAAAGTCTGAATAATTTTTCCTTGACAAAGGGGTTGAGAAATCATCTGAAAGGGGTGGTAAGATTTCTGAAATGAGGAGAGGTTTAGAAGGATACTCCCTTGTCCTTTTTACAAGAGAGTCCAATATAGGATTTTCTATTCCTTCAGCTGAGATGAGTAGCTAAAATAAATTTGGGAGGTTGAGTCTATAAGGCGGAACAAAATAAGCTATAAAACAATCTTACTTATTTGAATACCTAACCCATAGCAGCTTAGAATCTTGCTGTTTATATACTAACTGGTTACCTGTAATAATGATATGACATTACACCTCTTATATATAGTTTGGGAAATATATTTTTGCCCTTTATAAAGAAGTTAATTGAGGTTAAGTGTTAGCATATATTCCAGTTAAACAGTATTTTCTAATAGCTACTTTAAAAGATCAAATAACCTAGCAAATGATAATTTAAAAGTCAAATTAAAATCACTTAAGACCAGTAGCAGTTTATAAACTATGACAATTTAAATGTACCATATTTAACGGTCTCACATTTGCAAGTGCTGGAGGTAAAAAAAGAAAAAAAAAGTACTACATTTAAAAGGTGTCTTCAAACTTTTCTTGAAAATATCCATAGAGATCAAGAATTTTGTTAATAGTTCTTTTGCTCAGAACCATTAGGGTGATGAAATGAGGCCGGGCGCGGTGGCTCACAGCTGTAATTCCAGCACTTTAGGAGGCCGAGGCAGTCAGATCACTTGATCCAGGAGTTTGAGACCAGCTTGGCCAACATGGTGAAACCCCCATCTCTACTAAAAATACAAAAATTAGCTGGGCGTCGTGGCACACACACCTGTAATCCCAGCTACTCGGGAGGCTGAGGCATGAGAATCACTTGAACTTGGGAGGGGGAGGTTGCAGTGAGCCAACATCTTGCCACTGCACTCCAGCCTGGGCGACAGAGCAAGACTCTGTCTCAAAAAAGAACCACCAGGGTGATGAAATAATTTTTTTGAAATCTAATTTTTTTTTTTTGGGGGGGAAGATGGGGTCTCGCTCTGCTGCCCAGGCTGAAGTGCAGTGGTATGATCATGGCTCATTGCAGCCTTGACCTCCCAGGCTTAGGTAATCCTGCCCCCCCAGCCTTTCAAGTAGCTGAGATTACAAGTGTGTGCCACCACACTTGGCTAATTTTTGTACTTTTCGTAGAGACCAGGTCTCCCTATGTTGCCCAGGCCAGTCTTGAGCTCCTGAGCTCAAGTGAGTCCAGCTGAGATCTGCTTTAAAATAACATAATAATATGTAGAATACAGATAAAACAAGATTGCCTGTGTTATTGAAGCTGGGAGCTCATTATACTATTCTCTCTGCTATTTTTGTTTGAAATTTTTGATAATAAAAGATAGAAAAATAAATGCTGACAGAATCATATCACAGTATACTAAAAGAAAAAGGCCGAGATTCATCATAGATGGTAGAGATGGATCTATACTTCAAACTAAGGTGGTGAAAACCTAGGCTTTTTGTAAGGAAAGTCCTGAAGATAAATGAGAGGTGAGGTTAGCCAAGTAAAATACTAAATAAATGATTAACCTCAAAGCTTCAAACCCCAGGTACAAAAAAAATTATGATGTAGCTGCCACCATCCATCTGACTTACTATAATACTGGGAAGAGGGAATTTTTAAATGACTTAATTTTTGCACATGTGTGAATAGTCTAAGTCTTTTTACCAAGAAACAAAAATAACTATTCAATGTTTTAAAAATAGACGAAATAAAATACCAGAGTCTGTTGGAATGAAGCACATTGCCTTGGAAACTAGGAAGTTAACAACTGAACAAACACAAAGGAAGAATTCTATTATTAGCAAATGCCTATAACTCAAAAACACAGGTGGGGGATTATTACATGGTACCTACCTCACAAGTTGCTGTGAGGGTTAAATGAATTAAACTGTTCTTAGCACTTTACTTATGTAAAGTATGCTATGCTATGTGCTATGCCTGAGTTAGCTATCATTATTGGTAGTATTATTATTATGCTGATGTATCACTAATCATGTTTCTTTTAAAATGTTAGTATTCGTGATTTCACTTGGCTAAATTCAACCAGAATCTGGCTGTGCATTCCTGAGAGCAACTTACAACTTCCCTGGATTGAAGAGGGATGACTACTTACAGGCAGTTTCCTGAGACATTTAGTTACCCGATAAGTAATGATTTTATTCCCCAGTGGCCAACTGACTCTAGGAGGAGCAGAAAATGCTATACTTAAAACATCTTTCTCTGTTAACAGAGTTTTGGTATATATCTTAAACTAACTAAAACAAAAGACAAACTTACATGCACTCATAAACTGATGGTGAGCGAGGTAAATAAACCAACAAAAGTATACACCATTCTCATCTCCATAAACTTCAGTTATGGCTTAAAAGGATAGGACTGTAACTCTGGAACTACTTTACTTTTCTTCTTTTTAAATTTTATGTTTCCAAGTCCTATATAAAATTCTAACATTACTGAGGAATTGAAGAGAAAACTTTAGGGGCCTCACAGTTCCAGAGTCCAGTGTTACATACACATGTTTTTGGTTTTATGTTGTCAGTCATGGCTGAAAATGAAACAGTGATGAGGTTGAATAGAAAGTATGAGTTTCAGTAATAATGAGAGGAAAAAGAATTTCCCTAACTTAAACAGCCTTAACCTGATATCCAGACACACACTCCCCCATGCTTCCCATGCCCAGCCTCCTAGTCACTGTCAGCTGTACCCTGTGGGACAGGGCAAAGGAGTCTAAAAGCTGGGGTGGTGAAATCAACCTTAAGCCTACTTATTTCCAAGAAGTCCTTAGGTGTTTGTGATATAGCTATTCATAATGTCAGTAATGAATTTTCAATTTTTTACTAAAGTAATGATTTACTAATCACAAGTCTGTGATAGTACATGAGGCTGCTAACACCTAGTAACTAAAGAAGAATAGGAATGTTTAAGCCACACTGAAATACCTCTATATTGTATCATGAAATGCAGTTGTCATCCTGGCATTTCAGTTTATCCTGGAATGTAAATGGCAAATGTTTTCAGCTGTGCTGGCCTAAATTTAAAATTAAGATAAAGAAGGACTAAAATTACACCTGGATGAAATTCTATTTTAACTTTACAAATTAAGCAGAAAGCTTTAAAAATGTAGCCTCTTTCTCAAATTAGACAAAGAAGGGTCATAAATGTTTTCTTCACCAGGGTGACGGCTCAGCTGACAGTGACCCAGAAATTTACCTGAGGCCTATGTTGTCTACCAAGGCCACTGGATCAATGATGTAAGCAAAGACCTTTTCTCTGATGGGGTAACTACCTGGCAGTCAACCAGTGGGCAAAGACAGACAGTAACGTCAAAGCAACATTTTTCGGGATAAATTAATCTCAGTGGAAAAAGAAAATGTTTATGATGCATTACCTTATATTTTCCTTTAATAATGCCTTCAAACAATCTTTCCTTGGTTCCGTAAAAAGGCAAACAACCACTGAGCAGGATAAAAAGGATCACACCGCACCCCCAGACGTCTACAGGCTTTCCGTAAGGCTCTCTTTTGACCACTTCTGGTGCCATAAAATGAGGTGTTCCAACACGTCCTACATTTAAAACAACATTAAGGAAAAATGTTTACGTAAAATAAGATTTTCATATGAAAACTAAAAATAATAGAACAATAACAATCCAAATAAAAAGTTTACCAATACATATACTCTCACTACTTCTCCCCCTCCGCATAAAATCAAGTTCACACAGGTGAAAAAAATTACTTATCTAATCGTTTCCTGAAAATATTGAGCCCAGAATAGGTATTCTGTCTTATAACATTGGCACTCCCTATTGAATTCTGCATGCTACATAGTAAGTATTTATGTGGTTCTTACCTCATGAAGAAGTTTAAATTTTCTAATTCTCACATGGTTGAAAGTCATTAAATATATAGAGCAGAGGCAGGTGAAAGAGTCAACAGGCAGAGCCTGTAGCTGTCCAGGAAAGAGCTGGGAGGCCTGCCCTGGGCAGAGACAGAGGCAGGGGAAAGGAGTGGAGGAGGGAGAAAGGTATGAAAAAAAATCTGTGGAAAAAAGATGACTTGACTGCCAAATGGAAATTCCCCAATGAAACCTAATGCTGAGAACTGTTATTTGAAATATGAATTTGACTCTGAAATCCTGTTCAGTTGATTTTATGGGTTAATTATAGCAATTAACAATAGTAATATTTTGTTATAGTAGGAGTTTTTAGCTTCCTCCTAACATTAACATATGAAGAGAATGAAAGCAAATATTATATGGCATAAACAAAAGCAAAATTATGAAGCTCCTCCCATTCAATCCTCTTTGACTTTCATTTTTTTTAAACAGTTTTGTTTCTCTATCAAAAATTAGCTTTCTGTAAGGAATCTAATATCAGCTGTTTGCACATTCATAACTATCTTTAACTCAGTATCCCAAAAGAAGTCTTCTATTGTAGAATGAAAGGCTTGTACCCTGTTGGAAGATCACTGTGGGATGGGGCACTGCCCACTAGACTTGGCAGCTCTTCTAGATGTATGCAAGCCCAGTGACCGCCCTTCCTCCCTCTGTCTCTCTCTCTTTCATCATACTGAGTTCAGGATAATTTTTAGTTTGAAGATTGTGAAATACTTTATCTAGAACTCAGAACTGTGATTTTAAAAGACCTTAGAGATCTTCTGGTTCAGCTGGAGAGAATATATCAATTTCTGTTCATGATTATCAAACTCAGTTGGATGCAGAAAGATAAAAGAGCTCTTAGCTTGTGTATCAGGATGTACCTTTGCTGCAGATCATATGGTTTCCCTTCCTCTCCCCATAATAGAAAAGATTAAGTTCAGGGTTCCAGTAGTGAAAATATTTTCATTTAAAATGTACGATAGATCAGTGAAAACTATTGGCTGAAGGACCTGGCTAGAGAAATACTTTTATTTCTGTATTTGCTTCCTCAAGTAACATGAAGAAGCTAAGCCTTTTATACTTCATTAATAGCCTGGACAGGGAGGGGCCGCTGGAGAATTAGCCTTGTTCTGATGGACAAGAGCTAGCAGGAGTAGGGGAAACCAGTATCATTCAGGCTACTGGTACCAGAGTACCAGTCAGGTACCTGCTGACAGTTTGGATGATGCTTTGAAACTCAACTTGACTCCTATCACTTCCTGGGCCAAGCCACTCAAAATGGGGGCCTTACCCTGGGAATAATCAGAGCGACCATGGCCAGTCCCAGCCATCCTGAGAAGGTTCTTTCCCTTTAGCTAGACGAAGACTAGCCAATTCTGGAGAATTAATGTTCAATCTTCGGGAAGATGCCTGTCTTTTGGTTCAATAATTTGCTCATAGATGATGGGGGAAAACCACAGTAGAAAGAATGTAGAGGAATGCTCTTTTATTTCATGTAAATCAGTAGAAGGTAAAAAGGACTGGAGTTAATCTTTAATATATACCAACTTCCTAAAAATCCTTGTTTTTGCTGATACTTCTTCAGTGACCATTTCACTTTTAGGACTTAGACCACAAAATTTTAAGAAAAGGAAACAAATTAGCAAACTAAATTAAATGGCAGTTTGAGATATTTTGGACAAATATTTAAATGTTATATATTTTGACAATACAATAAAACCTTCCTACCTAGAATCTCAGAGGGAGAATTGTTCTGAATAGCTACTTTTGAAAATACATTGTGATTTGAATCTTTATGCACACAATCCTTTTCGCTTTAATAATTTTTTTGGAGATTCTATTTTCCCCAGGCTAGTCCCAAACTCCTGGGCTCAAGTGATCCTTCTGCCTTGGCCTCTCAAGTAGCTGGGATTACAGGTGTGAGTCACTGTGCACGCCTTAGTTAAATAATGTTGTATGGCTTTCTACAATTTCCTGACTTCTTTTACACAGAATACTGCTCATAATTTAACCTTTTCTTGATGACTCAGAGTTGTCATTGTAGATATTGATTAAAGAACTATGCTATAGAACAGAAAGCACCCTCAGGAACTTCAGAGGCATGCAACAGTTGATTTCTTTCATATTAAAAGGCTGTTGCGCTTTCCAAGTTTTGGTGTCTGCTCAGTATATATCATATATATTTTTGTTAGGCTTTTATTTCTTTTCTCTCACTATGCTTTAGTTCTGCGTTCTCCTAATTTGTTGCTTTTATAATCTCCTATTAAGTAAAACCTGACTAGCAACCAGATTCCTTCATTTAATAGCAATTTCCTAAGTGCTTGCTAGGTCCTAGATACCCTCAGCTACAGTCCCCCTTACTCTTACAAATCACAGTCTTTGATGTAAGTCCCTGCATCCAATGCTACATGGAGGTATGTAGCCCAGATAGTTATGGGAATATAGAAGAGAAGGAATAGGGCTTTCCAACTCAGGATGGTGAAGATAAGCCTGCTTTAAAGAGGAGACAATTGTTAGCTCAGCCTTCCAGAACAATAGGAGTTAACCAGATAGATAAAATGACAAAAGGCACTCCAACTAGAAGGAATAGCATGTGCAAGGTATGAAGGAACACGAATCTATACAGCTTTTTAAAACATGGGAGCAAGTCAGCCTTAGAGAGCGTCTTTAGGTGCTCAATTGTGAGGAGCATGAGTGGATTTTTAAGGGTAGGAATAATTTTGCTGCTATTATAGTTATTTTCTAGGTTTCTAGTTGTATCCTGGATAAGTAAGTTTCCTAAATAGCTGAGTTTCAGGTAGGGGGAGGGTAAATATGTTTAAATGATTTTTATTATATGCAACATATAAAGAAATGAATTCCTTTCTATTTGGAGGACTAGGGATTGGGATTTCAAACTGACAGGAAAATGGCTTTCTGCTTTAAAGTTGATAAATAATTAAATGATTGGCAGAATTTTTTTCTTTTTTTTTTTTTTTGAGATAGGGTCTTGCTCTGTTGCTCAGGCTGGAGGGCAGTGGCAGGATCTCAACTCACTGCAGCCTCTGCCTCCCGGGTTCAAGCGATCCTCCCGCATAGCTGGGGCAAAGACTCTTGCCACCATGCCTGGCTAATTTTTGCATCTTTTTGGAGAGATGGGGTTTCACCATGTTGCCCAGGCTGGTCTTGAACTCCTGGGATCAATTTGTCCGCCACAGCCTCCCAAAGTGCTGGAATTAGAGGCGTGAGGCACTGTGCCCAACCTTAATTAGCAAAATTTCAAAAGTACCTTAAACAGCAGAAAAGCTTTTTCTAAGAGAAATAATTTATCTTTTATTCATATTCTATTTTTTAAAACGTAACATTCGGCTGGGCGTGATGGCTCAAGCCTGTAATCCCAGCACTTTGGGAGGCCGAGATGGGCGGATCACGAAGTCAGGAGATCAAGACCATCCTGGCTAACACGGTGAAACCCCGTCTCTACTAAAAAATACAAAAAAAAACTAGCCGGGCGAGGTGGCGGGCGCCTGTAGTCCCAGCTACTCGGGAGGCTGAGGCAGGAGAATGGCGTGAACCCGGGAGGCGGAGCTTGCAGTGAGCCAAGATCGCACCACTGTACCTCCAGCCTGGGCGGCAGAGCGAGACTCTGTCTCAAAAACAAACAAACAAACAAACAAAAAAAAATGTAACATTCAAAGTTATTTCAAGAATACAAAACAGGTGTGCTAAGAAATGACAATATTTTGACCATCAGGAAGTATTTTAATTCTAGAAGCATGGAGAAAAATCAATTTTGAATACTGACACACCACGGGGTGGTGGGGGTGGGGGTTCAAAATTAGCTTTAAAAATAAACAATTTAGGTGAAAGGTTCATGGACTTTAGAAAAAGATTAATATGGAGAAAATGTCCAGGTAAACGTAATGCATCTATTTTTCCCCTTCAATCAAGATGTACAATAAAATACGAAGCCCATGACATTCTGAATACTAACAGGATGTAGATCCAGAGCAACAGAAACAAAGTAATTATATATGGCCACTATATAACATATAAAATAAATTCATTTCATTTCATCCCATTAACCTTGGGAATATAATCATCAGAAATTGTTATAATTACATAGTCTTAACATAGAAATGATCTGTATAAGTACCAGAATTGAGAGAGTTAGCTTAACAGCAACAATTGTTTAAAAAATAATTTAGGATTTTCACTTGATTACAAGATCAATATGGACCATCAGTGCTATGTAGTTGTCCAAAAAGCTAATGCAATTTGGGAAACCTGAGAGAAATTTAAGGCCTAGAACACAAAAAAGTGATAGCCCAATGCTCCTGTCCACTGGATCAGCTGTACTGTACCACCTGTAGTTAGCGTGTTCAGTTCAAGCCCTGTACTTTGCCGATACTGAAGAGATTTTGAACCAGTTTATATGAAGAATAGCCAAATCACCATAGGGAAGTTAACTTGGATAAGACCTAGGTGGACATGGTAGTTGTCTACAAACAGATGAACGGTTATCATATGGAAGGATGAAAATTGTTCAGAGTGGTTTCAAAAGTCAGGATTAGGATGACTGGGTAGAAGTTACAGAAAGATGCAAAGATGAGCTTTTTAATACCTAAGGAGTTGTCCAAAAATTAAATGAACTGTCCTGGGATGTAGTGACTACTTTGCTCTCTGAGTTTAATACTAGAACTCAATCTTTTCTTGGGAATATTATGGAAGAATCCAATCATTAGATATAAGACTGGAGAAGTTAAGGCCCTTTGGAGTGCTGAGATTCTATGATTAAACTGTGCCTTACCCTTTGGTCAGTCTTCCAATCACTAACAGAAAGTTTTAAATTAGGGGAAAAAATTAGCATTCTTTGAAACTATACTCAGCTTGCAGTTTTGCACATTATTGGAAATGATTAACTGGAAAAGAATGTGAAACTAAAAGAAAATTTGAATGTAATTTAATTTTAGAAGGCAATGTCGTGAAAAAATTATTTAAAGAATACAACTGTGGGCTGGGTGCAGTGGCTCACACCTGTAATCCCAGCACTTTGGGAGGTTGAGGCAGGAGGATTGCTTAAGCCCAGGAGTTTGAAACCAGCCTGGGCAATGTAGTGAGACCTTGCCTCTACTAAAACTAAAAAAAGTTTGCCAGGTATGGTGGCACACGCCTATGATCCTAGCTACTTGGGAGGTTGAGGTGGGAGGATCACTTGAGCCTGGAAGGTCAAGGGTGCAGTGCAGGGTGCCATGATCATGCCACTGTGCGCTCCAGCCTGGGTGACAGAGCAAGACCTTGTCTGGAAAAAAAAAAAAAAATTACAACTATGACCAATGGCTCATTTTTCTGAAGATGGTCTATGTTGTTACTGCTTGAAGTTCTAGCTATAATGAACTGAGTTATATGAAATGTGCTGTGTAAGATTATTTTTGATATTTACAATTTGTAACTTTTTTCTTTTTATTCTGGCATGGGAATTTAAAAATTATGTTTTGCTTTGGCTAATAATAAAATCAGTGTGCATTCACATCTGCTTATTCTTTGCTAATATACAGACTGATGGCTTGAGCAGGATTCTTTGATAAATGGAAAAAAGAAAACAGTATGAAATTAAAAATTAGCCATCAGCGTAAACCAGGAAGTGGCTAATCTACACATTTTAGATTTGACTTCATTTGGCCAGTTCAACTTTAAAAGGCACTATGCTTCAAACTTATTTTCTTTGAACACTGTTTTAAACTCTTACAGTCTTTTAAGTACTGGAGGTACAAAGAGAAAAGAGTCTATTCTTAAGGGACTAAAATTCTAGTTATGACTACAGTTATTAAATTCAAAACTATCTGATGATGCTTTTTGGGGGTTGGGGTGGGGTGGAATGAGGTATGAAACACTGAGGTTGAGCTAATATGTAGCTTGAAAATTTTATACCAGCCTGAAGTGACCAGGTTTTGAAGACAAATTTTTTGTAAAGCAGTCTTACCTCCAGCTACAAGTCCAGACTCCCCTAATTGAATAGCTACCCCAAAGCCTCCAAGTTTAACAGGTGCCGAGTTTTCTTTTGAGGCGAGGAGAACACAGTGGGGCTGAAAAGAAAAACAGACGAACAAACAAACAAAAAACAAACCCGAAGATAAGGATTAATTGAAGATGAACAATTCAGTTTACATAAAACTAGATAACATGATAATAGAGAAACACTTTAACAACTTTTGAATTATTTTGGATGCTTGAATTATTTGTCACATTCTCATGCCTGGCTGATTTCTCCAAATATATACCTGTTCCATCCAATGTTCTTTAGGAATTATTTGCTTGTAAGGTTACAGTACAGTGCTAGGAATTACTAAGGAAGCATGGATGTTCAAGAAACACAGATACTTTTTTTGCCTTACTATGCAATATTGTCTTCCTTTGAGTGACAGTCTAGATTTCTTTAAGAAAAAATATATTTTACACTTCTTTCAAAAATGTTTCTTGAAACCTCCGATTTTACCTACAGAGCCATTGTATCCTGGTTTTTATGGGATAGTCATGGCCCTTTCTTTCTCCAGCCTGCCCAGTCCTCTTTTCTTTGCTTTATTCATTCCACCCTTAAGTCAAGGAGTACTACATGGATGGGTCAGACTGAATGATTTTAATTAAGCCTTGTTCCCAGGGACTTCAATGCTCTTCCTGGGCATGTCTTCTCTGGACCTGCTTTTCCTTTCTGTGGGGGTGGGAGGTGAGAAAGAAGAAGGGGAAAGGAAACCACTTGCCTGATTCCTAGTCCAGAGCAAAGACATCCTCTCCCCAAGGGGTATCCTACTTGACCAGGGCTCCCTTATATGTTTTGTGACAACAATGAGGGTTTCTTTGTAGCATGTTGTCCTCTGCATCTATTTCTTACTGGGACCTAGTTGGGGCTGGTGTAAGGAAAGAATTTCATCATGGAGCACTCTGGTCTCTGCTCAAATACTGTGCTCCCCAATATGACTAAAACTACATCTGACCGGCTCTCAAAACAGGGGCTAGTAAAAAAGGCAAGTCTCTTTAGTCATGGAAGACAAAAGGTTTTTAAAAATTATCTCCTATACTTTTTCATTCATAAAAGGACACAGTTTTAGCCAACATAATAGGTATGAAAAAAAGTGTGCAATCATACTGAGCTGGTACACCTGCATTTGATGATGACACACAGGTGGGAGGAATCCTTACTCTGCCCAATGAAAGCATCAGAATTCTACTTTGGAAGTTATTCTTTCTGTCCAAAGAAGTTTAAAGACTTTTACAATAGTCTAGCACAAAAAGAGATGAGCCAGGAAATATAAGTGTGTATGTGAGAGCCAGAGAAAGAAGGAAGGCAAGTATACAAATGAATAGTGAGCAAACCACAGCATGACACAGAGTAGCAAGAAGAGTCTATGGGAGAGCAGGCAAACCTCTATAGAAATCAACTGATAGACTGCTGTTAGTTAGAACTTTCTGTTGGTTCAAAGAGAGAACAGTGACAACAGACTAAGATGGCAATACCCCTAGCATGATTCTAGTATGGGATACAGCAAGTGAGCAAGCCTAGAAAAGAATGAACATGATACAGAAGAAACAAATGCAAACTAGACTCCAACAGGGTCTTCTGGCCATGCCTGTGTAAGTGTTATCACCTTAGGAAGGAGTAGTAGAAGCTTAAATCAGAACTCCAAAGTATGTATACCCTTAACAGTGTGTTGATGATGTTTATGCTTAAGTTAATGTTACAAGGGAATCTATATAATTCTCCTCTGTGTAGATTCAGTCATTCTCAAATCCTTAAATAAGACAAGTTATAAAATTTGAACTTAATTAAGTTAAATTAATTTATGTTTAAAAAGAGATGGGGTCTTGATATGTTGCCTAGGCTGGTCTTGAACTCCTGGCCTCAAGTGATCCTCTCACCTTGGCCTCCCAAAGTGCCCAGATTACAGGCATGAGCCACTGTGCCTGGCCTAAAGAGTTGAATTTAAGAAAGAAAATAGAGCCATAGGCCGGGCGCGATGGCTCAAGCCTGTAATCCCAGCACTTTGGGAGGCCGAGACGGGAGGATCACGAGGTCAGGAGATCAAGACCATCCTGGCTAACATGGTGAAACCCCATGTCTACTAAAAAATACAAAAAAACAAAAAACAAAAAAAACTAGCCGGGCGAGGTGGTGGGCGCCTGTAGTCCCAGCTACTTGGAAGTCTGAGGCAGGAGAATGGCATAAACCCGGGAGGTGGAGCTTGCAGTGAACTGAGATCCGGCCACTGCACTCCAGCCTGGGCGACAGAGCGAGACTCCGTCTCAAAAAAAAACAAAGCAAAACAAAACAAAACGAAAAAGAAAATAGAGCCATAAATGCAAATTAATAGAATATAAAGCCAGGTAGTATTACTTGTTAGGAAGTAAAATTAAGCTGGTAAGGAGGTGTTATAGGCATGGGGACTAGGGAACTGCTAGTTTAGTTGGGGTCAGAGAAGGCACCTCTAATGGGTAATATCTGAACAGAGACCAGAATGAAGTGAAAAAGCAAGTCACATGGAAGCAAGTTCCAGGTGAGAAGAACAGCCAATACAAAGGCCCACAGGAATAAGGAGGGTTGTTTGGAGAAGAAAGAAGCCGGTGTGTCTGGAAAGGCATGAGAGCAAGGGGCAGAGTGGTGGGAAATGTGATCTGAGGGATGATCAAAGGTATAGGGCCTTGAAACTGTGGTGAGAACTCTGGGTTTTATGTTGAGCGAGATGGGAAATCACCATAAGGTTTTGAAAAGGGGAGTACTATCATCAGTTTTAGGTTTTAAAAGGATCACTCTGGCTGCTGTGTGAAGAGATTGTGAAGAAACAGGGAAAAAGGAGACCAATTAAGAGGCTACTGCAGTTGCCCAGGCAAGAGAAGATGGTGACTTGGACTAGACTAGAGTGACAGAAGCAGAGATGATGAGAAGTAGTCAAATTCAGTTTATGTTCTAAAGGTAAAGCTGACAGGAATTGCTATTGAATATGAGCGTGAGAGAAAGACACAAGTCAATTATAACAATTACGCTTCTGGTCTGAGCAACTGAGTGAAAATGAAGATGCCATTTACTGAACCGGGGAACACTGAGGGAGGGGTTTGTAAGGTGGATCAAGAATTTGGTTTCAGGCTGGGTGCGGTGGCTCACACCTGTAATCCTAGCACTTTGGGAAGCCAAGGCAGGAAGACTGCTTGAGCCCAGGAGTTTCAGACCAGCCTGGGCAACATGGCAAAATCCCATCTCTATTTTATAAAAAATGAAAAAAAAAAAAAAAAAAAAAGAATTTGGTTTCATACATATTGAGTGTGAGATTTTATAAGATGAGATTAAGGGGAGTCTGGGATTAGAGGTGTAAATTTGGGAATCGACAGTACATAGATGATATTTACAGCCAAGGTAATGAATGAAATTGCTTAGGAAGTCATAGAGAAGAGTCAGAGGATTGAGTCCTAGTGCACACCAATATTTGAAGGGTCAGAAGATGAAAAAATCTAGAAAAGAAAACAAGGTCTAGACAGTGAAGCAGGAGGAAAATCAGTTTGGTATCCTGAAATCAAGTGAAGAAACTTTTTCAAGTAGGAATGATTAGTAGTAATCAATGTTACTAAGGTCATTTAAAATGAGAACTGAGAACTGACCATTAGATTTGGCAATTTGGAAGTCACTGGTGACCTTGATAAGAGTGGTTTTGGTGGCATGATGGAGGCAAAAATCCCCATTGGACTAGGTTCAGGAGAGAATGGGAGGAGATAATGTAGCGACAGTAAACACAGATATCTTTCACAGTCTTCCTGTAAAAATAGAGAAATGGGATGTAGAAGAAAGTGTGAAGCTGAGGATGCTTCTTTTTAACATTTACAAATGGAGAAAATAGATTAATAAACTTCCATGTATCTATCACCCAGCTTTGGCAATTACTGACATTCTTTCAGCTCCTCCCCTGGCCCGCTGGGATGTATGGGCAGCTTGCCCATCTCCAGGCAAAAATAAAACAGAAATAAACAAATGAAAAACCCCAAAACAAAGACATTCTTTCATTTTTGCTTCACCTATCCCCAACTGTTTACTTTTTGTCCCCAGAAGTATTTTAACATAAATGTAATTTAACCTGTTAATAGTTCAGTACGTCTAACACAGGACTTAAAAATAACCATAATATTGGGCCGGGTGCAGTGGCTCACACCTGTAATCCCAGTACTTTGGGAGGCCGAGGCAGGCGGATCACAAGGTCAGGAGATTGAGACCATCCTGGCTAACACAGTGAAACCCACAGTGAAACCCCGTCTCTACTAAAAATACAAAAAATTAGCCGGGTGTGGTGGTGGGCACTTGTAGTCCCAGCTACTCGGGAGGCTGAGGCAGGAGAATGGCGTGAACCCGGGAGGTGGAGCTTGCAGTGAGCCGAGATCGTGCCACTGCACTCCAGCCTGGGCGACAGAGTGAGACTCCATCTCAAAACAAACAAACAAACAAACAAACAAAAAACACAAAAAACCCCCCCAAAACCCATAATATCATTATTAAGTCCAAAAAAATGAGTAATACTTCTTTAGTATCATCTAATACCCAGTCCACATTCAGTTTTCCTTGACTGTCTCAAAAATGTCTTTTCTCTACCAGTAACTTGAAGAAGTAGAAGAGACTAAAAAAAGAAGAAAAGTCTTATTACGGTTGGTTAGTTCTACACAGGATCCAAGGTCTATACATTGCATTTGATGACTATGTCTTGTGAGTGTCTCTTACTCTGTAACAGATCCCCTTCCTTATGCTTTTTTTTTCAATGTTCATGCCATTGATTTGTTAAGATACTAGGTAATTTTTCCTGTGGAATCCCCCACAATCTGTACTTGGCTAATGGTACCACATGGTATTATTTAATGTTCTTTACTCTCCTGTATTTCCTGTAAATTTGTAGTTAGATCTAGAATCTTGATTAGATTCAGATTCAATTTTAGTTTTATGCACTAATACTTCACAGGTGATCTATCGTATTGCATCAGGAAGAACATAGAACCTGGCTATCCTACTTTTAGTGACAGGATTGAGCAGTGGGTTCAGGTGTTGCAAGATTCACCATCAACTTTTCACTTAGTGATGTGAGTGGATGTTGATGCCTAGACCCATAATTAGAGGTTCCAAGATGGAGGTTTTCTTCAACATTTTGTTATGAAAACTATCAAACATATAGAAAATAGAAAGAATTATATTGTAAAGAGTCACCTAGATTCTACAATTAAATATTGTTACATTTGCTTTATCAGATGTCTATCTCTTTATCCTTCTATCCATCTTACTTTTTACTACATCTTAGCACACATATCATTGAAATGTAATATTTGTTTAAAATTATGCCTCTACTTAAAAAAAAAAAAAGCCAGGTTTGGTGGTGTGCACCTGTGGTCCCAGTAAGTTGGGAGGCTGAGGAAGGAGGATCATTGGAGCCTGGGAGCTTAAGATTGCAGTGAACTGCAGTTGTGCCACTGCACCCCTGCCTGGGTGACAGCAAGACCCTGTCTCTTAAAACTTCTATAAAAAGTTAAAAAAAAGTAAAGTTATGTTTAAGGTAAAAAATGTATATACTGTGAAATGCACAAAAGCGTACCATTAGGGTTTTGATGAACTGCATACATTTGTGTAACCCAAATCCCTAAAAAAATTCATTATCCCACAAACCTCCCTCTCTCATCCCCTTCCCATTCAATCTCTGCTGCCATCTCCCCCAGTGCAAACCACTACTCTGATATTTTTTCACCATAGGTTTGTTTTGCCTATATTAGAACTTGATAGACACAAAACCATAAGTATGTATTCTTTTATGTAAGGCTTCTATCATTCAGCATGTTCTGAGATTCATCCACTTTGTTGTGATCAGTAGTTCATTTCTTTTTACTATTGCATAAGTATTCCATTGTACGAATATATCAGTTTGTCCATTCTCCTGTTGACAGACATTTGGGCTATTTCTAGTTTTTGGATATTACGAATAAAGCTGTTATAATTTATTTCCAGAATACCAAGTTAGTTTCTAGGCAACCTCCAAAGGTGACTGATCAGGTTTTTCCTTTTTTTTTTTTTTATGAACTTATAGATTTTTATATATTTAATGTGTTTTAATCAATTGCTGCCTTTACAAATTTTTGTGCTCAAATTGTCCCATTTTAGGCCAGTGGGAGCCCTTTTAAGTCAGTTCTTTTGTATTTTTGTAAGACTCCAGGAGTCTGATAACTTCCTTGCTTTCAGTCACAGGAGGATGTTCCAGGCTTGTCATGTCCATTTCTTGCCCAGATCTGGAATCAGCCATTTCTCTTAAGTAGCCCTGTTTCTTTTTAGTGCGAAAAAGGATTTAAATCCATGATGTGGGCTGGGCGCGGTGTCTCATGCCTGTAATCCCAGCACTTTGGGAGGCCGAGGCGGGTGGATAACTTGAGGTCAGGAGTTCAAGACCAGGCCGGCCAACCTTGTCCCTACTAAAAATACAAAAATTAGCTAGGCGTGGTGGCACACGTGTGTAATTCCAGCTACTAGAGAGGCTGAGGCAGTAGCTTCACTTGAACTCAGTGAGCTAAGATCACGCCACTGCACTCCAGCCTGGGTGACAGAGCAAGATCTTGTCCCCCCCCCCCCCCCCCAAAAAAAAAAAATTGGCTGGGTGCAGTGGATCATGCCTGTAATCCCAGCACTTTGGGAGGTCGAGGTGGGTGGATCACGAGGTCAAGAGATCGAGACCATCCTGGCCAACATGGTGAAACCTGGTCTCTAGTAAAAATACAAAAATTAGCTGGTGTGGTGGCATGCACCTGTAGTCCCAGCTACTCGGGAGGCTGAGGCAGGAGAATCACTTGAACCCGGGAGGCGGAGGTTGCAGTGAGCCAAGATCGCGCCACTGCACTCCAGCCTGGTGACAGAGCGAGACTCTGTCTCAAAATAATAATAAAAATAAACATAAAATAAAAAATATAAATAAATCCATGATATGGGTACTAGGCATATTATTTTTACTGGGTTATTATTACTTTGGCTCTTCAGTGGACAGTGCTGAAAAAAGAATGCATTTTTTTAGGAGAAAAATAAACCATGCCGGGTGCAGTGGCTCACGTCTGTAATCTCAGCAATTTGGGAGGCTGAGGTGGGAGGATCACCTGAGGTTGGGAGTTCAAAACCAGCCTGACCAACATGGAGAAACCCCGTCTCTACTAAAAAAACAAAATTAGCTGGGTGTGGTGGTGCATGCCTGTAATCCCAGCTACTCAGGAGGCTGAGGCAGGAGAATTCCTTGAATCCGGGAGGCAGAGGTTGTGGTGAGCCAAGATCATGCCATTGCACTCTAGCTTGGGCAACAAGAGCGAAACTCTGTCTCAACAAATAAATAAATAAATAAATAAATAAATAAATAAATAAATCAACCAACCAACCAACCAACCAACTACAAGTTCATACTGGTATTTCTTCCTATTCAATTATAGCATTTTTACTTTAATTCTTTGATTTGGCAAGTACAGTTGACCATTGAACATGGGTTTGAACTGTGTGGGTCCACTTACACATGGATTGTTTTCAATAAAATATATTGAATTTTTTTTTGGAGATTCGTAACAATTTGAAAAAAAACTCGTGGACCAACCATGTTGCCTAGAACTATTTTAAAAAATAAGAAAAAGGTGAAGGATGACTTCTGGAATAAAAAATTAAGAAAAAGCTGTATCATAAATGCATAAAATACATTTAGATACTAATTTATTATTTAGTACCATAAAAAGGTACACAAATCTATTATAAAGAGTTAAAATGTATCAAAGCTTACACCTACACAGACTGTAAATGGTGCCATTCACAGTCAAATGTGAACAAATGCAAAGATGCAATATTAAATCATAACCATAAAATTAACTGTAGTACGTATTATACTACTGTAATAATTTCACAGCTCCCTCCTATTGCTATTGCAGTGAGCTCAAGTCTTGCAAGTATTCACCTAATATGTTGTGTGATGCTACTTATCTCTGCTTGAGCAGTTCATCTCTCCAATAAATTGCATATCACAGTAAAAGTGATCTCACAGTTCTCACATTATTTTCATTGTGTTTAGTGCAATACCCTAAACCATAGGATCCATACAAAGTGCCACTGGTGATACTAGAAGTGCTCCTAAGAAACAGAGGAAAGTCATGACATTACAAGAAAAGGTAGGCTGCAGCTGAGGTCAGGAGTTCCAGACCAGCCTGGCCAACATGATGAAACCCCATCTCTACTAAAAGTATAAAAATTAGCCGGGCATGGTGGCAGGTGCCTGTAAATCCCAGCTACTCAGTAGGCTGAGGTGGGAGAACTGCTTGAACCTGGGAGGCGGAGGTTGCAGTGAGCCGAGATCGCACCACTGCACTCCAGCCTGGGTGATAAGAGTGAGACTCCATCTCAAAAAAAAAAAAAAAAAAAAAGAAAAGAAAAAAAGAAAAAGCTGAATTGCTTGATATGTACTGTAGACTGAGGTCTGCAACTGCAATTGGCTGCCATCTCAAGATAAATGAATCCAACATAAGGACCATTGTAATAAAAAAAAAAAAAAGGAAATTCATGAAGCTGCTCCTGCAGCTACACCAGTAGGTGCTAAAATCTTGCACTTTTTGTGAAATACCTTTTTAAGTAGTACTGAAAATGCAGCTTTTATGTGGGTGCAGGATTGATATAAGAAAGGTATATCTATAGATTCTAACATAATTTGAGAAAAAGCGAAATAGCAACTTAAAGCAAAAAGAAGGTGAAGGGGTCAGGTGTGGTGGCTCATGCCTATAATCCCAGTACTTTGAGAGGCTGCAGTGGGCAGATTACTTGAGTCGAGGACTTTGAGACCAGCATGGGCAGCATGGCGAAACCTTATCTCTACTACAAACACAAAAATTAGCCCAGCATGGTAGCGCGTGCCTGTAGTTCCAGCTACTCAGGAGGCTGAGGCGGGAAAATTGCTTAAACCCAAGAGGCTGACACTACACTCTAGCCTGGGCGACAGAACAAGACTGTCTCAGGAAAAAAAAAAAAAAGTGAAGGATCTAAAAGCTGGAGAATGCAATGATGGCAAAAGACGGTTTGATAATTTTTTTTTTTTTTTTTTAAGAGACAGGGTCTCACTCTGTCACCCAGGCTGGAGTGCAGTGGTGCAATCATAGCTTACTGTAGCCTTGAACTCCTGGGCTCAAGCGATCCTCCTGCCTCAGTCACCACAGAAGCTGGCACTACAGGTGTGTGCCACCATGCCTAGCTAATTAAAAACTTTTTTTTTTTTTTTTTTGGGTAGAGTGTCTCATTATGTTGCCCAAGGTCATCTCAAACTCCTGGCCTCAAGTGAGGCAGATAGGCTGACTCTACTGTTTTGTGCAAATGCAGCTGGAATTATATCAGGACTATGCTTATTAGAGTTAGCGTATCCCTTCCTGCCTTAAATCTTGGTGCTTGCTTCTGTTCCTTATTAATATATATCTTTTGTGGCATTTTTCCCCCCCAGAATAGGGCACTTTTCATCCATATTAACAGCCTGTTCAGGCAGATATTGTTCCTCTTCAATAATTTTCTGAATGGCATCTGAGAACTCATCTGCTGCCTCTTTGTTGACAAAAACGGATCCTCCTGTTATGTTGACATTATTTAATTTTAATTTATTTTCACAGGTGGGGGTCTCACTCTGTTGCCCAGGCTGGAGCACAGTGGCTATTCACAGGCACAATCCCACTACTGATCAGCACAGGAGTTTTGACCTGCTCCGCTGACAACCTGGGCCAGTTCACACTCCTCCTTAAGCAAGTTGGTGGTACCCCCCTCCTGGGAGATCATATTGATGCCAAACTTCATGTGGACACCTGATTGGGATAATGCACCACATCCCAGAACTCCTGGGCTCAAGCGAACCTCTTGCCTCAGATTCCTGATTAGCTGGGACTACAGGCATGTGCCACTGTATCCTGACATCTTGACTTTTTTTTTTTTTTTGAGACGGAGTCTTGCTCTGTTGCCCAGGCTGGAGTGCAGTGGCGCAATCTCGGCTCACTGCAAGCTCCGCCTCCCGGGTTTACGCCATTCTCCTGCCACAGTCACCCGAGTAGCTTGGACTACAGGCGCCCGCCACCATGCCCGGCTAATTTTTTTGTATTTTTTGTAGAGACGGGGTTTCACCATGTTAGCCAGGATGGTCTCGATCTCCTGGCCTCGTGATCCTCCCGCCTCGGCTTCCAAAGTGCTGGGATGACAGGCTTGAGCCACCGTGCCTGGCCCGACATCTTGACATTTTTAAAGCCAAACCTCTTTCTATAATTATCAAACCGGCTGGGAGTGGTGGCTCATGCCTATGACCCCAGTGCTTTGGAAGGTCGAGGTGGGAGGATCACTTGAGGCTCCCTTGATGCATGTAACACAAAATATGTGTTAATCAACTATGTTATTGGTAAAGCTTCCGGGAGTAGTTAAGTTTTGGGGGAGTCAAAAGTTATGCATGGATTTTCAACTGTGCAGGGATCAGTACCCCTAACCCCCATGTTGTTCAAGGGTCAACTGTAATCTTGGTACCTAATGATACTAACATAATTACTCATTTGCTTTGTGCTTCAGAATGTGTGTGTGTGTGTGTGAGTTTTAAAATAATAGTAATACCTACATTATCAATAACACCACCACTGAAGGCTGTTTAAGATTTTGTGGTTCTTTTTGTCCTTAAGATATATCCCACTAGATATGCCCGGTCAAAATACCCTTTTACTACTGAGTAAAGTAAGAATCCATGAGTCTATGCTGATGTAAATAAATAAACAAATAAATGAATGGGGAAGGAGGAAAAGTTTTAAGTAGAAAATCAAATGTAGAAGAAATGCTGGAATCTGGCAGTTTTCAATATCATAACTGATTCAGGTAAGAATCATCAAGGATGCTAACTTGTGGGTGAAAATTTGAAGAGTGGTAAGATATTTATGTAATCTCTAAATATCTCCCTACAGGATACTTATTAATTACAAATGGGAAACTAGTAATTTTACAGGGGAGAAACCCAGCAGAAACTAGCAAAGTTAACACTACTTCTAATGGGACTGATTGATAGCATGTGCTTCCTGATATGATGCATTGAGAACTTGGCAACACTGCTGTGGTATTCCTGCCAAAGTACATAACCAGATCTAATCATGAAGGAACACTGGGCAAACCCAAAGAGGGACATTCTAGAAAGTAACTGGCCTATATTCTTCAAATACAGTTCCAGGTTAAAGTGATTAAAGGAGACTGAAAAGATAGATCTTGTTTTTAATATATATATATTTTTGAGACAGGGTCTCACTCTGTCACCCAGGCTGGAGTGCAGTGGCATGATCTCTGCTCACTGCAACCTCCACCTCCTGAGTTCAAGCGATTCTCGTGCCTCAGCCTCCCAAGTAGCTGGGGTTACAGGAGTGCGCCACCATGCCGGACTAATTTTTTTTGCATTTTTGGTAGAGACAGCGTTTTGGCATGTTGACCAGGCTGGTCTCGAACTCCTGGCCTCAAGTGATCTGCCCGCCTCATCCTCCGAAAGTGCTGGGATTACAGGTGTGACCCACTGTGCCCGGTTTGTTTTTATTTGTTAGAAAGGTATTACTAGGACAACTGATGAAATTGAAACAAGGTCTGTAGAATACATAATGATATTAGGTCAATATAAATTATCTAATTTTGATAACTGTACTGCAGCTATGTAAAAGAATTCCTTATTTTTAGGAAATATGTAAATGGATAAGAGTGAGAGATTGAGAAGGATTAAACAAATGAAAAAAAAATGTTAACATAGAGAATCTGAGTAAAAGGTATCTAGAATCCTCATACTTGTTCTCATAACTTTTCTGTAAGTCTAAAATTATGTAAAAACAAAACAAAAACCCCTACCCTATTTTAAAGTTACTAAAAATAGTAACTATTTTAAAGTTACTAAAAATAACTCCTTGTGGTTATGCTTTCACTTTGCAATAGAGCAAAGTTCTTTTGTTTTCATTAGATTTTGCCTTAATTTGGTGTTTTAATTATATAAAACATGTACATACGTTCTAAAGTACAAACTGTAAAACATACTATTCAGAGAGGTCTAGCTTTTGCACTCTTCCCCCACTCCCAATCTTTTCTTCACCACTGGTAACTATTTTTATTAGTTTTCAGTTTATCCTTCAATTTTTTAAAAATAAGAAAATACGCACAAATATTCAAAATTTCCACATAACAATATATTCTATAGGTAATTCCATTGCAGTACCTAGAGCTTTTTTGTGGAGGTTTTTAAATTTTTAATTTTATTTATTTTGAGACAGGGTCTCACTATGTCGCCCAGGCTGGAGTGCAGTGGCACGATCATGGCTCACTGCAGCCTCCAACTCCTGGGGCTTAAGCCAACCTCTTGCCTCAGCCTCCTGAGTAGCTGGGACTACAGGTACGTGCCACCACACCCGGCTAATTTTTGTGGTTTTTTGTAAAGATAGGGTTTCGCCATGTTGCCCAGGCTAGTCTCGAACTCCTGAGCTCAAGGGATCTGCCCACCTCAGCTGGCCAAAGTGCTGGGATTACAAGCATGAAACACTGTGCCCGGCTTTTGTTTCTTAAAGAGAGACATTTGTATATACTAGCAGAGGTGGACACTGGAAGACAATAAAGTTCTCTTCCGAGTGCTTCTATTTTCTTGGTGAAATAAAAAGCGGTCACCAGGTGGGAGTGAGGAAGGAGGGGGGTTCCTGGCAGTCTGAGAAGAGTACAGGTGTGAAAAAGTATTTTCAAGGAATAGGAGAATGAACTGATTAAACAGTGGTCCTCAAACCTTAGCATCAGAATCACACAGGTTGCTGAGCCCCATCCCCAGAATTTCTGGCTCACAGGTCTGGGATGAGGTCAGGAATATGCATTTTTTTCTTTTTTTTTTTTTTGAGATGGAGTCTCGATCTGTCACCCAGGCTGGTGTGCAACAGTGCGATCTCAGCTCACTGCAACTTCTGCCTCCCAGGTTCAAGCGATTCTCCTGCCTCAGCCTCCTGAGTAACTGGGATTACAGGCGCGTGCCGCCACACCCGGCTAATTTTTGTATTTTTAGTAGAGACGGGGTTGCACCATGTTGGTCAGGCTGGTCTTGAACTCCTGACCTGAGGTGATCTGCCCACCTTGGCCTCCCAAAGTGCTGGGATTATAGGCATGAGCCACTACACTCAGCCTTTTTTTTTTTTTCTTTTCTTTTTTTTTTTTTTAGGGACAAGGTTTTGCTATGTTGCCCAGGCTAGACTCAAACTCTTAGGCTCAAGTACTCCTCCCATCTCAGCCTCCCAAATAGCTGGAACTACAGGCGTGCGCCACCATGCCCAGCTAAGAACATACATTTCTAACAAGCTTCTGAGTGATGTTGATGCAACTCGTTTGGGACCTGTTTTGAGAACCACTGGACTAAGGAAATACACCAGGATTGTTGGCAGCCCAGGGGCCCACTTGAGGTTTGTAGTCATGAATTTGAAGCGAGACCAATCAGCATCATTGAATGTTTGTATCCAGCAGTCTTCATTTTAGATGGCAAGGTTCAGGCCTGGAGTAGGTGGTGAGCTGAATTTAACCGGGGTTGGGATTTAAAGAGAACGGTGATATCAGTAATAGATGGCACCAAACAAGCGTATACATTTATTCTTTTCTACTTCTATCTTTATATAAATAAATACCTTACAATCTCAACAAGAGAAAGAGGAAGCGTGAAGGGAAAAGGACATATCGAAAATGAGCTAAGAACACAGAGACAAACCAGAAAATCCAGAATGAACAGGAAAAAGCATATATAAAGAAATAGCTAGAAAAAGATTATACTCAAATTTGGTGGTAGCTGTGTTGACTCACATTGAGGAGAAAATGTGGTCACAATATGAGGAAACTGAAGATTAAAACAATTAGTATTTTGAAAAGGGTTGGCTTAGGTGTAGGAAAATAATATAGAAAAAAATATATTCATACTAGATTATATGAAATAGAATGCACATAGGTAAATGCCTATTTAGTCATTAAAAAATTCCTGATAGGATCTTGAAGAGATATATGCATACTCATGCTCACTGCAGCATTATTCACATTAGTCAAGAGGTGGAAGCAACCAAAAACTCCATCAACAGATGAATGCATAAGGAAAATGTGGTGCATATACAGTGGAATATAATGCAGTTTGATAAAAGAAGGAAATCCTGTAACATGCTGCAACACAGATGAACCTCGAGGATATGACACTAAGTGAAATAAACCTGTCACAAAAGGACAAATACTGTGTGATTCCACTCATATGAAGTATCCAAAATAGTCAAAATCAATGAAACACAAATCATGATTGTAAGGGCAGTGGAAGAGGAGAGAAATAGTTTAGTGGCAAAGGGTTTTAGTTGTGCAAGACGAAAAACTTCTAGAAACTGTTGCACAACAATGTGAATATACTTAACACTATTGAATTGTACACTTAAAAATGGTTAAGATGGGGCTGGGCACGATGGCTCATGCCTGTAATCACAGCACTTTGGGAGGCTGATGTGGGTGGATCATTTGAGGTCAGGAGTTCGAGACTAGCCTGACCAACATGGCAAAACCCCGTCTCTATTAAAAATACAAAAATTAGCCAGGGATGGTGGTGCATGTCTGTAATCCCAGCTACTCAGGAGGCTGAGGCAGAAGAATAGCTGGAACCTAGGAGGCAGAGGTTGCAGTGAGCTGAGATCGTGCCACTGTACTCCAGCCTGGGCGACAAGAGCGAAACTCCGTCTCAAAAAAAAAAAAAGGTTAAGATGGTAAATCTAACGTTACATATTGTACCACAATAAAAGAAAATCCTGCCAGACCAATACAGTAACCACCTTCCTTCTCAGAGGTTCTGAGGGGAAGTAAGAGCTACAAAACATTTTTATTCTAGCAATTTAAAAATATCCTGTCCCATATATCATATTTACAACAAACAAAAAGCTCTGGAGAATATAATGTTCAGAAGAGTGTACCCAGAAATAATTAGAATGTTAGATACAGCCCAATGAGTCAAATATTTAGTGTAAACAAAGCCGCAGGACAACACTTATGGGGAGAATGAAAACTAACTCTTCTTCATTTCAAATGGCAACAAAAAAAGGGAAATAACACTAAACTGCACGGCCAGCAGTTACATAGATGGACAGATAGTGGTTAAATTTTGGACTAGCATCAAAACCAAAACTGCAGAATCCCATCATTATTTTGCTTAAAATACAGGTGATGTTTTAATTTGCTTGGAGAGTTTATCATAGTGATAAAAAGGGGAGACCACCATTAGAAATCTCATCTAGTCCTAATAACACAAGACTGTTTTAGCAAAGGTCTTAAAGGAATACATGGAAATATGCTAAAATAATGTACAAATGAAGTAAAACTTAAAAAAGAGTAAAATAATTCATCACTAATGTTATTATAATTCAATAAAGGAATGCCACTTTATCTGAATAACTTAATTTATAAAACAAATCCAAAAAGAAATAGAAATTCAGTGCTTGTGCTTTGAAAGTCCATATAGCATATTATGTATCATTTCTTACAAAAAATAGAAAATACATATTTCTGCTTAGAATTTATAAAGCTTTTAAATTTTGGGTGGGGGAGGGAAACTTTCCACAGTTATCAAGTTGGAAGGTATTTATAAAAAAGATATAAATAATTTCCTAAAGTTCAGTGTTGCTTGAGCTTAAAGTTGTTCCATGGTGGCAGGGCTTTTTAATATTTTCAAAAGGAATCTGAGAGTTGTCATAATGAAAAAAGAAACAAAAAAAAGAAGGGGAAAAAAAAAACCCTGCCACCACATGTGAACATAAAAAAGAAGAGAACCCCAACCAATTGCACCACGACCGGATGGAAGAGCCCAGCTGACACAACCAAGACGAGTCTCAGTGTCTAGGGAAGCTTAGGGTTCAGCTCCTTTTACTTCAGGCGAACCTGAACTGTGAGTATTGATTTCAGCTCTATAAATGAACCTTTATTTCAGCTAAAATTTGATTATCTGAACATTCAAAGTGAAACGTGATTCATGGTGATAAGGCTACTGTAATGTCAGCAGTTCTTTGCTTTTAGAACTACTGAGTAAATTGCTTGAATGACGCCTCTGCCTTGATTTCAAATGAGACTGCCTTTTTAGTTATTTTAAGTACTTTAAGACATTCAAGGTATTTAAGCTCCTACTGTCAATATAGTCACATTGTTGATACTGCATTTGGATACTGCCATCAAGATTTGCACATCTACTTGCATGAATTAAAAGTTATTTTCATATGCAATACATTTTATTTCTAATGTATTATATATTATAACTTATTGACTTTATTAAGTTATGCTGTCTCCCTATTTTCTATTACTGTCTTTTCTTTATTATATTATTACTACTTTATAGTTTTACCAAACCATATAACATTTAAGTTTGGTGTTTCAGAAGTAAATAAGGTGAATATTAGATAAGAGAGAAAGCAAAATATGCTTTAGTTCAAATAATAATTTTTAAAAATGTGTTTTTTATGGACACAGTTAAATTTGTAACAAAACCTAACACATTACTAATAGTATTATTTCTAAAGTAATATGTTTTCAATTTTCATTTTGTATACAGCAGTTAATGCAATTTTGAAGCATGCCCTGAATAGATTCAGTCATTATCAAGTCAAACTAAAAACGGTGAAAGGTTGCGACTATTACCAAATAGGTATGTATTTCAACATAGCAATGTGATATTTTCGCAAACATACCCAAAATGCATTTTAAAAGCTTCTGCTCATCTGGAGTCACAGTGGAATCTGTTGGGTCCTGCCCTCTGGGTCCAGTACTCCTACATGAGCCAGTTGAAAAAAAAACTGCAGGAGTAGGTGGTGGTGCGAGGGTACAATGCGCTAAACTATGTTTTTGAACTTGTGAATAGGATTTGCCACATAACAACATTTAAAAAACATTATCCACTATTACAAAACTATTGTGACCACTTCAATATAGCACATGGGTCACAAGCAATGTCCACTGGGAAATTAATCCCCTATGTAAACACAGTGGTTTGTTTCTTATCTTCACAAGCAATTCTTAACATATCAAACAAGTAAATTTAAAAGTATCAATAAATAGCCTTATATAGTGAATGACATTGTAATGTACGAACCAACTTCAAAGGAGAAAAAAAAAACCAGTCACCAAGTTTAAAACAGAATCTAATTGTGATTTTTAATTAAAAAAAATTTTTTTTTTTGAGACAGACTCTCGTTCTGTTGCCCAGGCTAGAGTGCAGTGGCATGCACAGCTCACCGCAGCCTCTGTCTCCCGGGTTCAAGCAATTCTCCAGCCTTAGCCTGCGGAGTAGCTGGGACTACAGGTGCGTGCCACCACGCCCTGCTAATTTTTTTTTTTTTGGTATTGTTAGTAGAGGCGGGGTTTCGCTATGTTGGCCAGGCTGGTCTTGAATTCCTGGCCTCCAGTGATTTGCCTGCCTCGGCCTCCCAAAGTGCTGGAATTACAGGAATGAGCCACTGTGCCCAGCCAATTTTTTTTTTTTAATATTCTTTTCTTATTTTTTTGAGACAAGGTCTTACTCTGTCACCCAGGCTGAAGCACAGTGGAGTGATCTTGGATCACTGCAACCTCTGCTTCCCAGGCTCAAGCGATCCTCCCACCTCAGGCTCTTGAGTAGCTGGGAGTAGCTGGGACTACAGGCACACGTCACCATACCCAGCTAATTTTTATATTTTTTGTAGAGACAGGGTTTCACCATCTTGCCCAGGCTGGTCTAGAACTCTTGAACTCAAGTGATCCTCCTGCTTCAGCCTCCCAAAGTGCTGGGATCACAGGCATGAACCATGGTGCCCAGCTGTCAATTTGTGAATCAATAATTGTATGCAAGCTGTCTAAAACATGGTTGTAAATGATGGCCACTATTATAATGTAAACAAATGCATTGGCTTTGCTTCATTCTCTTTAAACTGAAGACTAAAGCAAAACCAGAAACGCTTACTGACAGACCATCCAACTATTACTTATTTTACTTGCAGATTAGAGCTGAGGCAAATGGTTTCAGGATATGTGCTTTGTGCTAACAGCTTTCTGGAGACATCCTGATTATGGCTATCGGGTCTAGAAGTAAGTTTAAAAAGATATGCTTTGCGGGTAGTGGCAATCATTCTGATGAATGATTTGTGATTCTGTAAACTCTAGATTTACTTCCTTATAATAATGGACATAGCAAATAAGAAGATTAACACCCTTTGTAAAGAAGTAAAGCCAGATGGCATAATCTGTTCTTAAAATTGTTAAAGTGTATGTTAAAGGAATCATGCCAAAATACTGCTGATAGAACTCAATATTAATCAAGAAAATGCTGATCTTATGTGAAAAGGAGTGAGGTTTGGTGAAAAGCATCATGGGCTCTAAAAGTCAGATCTGAGTCCCACCTTGGGCACTGTCATTTAAGAATTGTGTGGCTTGCCAGGTGCGGTGGCTCATGCCTGTAATCCCAGCACTTTAGGAGGCAGAGGCGGGTGGATCATGAGGTCAGGAGTTCAAGACCAGCCTGGCCAACACAGTGAAACTCCGTCTCTACTAAAAATACAAAAATTAGCTGGGTGTGGTGGCACATGCCTGTAGTCCCAGCTACTTGGGAGGCTGAGGCAGGAGAATTGCTTGAACCCAGGAGGCGGAGGTTGCAGTGAGCTGAGACCATGCCATTTGAACTCCAGCCTGGGTGACAGAGTGAGACTCCATCTAAAAAAAAAAAAAAAGAGTTGTGTGGCCAAGAGTAAAGATCATAACCTCTTGAACTTTCTTTCTTTCTTCCTTTTTTTTTTATTTTAGAGACAGGTTCTTGCTATGTTGCCTTGGCTGGCAGGCTGGTCTTGAACTCCTGGTCTTAAGTGATCCTCCAGCCTCAGCCTCCCAAAGTGTTGGGATTACAGGCGTGAGCCACTGTACCTGGTCAACCTCTTGATCTTTCGTTACCTCTTTTGTGATACCTACCTCATAGAGTATTGCAAGGATTATGCAAAGGAAGTAACATAAATGGGTTTAACACAATGTCTGGTACACAGAAAGTACTAAATAAATATTAGTTAATGGTTTGGCCATCTAGCTTAAGGGTTCAATTCTGACTGCACATTAAAATCCCCTGAGGAGCTTTTAAAGGAAACCAGTGCCTGAAACCCATTCCAGACCAATTAAATCAGAGTATCTGGGGAAGGAGCCAAGCACTGGTATCTTTAAAAAGCCCTCAAGAGGATTCTAATATGTAGCCAGGATTGAGAACCACTGATAATCCCTTCTACAAAGACTCCAATTGGTGGTAGTCTCAAAAATCTCCAGTGGTAAGATCCTTATATTGCCTCCCAAGAGAGATCATTTCATTAGAAAAAAATGATTTCCTTAAAAGGAGGCAACATCTGTCTCTGCAATTTCTATCATTGGTTCTTGTTTTGCTTTGCAAAGACACATATAACAAAGTGAAACCCTTTTCTCTATGGCTTTGTAAAGCATTCTCATCTTCAAGGTAAGGTGCCTATTTCCTTCAATTTGCTTCTATGACATGATTTGAGTTCTTCTCTCCATTTTGTCCATGGCCTTTTCTAAGTGTACTGCTGTGGATCAAACACTACATTAAAGGGGAGATCCTACCAGCTTGGGATGGAAGCAGTTTAGTAGTAACAATTTTCATTTCAGACACCACATATCTAGGAATTCAATAAAAGATGGGTTTTTCGTTGCCACCACACTACGCTACTGATAGAGCAATTGCAATTGTGTTTGTTAATGCAGCTAAAGCTCTTCCTGTACTTGTAAAGCTGCTTTTAATATCCACATGTAGAGCTTCATATGTATTTCTAATAAATTCCCTCTTTGATTTAGTATTATTTATTGTGCTAAGCATTAGGTACAGAGAGCCAAACAAAATTGATTTGGTTCTTAATCCTAATGGAACTTAAAATCTAGCATGAGAGAAGAAAAAAATCCAAAATAACTACTTACAGGTGAGTTTTCATGTCATTTCAGCTACTTGAGCTCTCAAAATCACATCACTTCCTGTGCCTCAATTCCCTGAACCTATGAGACCTCCCTAGATAACCACACAATATAGGTGGTCCCTCTACAGACACCCATTTCCTGGTAATGCAGGTTGCATTATTAGTTTCATTTTTGGCAGCCTGACATTCTTTCTAGATTGCCCTTTCCTTTTAGAATCTTAGATCACAGGCTGGGCATGGTGGCTTACACCTATAATCCCAGCACTTTGGGAGGCCAAAGCGGGAGGATCACCTGAGGTCAGGAGTTCAAGACCAGCCTGGCCAACATGGTGAAACCCCATCTCTACTAAAAATACGAAAATTAGCCGGGCATGGTGGTGGGCGCCTGTAATCCCAGCTACTAGGGAGGCTGAGGCAGGAGAATCGCTTGAACCCAGGAGGCAGAGGTTGCAGTGAGCTGAGATCGCGCCATTGCACTCTAGCCTGGGTGACAAGAGCAAAACTCTGTCTCAAAAACAAAACAAAACAAAACAAAACAAAACAAATCAAATCAAACAAACAAAAAAACCAGAATCTAAGATCACAAGAAACACGCCTATATCTTTCTATAAACTTTCTGAAATTTGTCTTCCTGAAGTTGAGACATGACAGACTAGACCCAGTCCTTCCCTGCTCCCTTCCTTTCTCCCTCCACCTTCCTGAATTCTGGAAACAGGCTCTTACCAGGGATTACATAACTTCCTCTTCACCAGCCAGTTCCTCTTCTGTGGAATCAATGCTCCCCAACTTTACAACATTTTAAACCTTAATGTTACCCTCTACAAAAATGCTTTGTTTTTAATCAAATTATGGGTAGAGCTTTAAGAAAGGCTATTTTTCTCTGTGTATAAGATCAAATCAGGGACTTAATTTATGTAATTCAAATCCACTTTACATGGTAGCAGTCAGGGTTTGAATGTCCACCTCTCCAAAATGTTTACTAATAGGGTCTCTGTCTTATTCACCTTCCTTTCCCACACAGTACTTAGCCAAGTGTGAGATATTTACTAAAATGAGATTAATCAAGAGGTGTTTATTAAAGCTAACTTTTATTAAGCAATCACTATGTGCCAGGATTAAGTTCTTCTTATGCATTTTTCATTTTCACAAATGAGAAAACTAAGGCATAGAAAAGATTAAGTTATTTGCCCTTGGTCACAAGTTAGTTGGGTCTGATTTTGAAAACCTTGCTCTGGGCATCTTTATGTTAACCCTGCTAAGTGGCTGCTGTAGAGAAATAGGGCAGTCACTCTAAGAGAGAAATGTGATGAGACCTCCAGAAACGCTTTCTTTACTTGTTGTGACCAGCTCTTAGACTAAGCTCTTCACAGCAGTCATTGGGCCAATAATAAGTAGCTTTGCAAATATTCTCTGCTGCCACAAACAAGTAGAATTCAAACACCATCTCTTCGAAGGTTCTAGCAAGTCTCAAATTATTGAACCCAGGGCACATTTAAGCTTTGGTCAGGTTACTTTCTTTTTTTTTTTTTTTTTTTTTGAGACGGAGTCTTACTCTGTCGCCCAGGCTGGAGTGCAGTGGCCGGATCTCAGCTCACTGCAAGCTCCGCCTCCCGGGTTTATGCCATTCTCCTGCCTCAGCCTCCCGAGTGGCTGGGACTATAGGCGCCCGCCACCTCGCCCGGCTAGTTTTTTGTATTTTTTAGTAGAGACGGGGTTTCACTGTGTTAGTCAGGATGGTCTCGATCTCCTGACCTCGTGATCCGCACGTCTCGGCCTCCCAAAGTGCTGGGATTACAGGCTTGAGCCACCGCCCCCGGCTGGTCAGGTTACTTTCAAAATCTTAGATTGCACATGCTGTTTCCCATCTACGTTATCACTCTATGCTTCTAGGTTAGGAGTGGCTAACCAGCAGCTGCCAGCTGACTTGGTTTTGTTTGGTTACTTTTTTCTCCTGTCCACTGATACAAGAGTCTGTGTAACCTTGCAGGTGCTGTGTTCTCTTAGTCTATTATGTTAATTGCATGCCCTAAGATCCCTACCTTGGTCTCAGGCTGAAAAGAAATTTAGGATCCTCTTCTTTATTCCCACTTATAGAATGAGACCGCCACAGTAAGTCACACGCCATGTAGCAATACATGTCAAAATGAATGAATGCCACATACGAGGGAAAAAGTCAAGGCAGGAAGTGGTTCTGAAGCTGGGCAGGGCCAGCAGTGGGCCCAGCTCTCTTATGGTTGTACATACCTTTAGAGAAACGGATGCTCATCTTTGAGAAATATGAGCTGTCGGCCGGGCACGGTGGCTCAAGCCTGTAATCCCAGCACCTTGGGAGGCCAAGACGGGCGGATCACGAGGTCAGGAGATCGAGACCAGCCTGGCTAACACGGTGAAACCCCGTCTCTACTAAAAAATACAAAAAACTAGCCGGGCGCGGTGGCGGGCGCCTGTAGTCCCGGCTACTGGGGAGGCTGAGGCAGGAGAATGGCGTAAACCCGGGAGGCGGAGCTTGCAGTAAGCTGAGATCTGGCCACTGCACTCCAGCCTGGGTGACAGAGCGAGACTCCGTCTCAAAAAAAAAGAAAAAAGAGAAATATGAGCTGTCATTTCTCTTCACTAGCATCTCTATTCCCATAAGAACTTCCCTAAGAGAAGATGATTTCATAAATTGGGTTGTTTTAATATAATACATGAAACAGACTTTGAATGTAGGCCATAGCCACAGGAAAGGTTAGAGCATGAAACTCTATGAGATACCACACTATGTGCTGCTTGTTTAATGATACAATAATGTTACTAGATGAAGTAGGATAAAAGTAAAGTTTCTCACAATGTCTGAAAATAAATCATTTATTACTTACTCTGTCTTTTTTTTTTTTTTTTTTTTTAAAGAGATGGGGTCTTGTTCTGTTGCCAGGCTGGAGTACAGTGGCACAATTATAGCTCACTACAGCCTTGAACTACTGGATTCAAGCAATCCTCCTGCTGTAGCCTCCCGAGTAGCTAGGACCATAGGCGTGTGCTGGGAGGCCCAGCCTATTATTTATACTTTTAGTTAAAGTAACTATTATTAAAATAGCAAATGACTCAATGTTTGGCATTCTGTTGTAGGAAAAATCTGAAGACATGAGAACTACACATGAGGAATATGTCATTTAGCACTTTCACTTTTTGATCTCCACAGAAGACAATGAGAAGTCACACCATAACAATGATGACAACTTCAGTCAGCAGCTGGCCTTACTCCTCCCACAGAATGCGCTTTATAACCAGTCATAGCGACCAACCGCCACAAAACTTCTCAGGAACACCAAATGTTACTACCTGTCCCATGGATGAAAAATTACTATCTACTGTGTTAACAACATCTTACTCTGTTATTTTCATTGTGGGACTGGTTGGGAACATAATCGCCCTCTATGTATTTCTGGGTATTCACCGCAAAAGAAATTCCATTCAAATTTATCTACTTAATGTAGTCATTGCAGACCTCCTACTCATCTTCTGCCTCCCTTTCCGAATAATGTATCACATTAACCAAAACAAGTGGACACTAGGTGTGATTCTGTGCAAGGTTGTGGGAACACTATTTTATATGAACATGTACATTAGCATTATTTTGCTTGGATTCATCAGTTTGGATCGCTATATAAAAATTAATCGGTCTATACAGCAACGGAAGGCAATAACAACCAAACAAAGTATTTATGTCTGTTGTATAGTATGGATGCTTGCTCTTGGTGGATTCCTAACTATGATTATTTTAACACTTAAGAAAGGGGGGCATAATTCCACAATGTGTTTCCATTATAGAGATAAGCATAATGCAAAAGGAGAAGCCATTTTTAACTTCATTCTTGTGGTAATGTTCTGGCTAATTTTCTTACTAATAATCCTTTCATATATTAAGATTGGGAAGAATCTATTGAGGATTTCTAAAAGGAGGTCAAAATTTCCTAATTCTGGTAAATATGCCACTACAGCCCGGAACTCCTTTATTGTACTTATCATTTTTACTATATGTTTTGTTCCCTATCATGCCTTTCGATTCATCTACATTTCTTCACAGCTAAATGTATCGTCTTGCTACTGGAAAGAAATTGTTCACAAAACCAATGAGATCATGCTGGTTCTCTCATCTTTCAATAGTTGCTTAGATCCAGTCATGTATTTCCTGATGTCCAGTAACATTCGCAAAATAATGTGCCAACTTCTTTTTAGACGATTTCAAGGTGAACCAAGTAGGAGTGAAAGCACTTCAGAATTTAAACCAGGATACTCCCTGCATGATACATCTGTGGCAGCAAAAATACACTCTAGTTCTAAAAGTACCTGAGGTAAACATACTAAAATGAATTATATAATACAGCCTCTTAATTCTTTGAAGAACTAAAAAAATTAGGAAACAAAGTTCTAGCATTTACAAAAGTCAGATCTCAAAGCTGTGCTTGTAACTGTGATATTTCATTTGCTTAACTGTAAACCATTTCAAGGTACTATCTTTTAAATCTCTATGTAAAATCTTTTCAAAATACATTTTTAAGCTAATACTCTTAACATAGATTATGAAGTTAGTGAAATTTATGACTTTAACAGCAAAATAATTAAAGTGCCATCGTTTCTCATGTCACTAAAGTAGTTATTAAAATCAAGCACTTGATACTAATTTAAAGTGTGTTTAAAAGTAAATGATTTGGGAACTGACAATGTGTCAGAAAATATATGTTCACTTATCATTTTAAAATCTTGTATAATTTGCCACTGTGTTCATTTATGCCTAAATCTCTATAATAGATGAGAAGATAATAAAATCCTAATTAAAAAATGAGATCACCCACTATCTATCACTGCTTAGATAAAAAGGGAAAGAATTTAAATACTGTACAGTAAAAATTAACAGATAAGCTAACGATTCAAAAGCCTAGCAATAGGTCTTAAAAACCACACCTTACTTAAAACAGGTTTATAAACAATAGGGTCATTTCAGACACACTTTGATACAGTAACATTGAACATGCCTATTCTGTGATCCAGCAAGTCATCTACAAGGTATACATCTTACGGAATCACTCAGATATGTACACAAGAAACATGTAATGATGCTCAGTGAACTACCATTCATAATATGAAACAATTGGAAATAAGTATATATCAGCAAAGGCATGGAGAAGTGAACTGGTTTACTTACAAAATGGAATATGATATAGCACTGCAATGAAATGAACTACATTCACATGTATCAACACGAGTATATCTCATATATAATGTTGAGTAAAAAAACCCCGCAAAATTGCAAAAGGGTATGTACTGCATGAAATCATTAACGTAAAATATAAAAACATAAAACAATACCACATTCTTTTTTTTTTTTTTTTGAGACAGAGTTTTGCTCTTACTGCCCAGGCTGGAGTGCAGTGGCGCGATCTTGGCTCACTACAACCTCCACCTCCCAGGTTCAAGCAATTCTCCTGTCTCAGCCCCCTGAGTAGCTGGGACTACAGGTGCCCGCCACCACGCCGGGCTAATTTTTTGTATTTTTAGTAGAGACGGGGTTTCATCATGTTGGCCAGGCTGGTATCGAACTCCTGACCTCAGGGTGATCCACTCACCTCAGCCTCCCAAAGTGCTGGGACTACCAGCGTAAGCCACCACGCCTGGTAGAAAACAATACCACATTCTTATGGATCAATACATATACAATAAAGATACAAAATATGTATGGTAATATATACAAGATATATACCAACTTAAAGTTAATGGTTATATCTGGAGAAATTTGAAGCAAATATGGCAAAATGTTAATGTCTGAAATCTAGGTAGCAGGTACGTGATTATATTATTTTTGGTAAATTCCTGGGTATTTGAAATACTTTACAACAATCAAATCTGTAAATTAGAATTAAAAAGAGCAAACTCTGTAATTTTCATGCACATTAAAAAATAACAGGACAGTAAGCTCTAAAAGAAAGGGGTCTTAGTCTTGTTTGTCATTGCCTCCCTGGAGCTTAGTACATTTCTTGGCTATAGGAGATCAATATACATTTGTTGAATAATTAACAAGAATGAACAGATGAATAAGATAGGGAGAAAGGGAAGGAAGGAGTGCTTACAAGAAAAAAAGTTGGGTGTAATTAGCTTTTATCCTGGTCCATTTGAATATAGCTGTATAGAACACCATACAGTTGCAATCTAGGGGGTGTCATTAGGCAAACATTCTTGAAAGTTTGGCCAACATTTGTCCAGTTCTTTGGTCATACACAGAACCTGAATGTTATTGACTGAATATGTAAAAGCCTCTTAGAACAAACTCCAAGGACTCATCTGAAAGTTTCTATCATGGTGTATGAAAATTTTTTATAGTCAGAATACTTCTTAAAACTGAAGGTAGGCCATTGGCTGAGAAATCAATCTGAATGAGCATGAAGATTTTGATCAGAACTGAGTTTATTTTAATGAGATTTGTCTTGTATACAGTGCTCAGTTAACTATATGTAGATATATTTTTTGAGATGGAGTCTCGCTCTGTTGCCTAGGTTGGAGTACAGTGGCATGATCTTAGCTCACTGCAACCTATGCCTCCCAGGTTCAAGTGATTCTCCTGCTTCAGCCTTCTGGGTAGCTAGGATTACAGGCACCCACCACCATGCCTGGCTAAGTTTTATATTTTTAGTAGGGATGGGGTTTCATCATGTTGGCCAGGCTGGTCTCGAACTCCTGACCTCAGGTGATCCACCCACCTCGGCCTCCCAAAGTGCTGGGATTACAGGCATGAGCCATTGCGCCAGGCCAGTTAACTAATTTCAATAAGTGCCCATAATTAATTGAATAAAGAATAAGTCAAAGCAAAAGTATATTTTAAAAATAAGTAATATTTAAGGATAAATACTGAAATTTGCAGAAAAATTAGAGGGTCAGAAAAAGGTGACAAAATTAATTACTTTGCCCTGACAATGTTAACACATACCATCTAAATGAAATTTAGCATTTCTGTTTGTATGGTTTTAAGTTATGAAAACTTCTACTTTCCTTCATGTCCTCAAATTTAAAATTTTATTTTACATTACTGGTAAACATCTTACATATCTCATTGTATACAGTTTGGTGAAATTATATTATCAATTATTATCACTTTTAAGGAACATTAAAATGAATATAAATACACTCATAGTTCTAGAAGCTGTCTCATTATACTAGATAAGATGATTACTATAAAGCTCTGCACAATGGCATTCTTAAGAAAGTTTTAAAGTATACTCAATTAATTCTTGCTATATTATTTGCAATAAAATACATTTTGATATAAATCAATCTATTTATAACAGATTGCTTACTGAGAAAAATCTGATAACATGCCTTAGAGTAACTTGAATCCTGAGAAGGTTTCTAAATTTTTAGAAAAAATATGCTATTGACTTACCAAAGTTAAGGCTACTTATGACATACAATCTTTTATTTCTTACTGAGCCATTAGTATTTGCAAGCAGGAAACAGTTCCTACCTCTCCTAACCCAAGGTTTAGTTTTAGAAGCATACAGAAAAAGGAAATTCAGAAGTATATACATATCTTTACCTTGCAAAGACCTTCAGAACAGGTTTCTAAATAACATCTCATATATGCAAAACCAAACACCGGTAAAATGAATTGTCTGGCTGTCAGAGTGAGATCTCAGTGTTGTTATTAGTTAATATTAATATTGCTGTTAGTTTTAGAGCCAGGTTTGATGGTGGTTGAATTTCTAAGATTAGGTCAGTAGAAAAAGACAATTCTCTTCCAGTACAGTTTTATTTTCAACTTTAAAAAATGGATTATTTATTCCTGCTGACATAAAAGCATAGGTAATATAACTATTTGAACAAAAGCCTTACTGAAAGTTATCCCACAAGAGAAAAGCAATATGAGAAGAGTTCTCTCAACAAGCAGCCTGGATGCTGCAGCAACGTGTTAATGGGCTAATTATTTTTTATGTTTTCAAAATATAATACTTTATCAGATATTAAAATATATTCTTATCCTTCAGTAAGGATAACAGTGGGGAGCAGACACAAGGATAAATCTGTGGAACCGAATACACATGTCTAAGCAGATCCTAGATGATATGATGATATATGAGAAAAGTACAAAATGGGTATATGACTTTTTTTTTTTTTTTTAGACAGGGTCTCACTCTGTCACTCAGGTTGGAGTGTAGTGATGCAATCTCAGCTCACTGCAATCTCTGCCTCCTGGGTTCAAGCAATTCTCCTGCCTCAGTCTTTGGAGTAGCTGGGATTACAGGTGCGTGCCACCAAGCCTGGCTAATTTTTGTATTTTTAGTAGAGACAGGGTTTTGCCATGTTGGCCAGGCTGGTCTGGAACTCCTGACCTCAGGTAATCCGCCCGCCTTTGCCTTCCAAAGTGCTGGGATTACAGGCGTGAGCCAACGTGCCACACTGAGATCGCACCACTGCACTCCAGCCTGGGTGACAGAGTGAGACTCTGTCTCAAAAAAAAAAAAAGGTGGGGTTAAGTGTATTTATGCAAAGCTCAGGTGACCCCCATACATTCTCCTCCCTCAGAGAAAATCACTGCAAATAAAGGAAACATCACAAAAAGCATCAGGAAGGAAGGGATGGATTAATAAATAATAGTGCTGTGCCTATTTAAAATAAAAGGCCAATTTACAGCCTTACCTTTTATCATACCCAAAAATTTATAAGCACACCCAAGAATTAAGTGTAAATAATGAGACCATAAAAGATCAAAAAATGACTAACTCATCTGTAGATGGGAAAGAACTTTTAAACAAAATAATAGAAATAACTATAGGGAAAAATTCATAGCTTTGACTTAAAAATGTAGATTATTTGTCCCAAACCATAAAAACTGAAGCAAAAGTACAAAGTAGGAAAAATATTCACAACAGATATAACATTTACTGGAGAGTCTTTTATTTCAGCCACCAACAAACAAAGTTCCCTCGTAAAGACACTTGTAGGGGTATTTTTAATCGGAAGAAAAGATTTTAAACTCAGAATATAATCTGAATTAAGTAAACTCAGACAAGAGATAAACTATGGGGCATTTCCACGTTGGATGATGTAGTGTCCTCTGTCATAGCTACATGGCCCAGCTGAGTGGCTGCCATAGTGCCTCAGTTCAGTCCACGTTTCCAGATGAAGACTTGGAGAGCTGGTTGGGGATGGTAACAGTGAGCACAGAACTGGAAAGGAGGTAGTAAGTTTGTTCGAAACTTCTATTTTTCCTTTTATTTCCCCACTTCAAGTTCACATGCAAGGGATTAGGAAGTAAAGTAACATTTGTTTATTTATGCACCCTTCACTGTTCTAGGTGCTTCCCATGCATTATCATTAGTTAATCTCCATGGCATTGTGATGTAAGCAGCAACTGTATTTTACATATGTAGGGATGCAAGTTGGTAGACTTCCATTCTACTGACATTGTCTCTGCTAATGCTTTTCACTTTTGTTTAATTCTGTCCAAGCACAATGGTGATTGCTGAGATGTCTTTTATTTTAAAAAACATAAATTGCCATTAATATGTATTGGGGGCAAAAATCTCTGCTTATCACTCATCAAAATTGTGTGATGTCAAAAAAACAAAATCTTTGTTGGGTGCGGTGGCTCACGTCTGTAATCCCAGCACTTTGGGAGGCCAACGCGGGCGGATCACGAGGTCAAGAGATCGCCATCATCCTGGCCAGCATGGTGAAACCCCGTCTCTACTAAAAATACAAAAATTAGCTGGGTGTGGTGGCACGCACCTGTAGTCCTAGCTACTGAGAAGGCTGAGGCAGGAGAAGTGCTTGAACCTGGCAGGTGGAGGTTGCAGTGAGCCGAGATTGCACCACTGCCTGACCAGAGTGAGACTCTGTCTCAAAACAAAAACAAAAAACAATCTTTAAGACTAGTCTTCTAATCATCACACATTTGTATACTCTGGAAGCTCTCTCTGAAACATGTATGATAATCCAGAACAAACTCACACAGGTTAAATAGAAGAAAAAAAATGGAATCAAATTAGAGCATCCTACCCTTATTAGTTTTGCTTCTGGCCCATAAAATGCATAAAGAACCATCAGAAGATGGAAAAGCCTTCTAAGTATGGTTTGGATACAGGTGTTGATGATACATGGAATCTCTTTTTGCTTTAATAAGTCACGCAAGTGTTTTGGGAGCAACAGTTAACTGTTACACTTATACTCTTTTTTGGTAATTTCACATATAAATAGTTTTTGGTTATAAAACATTTCAAACATACAAAAATGGAAAAACACAACATAACAGGCAGCTAAATACCCATCACCCCAATTGAACAGATGTTAACGTTTTGGTTTTACTTAAAAGTTTTTTTGTACCCATATATAACATCCAAAAAGTTAGATATATTAAAGCTCACTTCACATCCTTCCCTGAGGAAACCTCTTTCCTGAAGTTGGTGTATATCACTCTGATATATATTTTTGTGCTTTTACAACATACATATGCATAACAATATGCACTTTTTCTTTTAAAAATTTACACAAATGGTGTCTTACTATTACATTCTTTGTAACTCTTTCCACTCAAATTATGTTTATCTATGTAGATTCATGTAGGTCTTGTTCATTCATTTTCACTGATGTAGTGTTTTACGGCATGAATAAACAACAGTTCATTTCTCCATATACACTGGGCAATTTGGTGGTTTCCACTTTTTCCACTAATTGAAACCATGCTCAAGTGAAGTCTTTTGTATACCCAGTGCCCATGTGTGAAGTTTATGGCTGACACCTAAAAGCAGAAATGCTTGGTTGTAAGGGTATGTACATTTTCAGCTTATCTCATTTTTGACAAATTGCTTTCCAAAGTGATTTTACCAATTTATATGCCCATCCCACTACGAGGCAGAAATGAGTTCGTGTTTACCCACATCCTTACCAACTCTTGGTTTTATCAGATTTACTAATTTTTGCCAATTTGGTAGGTGTGAAATGGTATCTTATTGTGGTTTTAATTTGCACTTCCCTGACTACTAGTGAAATGAAGCATCATTTCATATACTTTTTGCTCATTCAGGCTTCTTCTTGGATGAATGGCCTATTCATATATATACCCCTCCCCCTCCCTTTTCCCCTAATGAGTTGCTTATCTTTTTTTTCCTTTTTCTTTTTAAAAAATTGTTGAAGTAGTTGTTTACATATTCTGGGTTCTAAATCCTTTGTTATTTATATAGTTTGCAAATAACTTCTAACACTATGCACTTGTCTTTTACTTTGCTTATGGTTTCTTTTGTCAGACACTACAAACAAACTTAAAAAATTTTCTGATCAATAAATCTAAATAAACACTGGCCCTGATGCATTCCTCAAGGACCAAGCTAAAGAACTTGCAGATGAAATTATCTTACAATTAGATAGCTTGGTATTTCAGTTATAAATAGTATAGAGGAGTCGAAATCAGATGTTCCCTGAGAACATGAAAATAGAAATGTTTTCTAAGAATTCAACTACAAAATCCATATACCTGAGCAGAAATATGTAAAACAACTTTAGAGACAGAAAGTCTCTTAGACCAGGAGATGAACTGATTAAATGCATTAGCATATCTAAAGAAAGAATTGGCCATTCACTAGGGGATGAGGGAAAAGTAGAAGAAAAAAAAGTGCTAGAAAAATGTTGGTATTGCCCATCCAACACAGTTCAGGGGATTGATCTTGGCCAATGTATATGGATTATTAGGATCCCATTGTTAAGGCCATGGCAAGAATTCTGGTAAGGCTGAATCCAATAGGTTTTCTTATCCCAATAATATTAAGCATTATTAAATAACAAACTGAAAGGCAGCATAAAAGACTGGTTAAAAGGGTGAATGATGCAGGCTGCCTAAGTTATTTCTGCTGCCATCACTTACAATGTAACATTGGACAAGCCCTATTTCCTCTACTGAGAAAACAGGAATAATAGTAGTACCTAACTCATAGGGTTGTTATGAGGACTCAATGAGTGAATAAATGTACCTGGCAAGTAAAAACATACAATATATGGTATCCAAATACCCAAATGCCAAGGGAAAGGCAGAGAAAATACATAAAATGGAATGGCTAGAAGCTGAGGGTAAACATCAGAACTAGGAAGATATATAGTGGAAGTTGATCTGGATCAAGTGAGGTGGGGGAAGTAACTCAGAAAGAGTAATTTTATTTAGCCTCAGCTTTCACTAATAATAGTGATGTCCAGGACAGGAGAGGTAACAGATCCACTGTATTTTATGCTAATCAGAACCATACTCTGAAACTTGAGCAAGTAAGGAGGAGAGTGTGAGGGCACCTGGCAGGATGCCAGTAGAAGAAATGTTGGGCCAGGCACAGTGGTTCATGCTTGTAATCCCAGCATTCTGGGAGGCTGAGGCGGGAGGATTGCTTGAGCTCAGGAGTTCCAGACGAGCCTGGGCAACATAGCGAAGCAGTCTCCACAAAATATTAAAAAATTAGCTGGGCATGGTGGCATGTGCCTATAGTCCCAGCTACTCAGGAGACTGGGGTGGGAGGATCACTTGAGCCCAGGAGTTTGAGGCTACAGTGAATTACGATCATGTTACTGCACTCAAGCCTGGGTGACAGAGATCTTCTCAAAAAAAGAAAAAAAAGAAGAGATGTTAATACATATCTGATTCTTGGTTTTTCTCCATGTAATAAGAGATGCCAAACAGGTCACCATATTGCATTCTGAAGTGAGGACAAGGCACCTTCATCTACACCTGGCTCCATAGCATGAACTCAGGCAGGCCCAGTAATCACGCAAATGTGGTATATTTTGAAATTTTGTCCAACAGCAAATTTCTAAACCAAAAGTTCTTAATGCCTTCCATTAATACTGCTGGCATAGCTATTATAGGCCCTTTGCAGACAGTTCCTTTCTACATTTCCTGCCTCGTCCTGTGTGCCATTACGTATTGAGACTTTCTAGCACCCCGGTGCCCCTCCTCGTGGTCTGCTTTTTTCCTTTCCTGTACTCAGCAGCACCTCTCTCTTCCCCAATTCAGTTTGTCTCTTTGTTTTCCTACTTTCTCTTTTAATGGCCTTTCTCACAATTTGGTGCCCTCTTCTCTTGGGTCCTCTAAACTGTCAGAAGATGAAATGCTTCATATTTGTGTGGAAATTCAGTTTGTATTCAGAAGAAAAACGCTGTTTCCTCTATATGAAAAACAACTTTCAGCTGGCTGCAAAGGGAACTGGTGAGGTTTGCATGCATGTTCATATTCAGTTCCCCTTTGTGGCTAGTGAAACTTGAAAAACACAGGAACACACAGGGTCAGCTCTTGTGGGGACTGACTACAGAGTTCCAAAAAGATGTGACAAGTAGGGAGAGGATGCAGCTAACTAAGTGAATGCGAGTCTCATGGCCCAGTAGTTTGACATTTATGATCCCGAAAATAATGAAACCTTGAGTAATGAGTACAACCCAGCATGGTAGGAGGGAAAGCTACCCCACCATGCTAGACTAATCATCTTTCTACATCCTTTTAAGCTCTGGTATTGAAGATGTCAATGAACTTATCCAGTTCTCAGTATCAAACCAGCTATTGGGAAGCAAGAGCAACAGACTTTTCTTCTGGTTTTACTGAAAAGTTAGATTAACATTCTGGAAAGAGAAGGTAAAGGGAGAGGATTTATAGAAGATAAAAAGTACAAAGGAAACATCATGGATTAATGGCATATTTTATATATATACATATACTTTTTTTTTACAGAGTCCCACTCTGTCACCTAGGCTGAAGTGCACTGTCACAATCATAGTTCACTGTAGCCTCAAACTCCTGGGCTTAAGCAATTTTCCTGCCTCAGCTCCCCATATAGTAGGGACCACAGGCAAGTGCCACTGCACCCAGCTGGATTCATGGCACACTGAATATACCTTTTAATACAAGAAACAACCAAAACAACATGATAGCTCCAAGACCAAAGTGGGACACAGTGGGTATCTCTCACAAAGTAGAATTTCCTTTTCTTTTAGGAATATTACCCAGGAAACTATGAACTTTGAGATACACATACTATAGCAATCCCTAAAGAAAGAGCCAATTCACTGCACTGCAAGGAGAAAATATAACAAGTCTAGTTAGAACATTAAAGTTGCAAGCACATCTAAAGAAATGTGTTAAAAACTGCCCCCAATTCCTGGCCACTCTTTTCATCCAGAGGTGGAGTCTACTTTCCCAGTTGAATCTGGGCAGGTATTAAGACTTGCTTTGACCAATAAAATGTGGTAGACATTGTATGACATTTGAATAAGGCCTTAGGAGACCTTGCAGCTTCCAGTTTTGCCTCTTGGAACCTGAGACCATCACATTGTAAATAAGCCCAGGATGAAAGATCACATGGAGAGAGGGGCACGGCCTGCTCAACTCTTCCAGGTGATGCTCCAGACACGTGAGTGAGGCCACATTGAACCAGCTAGCCTCAGCTGAGCTGCCAGATGACTAAACTGCATGAATGACCACCAGGTGAGACAAACAGAACTACCCAGCTGAGTCCGGAACAAATTGCAGAATTGAGAGTGAATAAATGGTTCTTGTGTTAAGCCACCAAGTCTGGGGGTAGTTTAGTATGCAGCAATAGATAAATGATGCATAAAAAATATAAATGAAGAATATGTGTAGCACTGATTTCTAAAAAGATGACAATAAATATAGTAATTTAACAAAAAAGACAATGCCTCGAGTTATTTTACTTGAAAGCTTTGTGTGTGTGTGTGCGAGAGAGGGAGAGCGAGAGAGAAACAGAGAGAGAGAGAGAGAGAATGTACCTTCCAAACCAATTAAGGGCAGGGAGTGGTGGAGCTGCTGAAGATTTAGTAACAAACTATGTGTTCTCAGAGATAAAAACAAGTACATGCTTCCCCTGATGAAGAGCGCTGAATAAAGAGGTAACGGTTATTATAAGCTATCTCTTCACTTCGGGAGGCCGAGATGGGCAGATCACAAGGTCAGGAGATTGAGACCATCCTGGCCAACATAGTGAAACCCCATCTCTACTAAAAATACAAAAATTAGCCGGGCGCGGTGGCTCAAGACTGTAATCCCAGCACTTTGGGAGGCCGAGACGGGCGGATCACAAGGTCAGCAGATCGAGACCATCCTGGTTAACACGGTGAAACCCCGTCTCTACTAAAAAATACAAAAAACTAGCCGGGTGAGGTGGCAGGCGCCTGTAGTCCCAGCTACTCGGGAGGCTGAGCCAGGAGAATGGCATAAACCCAGGAGGCGGAGCTTGCAGTAAGCTGAGATCTGGCCACTGCACTCCAGCCTGGGCGACAGAGCTAGACTCCGTCTCAAAAAAAAAAAAAAAAAAAAAAAAATAAAATAAAATAAAAATAAAAATAAAAATACAAAAATTAGCTGGGCGTGGTGGCGCGTGCCTGTAATCCCAGCTACTTGGGAGGCTGAGGCAGGAGAATCTCTTGAACCAGGGAGTTGGAGGTTGCAGTGAGCTGAGATCGCGCCACTGCAGTCCAGCCTGGTGACAGAGCGAGACTCCATCTCCAAAAAAAAAAAAAAAATCACTTAAGTGGAAGGAATATGCAGCATAAGTTGTTAAACTGACAAGAGGAAGTGACTATAGTCGAGGATAGCGGTGATTTCTCCTATACTGTCTTCATTAGGTGAAAATACTTTAAATTACATTTATTAATAGACATAACATGTTTTTATTACAAGCTTTTCAGTGATATTTGACTTTTAAAACTGTCCATCAATTTCTATGATCAAAAAGAGTTAAAGAAAAACTAAAAGATACAGTAATAAAAACTTTCACATACTAAAATGTAAGACTTTCTTTCTACCACTAGGATAACTGTAGTTGTGAATATTTTACAAAAGTAACTCTTGTGATAATCACTAGTACAAAACAAAACCTATCCCTAAAGGACATATCCTATTAAAGGCTGATGAGTGGCACTGGGCTTTCATCTTAAGGACAGAAATCCATTGTCTATACAATTTTTTTTTTCTATCATGTATAAAGTGGTTTTCAACTACTAAAAGAAACGTATTGTTGTATTAGAGCTTCAAAAAATCCCCAAACTTTTCTATTGTTTTATGTTTCTAGCTGGAAAATAGTGCAATGTGGGCAGTTTATGTGTCAGCAAAAGAGGTTTAACTAGGGCTGGTAATATATTGCCCTCTGCTGGCCAAGGCACCATTAAAAAAGTGAGCCTCTTAAAGACTTTTCTGTGTTATTATAAAATTTAACACAGGTTTCGTCTTTCCAGTTTTTTTTTTTTTTCTCTCCAGATATTTCTGGAACTCTAGAGAACTTATACTTCCCAGATTCAGTATTTTATTTGTAGGTTTATTAAAACCATACATTTTTAGGCTGGCTTTTGATAAGAGGAAAGGGAAGAAGAGGCAACATGAAAATATTAGAAAGTATGCCACATACAGTGCTGTTTGAGAAATAATATAAAACAACAAGACTTGTTTAGAGTGATGTCTTAAAAGGACTACTTCAAATCGAGTATGTCCATTCACCAAAAGATGTCTTAAAAGCACAACTTCAAATCTAATATATCCATTTACCAAAAGATTGCCAAGATGCTACCACCAAGGAAACAGCTGATTTGGGCAAGAAAAGAATCAGCGAAGAATGTTAAAATTCAGTGGGTGAAAGGGAAACACAGTATATTCATAGAGTCTCAAAATATGACCTTCAGATTACTTATCAATTACAATGACAACAGGGTACCTTTACAGTTGGCAGGAGTTAATAAATCTCGAGATTGAAAATTGGAAACAAGTATATAAATGAGGTATATTTTTGGTCATTGGGGATAGCTGGTCTCCTTATTTAAAGCAATAAACTAGATTCTATTGAGTATTATCATATATTATGAGAGTCCATACAAAACAGTAGCTAAAGAATGTGGGCTCTAAAGTCAGACTATCTGGGTTCAAATCTAGACCTTATAATATAGCAGTTCTATCACTGTAGGCAAGTTATCCTCTGTGGATCTACATCCATCATTTAGAAAGTGATAGTAATAATAGAATCTATCTCAGAGATATTTCTAAAATTATATGAATATATATACAGTGGCTATTATTTATTATTATTAATTTTCTAAATGTGGTTCTCAGAGAAATCTGTGACTTCAACGCTTGGGGCTCTTAAGAGAAAATGAATATAGACACTAACGGGTATAGGAGGGAAGACGTGAGATATTCAATTCTTCTTTCTCTTCCCTTGACATCTATCTCTCTTTTTTTCCCCTTGATTAAGGACAGGAAGTTACATGGAGCAGGGGACTTCACCTTAAGACAATTGTATCTAGAAATTCAAAGAAGTGATTGGTAATAAAATGGCCAGGACACTTGGTCCCAGAAAGAGACAGAGACAGTGGAGTGGAGAATTCTGGGCACTGATATATGATGCCTTTTAAATTCCCTAAATCTCACTGCAATCCAAGTCACTGTTTCCCAGGGTATAGATTTTGTGTGCCTCTGTGTGTGTGTGTGTGTGTGTGTGTTTTGTAACTGGGGCGATACAATGGAACAGCATTATTTTTGGAATTCTATCCTCAACTGTTTCATTCTTAGAAATCTTTATCTACTTTTGGCTTTTTAAAGAATCTACAGAAAAGAATGGTTAGTTCTGAAGCATAATATGAACCAAATTTGACTGATATGAAGATGTTAAAATTCAAAATTTGTCCCTCAAAGATATTTTTGCCTCATCTAATTCAATGCTAAAGTTTCTCCCCTATTCTAAATCTGCTAATTTCCTGTCTGCTTTTCAACTACCACCCCTGAAATGATTCCAATTCTTATGACTGCCACTGAAGTCGCTATGCTGTGCATTCCTAAAAGACAATGTTTAGCCAGCACACTCAAGCTTATATGAAAAGCCAACAAGCCAAAGCTGAAGGATAGTGAAACTTTGATGATCAGGTCTGTGATACTGTAAAATATATATCTGGTCTTCAACCCTCTTTCCAGGCATACAATCGCTAAAATCCTTAGAAACTCCAGAATGATGTCTTTTTGTATGCTAATGGCTGACTGACGGCTGGAACCCTTAGGTAGTTTCAGGATGGGCCTGGTAGCCTTGAAAGACTAGGCAGGATTGGAGGGTTGGGACATTAAGCCCCATCCCCAACCTCCAAGGAGGGGAGAAGGGCTGAAGGTTAAATTAATCACCAATGGCCAATCGTTTAACCAATCGTGCCTACACAATGAAGCCTCCATAAAAACTCAAAAGGACAGTGTTCAGAGTTTCTGGATAGCTGAACTTGTGGAGTTTCCCAGATGGTGGTGCCTCTGTCCAGAGAGGACAGGAAAGCTCCGTGCCCCAGCATTACGCATCTTTTCATCTGTATCCTTTATAATAAATGAGTACATGTAACTGTTTCCCTGAGTTCTGTGAGGCGCTCTAGCAAATTAATTGGGCCCAAAGAGGGAGCCATGGGATCCCTGATTTATAGCCAGTCAGTCAGAAGCACAGGTGACACAACCTGGGGCTAGCCATTGGCATCTGAAGGTGGGGGCCAGTCTTGGGGACTAAGCCCTCAACCTGTGGGATCTGATGCTATCTCTAGGTATATAGTGTTAGAACATAACTGAATTAGAGGACGCCTAACTGGTGTCCACTGCAGAACTGCTTGCTTGCTTGTTGGTTGGGGAGAAATCCCCACACATCTGGTCACAGAAATCATCTGTGTTAATTGTTGTTTAAAGAGTAGAAAAGCACTTTGTGAGTTTTGTTTTCTTTCCAAACTGTGAATTGGTTTCAATGAGGTAGGGTTTGGTAGAATGGCCTTGGCTCACAGAAACACGTGGTTTGGGAAGAGAAAGAATGAAAGTGACAGCAGCAGAAGGCAGACAAAATGCCTAGACAGATAGGGGCGAGCCCTCAGTGAAACCAATTTTCAAGCTGAAGACAGTTTAAAGCCTAGCTACATGTCCCGGGTAAATCCATGAACCAGATTGAGAACCTGTCTTCCTGTTCGGTGCACTTTCCTCTGATTGATCACCCCTCACCTATTTTACATATACCTACCCTTCCCTAATTGGTTTTCTACACTGCTGTGCCCACCTTTGAGTGGTGTCTTCACTTTAACCTTTTCTGCATACTCACAAACCAATCAGCACACACGCCCCATTCTGAATCCATAAAATACCCTGGACCCAGCCACACTGAGAGAGACAAACCACACGACTGCAGGGGTGAGGGGCCATCCCTGTGTCCGCTCTCTGCTGAAAGCTGTTCTGCTGCTCAATAAAATTCTTCCCTACCCATCCTCACCCTTCAAATTGTCAGCATATCTTCATTCTTCTTGGATGAGGACAGGAGCTTGGGAACTGCTGAACGCAGGTACAAGCCATAGCACTGGTGGGCTGAGTGGGCCTGACGCCTCAGCAGGCCCATGGCCAAGCAAAGGCCAGGTAGGGGGGCGTTGCTGGCCGTGGAGGTCCCTGATTGGCAAAGTGGCCAAGAAAAATCCTGCGTCAAAAAGGTGGGAGATGAGGAATCTTTGATTCCTGGGTGGCCACGTGGTTTCTCACTGTTTTGAGCTGCAGCTGTGCTGCAATCAGCTACTAAAGGTAAAAGTTACTGGTGGAATTCAGAGATGGATGCAACTCCCGGGCAGTTGGTTCACTGGTTGCATAAGGGTATGCAGACTAATATGAAAAAGTGAAATACTTAATTCTTTGGTGTTTATCTCTAACAGCTAAATGAAATTAAAGGAGAGTGCTAGGTTAGACTTTGTCTGTCTAAGCCCAGGCTACTAGCTTCAAAGCTGACCCCCAAGGAAAAAATTATGCAAGGACAATGAGGTACCTCTACGACTGAAACTGCCTTTGCAAAATTATAACTAAGCAAATTATGACAGTGAAAAATATCAGACCTAACCAACTCCATCTTGCTTCTAACCTCTAAACTGTCCTTGTCCATTACTGGGCATAGGCCAAACTAGCCTTGGGAAGGAACTTACAGTTTAAATAACAGTCCTTCCCAAAAGCTAAACTGTTCTTGTAAAACATATGAAAGGCCACCAGCCACCAAGTACTGATGAGAGGGGCTGGAAATCTAAATGTTACCAGCCATTATTCTGGAGGTCATAAGATTTGCAACTTACATCACTATCGTGAACCTAACATGGGCCTTTTGAGATGTCTTTTCAGGTATTTGCATTTCCAACAACTGGATGGCCCAATCTGGACCTGCCAGCCAGTTCTGTGCCTCCCACCCAGGAACTGAATCAGCATGAGAGGACAGCTTTGACTCCCTATGATTTCATCCCCGAGTCAACCAATCAGCACTCCCGATTCACTGGCCCACTACCCACCAAATTATCCTTAAAAACTCTGATCCCCGAGTCTTCTGGGAGACTGACGCGAGTAATAATAAAACTCCGGTCTCCTGCACAGCTGGTTCTGGGTGAATTACTTTTTTTCTATTGCAATTTCCCTGTATTGATAAATCAGCTCTGTCTAGACAGCGGGCAAGATGAACCCACAGGGCAGTTACACAACCTGTGGTTATCAAGAAGGGTAGTCAATGTAGGGAAATGGTAAAACTGATAAACTATTGAAACTGGAGGGTATACTATGAAGGAACTGTCAGAGCAGTTTCTTTGGTTTTAAATGTGCGAGAATGGAAGAGCATGTTTGGTCGAGGGAGGACCTGGAGTTCATTATTGAACAATCATAGATGGAAAGGTAGATTTCCAGACACACAGGAGGTTATTTTCAAGGGAATGGCCAGCATGGTGGACTGAATGTGTTTACCCTGAGAAGGGGACTGCCCAATTTCACCTATATATGCCAAGTGGAATACCCTGAAGCAGCAGCTCATTTGCTTCCTATGTAGACCATGTGGAACTGGCTTTATGATGACTGAATATGCCTATTACCCAAGTCATGGCAAATGCTGTGGGTAAGGGAGCCTCTTTTGTATGGGCACCAATGAAACCATGAGCATAATTAACAAGAGACTGGGGAAAGGCAGAGGGGAGAGTCACAGGACTCATTCCAGGAAGGTGGAAAGTTTAAATGGTTATTGAGAAATAAGGTGAATGAACAAAATATTGATGGGGTGAAACTGAGGAAAAAGAAAGAGGAGAGTCATGGGACTCATCTAAGCAGGGTAGAGTCTTTAGAGGGCTATTAAAAAATGGGATGAATTAAGTGGAAATTGATGGGGTTAAAACAAAGGCCTTCACTATAGAAGGCTGGTAGGGAGATTCTGCTGTTCTCCTAATGGTAAGGGTTCCAAACAGGTTTGCTGTATTTACCCCAATTAGGAGAAATTGAAAAAATCAGAGGAAGAGATTACAATGAGAAAGCTGGCCAACAATTACTTGGGGCAATGTCGAGGCAGGTTAATCAAGACAAAGATTGACAAAAGGGCCAAGGTCCCTTGGCTCAACCGTCTGCTGGGGATTCAAAGCTTTTTTCTAAGGAGAAAACGGTAAATTGGTCTGGGAGTGAAGAAGAGAAATTCTGGGACTGGGACAGAAAGTAAGGGTTGGTAGGAATACGAGATTTACAATGTTTATAAACAGGCTTTATGTAAAGAAGTTATGTCTCCTTTAACTGAATGTTTGATGGAACTGGATATTATATGTGGGTGGGGAACTGTTGCGGGCAAGCCTCCCAAAGTCTGGCCATAAACTGGCCCCAAAACTGGCCATAAACAAAATCTCTGCAGCACTGTGATTTGTCCATAGTGGACCTAACGCCCAAGCTGGAAGGTTGTCGGTTTACAGGAATGAGGGCAAGGAACACCTGGCCCGCCCAGGGCGGAAAACCGCTTAAAGCCATTCTTAAGCCACAAATAAAAGTCTGAGCGATCTGTGTCTTAAGGGCGTGTTCCTGCTGCAATTAATTCGGCCCATCCCTTCGTTTCCCTTAAGGGATACTTTTAGTTAATTTAGTATGTGTAGAAACAATGCTAATGACTGGTTTGCTGTTAATAAATATGTGGGTAAATTTCTGTTCGGGGCTCTCAGCTCTGAAGGCTGTGAGACCCCTGATTTCCCACTTCACACCTCTATATTTCTGTGTGTGTGTCTTTAATTCCTCCAGCGCTGCTGGGTTAGGGTCTCCCCGACTGAGCTGGTCTTGGCAAGTGGCGTCCATTCGTGGGTACTTGGATCCAGGTCGAAGGGTCGCCGGAGCGATGGTTGGAATGGAAAACTAGCTGGAGGACACCTGAGTACTCTTAAAGCCATCCCGGTGGTGAGTAAGAAGGGGAGCTCGGAAGCGTCAGGGTAACAATGGGACAGGGGGTCTGGTTTGTTTCACCTTGGAACTTTTTCACACTGATGACGAGGAGGAACAAGCGTATAGCAAAGTAATAGAAGAGGTTACAGAGCATGTTTATTTGCCAGCTGAAGCTAAAGCGGCAAAGGAAGGAGAGGTTCATCCCTACCCTTATGCACCCCCTCCTTATTATTTTGAAGAAAATGACCCCCCAGATCTTTCTTTTCCGGAGGATACTGGGCGAAAAGTAGTTGTCCCAGTGACTGAGCAGCGCCTTGAGCGAACACTCTTAGTTCTATTCAGGCAGGAATTCAGCAAGCTAGAAGAGAGGGTGATTGGCAGTTACCTGTTAGAATACACTCCCCAGATCAAGAGGGAAATATTATAGCTACACTTGAGCCTTTTCCTTTTAAATTACTCAGAGTTTAAACAAGTTATTCATACTAAAGAAGAATGTAGAAAAAATCAGCGAGTCAGGCCGCCAGATAGGGGAAAAAAGAAAACTGCTGATCCTGAAATATGTCCAAAATGTAAAAAAAGGAAAACACAGGGCTAGTCAGTGTCACCCTAAGTTTGATAAAGATGGGAACCCGATTTCGGGAAACGGCCCTGTTCTAAACCGGGGCATTTCCAGCTCAGGCCATTCCCTCACCCCTTTACAATGTCTGTCCCCGGCCACAGCTGGTAGTGCTGCAGTAGATTTATGCTGCACAAAAGCTGTGAGCCTTCTGCCTGGGGAACCCCCGCAAAAGGTCCCAACAGGAGTCTGTGGACCCTTGCCGGCAGGGATGATAGGATTACTTTTAGGAAGGTCTAGTGTAAGTTTAAAAGGCGTACAAATACATACAGGAGTCCTTGATTCAGATTATCATGGAGAAATTCAAATTGTTATATCTACTTCTGTTCCCTGGAAAGCAGAGCCAGGAGATCGCATAGCACAGCTCCTGATTGTGCCGTATGTGGGGATGGGAAAAAATGAAATTAAACGAACAGGAGGATTTGGAAGCACAAACAAACAAGGCAAAGCAGCTTATTGGGTAAATCAAATTACTGATAAACGTCCTACCTGTGAAATAACTATTCAAGGAAAGAAATTTGAAGGTTTGGTAGATACAGGAGTGGATATTTCAATCATTTCTCTACAGCACTGGCCGTCCACGTGGCCAATTCAACCCGCTCAATTTAACGTAGTTGGAGTTGGTAAAGCCGCTGAAATATATCAAAGTAGTTATATTTTGCATTGTGAGGGGCCCGATGGACAACCCGGGACTATTCAACCAATTATAACTTCTGTACCTATAAATTTATGGGGAAGAGATTTAGTACAACAATGGGGAGCACAAGTTCTAATTCCAGAACAATGATATAGCCCTCAAAATCAACATACAATTCCTGAAATGGGGTATGTCCCTGGTATGGGACTAAAAAAAAATTTGCAAGGTTTGAAAGAACTGCTTCTAGCAGAAAAACAGTTCCCGCCAAAGATTAGGAAAAAAATTTTGATGGCGGCCATTGTTAAGCCTCCAGAACCTATACCTTTAAAATGGTTAACAGATAAGCCAATTTGGATAGAACAATGGCCGCTAAGTAAAGAGAAACTGGAGGCTTTAGAGAAATTAGTTGCTGAACAATTAGAAAATGGGCACATAGCTCCAACATTTTCTCCTTGGAATTCTCCAGTTTTCGTAATTAAGAAAAAATGAGGTAAATGGAGAATGTTAACTGACTTAAGAGCCATCAACTCAGTTATACAACCTATGGGAGCATTACAGCCAGGATTGCCTTCTCCTGCTATAGTTGCAAAAAATTGACCTTTAATAGTCATAGATTTAAAAGACTGTTTCTTTACTATCCCTTTAGCTGAGCAAGACTGTGAACGGTTTGCATTTACAATTCCTGCAGTAAAAAACCTGCATCCTGCTAAGCGTTTTCATTGTTTTACAGATGGGTCTAGTAATGGTAAAGCTTCTTATTCTGGCTCAAAAAGTAAAGTTTTTCAGACACCCTATACTTCAGCTCAAAAAGCAGAGCTTGTAGCTGTAATTGAGGTATTGACTGCTTTTGATATGCCTATTAATGTGATTTCTGATTCTTCATACATTGTTCATTCCACACAGTTAATTGAAAATGCTCAGTTACGATTTCATACAGAAGAACAACTGATGACAAAAACAAAAAAGGAGAAATAGGGATTACAGGACAGCCCATAGGCAATTGAATCTAGCATTATTTGGTGGAGAGATCCAATAACAAAAAGTTGGGAAATAGGTAAAATAATAACTTGGGGTAGAGGTTATGCTTGTATTTCTCCAGGCCAAAATCAACAGCCGATCTGGATACCATCAAGACACCTGAAACTTTATCATGAGCCAGATGCCGAGAAGAGACTCCGGGAGGATCCCGAGGGTGCCCCAGTTGCAGCCGTGTTGAGGCTGACGCTGAGGAGGACCCCAACTGTCATGAGCAACACCCGTCGAACACAGCCACCCACCTGGGGACAGGTCAAGAAACTGTCACAGATGGCAGAAGAAAACCTGAGGAAAGCGGGACAACCAGTCACAATGAATAATGGTAGCTATGATAGCAGTTATCACCACTGCCGTGAGTATTCCTTCGATAAGGGCTGGTAATAATGCCTGGCTGCAATCACTGTATGACACAGTTACACATGCTTTCTGATTTCAGTATTTACCATAATAAATCTACTCTTATAATTGAGGCATACCGCCCTCAAAAACCACAGAATTGGACCCAGTTAGAAAAACTGAACATACTTGTGTAGGAAGATTGCTTTGCAGAACACGCAGAGGTGCTGCACAACGATTCCTACGGAATCATTATTAATTGGTCCCCTAAGGGGATGTTTAGCTTGAATTGCACCTCTCAGTCTGCGTGCCACAGCCACACTATGTTCACATGATCTGAACAAAACGGTCAGATGGTAGAAATGATAAGAAGTACGGCAAAAGTTCCTATTATCTGGAACCATGGAGGTACAGTGGCACCTCAACCTCAAATGATATGGCCCGCTCTAGGAGCTAAACATAAGGATTTGTGGAAACTATTACATGCTCTTAATAAGATCAAAATTTGGGAAAGAATAAAAAAAGCATCTAGAAGGACACTGTACAAATTTGTTTTTGGATATAGCAAAATTAAAAGAACAAATATTTAAAGCATCCCAGGCACACCTGACCTTAATGCCAGGAACTGGAGTGCTTAAAGGAGCTGCAGACAAATTAGCAGCTAGTAACCCATTAAAATGGATAAAAACACTTGGAAACTCTGTGATTTCAATGATGATTGTGTTTTTAATCTATGTTGTTTGTCTTTGTATAGTCTGCAGAAGCGGATCCCAACTGCTGTGAGAAGTAGCTCACTGTGACAAAGCTGCCCTTGCTTTTATCTCTTTGCGAATCAAAGAAGGGAGACCCAAAGTCTGGCCATAAACTGGCCCCAAAACTGGCCATAAACAAAATTTCTGCAGCACTGTGTTATGTCCATAATAGCTCTTAACACCCAAGCTTGAAGGTTGTCGGTTTACGGGAATGAGGGCAAGGAACACCTGGCCCGCCCAGGGCGGAAAACCGCTTAAAGCCATTCTTAAGCCACAAACAAAAGCCTGAGCGATCTGTGTCTTAAGGGCATGTTCCTGCTGCAATTAATTCGGCCCATCCCTTTGTTTCCCTTAAGGGATACTTTTAGTTAATTTAATATCTATAGAAACAATGCTAATGACTGGTTTGCTGTTAATAAATATGTGGGTAAATCTCTGTTGGGCTGTCAGCTCTGAAGACTGTGAGATCCCTAATTTCCTACTTCACACCTCTATATTTCTGTGTGTGTGTCTTCCTCTAGCGCTGCTGGGTTAGGGTCTCCCCGATCAAGCCGGTCTCGGCAGGGAACACTTCCCCTACCTATTATTGTAAACTCAAAACCTGATGGTAAAGTCGTAATAGAGGCTACAGTTAGGAAAGTAAGCATTGAGAAAATTAAGGTAAGTTGGTACATTTGAACACATTTTACATGAAGTGGTTGGGTCTCTTTTACTTGACTGTATTATGGGGATATTGTGTCTGACTGGGGAATGTTTACCTTACCTCGTATTGTAAAATACCCTTGTAGCATGCTAAATGGGAACATGCTAAATGGGAACCAGTAAGATTAATTGAACATGCTAAATGGGAACCAGTAAGATTACCCAAGCCTACAATGTGTAGAATAGAAGCTGGAATATTAGTAGGGACAAGTTCTCCATTTGCTAGCCCTTTGTGAGCGTTTACTGGGTCTTACTCAAAAGTCTATGAGCATCTCCCAGTGACAACTACTGGGACTTTACACTAGAGACTTTCCACTTGGGGGCATTTACTACCTTGCTATGGGACATTAATTGAAGCTAACCCCTATGACTGAAGGACATAAAATGATCTTGACACCTGAAATACCCATGCTTTCTCACATGATGTCAGAGAAACATTCAAATGGGGATGGCAGTGCCCAGAATAGTTCCATAATAAAATGGAAATGGTTTATACAGGAGCATCCTCCCTGGGAAGTGCAAGGAGGAAATACTCTCAAGCAGGGAGCCTCTTTTTCCCTAGGACTGACTCCGGAACTGTGTGAGGAACTGCGGGATTCTACTGACCCTTGGACGGGGCCCCGTGAACAGCTCTCAACTGACCAGCAAAGAGCTGCCTGGTGTGTGGATGACAGTTCCAAGGTGAACAATCCTGTTTGGAAGGATGCCACTCTTGATCAAAGAAGGTAAGATCAAATTAGCTTGGCGGCTGAATTGCATTCTGAAGAAATGAACACAGGCAAAAGCCCCTGTGTTTGATTTTTTTACTGACTCAGTGGCCTGGCCACCTGGTCAGGCAGAAGGACAGTGGAAACCTGGCCTATTTATTAAAGGGATGCCCATATGGAGAATGGCCCTATGGAAATTTGAGGAGTGCATTAAAGTAGAATATGTCAATGGGCATCAGAAGAGCTCCTTTCTTGGCTGGGCGTGGTGGTTCACGCCTGTAATCCCAGCACTTTGGGAGGCCAAGGTGGGTGGATCACCTGAGGTCAGGAGTTCGAGACCAGCCTGGCCAACATGGTGAAACCCCGTCTCTACTAAAAATACAAAAAAATTAGCTGGACGTGGTGGCACACACCTGTAATCCCAGCTACTTGGGAAGCTGAGGCAAGAGAATCACTTGAACCCAGGAGGCGGAGGTTGCAGCGAGCCGAGACATTGCACTCCAGCTTGGGAGACAAGAGCAAAACTCTGACTTGAAAAAAAAAAAAAAAAAAAAAAAAAAGGACCCTGGTTCGGAAAGTGATTGATATCAACAAGCAGACAACCCTGCGTGCTCCCTTGAAGTGGCCACCTGGGTCCATGAAATGAGTGGATAAACGGATACTGCAACAGTGCAGAGATGGACTGCATTTAGACATGTCTCTTTTGCACCATCTCAGGTACAAAATGCCAATAAGAACTATTCTGTCTGCCAGCAAAAGAGACAGACACTGCCCATGGCTGTGGGGCAGATTTCCCTGGTGGGAAAGCCCTGAACAAGTTGGCAAGTGAGGCTGATGCTGGTAGCCCTGGGAGGCCACAAATGAGTTTGGACAAGAGTAGACACTGATTCTGGACTGGGCTTTGCTTGCCCGGTGGAAGATGTGAATTATGAGAATGCCATAAAAAAGCTAGAACAGAAGATACTGCACAGATTTGGAGAGCTGAACACCATTTCTTCAGGCCAAAGAACACATGGCACAGCCTATAATGTTCCAGCAGTGGGCAGAGATATTCTTCTCAGTAATAGTTTGCTCAGAGTGCCATAAAAGCTAGAGCAGAAGGTATTGCACAGATTTGGATGGCTGTCACTTCTTCAGGCCCAGGAACACATTATATAGCCTATAATGTTCAGCAATGGGCCGAGAGACATCTTCCTCAGAGTAACAGTTTGATAGAGAGTGGAACAGGCAATGAAAACACTGGTTGTCTAAAACAGAGGGAGATGAAAGCACGAAGAGCTGCCTTATTTGCCTTTGCAAGTGTGTGCTCACATTCAACATGAGTGGGGCTAAGGGAAGTTCCCCACTCAGTAGATTCCTCTGCTTTTCTGAGGTATCCGGGAACGGGGCGTGTGGAAGGATGCTGGTATGACTATGCATTTCTTGCCAAGGGAGGAGTACATTGGTATAATGAGCATACTTTATTTTTCTTTCCCATATCACCTCAACTTTTTTTTTACGTTTCCTCTACCTGATGCATTGGTCCTAGGACCAGGGCTGCGACTATAAGTGCTGAAAGGAAGGTGATTCCTGAGTAAGAAACTGTAATTATGTTTTTAAACTTTGAGTCAGAATTCCTAAGGGTCTGACAGTGGGGTGGACTCCTAAGGAGTGGCTTGTGCCCTATCCCATCTGACAAAATTGGGGCTAACAAATAATGCAGCTATACTCCCTGGTGGTAAAAACAGCCCACTCGTTCTGCTGCACCTATGGAACCTTACCCGTTCTGAAAGTCAGATACAGTCAGGTTCTCTTCAAAAGTTTGGCATGTTAACTCCCTTGTTCTTTGTCCTCAAACTCAACTTCCTTGTTCTTCATGTCTCCTTGCCCCTGACTGCAGTAAACAACCTTCCTGCCAGTCCTAATCTATAGTTCACAGCTGTTTCTTGCTTGTTGCCCTTAGTCACTCACTCTGCAAATTACCCCTCCTGCCATAACAGCTCTTACCCCCAAAACTGCCCTTCCTGCCAGTGTAACCCCCTCCCTGCATACTTCAAATTAGCCAACCAGGACTAGTTTCGATTGTGCAGTCCAGCTCCAGCCAATGGAGACAGGACACAGTAGTAGAAACCTATTGTATTAGGAATAAAAACCCCTGCTTTCCTTTGTTCTGTGTGCTCTCACCATTGCTCCATCTGTGAGACGCACCCTTCTATAGAAGTTAATTTGCCTTGCTGAGAAAACTTTTTGCAGGAGTGCTGATTCTTCTTTGTGGCACCAAAAATTTATTTCTAACATAAACGGGAGTGGACTGAGGGGGCAGCACTTGCTATACTAGTATTGTTGCCTGATCTAGACAAGCACAGTGGCTGATTCTACTATCCCATCCAAAGGTGGAAAAGTTTGGGAGTTTATAGAGATAAGGAAAAATAGTAGTGAGAGTAAAGAATAAATGGGTTATGAACTGAAAGAAATCCAGTATTATATTAATACCTCAAAAGAGGCTTAAAGCAAGAAATGATATCTTGTCTCCTAGCTCAATTATATCAGCTGCTGTAAAGGGTGAAGCTATATGTTCACCGAGAGCACTCTGACAAGACTGAATGGAAGCCTGCAAACCTGAGTGGCCTCGCCTTGGGAGACATTCATACACTATGATGAGCTGGACTGATTATTACTGATTGAATGAGATTCTAGTAATTTGGCTGTATCTTTTGAGTTGTACATCCTTTTGATGTGAGGGATCCAAGACAGAGGGTGGACTGGATACTATGAAGTATATATTTGGTCTTTGGTCTGTTGTCTGGCATACAACTCCTAAGATCCTCAAAAACTCCAAAGTGATGTCTTTTTATATGCTAATGAGGTGACTGCTGTCTGGCAGTCTCTAGGTAGCTTCAGGATGGGGCTGGTCACAGGAAAGACCAAGGCAGGATGACAAGGTTGGAACATTTAGCCCTACTCTAAACCCTCCAGAGAGGGGAGAGGGGCTGAAGGTTAAGGTAATCAACAGTAGCCAGTGCTTCAATCAATCTTGGCTGTGTAAGGAGGCCCCCATAAAACCCCAAAATGACAGGATTCAAGGAGCTTCTGGATAGCTGCACATGTGGAGGTTCCTGGAGGGTGACACGCCCAGGGAGGGCATGGAAGCTCCGCATCCCTCTCTTCCCCCACACCTCACTATATGCATCTCTTCAACTGTATCCTTTGTAATATACTTTATAATAAATCGGTAAACATATTTCCCTGAATTATGTGAGCTGCTCTAGCAAATTAATTGGGCCCAAAGAGGGGGCTGTGGGATCTTTGATTTATATAGCCTGTGGGTCAGAAGCACAGGTGAAGCAACCTGAGGTTTGCCATTGGCATCTGAAAGTGGAAAGAAGTCTTGGGGACTCAGCCTTCAACCTGTGGGATCTGACGCTATCTCCAGGGAGATAGTGTCAGAATAGAACTGAATTAGAGGACACCCAGCTGGTGTCCACTGAATTGCTTCCTTGCTTGTTCATTGGGAGAAATCCCCACACATTTGGTCACAGAGGTAATCTGTTTAGACTTTTGTTGAATGAGAGAATAGAAAAAGCACTTTGAGTTTGTGTGTGATTTTGTTTTTCTTTCTTCTACCCTCAATTGGCATTGTTACCAATCATGGGTTCTTGGGTTCTCAATGCAACAGAAATTGATAGGAGGCCAAAAGCGTTTTCATAGACAAAGCTTCACTGGAGCTTATGCCCAAACAAAAGGGAGGCAGCACAAGAGAGAGAGAATTCCCGGCTTCCTCCTGAAAAGAGTCATAGGGCTTTTTTATTAGGCAAAGTGCAGGAACTAGTAACAGGGGAAGGGTATGCAGGCTGGGCTGAGCAAAGCAGGTCAGCAGATCTGGTTGCTACGGTTATCTTGAGTAATGGGCCACCTGGTGGTCTGGCCTGTGGCAACAAGGCTGTAAATCAATTGTTCAGCATTCCTTCCTGAGGCAATCTTAATTATCTCATAAGGCCAATTCCTGGAATTCTTTAAGAACTATTAGCATTCGAGGTAGTGGTGTGGGTTTTGTGATCAGTGCTCTAGTGGAGGTGAGCTGAAGCCAAGCCTGTCTCTACTCTGTCTCAGTGTCAATGAAGTGGGGTTCGTTGGAATGGCCCTGGTTCAGGTTCACAGAAACATGTCGTTTGGTAAGACAAAGAATGAAAGGGCTGGGAGATGAGGAACCTTTAATTCCTGGGTGGTCACCCACAGTTTGGAGCAGCAGCTGTGCTGCAATCGGTTACTGAAGGTGAAGTTACTAGCGGAATTTAGAGATGGATCCAACTCCTGGGGAGTTGGTTCACTGGATGCATAAGGAAATGCAAACTAATAAGAAAATGCCCTTTGAGTTTGTGTATGTGTGTTTTTCAACTCACAAAGTCCATTTTTGTTTTGTCATTAGTCTTTTCTTAAAAGTGTTTGAAATGCTTGTTCCCCGGTGCCACAAAGAAATAGCACTTGAGCATAAATTTAATTTGCTCAGCAAGGCCATTTTTACTTCCTGCAGAAAGGGTACACTCGCCAGCAGTTTTGCCACAGGAGGACACCAAACAAAGGAGACAGGGTCATTTATAACGTGATGCGTCCACCTTACTGCTGTGTCCGGTTTCCATTGGCTGGAACGGGACTTCACATTTTGTATTTGTCTTGATTGGCTAGCAACTTAGAACTTTTTAAAAGAGGCAAAGGCAGAGGAGAACAAAGGAAGGAGGAAGTAACTTGTGGAATGCTGAGAAAGGTAAAAACACCTTCAAATAAGGAAGAGGAACAGGCTATGACCCAATGTTTGCTTGGACCAGTATAAGCATGCCAGGGCAAATATTTGGGCCAAATTGCGGGAGCTAAGAACATAAAGTACACTGATTTATTTATTACGGCTAGCAGATATTTAAGAATGTTAGCACAGGTCTTTGAATAAATTTTGCTTCTAAGAGAAGTTACTATTTATTCCTAATTAAATGGAGAGGAAGGTCTTTGAAGAGGAACCTCTATTTTACTTTTTACAAAAGCTGATAACTTTTCTGTGTTATTATAAATTTACAAACTTCAGATTGTATTTTCTGCTGTTTTTAAAAGTAATTCTTGAGAGAAATGCTCCCATTGCTTGCTGAAAAACCAGCTCTTCAGAACAAGGAGAGGTTTTTCTTCATACTCTAATTAAGGGTGGGACACCCACGATCAGAGCTACTTGTGGCAGGCGGTGAGGGCCTGAGAACAGTGTGACTGGAAACAAGGCTGTGGCCAGATACCACTTCCTGGAGAGGACAGGGGGCTCAGTGAGCCTTGAACAAACCATAGCTTTGGGTAACTGCACTGTGCCTCACTCCTCCTAAAGATAACCACTGGCTTGGGTATATGTTGAACTGGACAAGGCTTACTTACTACTGCCCCTGATTTAAAGAAATAATTATCTTTTGAATACGATAGTCTAATGTGTATAAATTAGTCATGTCTTTTCTTTCTGCATACCAGCCTCCCAATGCCCTGAGCTCCTGATTGGTTAGTGAGAGTACTTAAAAGGCCAATTGCAGCCAGTTTAAACACTAGTTTGGATAGCCTAAAATAATTTCTAGATGAAACACATGGCTTCAGGAATGACTAAGCTGTCCTGTGTCCTCTGGGTTCTGGCTCTGAGGGAAATTGATAAGAGACCCTAATTCTAACCCCAACAATCCATGTGAGTCAGGAAAGCTCTCATGTCCCCCTGCTATGTACAGCCCACCGTGGATTTCCAAAATAAATGTCCGCATGCCTGCCCTTTGATTATGGTATCTCCTCTGCCAAGTAAGTATGTGCCTGCCCTTTGAAACACTCTCACTGAACCACTCCAAATGAATTTTGGGGCCAAATTAAAAAACACACTTGATACACAAATCCATCTCAAAAGCAGGAAAATTAATACAAGACAGAACTTCAATTGTAGGACATAACTCTAACACCTCAAGGAAGTAAATCCTAAGGGTGAGAGCAGAACACTTAGGAGATCAATATTTGGCAGATGATATAGGAAGCAACTAGAACTGTTAGGTCAAGTGCATTTGGACTTGGGACAATAGAAGGGGAACCTTGAAGAAACGGATGGGCAAGATGAATGAGAACCAAAGAAAACTACTGGTGATTTGAATGAGAAAAGTCCAAAGGGGCCACTTTACAGAATACTTGTAACATACTTTATTAATCTAGTATTCCCTGACATTTACTCTTTTTACCAATTGTAACAGTATTTCCTAATTTCTTAGAAGAATGAAAATAAAATTCACCTATATTTCAACTGGGGAACTCAAAATCACTGAATCCTAAAGAATTTATACTGACATTGTTGGAATAACAGTTTGCTTAACAAAGTCCAGAGTTTTCGAAGATAGAAAAAAACTGGACTTGATTTCTTCCATAGTCAGTTTCTGCTACCTCAAGTCTAGAACAGGATACACAAATACATAAATCAAACAGGAAACCCTATCTGAACAAAGTTAAAAATACTTAAAACATGACCCTATCGTGAGTACCATAAGGTACCCTTATTGACCTGCAAGAACAACCAATAATTTCTTTCTAAGGCAGAGAATGAGGTCATTTTAAAGCGAATTTACTAATTGTATTCCTCTAGGCAAGCTATTTAACCTCTTTGAGTTTCCTCCCGTGTAAAATGGGACTCCCACCACACATCTCTAGGGTTCTTAGGCATAAAATGCTCTGTCCCATACCTGGCACAGAACTGTCACTCACTAGGCTATGTTCTCCTCTCCTTCCTTCCATTTGCTTTCACAAAGCCTTTCAGAACCACTTTGAGTCACTGTTTCTGCCCTTCTCTAATTCACAGAGCATTTGAAATCTGTATCACATATCACATATTAATCTAAATTCTTGGCTTGCTTGTGGAATCTGTTCAATTTCCAGAGACCCTCAATTAGTTTGTGACTAAACATCCTACTTCTGTGACCTCCACATGCTGCTAGGAACATAGTAGAAACTCTAATAAATATTTGTTGAATGAATTACACTGTTTAACAAAAATAGACCTAAAAACCAAAATAGTGTAAGAACTGGCAAAACTTACACCTATCCAGGTATGCTTGCCCAATAAACAACCAGTGGACTGACAACGGTTTTTAAGCAGTACTTCTGACTCTTCCTTTGTTTCAATGGTTGATTGACATCTGTGGTAGCCAGTTTCCAATATGGCTCCCAGTGATCATCACCTCCTGATATTTACCCCTCCCACACGGATCCAGAGCTGGCTCTGTGTGACCAATAGAATACTGCAGAAATGACAGTGTTGACTTCAGAGGCTGGATCACAAAAAGGCATTGCAGCTATGGACTTGTTCTTGAATTACTTGCTTTGAGGTGAGCCAATCACCATCCTGTGAGGACAGATGGCTGTGTGACCTTGGGCAACTTATGAGATCTTTCTGAGTTTCAGTTTTCCTCACCTTTAAAATGAGACATTTCACAGGGTGTTGTGAAAACCAAATAAGACTTGAATGTAAGGCACATAGCAAGATATCTGGCACATAGTAAGCTCTCATGAAATGTGGCTAATGAATGATGGTAGTGATAGTAGAAGCTGTAGTACCAGCAATTGATTAGATAGATGTGAGATGTGAAAAAAAGAGAAATTAAGGATGATTCCTAAGTTTTTGGCTTGAATAACTGAAGGAGTGATGGTATCATTTACTGAGTTTGGAGACAATGGAGGAAAACAAGAGTGTTCTTTCTTTCGGACCAAAGATGCTTATGCCTGAACAGATAATATTACAACTATTTTTCAATCACTTAGAAATAGCATTCCATTTCTGCTCTTCTCTAAATTACTTAAAACTGTTTTTTGTTCTATGTAATTCCTTCCCGGAACATGATACATTACTGAAGTAAAAGTGATAAGAATTCTAAAAGCCAAATTACTCTGTAATGAATGGCCATGAAACCCTGGATGAGTCACTGTTCTTAAGTAAATGGTGGCAAGGCAAAGATGAACAGCAGCAGAACACAATCCGGACCCTTTAGGCAGTTCTCACTTTTGTTTTAGAGAGAAATATTAGCAAACATCAGAGAGAATTTATGAAATAAACATGAAATAAGGTAAGCATCAGGGGTTTATGAGAAATGGCAAGGTACCTCTGTTAATTTTAAGTGAAGATTTACTGATAACTAAAGTGCTCAAGTTTGATGAAATTAGATTTCTGTTCTCTTTTTCAGACTCCCACTGGTTTAACTACTCAAGGATGAGAGGGAGTGCTTGATGCAAGTCTTCCGCCTCAGATGTACACACTTAGCTTTCATTTAGTTAGTAAGTCACAGGCTGATTCGACAATCTTGTACAAAAAATTGGTTTCACAATTCTATTTTTAAAATTTTTATTGTTTTAGACTAGTCATGGTTTCACAATTCTTTATTAATATAACTATTCATTTGATCTGAGGCATACTTGGCACTCCCAGGATTTGCCAAATCTATTATGAAATGCCCCAAACAGTGTATTATGTTGATAAATGGAGGTAGTGCAGGGCAATCAGAAACAGAGTGGGTTAACTCATTAGTAACCAAACTGGGACCCAACCCTGGGTGCAGTCTGTGCTTACAGTGAGTTCCTCTGGGCCTCAGCTTCTTCAACTTTAAAACAAAGGGTCTCAATCCATAGATGATCATGAAGTTCTATTTTAGCTCTATAATATTTGATTCTAGTAAGTTATAAGAAAACTTTGAGTTTTGTTTCTATTTTTGATAAAGATGGATTGCAAATAAGCCATCCACAAACAATTTTACAGACAAATTTGCACCAATATTTGTATTGGGTTACTAACAGAGTGGCTCCTTCTATCACTGTGTCATATAAAACTAGCCATGGGGGATTAAATCTGTGAACTTCAGTCAATCGTGCAAACAAAGCTTACTGGGGTGTAACTAGTTCATGAAATAATCATAAGGAAGTATAATATGTATATTGTCCACCAACTTCCTCCCGCTACAGAAATAGAGAAATGAGGGTTTTTTGAGGAGGTAGTTGTCACATTGACCATAACTATTGAATTTCTTCAATACTGTTTAATTTCCCCTTTTCCTCCCACTGTAGTTGGTGTCATACAAGAGTCTATTTACACTGACTAAAGATATTGGAAGAGCGAAGATCAGAGAATTTTAAGTCTGAAATTTGGCATCACTGCCCTGAACAATATAACCTTAGTTGGCATAAACTACTCATACAGGTAAGAGTGATTATTATTCATTTTTAGCTTAAAAATTAAACTCTATAAAAATAAACAGGACCTAATGGTTTAAATTTTGAAAGCTGATCCTTAAGAAAGGCAGTCAGCATATAATTATGTAGATAGTCATTAGTAACTGAAGTTAAGAGTTGTAGAACTTTTTTCATTTAGCAGAGACAAAATGTATGCATGAGTGACTTGAGATAGACATTCTCCTGAGGGGAATATAGACTTACAGACATTTTCTAAAGACCAGTTTTGCATCTGTAACATGTAATTTTTATTTCATTTCTTAAGTTCAACAGTACTTTCCAAATTTTGGAAAATAGTTATCAAGTAGTTTTATGATCAAAGTTTATTTTTGAAGGAGATGTACATAGTAGATACAAGTTTGGGAAGGTAAAGATGGTGACCTAGTTGTTGATTGCTATAATGAGAGTCCTATAGAGACTCAACTTCTGTCTGATAAAGCTAGCCTCTGCAGAAGTATATTTTATCTCCTTTTTGTTTGGAAGCATTTACTATTCATACAGAAGCACCATTACCTTTGCAGTTTTTAGTATACTATGCATTATCTGCACAAGGCAGGAGCTAATGCTTTTCTTTAACAGCATCATAAAAGGAAGCTCCATTCCTTATGTAAAATCAAAATCTACTGTGAGCAGATAATTTTTTTTCTTAAATAAACCGGCTCATTTCACACTCCATCTGCCTGATTTTTGAACTGGTGAAGTTACAGATTAGGTTTTATATATTTATGCCAGGGTCTACACTAACTGCAACCAGATTATAATTCATCAGGTTGCACTAGATTCAGATACAAACTTACAATGAAGCATATGGACTGTTTTCTAAATACAAATAGCAAAGAAACAAAATTATAAGGACACTGGTAGACATTAATTAAGAATCTCGGTATTTAAACCCACACACAATGCACAGTCCTCAAGTTTTCAAGACTTTGGGTGTGGATTGGTTTAAAAAGTTATTACAAAATTATAACATTATTTTGAGAAAAAAACCCAAATTCTGTAATCCAAGATACAGAAAATAAATCAAACCATAATTCTGAAGGGGGTAGAGAGTAAAATTGCCCTGAGGGGCTGGGGGGATATAAGAATTTCCAAGGGCTGTGTATGGTACAATTTTTATGTTTATCAAAAGAGAACATGATTAAAAAAAAGATTGAGAAACCTTGGTCTAGATCATGAAAGAGTGGAGAATGTGGTACCCAGAAGGCTATGGTGAAGGACACAGAGAATATGGCACATTTTGAATAGAGATCATGGTTCTTATTTGACCAGAATCCAGTAACTTTTGTTATTCTCACCTGAAAGAAGTGAGGAAATAAGGAGAAAAATAAGAATAAAAGCAATTTGTATATGATTCTTCAGCACTTCACATGTACCCTTTGAAGTGAGAAAGATTTAAATATAAGACACAAAAAAGTAAAAACCAGCATTTATGTTGTGATTAAAACATCATATCCTTTAAAAAAAAATCCTCTGAAAAACTCAGATACCAATTTACACACGAGGATACTCTAACCAACAAGCATAGCAGCTACAGTTTTTTTGTTTTTGTTTTTGAGACAGGGTCTCTTTCTGTTACTTAGGCTGGAGTGCAGTAGAATGATCATAGCTTGCTGCAGCCTTGAACTTCTAGGCTCAACTGATCCTCCAACCTCAGCCTCCCAAGTAGCTGGGACTCCAGGCACATGCCAGGATGCCTGGCTAATTTTTTTGTAGAGACATGGTTTCACCATGTTGCCCAGGCTGGCCGTGGCCTCCCAAAGTGCTGCGATAATAGGCATGAGCCACCATACCCAGTCTAGTTTTTGTATTTTTTTATAGAGACAGGGTCTCGCTACATTGCGCAAGGTGTTCTTGAAATCCTGGTCTCAAGCAATCGTCCCACCTTGGCCTCCCAAAGTGCTGAGATTACAGGTGCAGAGCCACCACATCTGGCTGTAACTACAGTTTTGACATACATGTGTAAACTTTTATTGAAGTATGACAGTTTAACATTGAATATTTGAAATGACATTTTAAATACTCTTTGGTAATGACCCTGGGATTTTGGAGTCTGTCCTTGGTTGCTACACTTTTCTTCTATTCAGTTCAGGATTTTGCCTGAAATTTTGCTCACGTGGAATTGAGGTAACTTCTGAAATATGAAAAGAGACTCTTCTAATAGTATTAGGTTATAAAGGAGTGTTTTAGCCTAGACACAAAAAGACACCATTTTGAAAACTATATATAAGTAATGTGGTAATTAAAAACCAGTCAACTCTCTATTATTGTGGCCACAAAATACTTCTGTAATACTTTGGCCAACATGTATTGGTTGCATGTGCCTTAAAAATTTTTAAATTATATTTCTAGGCAAAATCAATCATCACTTACAAATTGTTTTACAATCTAAGAACTATCCATTTCTCTAAGTAAAATTTTAAATCCCAGGCATGTAACTATTTACATCAAATTTTGTTTTTTAGACAAAGGCATTATCCATCACAATAAGTAACTTTTTGTCTTTATTTCAACCGGACAATTGTGATTGGAAAAGGTAAGAAGCCATCTACACTTTCCCGTTCCATCCAATACATTTTTGTTACTATTTTATTTAATTCAATGCTTTAAAAAAAAAAAAAAAACTATTCAGCTTAAATACTGTACCAAAAATAATTTTAATATTAAATATCTGCAATTCTGTTCTAGCTCCCGTGACAAAATTCAAGAAAATCTGACATAAATGAACAACAACACAACATGTATTCAACCATCTATGATCTCTTCCATGGCTTTACCAATCATTTACATCCTCCTTTGTATTGTTGGTGTTTTTGGAAACTCTCTCTCTCAATGGATATTTTTAACAAAAATAGGTAAAAAAACATCAACGCACATCTACCTGTCACACCTTGTGACTGCAAACTTACTTGTGTGCAGCGCCATGCCTTTCATGAGTATCTATTTCCTGAAAGGTTTCCAATGGGAATATCAATCTGCTCAATGCAGAGTGGTCAATTTTCTGGGAACTCTATCCATGCATGTAAGTATGTTTGTCAGCCTCTTAATTTTAAGTTGGATTGCCGTAAGCCGCTACGCTACCTTAATGCAAAAGGATTCCTTGCAAGAGACTACTTCGTGCTATGAGAAAATATTTTATGGCCATTTACTGAAAAAATTTCGCCAGCCCAACTTTGCTAGAAAACTATGCATTTACATATGGGGAGTTGTACTGGGCATAATTATTCCAGTTACTATATACTACTCAGTCATAGAGGCTACAGAAGGAGAAGAAAGCCTATGCTACAATCGGCAGATGGAACTAGGAGCCATGATCTCTCAGATTGCAGGTCTCATTGGAACCACATTTATTGGATTTTCCTTTTTAGTAGTACTAACATCATACTACTCTTTTGTAAGCCATCTGAGAAAAATAAGAACCTGTACGTCCATTATGGAGAAAGATTTGACTTACAGTTCTGTGAAAAGACATCTTTTGGTCATCCAGATTCTATTAATAGTTTGCTTCCTTCCTTATAGTATTTTTAAACCCATTTTTTATGTTCTACATCAAAGAGATAACTGTCAGCAACTGAATTATTTAATAGAAACAAAAAACATCCTCACCTGTCTTGCTTCGGCCAGAAGTAGCACAGACCCCATTATATTTCTTTTATTAGATAAAACATTCAAGAAGACATTATATAATCTCTTTACAAAGTCTAATTCAGCACACATGCAATCATATGGTTGACTTTTGAATGGAAAACCCCACAATATAGAAAAGCATTCATGTGACTTTATTAGGGACACTAAACTACATCATTAACATGTCACAGCTTGGTTGACAATAATCACCAAGAAAATCTCTATGGTTTTTAAAAATAAATATATATTCAAAAAACTCAAAAAACAGTTCTACTTATACTGAAAGTTGAGACGGCAGAAACTTTCAGAAGCAAAAATTAAGCATACTGAAAGGATCCCACTCATATGAAACTAACAGGCTGTTTAAACTCAACTGTGAGTGCTTCTGTTCAGAACACGTTATTTCATGACTAGGATAAAGAAGCAAATGGTTTATGACTTGTCTGCTTTCTGGTAGTTAGAATACAAGGGTCAATCTATGACCAGTGTTTATTGGTAATTTTAAAATCTTTAAAAATAAGTAGCTGGGCTCAGTGGCTCACGCCTGTAGTCCCAGCACTTTGGGAGGCTGAGTTGGGTGGATCATTTTGAGGTCAGGAGTTCAAGACCAGCCTGGGCAACAGGGTGAAACCCCGTCTCTACTAAAAATACAAAAATTAGCCAGACATGGTGGTGGGCGCCTGTAATCCCAGCTACTCGGGAGGCTGAGAAAGGAGAATCGCTTGAGCCCGGGATGGAGGTTGCAGTGAGCAGAGATCGCGCCACTGCATTACAGCCTGGGAGGCAGAGTGAGACTCCGTCTCAAAAAAACAAAACAAAAAAATAAAAATAAGTAAAAAAAAAAAAAAAAAATAAGAAATATCCTCACTCAAGTCTCATCCAAATGCATGAATAATACAGTGAAAAAAATCCAAGGTTTTATAAACACATTATTTATTTGAAATTATCTGGCTCATGTTATTGGGAGAAGCAATATTCATTGACGCTATATTTTTAAAGCAGATGTTACTTATGCAAATGCTTAAATATTTGCATTAGGCTTTGTCAAAGTAAAAAGCTATGTCATTATAAGCCCATCTTCATCGCATTGTGCATATTTTCTTCTGTCTTCAATATAAATAATGTTATTAGTGACAAACAGTACCTGGCAGTTAATTTTTTGTGAAATAAATGAATGAATAATAAGGGAGTGTAATAGTATTATGGTTTAGAGATTGGTCTCTGAAATTATACTTCTTGGGTTCAATCTGGCTCTACTTTTAGCTGGACAATCTTAGGCAAATTACTTATTCTCTGCAAGTATTAATTTCTTCATGTGTAGAGCAGAAAATACTATCTTATTCACAGATCCTATTATTAAATCAGCTGTTACTATTATGAGTAGCCATTGCTTAGTAAGCACTTGCTGTTTGCCAAGCATTCTACTTATATGCTGTATATCTATTATTTTAATCACTACAACTCTAAAGTATACTAATTTACTGATGAAAATATTGAAGTGGGCTGGGTGCGGTGGCTCACGCCTGTAATCCCAGCACTCTGGGAGGCCGAGGTGGGCAGATCACCTGAGGTCAGGAGTTCAAGACCAGCCTGGCCAACATGGCGAAACACACCTCTACTAAAAATACAAAAATTAGCTGGGCGTGGTGGTTTGTGCCTGCAGTCCCAGCTACTTGGGAGGCCGAGGCAGGAGAATCACTTGAACTCAGGAGGTGGAGGTTGCAGTGAGCCACGATCCTGCCATTGCACTCCAGCCTGGGCAACAGAGTAAGACACTGTCTCAAAAAACAAACAAAAAAAAAGGATATATATATATATATGTGCATAGTTAAGTAAATCACCCCAATTTTTTCCAATATCTAAGTGAACATTTAAAGATAAGCATTTCTTAATGTTAATTTCTTTTTTCTATGTAATCTTGTCAGTAGACAAATGATGGTGACTAAATTCTGTAATAAGTTACATATATTACGATTAAAAAAAAAGCGTGTTCTGTCTGCCCAAAGAGATCATAAGCACTTTGGAGCTATAAATTTCTTGTCTATTTCTACTTCCATGGTACTGGTATTCTCTTCTCAGGTAACCAAACAAAAACAGCTGAATAAAACCAACCATTAATAGTAACTTGCCACTTTGTTAGAGACTGCTTAAAGACTCATTTTTTTCTTCACACAGTAATTCCTTCAGTGTCCAAAATGAAGTTTAAAGTAAGTTCACATAATCCTTCCAAGCCTTTAATCTCATAGCATGTTTTGTTCCTGAATTAGAGCTGTAAAAGCAATTCACAGTACATTGCCCAAGAGCCATGTGTTCAAAAATCACTAGAGCTTATTCCGAGAGGGAAACAAACAAACAAAAACACAAAACAACCCAGCAAATTTTGTTTTTTTCCTTTTCTACTTCAATGCTTAACTGAGACATGAAAATGTTCTGAGAAAAATCTGAACATGTTCTGGCTTCAAATACTTATAGTGAGTATCAATTCGTTTAGAGTAGTAACTGGATTTTTGGCTCATTAATGTGCAGAGACAAAGGAGACTTGGGAACTTGAGGTGACCTCCCTGAATGCTAGCTGTAAATGGAAGTGTCCAATCTAGTGACTTCCTAGACATGCAAACCACAGAGTAACTCAAAGTTCATCAGGGAGAGTTTCTGAGATGCACAGATTTCTCCACAGTTACAAAAGTAGTTTTATTCTTTTTATTTTTTGAGATGGGGTCTCACTCTATCACCCAAGCTGGAGTGCACTGGCGTGCAACCTCCGTCCCCCAGGGTCAAGTGATTCTCCCACCTCAGCCTCCCGAATGGCTGGGACCACAGGTGCCCACCACCATGCCCGGCTAATTTTTGTTATTTTTTTGTTAAAATGGGATTTCGCCATGTTACTCAGGCTGGTCTCGAACTCCTGAGCTCAAGCAATCTGCCCATCTTGGCCTCCCAAAGTGTTGGGATTACTGGGGTAAGCCATTGTGCCCAGCCTAAGTAATTTTATTCTTATGTGAGTTTTGAAACCAAAACTCATCAGACTAAGACAGTAATGTTTGTTTAACATAAGCTATACTGCAGTTAATAATCTCATTGGACTTAGGAGTTTTAAAAAAATATAACTTCTGGTCAGGTACAGTGGCTCATGCCTGTAATCCCAGCACTTTAGGGGGCTGAGGTGGGGAGATCACTTGAGCCCAGGACTTCGAGACCAGCCTGATCAACATAGTGAGACCATGTTTCTACAAGAAATAGAAAAATTAGCTGGACATGGTGGCACATGTCTCTAGTCCTAGCTACTTGGGAGGCTGAGGTGGGAGGATCTGTTGAGCCCAGGAGGTTCTGTTGAGTCCAGGAGGTTGAGGCTGAAGTGAGCCATGATTGCGCCACTATATTCCTGCCTGGGTGACAAAGTGAGACCCTGTCTCAAAAAAAAAAAAAAAAAAAAAGGACCCAAAAATATAACTTCTAAAAATAATTATTTAAAAAACAATCACTTTACAGCTCTACCACTACTTTAAACAAAAAATATTTCTAGAGATTCTTACATTTAAAAAGACAGAAGAGATACGCAATTTCTCTTTAAGTTACTCATTCTGATAAACTCACATTTTAATTTCCTATACTGAAGAATGAGGTATATACTCAGCTCATTATCATCATGGATATCTCTACACCATAGATGCTTTCCTAAACAGGTGATTTTAAATCATGTTGAATTTTTTATGTAATTTAAGGACTGGCTGTTTAATGGCATAGTAAATATTTTATTTAAAATATCACTTTTGTTTTTGGAGACAGGGTCTGTCTATGTCGTCCAGGCTAGAGTACAGTGGTGATCATAGCTCACTGCAGCCTCAAACTCTTGGGCTCAGGTATCTCACCACCTCAGCCTCCTGAGTAGCTAGGACGAAAGGTGTGTGCCACCATGCCTGACTAATTTTTTTTTTTTTGGTAGAGATGTGCTCTTGCTATGTTGCCCAGGCTGGTCTTGAACTCCTGGGCTCAAGCGATCCTCCCGCTTCAGCCTCCCAAAGTGCTGAGATTATAGGAGCAAGCCACTGTGCCTGGTTTTAAAATTACCTTCAAAACTTACCCTATTTTAAAGTTTGGATTTCAAAAAAAAACAGTGTTTTTAATACGTTTGTGTGAGTTACAGTCAAACACAAATTTGGGGTTTCAGAAATCTCAAAATTTGACTCAAAGGCCAACAAGGTTTTATCTTAAACTGTAGAAAACAGGCATACACATACTTTCATTAAGGCAGCTTTCAAACTATAATCAGGAACACAAACCATTAAGACTAGACAAACAAAATTTAGGATAAACAACTTAACAGGGAAGTAAGTTTCTACTCCCTGGATAGAAGAGGAAGATGGCCCATTCTGTTCAATTTGCTGAGGACTCTGGGCCTATCCCTGGCCTTGTGCTCTGTCAGGGTGGGAGTTATGGGCAAATCTGGGAAGACAAGGTGAAAGGAAATCCTGCTGGCAAACCACAAAGGGAGAACAGAGGGAACACTGGTAATCTGCTAAGCATTTCAATCGAGCAGCCTAATGCCACGAACCTTCCTCTGACGGGCCCTACACTCAAATGGAATTGATAACACTGGAAAGAGTTACTACAGCTATAGTTATACCTGACAGAAAAACCTCTGGCTATATCATACATGTTACTCCTGGCTCAGAAGGAGAGGAAAAGTAAAAGGATTCACTTCTAACAAGCAAAATAATTTTTTTTTTTTTTTGAGATGGAGTCTCACTCTGTTGCCCAGGCTGGAGTGCAGTGATACAATCACAGCTCATTACAGTTTCAACGTCCTGGGCTCAAGCAATCCTCCTGCCTCAGCCTCCCGAGTAGCTAGGACCACAGGTGTGTGCCACCACACCTGGCTAATTTTTATTTTTTGGTAGAGATAGGGTCTTAATGGCCAGGCATGGTATCTCACGAGGTCAGGAGTTTGAGATCAGCCTGGCCAACACGGTGAAACCGTGTCTCTACTAAAAAAATTAGCCGGGCGTAGTGGCAGGCACCTGTAATCTCAGCTACTTGGGAGGCTGAGGCAGGAGAATTGCTTGAATGCGGGAGGTGGAGGTTGCAGTGAGCCAAGACCGCACCACTACACTCCAACCTGGGCAACAGAGCGAGATTCCGTTTCAAAAAAAAAGAGAGAGAGAGAGATAGGGTCTTACTATGTTGCTCAGGCTGAGAAACTTAAAACTAAAGAGTTGATTTCTTTTTTTTTTGTAGGAGTAGGCTGGGCGAAGAGAAGTATAGTAGTTAGAAACACAAGATAAATTTATGATGATCATGTAATCCATGAGATCTTCCTAAGTACAATTATTAAAATGCCACATTCAAACGGAACGTGCACATTATGTTCAAAAATCTTACAAAAGAAATGCAGATTAACCAGTGTTAATATAATAATAAAGAATAGTGGCCGGGCGCAGTGGCTCACACCTGTAATCCCAGCACTTTGGGAGGCTGAGGTGGGCGGATCACGAGGTCGGGAGATAGAAACCATCCTGGCTAACATGGTGAAACCCCGTCTCTACTAAAAATACAAAAAAATTAGCCGGGTGCGGTGGCGGGCGCCTGTAGTCCCAGCTACTCGGGAGGCTGAGGCAGGAGAATGGCGTGGACCCGGGAGGTGGAGCTTGCAGTGAGCCGAGATCGCGCCACTGCACTCCAGCCTGGGCGACAGAGTGAGACTCCGTCTCAAAATAAATAAATAAATAAATAAATAAAATAAATAATAATAATAAAAAAAAGAATAAATACATTTTTGTTTTATGAGAGTTTAAATTTCTCTATACAACATGATCAACTTTGGGGAGTTGTGGTATCAGATGTAAAAGAAACATCAGTAGGCCGGGCGTGGTGGCTCAAGCCTGTAATCCCAGCACTTTGGGAGGCCGAGATGGGAGGATCACGAGGTCAGGAGATCGAGACTATCCTGGCTAACACGGTGAAACCCCGTCGTCTCTACTAAAAAATACAAAAAACCAGCCGGGCGAGGTGGCGGGCACCTGTAGTCCCAGCTACTCGGGAGGCTGAGGCAGGAGAATGGCGTGAACCCGGGAGGTGGAGCTTGCAGTGAGCCGAGATCGGGCCACTGCACTCCAGCCTGGGAGACAAGCTCCATCTCAAAAAAAAAAAAAAAAAAAAAAAAAAAGAAAGAAACATCAGTAAGGGAGAACAAGAGACTATGGAATGCTTTAAGAAATCCACAATGTCATGCCAACCAGTGTTCTGTGATGAACACAAATTGTCATAGTCTGGCTCTAAACAGGTAAAAGGAGAACTGAGACCAGAAGGGAACCAAAAAGCAGCCAGGCGTGTTCACACAGGTTAGCAAGGAAAACCATTTAAAGGAAGCACACTCAGAAACACTCTGGCCTCTGGCTGAGTGTTTGTGTGACTGGGGTTTGCACAGTTCTGAGAACTAAAAACAGCACCCAGACCTTCTGGGCAAAGGCACTATTTAGAATAGAAAGTGATTGTGTGTAGCAATTTGCATTCTCAGAGAAACTGTTTCACTTCAACTTCAGTTATTAGAATTATACATGAGTAGGTCAGAGTGACAGAAAGGTCTAAAACTAAGTCTCCCCATACCCTCATGATGTAAGCCTGCCTGCAGGAGTTAGGAGAGGAAAAACTTCCACGAACTCTCAGTGCTTAGTAAAGCCCATGAAAGAAGGCAAAGAGCCAGGAGTTGCATTTACCTTGACAACTGTGCTATTTCTTTCTAAAGTACTTTTAATTCAAGGGTGAGAGGAAGAAAAAAAAGTACCAGAAACATAATGAAAGTTTTCACATTCTTTCACAAGAAAAAGTAGAATTAAAGGGAAGATGACAGAAAAAAATAGAAATTTATATGCATGCCTTAATTAATACCTGTAGGGAGGCAAATCTTGAGAATTATAAGTCTATTATGACAGCAGGCCTTAACCAGGGACAATTTTTGTGCCCCAGGGAACATTTAGCAATGTTTGGAGACATTTTTGGTTGTCACAACTAGGGGGAGATGCTACTGGCATCTAGTGGGTGAAGGATGCTTAGCAGCATCCTACAATTCCCAGGACAGCCTCCCACAGCAAAGAATATAGCCCGAAATGTCAATAAGTATGGCTGTGGGGAGGCCCAGTACTATGTTCACACATCTCTCGAATTTCAAAGGATTATATGATTGCTTTTTATGCAATTTTATGTGAAATTGCTTCTTCAGAGCAAGCAGTTCCCAAAAACAGATCACATGGTACCATATACTCAAATCTAGCCAAAGAATCCTTTTAAGTACTCAGTTACAATGATTACAAAAGGAAATGCCTTTAGTAAAAAAGTAAAGAAAAAAGTATTAGTAAATATAATAATAGGATCCTTGGGAAATGTAATGCTTTTGGATCATATGACAAGAATTATGAGAGAGAAAAAGAGAGAGAGAGAATGAGAATATTCTTGGCTAGATGAAACAGATGATAAAATAAATTTTTCTTAGAGAAATAAAACATTGCAATGCTCTTCTATTTTCTTTATTAAATATAAGGGAAGAAAACTTAGACAAAAACTTAACTGCAGAAACAAAAACCTACATACAGATAAGTCACTGAATATATATCTGAATGGAAAGAAAAGCTCATAGGTTGCTTTATTGGCAAAAATATTAACAAATCAAACCAAGTGAAAATTTACATTATTAGCATGTGAAATGTATTGTTCTTGAAGTTTCACAATGACCACTATGTTGGAATACCCCTGAAACAAGGTCTTGAATAAAACTAAGTTTTACCTAGTTTACCAAAGTTATATTAGGAAATCCTATTGACATAATCTTCAAAATATATCAGGAATCTAACTAATTTTTTATTTTTTTACTACCTCCACTGCTACTACTCTGGTCTAAGCCAGGCAGGATCATCTCCTGTCTCCTTTTTACTCTCCCCTTTGCACATTTTACCTCAGCCACACCGGCCTCCTTGCTGTTCCTCAAGCAGGCTACTTGTGTTCCTGTCTTTCGGTCTTTGCACTGGCTGTTTCTTTTACCCAAAATGCTCTTCCCTCAGCTATCAGATTAGCCCACTTCCTCTCTTCCAAGTCCTTGCTCAGATATCATCATCTCAATGTGGCCTGCTTTGACCACCGTATTTACAAAAGCAAGCCCTTCTCTGGACACTCCCTAACCTTCTGACTACTCTAGTTTTCTCTGTGATACTTTTCACATTCTAGCCTACTACGTAGTTCATTTCTGTTTACTGAGTATTGTCTCCCTGAACTAGAATGTCAGCTCCATGAGGGCAGTGATTTTTGTCCGTTTTTTTCACTGACGTAGCTCCAGTTCCTAGGACAGTGCCTGCTACACAGTAGGCACTCAATAAATATCTTTTGGATGAATGTCTTAAGAAAAATACACCAAAATTAAAAATTTTCAATTAACTAAATGTGAGTATTTTATTCACCCATGTAAAAATGTGTGGATTTCAGCTTCTGAAATATAAAGACCGGGCGCGGTGGCTCACGCCTGTAATCCCAGCACTTTGGGAGGCCAAGGTAAGAAGAATGCTTAAGCCCAGGAGTTCAAGACCAAGCTGGGCAACAGGGTGAAACCTTGTCTCTACAAAAAAATACAAAAAAAATTTAGCCAGGTGTGGTGGCGCACACCTATAGTCCCAGCTACTCTGGAGGCTGAGGCATGAGAATTGCTTGAGCCTAGGAGGCAGAGGTTGCAGTGAGCCGAGATTGCACCACTGTACTCCAGCCTGGGTAACAGAGCAAGTCCCTGTCTCAAAAAAAGGAAAAAAATGAAATAAAATAAAAAATCAACATTAACGTGTGCTCTGTGTTGAGTGTGTCTCCCAACTGAACAATGGCTATTTTTGGGGTGGTTTCTTCTTACTAATTTGCAGTTTGAGAACTATTTCTTTTTCATTCTTTGGTATGTTTCTACGTGCTTCCTCTAAATTATTTAGCATGTACTTTAGAAATAATAAACTAATCTAATACACTCCAATGTAAGACTACTTTTGGGCCTTTGCCCAAATTCCTTCTGCCTGAAATGTCTTTCTGTCTCCATATAACTACCCCATGATTCAAGACCAAGCTCCAATGTGACCTCCCCCAGGAAATTTCTCTGACCTCATCTTTTAATGATACTTATCACCTTCTACCTTGCATAATAATTATGTCTGTCTAAAGGTGGCCACCAACAAGTTCTCCCATCCTTGTATATATCTGGCACTCCATCAATCAAAATATGAACCTATGTTTCTTCCCCTTTAACTCAGACTAGCCTTGTGACCTTTTGTGATGTATGTTTCAACTAATGAAATACATAAGATGTGATACAGTGTCAGTTTGCTTCAGGAGGCCTAACACCTTCCATTTTTGCTCTTTTGGAGCCCTAACACACTGTCTTGCTGGACATAGGGCCACGTGGAAAGAGAGAGAGACGTTTTGAATGAGAGACTGCAAAGAGTGCCCAGCCAGCTCCCAGCTGTTCTACTCACTTCAGTTGAGATGCCAGAAAAATGAGTGAAGTCTATGTGGAAACTAGCCATGCTACGTCACCAACGTCCTGTGAAACAGAATTGAGCAGTCCCTATTAAGCTCTGCCCAAACTGCAGAATTGTGAGCAACTAAGCAGCAGTTATTGATTGAAGTCACTATGTTTTAGCATGTGTTGATCTGCTGCCGTAGATAAGAGATGCCCAGCCTTATCTCCCTACTGAGACCATAATACTTTTAGGGCTCCAAGCACAGTAATCTAAAAAATAGGCACTCAAATATTTGTTAAATAAATAAATCAGAAGGTAAATTAAAAGGTGAGGTCAAATTATCTACTTTTGGATATTATTTAGTTTTAGGTTGTCATATCAAATACCATTGCTAATCAAAAGCTGACTATATTATTGAAAGTATTACAGTATAATATGCTGTAAATCATTGTTTATTGTATGATGCTGATATAATTATCTTTCGAGAATAATTGATTCAAAATAAAATTGCCTCTTGAGCAAAACAGTTCTTAACATAATGCTATTACATGAACACATTTTAGGTTTTTAAATTACTATTTTTTTCTTGTATATATTTTAGAATATATACAAAGAGATATACATTAATTAATGCAAACTAATTGCACAGCAAGCTACTACAGTTGACAATTTCCCACCTTTTACCTTTCCACACTTTTATTTCTCTTTGGATAACTGAAGAATACTTTTTTTTTTTTTTTTGAGACGGAGTCTTGCTCTGTCACCCAGGCTGGAGTGCAGTGGCACAATCTCGGCTCGCTGCAACCTGCGCCTCCTGGGTTCAAGCGATTCTCCTGCCTCAGCCTCCCAAGCAGCTGGGACTACAGGCATGCGCCACCATGCCCGGCTAATTTTTGTATTTTTAGTAGAGATGGGGGTTTCACCATGTTGGCCAGGCTGGTCTTGAACTCCTGACCTCAGGTGATCCACCTGCCTTGGCCTCCCAAAGTGCTGGGATTACAGGCATGAGCCACTGGGCTCGGCCAGAATACTTTTTCATAAAGGGGGACCCATTGAGATGCTCGGTGTTGAGTTTTGATAATAACAATATCATTTTCTTAACACATCCGAAAAGGATGAATGAGATATTTTACAACTAATTTACACTAATGTGTATTTTGTACATTTCTCCAGTGATTTTCATTTGCTATTAAAATATTTTACTAGATGGTTTTGGAATTGCTCATGCTTTCCCTCAGCTTTTAACTACAAGGATTTCTGTGAAAATTTTCCAAACATTATAGATACTTTAATTAAACTCTGCTTAATTTTCTTAATCATTTAAAGTATTAAATACATTGAAGAAGCCAGGCCTTTAATAATATATCTCGAGGGAAGGAACACTATGTCTGCACATGCCGGAGGTTAGAGAAAGACCAGTGACAAAATATCAGAGCTTAAAAGTGTAGCCCAGGGCCAAAGGGACCTCAGGGGCTCCCTAGTGATTCTGGGCCTTGGGAGAAGCTAGGGATCAGGAGGAAGGCCTATTGGTCTCGTTTCTTGCCTCCCTCTATGTTTGGCTTGACACCATTAAAAAACCAGGAACTGAGAGTTCTCATTAACCCGATACTGGGATCAAATAGGCAGAAAGACTGAATAATGATAATATTGGTATTCCAAGCATAAAATCGTATTATATGTATAATTATGATTTCATACTATATTTAAAAATTATCTGCAAAAAAAAAAATGCTGACTATTCTGCATTGCAATATTATGAAAATATGTGTATGATTAACTTTTACTATATAAACCAAATTCTAATTTTTCCCCCAATTAACTCAGTATAGGATATTGTTTGGTTTTTCCTATTTATTGGATTTTTCATTTCTCTCACACACACAATGGCAAAAGAGAAATAATACAATTTTAGATTGCATGAATACTTTAGTAAAAATAAATAAATTGAAATTATAGTGTTCCTAGTTAAGAATTAGTACAATGACTTCCCAAATACAAAGCAGTTCAATACATTTTTACTTATAAGTAAAATTAAGATGTTCTTCATAATATTAAAGAATTCTTGATTATCATTGCCATATCAGCATTTTTTCACAAACATTAAAGTTAGTGATAACAAATGACTTACCTTCACATCCCTGTGAATTATGTTATTATCATGGCAGTAGCGTAGAGCTTCCAGTATCTGTCTCATATAATGGCTGTAAAAAACAAAAGAAATCTAAAAACCGTAAACAATTTTTATTTTAAAACTTAATATACAGTGCTCCTAGTTTATAACTCCCACTCTCATATTAGCTGTCCATGGCCACATTTTATTTGAGCAGACAAGATGGATGTAAAGTGATGCTTAATAATGAAAATGTTGGCAGACTCACAAGTTTATGGGCTTCATGAAGAAACAGTATGCTCTATATTTTCTAAGCTATCTAAGTCAAAAGAATTACACACCGTTCATAAGTAAATTTGCTTTGCAAACTAAAAATTCAAGCTTAAAACATGACAATTTTTTTCCCCAATACTCAGGTAATTTTACTTAAACTGGACTGCTGCCCCCCCCCCCCCCCCCCCCCCCCCCCCCCCCCCCCCACCCACCCACCCCCCCCCCCCCCCCCCCCCCCCCCCCCCCCCCGCCCCCCCCCCCCCCCCCCCCACCCCCCCCCCCCCCCACCCCCCCCCCCCCCCCCCCCCCCCCCCCCCCTCCCCCAACCCATACTCAGGTAATTTTACTTAAACTGGACTGCTGTTATATAAACAGTGCTCAGGGCTGCCCCAAGGATTCAGACTAGAGCGGTGGGAGCCTTTGATCTGCCAGCAAATAATAAGATGCTCTCCATCTTACTTCCATTTAGCTGTGAGGACAAATGAGGGAAGAACGGCCCTTATCAGACAATTTCCTTTTGTAACATAATCAAGTTTTAGTTGGGGCTCCCTTGAACTAAGTGGAGTTAGTTCTAGGCACATGTCCTAGAAAGCCTGACTCCTTACATGGCCAGCTGAGGATCCCTCCTGGAGCACAGGTGAGAACAAAGAAGAAATCAGCATTTTAAAGAACAGGCATTAAAAAATGGTAACGGGGTTAACTAGCAACCATGTGTGACAAGAACAGTTGATTCAGTACTACTTGAGGACCGCCTCCTATTTCTAAAGTTCTTCTATAATTGCCCTGTTACTCTTTCTCTGAGTATCTGTTTCATTTTCTGTATTTTATTCCCTCTATATTTGTCTTTCTCTTTTCTTCCTATTATCCCCCTTCTTTTCTCATTTTTTTCCTTTTCCTTCGCAACCAGCATGACAGAAATGCAACAGACTTAACACTGTTCATTGTATAATATTTATAGAATTTTATTTTGTTTCCAGATCTTACATTTCTGATACAAGTGACCTTGAACATGTGTATGTGACTCAGGAAAAATAAAAAAAAAAAAATTCCTATTCTGGCTTTACAATTAAAAGACATTTCCATCAAGTTCCCTCTTGGGCATGATACCATCTAATCAAGCTCACAGGAGTATTCCTCTAGTTAGCATATGCATTATTTCATGTATTACAACTAATTGGAAGGGTTCCATTTTAAAAATGAAATGTAGGAGAAAAAAACAAAAACAAAAACAAAACCAAGCCTTGTTCCTGTACTAATCACAGGCTCCTTACAACTGGGCTTTAAGCCAGAGAGCTAGGCTCATGTAATCATTACTTCTGATGTTTAATTTATCTTACTTTGCAAATGCACATATAAGGGGTTGTGCTCATATACTCTTTGCTTGGGCCATTGTAGCCTGTAATTAAGTTTTGTTTATTTTTTATTTTTATTTTTTGAGATGGAGTTCCCCTCTTGTCTCCCAGCCTGGAGTGAAGTGGTACGATCTCGGCTCACTGCAACCTCTGCCTCCTGGGTTCAAGCGATTTTCCTGCCTCAGCCTCCCAAGTAGCTGTGATTACAGACACGGGCCACCACGCCCTGCTAGTTTTTCTATTTTGAGTAGAGACAGGGTTTCACCATGTTGGCCAGGATGGTCTCAAACTCCTGACCTGAAGTGATCAGCCCGCCTCAGCCTCCCAAAGTGCTGGGATTACAGGCATGAGCCACCATGCCTGGCCATAAGTTTTGTTTAAATGAGGGGTTGTTAACTTGGTGTTGTGGCCCATTACTGGTTCAAATCAGGCTTTGGAGGATCTGTAACCCCTTGAAATGGCTAAGAGACTACACCTGTCAAAGTGCTTTGTAAACTAAACCATGCTACAAAGGTTGAGTCATTATTATTACAATATTATTATTGTTAAGTTCAGTTAAAGGTTTAGGAACAGCTTATTTGTCCATCTAGATGTCAACATGGAAATAATGGATAAATTAAAATTAGTTAAAGTGGACATAGCTTGTATCTACGGAATGAACTATTTGGGATACAAAGCACTGAGACAGCCACCTAAATTATCTTTAACCTAAAGAAAATTCCTATCTCAAAGTCTCATAACACAAAACAAAACTCAATGAATGAGGATTTTTTCATTTGCATATGAGAACACTCAATTATTTGACCCAAACATACGTACACAGCAGAATCTTTGCGGTGTGTGTGGAGACAGTAGAACTATTTTTCTCCCCAAGTTATAACAGAACTGAACTATCTTTCTCCACCCTCCCAATCACGATCCTGGGAGGCAATGCATGTCAAAGTGTGCAAGCAGAATAAAATAAGAACTAAAATCTGCCCAAATGTTCTAGAAAGTTGATGACTAAACTTTTAATCAAAAGATTTCACTTCATGAAGCATCATAGGGACCTGTGCTTTCAGAGAAATTCAGCAATATATTTGTTTATCTTTCCTAAGGATCAGCAAGATAACTCCATGGAAGAAAAGAGCTGGCCAGCAATGCATTTACTGCCTTTGGAAGGAGGCATTTCAGGGGTGCAGCGTGGTAGAAGAGAGGTGATTCAGTCTGCTCTTCTTGTCAATGCAGGTGACAAAGCCTAATGCTATTTGCTAGGCAGAAGAGACCTTATCTCTGAAATGCCCTTAACAGGATATCTCTGGCTAAGGATTACTATGGTAAGTAGAACATGGGATCTCTGAGGCACAGATGGCTTCCTGGAGAATGTCATGGAGCATCCAAATCTCTGGGGTGTAAAATAAAGATATTTGCAATGCTCCCCTTTGTGTGTGGAAACTCACAAATCCCAGTATAAACCTCATCTGTTCTGGGCCAGAGGTGCATCTCTGAGGCAGTAAGAAGTGACGTGGGGGGCTGCCCTTCCCTTCTCTCTGCTTCACTTGAGCCTTCTGATTGCCTGTATCCTTGAAATTATTTAGTAAAGCTTGGTACTAGTTAAGAAGATCTCTGAGAGTTTGATTTGATAATATGATCTTGTGTGTTAGCTCACTCCACAACTCATCACCCCTGAAAGGATGGAGGTAATCACTAATTGGGTTGCATTAAGGACTGAATACAGTTTTACTTTATGCCATGCTTTGCTGCTCCTCTTGAAGCTCAGCCAGCTGGAGAAAAACAACATTATCAATTTGATTACTTGGTGTCTCAAAGTCTTCTTGCAGTCGGTCTCACTAGAATACTGATACAAGCTAAATTTCCTAACAATAAATCACAGAATCAGCGAGGATGAAAAAAGATTAGAAGTCATCTGTCATTAAACCAATGGAGGAATCTATGCGCACTTGTTGCATGGTCATTGATCCTCTGCAATAGGAAACACACATAATAATACTTTCTGAGTCTCCGCCTACTTTTTTTATTGTTCAGAGGAAGAACCTTTAATAAACTGCCTCCAAACCTCCCTCTTTGCAACGTCACCTACTGATGTCAATGCTACTCTTTTTTGGTCCACTCTGGAAAGTTCGTTTCACCATTTTAACAGCTTATACAGGTGGATTTAAAAATCAATAGGCTTTCATTTTGATGTGTATAAACATCTACCTTTTCTATAAATCTCAAGATTAGGAGAGACCACAAGTCATGTCATTGTATGACATCATCTCTTCACACTACCATCCTGCCTATCCTGACACATAGCCCAGTGGCAGAGATAGGCTTGAAGTTAAGAAAAAGCAATATAGATGACTGGGGACCAGAGTAAAAGTGGTACTGGTTTCACATCAATCCTGTCAGCATACCTGCCAGGTATCCCAGTGTTATTGTGGTTCAAGAAGGAAAAAAATCCCCTTCTTCCACTGAGTTTCACTAGTATTGACTATTTTTGGTATGAAAGAATGCTTTAAAATTTTGAGGGACAAGGAAGAATAAAAATTTAAAATTGTAATAAAAACTCAAAATAATAGAAGATAGGATTAAAAAAAAACCTAGAATGTGCTTTAGAGAACATGGCACAAAAGAAAAGAGGATATTTAGCTTCAGTTCTACCACGTATAGATCAGAAGCCTAAAGAACACACATAAACTTTCATTTGCTCCTTCGCCCTAGCCCCAGCAGTACAAAAACACAGCGACCACACATTGAGCATATTCTTTATTTTGTGCTATATCCATGGCTGCTCCATCCCTGAGACTAGGTCCCTTGCTCTTCAGCTAGAAGGAGTCAGGGCAATGAATTTGAAGACATTCAAGTCATGCTGAGCTCAAAGCTGTATTAAGGTGGTCTCCAAGTTGTTTCCAGCTATGTTTGTCTAAGATGCTATAATTATAAAATAAATGATAAGACAGAGGAAATCATTTAATATAACTGTTTTTCAAATGATAGAAAGTTTTCATAAATCCTAGGCTAGGAACGGGAGTTCATGCCTATAATCCAAGCACTTTGGGAGGTTGAGGCGTGCAGATCACTTGAGGTCAGGAGTTCGAGATCAGCCTGGCCAACATGGTGAAACCCCATCTCTATTAAAAGAAATACAAAAATTAGCCGGGCATGGAGGTGCATGACTGTAATCTCATCTACTTGGGAGGCTGAGGCAGGAGAATCACTTGAACCTGGGAGGCAGAGGTTGCAGTGAGCTGAGATCACGCCACTGCACTCCAGCCTGGGCGACAGAATGAGACTCTGTCCCCTCTCCCCCACCCAAAAAAGTTAATATGTTTGTGAGTTTGAAACCTTCAACATATTATGCCTGGTGACTAAGGAGGGATGCTGTATTCCATGTATTAAAAAGGCAACCTACAGCAGTGGGTAATTATGATATGATTGAATGTAACCAAAACAGAAAGCTGTGTTGCTCTAAATTTATAAGCAAGTGGCCCAGCACGTGCATGGCTCCTGCGATTTTTCATATTTACTTCTTATTTTGAGTCATTAGGTCTTTACAACAACTTCTCCACTTAGAACAAACAGCTGCCATTTGATTGGTAGGTCTCACACTGGCCTGAAGCAAATATATTTTTTAAAATGGTGCTTCTATTTCTCTTCCTTTTACTGTTCTTTATTTTTCGTTAATTATTGTGAGATAATTTGATATCACTAAAAGGCAAAATGAAGAACTAATGAGGCAGATTTGCTAAAACAAAAATAAAAAAAACCCAAGTAAAATTCTACATAGTTCCTGAGCTATTAGATCCCCACTTCTTGTACAAAAATCATCACAAGTGGGAAAGATAGCAGTACTGAAAATGTAAGCTTGTATTATAAACCCATGTTTTTATTTTATTTATTTATTTTTGAGATGGAGTTTTGCTCTTGTTGCCCAAGCTGGAGTGCAATGGCGCAATCTCGGCTCACTGCAACCTCCTCTCTGTGGCCAGGCTGGAGTGCAGTGGCGCGATCTCAGCTCACTGTAACCTCCGCCTCCTGGGTTCAAGCGATTCTCCTGCGTCAGCCTCCCGAGTAGCTGGGACGACATGCGCATGCCACCACGCCCAGCTAATTTTTGTATTTTTAGTAGAGAAGGGATTTCACCATGTTGGCCAGGATGATCTCGATCTCTTGACCTTGTGATCCGTCCGCCTCAGAGTCCCAAAGTGCTGGGATTACAGGTGTGAGTCACCGTGCCCGGCCCCTATAAACCCATGTTAATAGATAACTCATTGTTTGGTATTTTGCATTTCCAGTGACTATCAATTCTACTAACACATACTAAAACAGAGATGTTCCTTGTAGCAAAGAGCAGCAGTACGCTCTTCATCAGTTTGTCATGTGATGTCTTTGTCATTTTTTTACTTTCACCTTGACCTCTGGGGATTAGATATACGCTACATACCTGGCTACAGCTTCACTGTACACAAAACCAGCATCCGCTCGCTTTACGATTTCAAAACACAGATCTGCTCCATCCATACTGTAAAGAAATGTGAAAAAGAACATAAGAAAAGAGGAAATTCCAGGAAGACAACACTGAAAGTGAATACATCGTAACTAAGTTATTAGTTGGTTTACTGCTAAGGATTATGTTATTTAAATCTCCTTTCTTTCAATGAAATATAGACATAAATTACAAAGGGCATGATAGTCATCTTCACATTGAAAATCTGCAGGGAAAGAAACAGGAAGAACAGGCTAACAGTAATATCAAATAATATGAGTATATAAAATTGACTATAAATTTTCTTTAGGTTTTCACAAAAAGAAGCATCAGAAAATAGCAATGCTAGGGTTGTGTGCATATTTTAAAGTCAAATTCCAAAAATATTCAGTTATGTAGCATACAAGGATTTAAAAAAAACATCTTGCTATTGTTATTACCACCAAATGGAAAAATTCAGGCTATATGCTGTGGAAGGAAAAAACAATGACTTATATATAAAATAAAATGTATTTTTGTTTACACTGCCATTCCCAAAGTTCATTGCTACAAACATATTGTAACACACAGATGTGTTGGTAACACAGTGTCATGATATTGTCTTAGAACTTACAGTCGTTATCTACTTCTCACCAGATAAGTAATGCCTCTTGTTGTCTTGGCCACACCTTGCCTCTTCTACCTACCCTGTCCACTGATGTTTCAAGAAAATCTTCCTCCCTAGGCAGAATGGTCTTATTATCACTCCCCGAGTACACCATTTTCTTTTTTACTTTTTGTATATATTGCTTTTCATTTTCAAAACCTACCTTAATTCAAGGGTTCATTCCAAACCTACCTTCCCCAGAAGCCCCCTCAATGATTACCAGCCATATTAATGTCTTCCTTTGCTTTTCATTCTATAACAACCCTATATGGTCCATAACATTTAGCACTTACATACAAACACCTCCCCTTCCCCCCACGTATACCTATATATGTATACATGAATTTTGCCATATTATACATATTAAATTATTCAAATATTAATAGCTAACATTTTCATAACGCTTTAAGGCTTATAACATATTTTCAAATGCAGTATCTCATTCATTCATTCAGTAGTTCAGTTTCCAATATAACTGCTGCAGACATTATACTGAGGAAATAGAAACTTCTGGAAGGGAAAGTAAAGGAACTAACATACTTCCTATTCATGAGGCATCACAGGAAGCAGTCCTTGTTATGCCTCCCCTCATACTTATAACCACCCTATGAGGTCAGCATCATTTTCAAATAATTTGTCTAAGTGAGTGGACAAGTATGTGATAGGGACAGGATTGAAATCCCTGTCTAGCTATGTCCTGTGTGTGCTCTTCCCATTGATTATAGCTATATCTACTGGGTGTGCAAGGAACAAATGCACATCTTTAAGCCCTACAACAGTTCCATGATAGTGTAAAGTCCTAAAGAACAAGAAAAAATATATTTATACTACCTAATACCCAGCAGAAGACTGAGCACGCTGTAGACACCTAATGAACAGTTGATTCTATTATTTGGATCTTGGTGTGGTTTTATATAAATGAATGAAAATACTTTCACATTTATACAGGCTCCAAAAACTTTACCAAGTTTCCATTTCACACCTAAGGAACATTTTCCAATGTCAAATAGGATTCTTCTCCAAAATAATGTTTACAGTGGCAGAGTCTATTACAAACATTACTATAAAGGCCTAGTGTACTCCCTAGTATGGCAGCACTCATTTTTCACCAACAGAAATAAAGCCTAGATGAAAGCGATCATGAATCTTGGTGAACAACTTTGATTATCTGTATGGTAAAATTCCTACAAGCTGAGTTGCTAGGACAAGGGGTATATACAATAACACTTTTTTTTTTTTTTTTTTTTTTTTGAGACGGAATCTTGCTCTGTAGCCCAGGCTGGAGTGCAGTGGTATAATCTTACCTCACTGCAAGCTCCGCCTCCCAGGTTCACGCCATTCTCCTGCCTCAGCCTCCCGAGTAGCTGGGACTACAGGTACCCGCCACCACGCCCGGCTAACTTTTTGTATTTTTTTAGTAGAGATGGGGTTTCACCATGTTAGCCAGGATGGTCTCGATCTCCTGACCTCGTGATCCGCCCACCTTGGCCTCCCAAAGTGCTGGGATTACAGGCGTGAGCCACCGCACCCGGCCTACAGTAACACTTTTGATACACACACAACACCAGAAACAGTTTAACAATTTATACTCCCACTACCAAGTGTGAATGTGTCCCTTGCTCTACTAGGATAATGATTATTTTTTTTCATCTTTGCCAATTAGATAAGAGGAAAAAAGTCATTCATGATTGCTTTAATTTTCATTTCCTTGATTACTAGAGAGAATAAATATTTTTCATTTCTTTGTCCCATGGGGAGAAAAGAAATGCTATTTTAAAAACTGGCTGTAGTTTAAGCTGGTTGGTTGATCTATGAGGACTAAAAAACATCTCATAGTGAAGGAATCAGTTTTGCTTAGGCTTTTTCCTTTGTAATTGTGATATATGAGGGTAAGCACTATTCAACTTAGATGAGACAGGGGTTAGGAAAAGGAGAGAGCTAAACTGATTGCCTAATGAAGCAATAAGAATTTAGGTTCTTTCTGCCGTCTCTCCATGCTGCCATAATGGTGTGCATGAATGTCCTGGCCGATGCTATCCAGAGCATTAACAATACCAAAAAGAGGCAAACACTAGGTTCTTACTAGGTTGTGCTCCAAAGTTACTGTCTGGTTTCTAACTGTGATGATGAAGCATGGTTACACTGGTGAATTTGAAATCACTGATGATCATAGAGCTGGGAAAACTGTTGTGAACCTCAGGCAGGTTAAACAAGTGTGGAGTGATCAGCCCCAGATTTGATGTGCAACCCAAAGATCTAGTAAAACGGCAGAATAACCTGTTCCCATCCTACCAGTTTGGATTCACTGTATTAATGACCTCATCTGGCATCATGGACCATGAAGAAGCAAGATGAAAACACACAGGAGGGAAAATCCTGGAATTCTTTTTCTAGGAATGTAATACATACTTACAAATAAAATGCCTCAATGGACTCTGGTGTTTCCAAAAAGAATTTGGAAGATGTTCTGAGAGCTAGAGGACTTTCTGGAGGGGCCTAGAAGGGATGAGGGAAAAGACGGGGCCTGGGGAGGAGGCAGCAAAGTGGTGAGAAGTATAAAGCCTAAGGAGGGAACCAGTCAGTGAGAAATACTTGGAAATTATTTATTGCCCTGTGCTATAATTACCAGCATGGATCAATCCATTTTGTCTGGTCATATCTGAAATACTAGTACTTGAAATGACAATATCTACCCATGTGCATACACACATGGGGGTATTTTTAGGTTTCTACTTTCTTCCACTGACTTGCCTATTCTTGCATCAAGTTCCATACCATTTAAAATACTGTAGGGTCAGACGTGGTGGCTCACACCTGTAATCTCAGTGCTTCGGGAGGCCGAGGCGGGTGGATAGCTTGAGGCCAGGAGTTCGAGACCAGCCTGGCCAACACGGTGAAACCATGTCTCTACTAAAAAAACACAAAAAAATTAGCCAGGCATGGTGGCCAGCACCTGTAGTCCCAGCTACTCTGGAGGCTGAGGCAGGAGAATCACTTGAACCAGGGAGGCAGAGGTTGCAGTGAGCTGAGATGGCACCATTCCACTCCAGCCAACAGGGCGAGACTCTATCTCAAAACAAAAACAAAAACACGGACAGACAAAATAAAATACTGTAGTAGCAGATTTTAATATTTGGCAAAATAAATCTCATTATTCTTCACCAACTTTTTTTTTTTTTTTTGAAACAGAGTCTTGCTCTGTCACGCAGGCTGGAGTGTAGTGGCGCCATCTTGGCTCACTGCAACCTCTGCTTCCCAGGTTCAAGTAAGTCTCCTGCCTCAGCCTCCCAAGTAGCTGGGACTACAGGTGCTTGCCACCATGCCCGGCTAATTTTTGAATTTTTTTCGTAAAGACAGGATTTCACCGTGTTGGCCAGGCTGGTCTTGAACTCCTGACCTCAAGTGATCTGCCTGCCTTGGCCTCCCAAAGTGCTGGGATTACAGGCACAAGCCACCGCAACTGGCCTTCACCAACATTTTCTTATGATTTTTTTCTTCCCAGTTGACCTTTAAAATCATTTTGTCAAGCTATAAATTTTTTTTTTTTTTTTTTTGAGACGGAGTCTGGCTCTGTCGCCCAGGCTGGAGTGCAGTGGCTGGATCTCAGCTCACTGCAAGCTCCACCTCCCGGGTTTATGCCATTCTCCTGCCTCAGCCTCCCGAGTAGCTGGGACTACAGGCGCCCGCCACGTCGCCCGGCTAGTTTTTTGTATTTTTTTTTTTTTTTTTTAGTAGAGATGGGGTTTCAACGTGTTAGCCAGGATGGTCTCGATCTCCTGACCTCATGATCCGCCCATCTCGGCCTCCCAAAGTGCTGGGATTACAGGCTTGAGCCACCGCGCCCGGCCTAAAAAATTTTTATATTTTGATTCAGATGGTAAATTTATACATTAACTTCTAGAAATTAACATTTTTCTAATATTCTCATCAATGAACATGATATGTCTCTCCACTTCCTTTCATGTCTCTAAGTTATAGTTTTATGATTTTCTTTATATTAGTTTAAAATATTTATTACTAGGTTTTTTCCCTATACATTTTATATTTTAGTTGCTATTATAAATGGGATCTCAGCCATTATATATTTTTTTTAATTCAATGCTTCGTAACCACGGATATCAAACAAAATCACCTGTGCAACTTAGTAAATATACAGGCACATTCTTTGAAGGGTTATTCTGAAAGAGAGGCATCACTGTGAAAATATTTTTCTATTATTAAAGCTATTTATTTATAATATTAATTGACATTAAAGTAACAGAAGCAATCCACTAATTTTAAATTTCATGAGATACAGAAATAAAACTAAAAATACTGTTATTTATGCAAACTTTATTCAAAGAAATTTAAAATACACATATTCAGAATACACACCATCCTGATATCCTAACCTTGAACCTTCTGAACAAAATTGATGACTCAATTCTTTGATAAACTTTATTTGATAATATAATGATTCTACAAACTGACAAGGCATCTTTTATTGCTTTTCTCTTTGGCTTCCCATCTTGGGGTGCTTCTGGGGCTGTCAAGAACCCCCAAAGAACACATTCTGAATTTTCCTAGTTGGCTCCATTCTGAGGGAATGAAAGGAGAGGGAGAAGAAACCCTTCTACGGAAGAGTATGGGGGAGGTGGACTTCTACACTGTATGCAGAGAGAAATTAATTGTGAAAAGTAGAGGGATTACGAATGAGCTTAGCTGTCTCTCCTTTTCACCCATCTGAATTTTTAAAATTTATAATAAACATGCATTATTTATATAATTAAGAAATTATCCAAGACCAAATTCATCAAACAAACAAAACAGATCACACGTCTTGAGGCACAAGGTATTACTGGCTACATATTGAGGGAGATCAGAATATGCCACTCCAAAATATGCTGCTTTGGCATCAGGATTATCTGGAGTTGAAGGCACAAAATCACGTGCTATGATTTCACAGCAATGTCAAATTGCGATAACAGTTTCTAAATGTTTACTCTCAATTTCTGTACGTATCTCATGGCAGACTGGTGACAGATTGGCATTTATCTGCAAATATCCTTGAAGAGCACTGTTGCACAGATCAAATCTGGATTTTTCCAACCAGCATTTTTTCTGAGGGTGACAAAAACGCCAACTACAAAAACTGTATGAAATGTTTAAAATTATTTATTTATTTTTTAAATGGAGACAGGGTCTCGTTTTGTCACCTAAAGCTGGACTGCAGGGGCACAATCATGGCTCACTGCAGCCTGGAATGCCTGGGCTCAGGTGATCCTCCTGCCTCAACCTCTGAAGTAGCTGGGACTACAGGCATGCACCACCATACCTGGCTAATTTTTTTATTTTTAATTTTTGTAGGGACAGGATCTGGCTTTGTTGCCCAGGCTGGTCTGGAATTCCCGGGCTCAAACGATCTTTTTGCTTGGGCCTCTCATCTTAAAGTGCTGGGATTACAGGTATGAGCCACTGCGCCCAAACAAAAAGTTTTTGTTAAAGCTTCTGAGAATTAACAGTATAGTGAGTGAAAAACTAGTCCTGAGAACAGAGAAGGGATTACAGCTCAAAGACGTGAACAAGAGCTGCTTCTGCCCTAGGGGAAGAATGTGGGTTTTGGAAAGGAGGGGCACTTTTAGGAACTCTGGAGAGGTAGGAGCGGGTGGGGTGGTCAGATGGAGAATGACAGGGTCCAGCTGCTTTTGCACTAGGGTGATCTAAGATGTTAAGGCTCTGATGAAACACCCTTTGCTCCTGGCTGGGACCATAGAGCTGCACCATGAAAACTGGGGTACAGAATATATTCTGGTATGTCATGTTGGTAGCACAGAAAAACCTCAGTGCTGGTTGGGCATGGTGGTGGCTCAGGCCTATAATCCCAGCACTTTGGGAGGCTGAGGCAGGCAGATTGCTTGAGCACAAAAGTTCAAAACCAGCCTGGGCAAGTGAGATGTCATCTCTACAAAAAATAAAAAAAATTAGCTGGGTGTGGTGATGCACACCTATGGTCCCAGCTACTTGAGAGGTTGAGGTGGGAGGATCACTTGAGCCCAGGAGATCGAGGTTGCAGTGAGCCATGACTCTGTCAGTACACTCCAGCCTGGGCAAAAGAGCAAGACCCCATCCCCTCCCACCAAAAAAAGTTAAAAAAAAAAAACAAAACCCAAAACCTCAATGCTTATCATGGAGACAAAAGCTCAGCCTAAAAACTTCAGCAAGAAACAAGCACTCAGAGTATGTTTCCTAACCACAAAGTAGTTATGTTAGAAATAAATTAACAAAATAACTAGAAAACCTTAAATGCTTGGACATTGAGAAATCATGCTAAATAACCAATTAATCAAATGAGAAATCATCATAATGAAAATTAGAACTTTTGTTTTTTCTTTTTTTAGAGACAGGGTCTTGTTTGTTGCCCAGGCTGGAGTACAATGGCATGATCTTGGCTCACTGCAGCCTCCACCTCCCAGGGTCAAGTTATTCTGCTGTATCAGCCTCTGGAGTAGCTGAGATTACAGGCACGCACCTCACGTCCAGCTAATTTCTGTATTTTTAGTAGAGATAGGGTTTCTCTACGTTGGCCAGACTGGTCTTGAGTTCCTGGCTTCAAGTGATCCCCTCTGCCTTGGCCTCCCAACGTGCTGGGGTTATAGGCGTGAGCCACCGTGCCTAGCAAAACATATTCCTAACAATGACAATCAAAAGAACTTGTACAGGATTGGTGCATTACATTTCAAGATCATGGTTTTGCCATTAATAGACCACAAATATAGAAAAATGGCTGAAAGGAGGAGGGGCATAGGTCCAATCTTACAGTTTAAGAAGTTGGTGATCCATGTTACAAACACAACTTGGCATTGGAGAAACCTTGCTTAAATTAGGTAATCCACTGTTGATAGAAAAATACACCAATACAATTTTCTGAAGGGCAATTTTATAATGCGTGACAAAAACTTTACACATGTACATGTCCTTTGACTCAATTATTTCCTTCCAAGGGAAATAATTAGGAATATTGGTCAAGTTTTAATGAGAAGAGTTTATCACAGCTATTTATAATAGGGAGAAATTAGAAACAACCTAAATGCCCAACAGTAGAAGAATGGTTACATAAATTGGGGTAACTAGAGTAGAATATTATATTGCCATTAAATGATGTTATAGATATACATTTATTGACAGATGTTCATAATACATTAACATGTATAAATATATACATGCATATTTATGTATAAGATGCAGCGTGAAGGCTTTGGTATTAAAATGGGGTGTTAAAGACTGGGTAGAATTATATTTGAAATTTTTTGTTTTCTTATTTTTACCTTTACTTTTTAAAAAAATGAATAGGCACTATACTTTTGTCATAGGAAATCAGTTCTGTTAAAAAAAAAAAAAGCAGAATGCAGAGGAAACGGCACTTACAAAGTAGTTTGTATCCATAAACTTGTTTTAAAACTTTAATTAGAAATTTAACAGAAACATTCTGAATGCTGACTTAAAATATTAGAAAATACGAAAAGTTACTAAGTCAGTGACATCTCATCATGAGACATGTTTTAAAAAACAGCAAATTAAACCCAATGAAGGCAGAAGGAAATAATAAGCAGAAATTAATGAAGTAAAAAAACAAAATAGAGAAAAAGCAAAGCAACAAATAGATTCTTTGAAATGATTAATAAAGGCCAGGTGTAGTGGCTCATGCCTATAATCCCAGCACTTTGGGAGGCCAAGGTAAGAGGCTCACTTGAGGCCAGGAGTTTGAGATCAGCCTCGGCAACACAGTGAGACTCCTTCTCTACTAAAAATTTAAAAATTAGTTGGGCATGGTAGCATATGCCTGTAGTCCCAGATACTCTGGAGGCAGAGGTGGAAGGCTTGATTGAATCCAGGAGTTTGAGGCAGCAGTGAGCTATGATCGCACCACTGCACTCCAACCTGGGCTATGGAGCAAGACCTCATCTCTAAAAAACTAAATAAATAAATTTTAAAACGATTAATAAATCTAGAAAATTCCTAACATTTGGAAACTAGACAATATACTTTTATTACATAGATCTCAGAATAAATCATTAGAAAATATTTTAAATTGAATAATAATAACAACAGTAAATACATCAAAACTTGTAAAATGTAGGTAAAACAGTACTTAGAGGGAAATTTATACTGCTATAGATGTACATATTAGAAAAGAAAGGCTGGCCAAGTGCAGTGCCTCACACCTGTAATCCCAGCACTCTGGGAGGCTGTGGTGGGAGGATCACTTGAGCCCAGGAGTTCCAGACCAGCCTGGGCAACACAGTGAGACTCCCACCTCTTCAAATAATAATAATAAAAAAATTAGCTGGGCATGGTGGGGCCTGTAGTCTCAGCTACTCAGGAGGCTGAGACAGCCGAATTGCTTGAGCCTGGGAGGTCAAGGCTGCAGTGAGCCATCACTACACCACTACACTCCAGCCTGAACAACATAGTGAGACCCTGTCTCAAAAAAAGAGAAAGGCTAAACATTTAAGAACTAAACATCTACCTGTGTAAGTTACATAAAGATCATCAAATTAAATTCAAACAAATTAGATGAAAGGAAATAGAAGCAGAAATTAATGAAGTGGAAGACAAACATATTAAAGGAAGTGACAAAGCTAAAAGTTGTTCCCTGTGAAATGATGAATCTCTGGCAAGACTGATAACAAAAAGAAAAGAGAAAAGACATATAGCACCCAGTATTAAGAATGAAGAAGGAGACATCATTTCATATGCTGCAGAAATGAAAGATGATACTGAAACTTTATGTCACAAATTTAAAAATGTATATGAAACTGACAAATTGTCAGAAAAATAAAACTAACCAAAATTAACAAAAAGAATTAGAAAACCTGAATAATCCTTTACTGATTCAAGGAATTGAATCAGTAACTTAATCTTCTGAGACAGAAAACTTTAGGCCTAGATGCCATTTCTGACAATTTTTTTTTTTTTTTTTGAGATGGAGTCTCGCTCTGTCGCCAGGCAGGAGTGCAGTGGTGCCATCTCGGCTCACTGCAACCTCCGCCTCCCGGGTTCAAGAGGTTCTCCTGCCTCAGCCTCCTCAATAGCTGGGACTATAGGCGTGTGCCACCACACCCAGCTAATTTTTGTATTTTTAGTAGAGACGGGGTTTTACCATGTTGGCCAGGATGGTCTCGATTTCTTGACCTCATGATCTGCCCGCCTCGGCCTCCAAAGTGCTGGGATTACAGGCGTTAGCCATTGTGCCCAGTCCATTTCTGACAAGTTCTATTGAACATTCCAAGGAGAAATAAAACGAATAAAAAGCAGGAACAGTTTCCAAATCACTTTATGAAAATTGTTCAATCTATATTATACTAAAACCTACTATGGACAGTATGAGATAATTCAAAGACAACCTCATTAAGAACATAGATGCAAGTAACGTAAACAAAAGTTTAACAATCCAAATCAAGCAATATATAAGAATTACACCAGGTCCAAATTGGGTTTACCTCAGCAATGCAAAACTTTTAACATTTGGAATTAATAAAATTGTGTACATTGATAGAGTAAAGATGAAAAATTATGTGATCATGCCAATAAACATCAAAACACTTAAAACTATGTATTTGTGATTAAAAAACTTAAAAAACTCTTAGATCAGGAACAAGTCAAGAAAGTCCACTCTAACTTAAACTCAACATTACTCTGGAGGTCCTAGCCAGGGCAGTAAGGCAAGATAAAGAAATAAAATATGTAAGAATAGAAAAGGAAGAAACAGTCATTAATTACAGATGGTATATACAGAATATCCAAAATAATCTAAGTTAAAATTAGAACTAATCAGAGTTTAGCAAAATCATTGTAAGTTATGTGAAATTCTGAAAGAGTGTTTAACAATGTAGAAATAAATCTAAAAGAAAGGTGTATAGGATCTCTGTGGAGAAAAATATGATTTTTTAAAGAGAAATTAAACAAATGAAATAAATGGAGAGAAAATTATCCTGTTCACGGACAAGAAGACTCAATATTGTAAACAGCCGATCTCTTCCAAGTTGAAGCATAGATTTAACAGATTTTGAATGAAAATCCCAACAGGTTTTGTGGAAACTCTAAAGCAGAATCTAAAATGTATACAGAATTGCAGAAGGCCAAGGAGACTCAAGATATTCTGGAAGAATAACACCTCCTGGAGTTTTTGCTGTACTTGATTTCAAAATTTAGCCTCCACCCCCATGTCCACAGCTACCGTGTACAGGATGTCCTATAAACCTCAGTAATTAAGTGTATGACATTGACACTAGGACAGATAGCACAAAAGAGCATAACAGAGATCCTAGAAACAGATCCATACATATGGAGATGCTTGATTTATGATGAAGGAGGATACTGGGCAAACACAGTCTCTTCAAAGAAATGTGTGCTTATATGGACCAGGATATGTGTACCTGAGTGTTCATAGCAGCATTGTTCACAACGGTCACAAACTATCAACAACCCAATGTCCATCAATAGTAGAATAGATAAAATGGGTATAGTCACACAATAGAATACTGTATAGCAATGAAAGGAAATTAATTACAGCTACACAAAGGAATATGGCGAATCCTGCAGATAAAATACTGAGTGAAGCAGATGTAGCCAAACCTAAACTGCTTGGTTTATTTTACATACAGTTCAAAGACAGAAGTAACCTTATTTTGCTGTAATAAATAACTAAAGCTAGCATTCATTGAGTGCTTAATACGTGAATGGTATTTTGTTTTTTCTTTTTTTTTTTTTGGAGTTCCTTTTTTTTAAAATTATACTTTAAGTTCTAGGGTACATGTGCACAATGTGCAGGTTTGTTACATATGTATACATGTGTCATGTTGGTGTGCTGCACCCATTAACTCGTCATTTACATTAGGTATGTCTCCTAATGCTATCTCTCCCCCCTCCCCATGAATGGTATTTTCTAAGTCCCTTACATGCATTAACTCATTCAATGTTTACATGAGAAGTCTACGAGATAGGTATTATGACTACCTCCCCTATTTTACTTAGGAGAAAACTGAGAAACAGCAAAGGTTAAGTAACTTGACCAATAGATCACACAGCTTGTAAGGGGTAGAGCCTGGATTCCAACTCAGGGAAGCGGACTTAGAGCCCATGCATTATCCTCCACAAAATGCTCAGTTTACACAGAGGGAAACCTCCTCACTTCTGCTCCACGCTTTCAGTTACTTAATGGAAGACAAGGGATTACAACTAAGTAGGTAAAATCATAATGTAAAGAAAGGCTCTGTATATGAAATCCATTTTCATGTCTATTATGGGGGCCCCATGTTCCAGAACCATCCAGGGGGATTTTCAAATTGCTGAGCCTGTGTCCCCAATCTTTCCAGATGATACATATGAATACTATGTTATTGATTTAGTTTAAATGAATTGTCTATATTTAGTAAGTTTGTTGATAAATGCTGTAATCTTTGCATATACAAATCAGTCTTTTTTTTTTTTTTAAAAAAAGAACAAAACTTTAATTCTATTTTTTTTTCTAATTCAGGGCTTTGTTTGTGGTATGGTTTTGACATCTTCACAAATGTCCCATAACTACCATCTTTTCCCAACATTTTTGCATTCTTTATGCTTCTGCCTGGGATGTCCTTTCTTCACCTTTCCAGCCATCTGACTGGTGTTGATGCCCTTTATTAACTTCTTACAAGCCTGCCTGCCTATTCTAGCTCCTGTTTCTTCCAATGAACTTATGAGGCCCTAAGAATCTGTGCCTCTCTATGGTCATTTAGACCCATACTACAAGTTGTTTGTTTGTGTGTACGTATGTATTTATTTATAAGTCAAGAATGGCAGTCTTGCTCTGTCACCCAGGCTGAAGTGCAGTGGTGCAATCACAGCTCACTGTAACCTTGAACTCCCAGGTTCAACTGATTCTCCTGCCTCAGCCTCCCAAGTAGTGTTACCATGTCTGGCTAATTTTAAAATTTTTTTCTAGAGATAGAATCTTGTTATATTGCCCAGGCTGGTCTCAAGTGATCCTCCCACCTCATCCTCTCAAAGTGTTGTGATTACAGGGGTGAGCCACTGCGCCTGGCAGTTATTATTATTTATTTCATGGGTAGGTGCCTTCTGGTCTGTATAATTGTCTATAGACAAATAGAGAGCATAAACAGGTATTTTATCTTCAGCATACTATCCCACATACTGATGAGTATTTACAAATATTTGTTGGTGGTGAATTCATTTCTGAAAGAAAGGAGTCATGTACACACAATCTTTTTCACCCTATCCCCATCTAAACTATTCCATAGTTGTGGGGGGATTATGTTTCATTCAGTATTCAATCATTAAACATCTATTATTTGTAGAGGATAGAAGGACCAGTTACATGAAGATTCCATCTTCTAAGAGCCTACATTACAGAAGGAGAGATTAAGAAAGTCTTCATGGGCTGGGCGCAGTGGCTCACACCTGTAATCCCAGCACTTTGGGAGGCCCAAGCGGACGGATCGCCTGAGGTCAGGAGTTTGAGACCAGCCTGGCCAACATGGTGAAACCCCGTCTCTACTAAAAATACAAAAATTAGCCAGGCGTAGTGGCAGGTGTCTGTAATCCCAGCTACTCGGGAGGCTGAGGAAGTAGAATTGCTTGAACCCGGGAGGCAGAGGTTGCAATGAGCCAAGATCGCGCCATTGCACTCCAGCCTGGGTGACAAGAGCAAGATTTTGTCTCAAAAAAAAAGAAAAAGAAAAAGAAAGTCTTCATGGAGTAGTCAGCCTCTGAGATAGGTCCTCAAGAAGCAAGGGTGACAGCATGGGGGAGTGGTGGTGACTACATGGTAGTTAAGAGGATAGCAGCATTTCAATGCATTTCTTCCGACAAACAACAATAAGGCCTGGAGCACCAGGAAATGTGCCAACATAGTAGGTGGGTTTGGGGTTGGGAATGCCTGAGGTGCTATAACTGGAGTTAAGGCCTCCTCTTGCATTGATACTGTAAATAGGATATAATCATATTTTTTCAATATGAATGGTGCTTATTCAGGATTGTTAAGATATGCAAGTAGATAGAAACCTTCACCTTTTCAATGGAGAAAGGGAATATTCACTGTTTAATAAAGCAATTCTGATATACTGTCAAAGACATCAAAATGACTGAGCATATCCCCAAATGCCTCTTTACCAATTGTAGTTCTTTTGGTGGAAGCTGTCTATTCCTGTCCTTGCCTGTTTGTGTATGAAGCTTAATATCTTCCCTTTCATTAGGGTGAACTCTTTATGTTCAATAGAATGTAAACCTTTTATGTCAAGATTGAAGCAAATTAATTTTCTATTTTTTTCAATTTTTGTTAAATCTATTGATGCTTTTTTTCTTTGTGGATCCCAGTTTTTTGAAGTTTTAAAAGCTCTCTAAAGACCTGTTAAATAATTTTATCTTTTGCTAGCTTTCCTATGATTTGATTAGCTTCTATTAACTCTATTTTGTTTGTAGTTTTTTTGTTGTATGTGTACGTGTGTAGGGAAGGGTGAATCTAAATTGATTTCTGAATTGTTGTTTTCTCGACACTATTTAAAAATCCTTCTTTTCCCTGTTATATTTACCGAACTTTATTGTATATACTACTGAAAGGACTCCTACTGAAGAGGAATGCCTAGTGCTGCCTGACTAAAAAGTTGTTTTTCCTTTCCCCCGTCCTGTATCCTTCTAAGTGAATCTGATGCCAAGTGTGGCCTGTGGTAGCTCTGTGGGTCTAAATGTTTAGTAGTGCAAATATCTGCCATTTTTAGCTTTTATAGTAGAATATGGGATTTTTCCCCTATCAAGACTCTCAAAATGAGGGATTCTCCAAATACTTGAAGAGAGTTCAGGTGTTGGGATGGCCAAAATCAATGAGAAATGCTCCCCTACACATTGGTTCTAGACTCAAGTCTACCTTTTAACTGCCTGGCAGATCTTGATCATGATACTTAACCTTTCTGGGTTGACCATGACTCCTCAATAAAGATGGGATTTGGCTTAGTAATTTTTAAAGTCTTTTTTCATATCCTACAGATTTGTTTCTTTGAAAAAAAAGACTGCCTTGAAAGATTTTGCCACTTATAAAATTGATATGTAGTCTGAAATACTGTTTATCGAATTTTAGAAACTGAGAACTGTTCTAGTGTCCATCTAGATATCAAAGATTGATTTGTCACAATTTCCAGGGTCCTATATTTACCTATTTTTCCTTCTTTCTAGACATTTTTCCTCTCCAATTGCTTAAAGGATCGAGAGCTCTTGACCCCTAATCAATGTTGTTTGACAATGGTGATGGTGCCTCCTAGTGGATAAGGAAACTCCAGCTACATAGGATAGCAAATAATTCTAAGATGACCTCTGGATTTGTTGTTTACGTTAACATACATATCTGTATGGTTTTCTAATAATTTTCAGAAAAAAAGCAAGGCAGATGAGAGCAATAGCCCCTATTCTGCTCTAGCTTCTACCATGTAGGAACTTTACTGTTAGTCCTCAGTGTACTCACTAATTCTCACAGCTAAATACCCACCTCCCTAACCTCTAACACTAAAGTGAGGGGGAGGGACCTCCAGATATAAATCACGATGAGTTACATCACAGAATCTTAGAAATGGAATTTTAAGAGACTTGCTTTAGGTTAGTAACTAATTAATAGCAGATAGGACTAGAACCTCAGTCTCTTGATTCTCAGCTGGCTGTATAACTCCATGCTTCCTGTTTACCTTTTTGAAGGAGGAGGTTGCTATTGCCTTAACTTGGACTTATGGGGGTTATTGAGAGAACAGTGACATTGTAATTCTTCAAGGGGATTATTTTTTTAATTACTGAAATCCTCACAAGTTCTTTCCCAACTGACCAGGAGACAGACAGGGTTTCATGGTGTTAGGTAGAACTAAGTTTCCAAGCTACTATTGTTTCTATACTCAAAATGAGCTCTGTTCAACTAGGACATTGGTTAGTTAAATGGCCCCAGTTATGCTTGCAGTGTTTAAAGGCCCAAGTTCTCAAGCTTCTCTCTTTTCTATCCAGCCCTCTCTCCCCAAATTTTTTAACTTCATTATTTCAAAAAAATAATTATTATACAAATACCTTATGTGCAATTCTTTATCTACCGGATGTATTAGCTCAGCTGGTTTAAACACATTTTTGTTTTAAGTTTCTTAGACCTTTGACCTAGTCCCACTTACTTTTGCAGGTAGAAGCTGGGATGGATCCTCTGCCACCCCAAACCAAAGCAATCATAACCATTGCATCAGTTTGCTTGCTATCCTGTGTAAGTTCTTGTAACTGTGGGATGGATGAGTATCTGTGATTGTTCCTAAGTCTCGCTAGCCCTTATTTCCATTCTTCTCTCTAGAAATAAGTTCTCCCTCTTGCTCCTCAAAACCTTCTCTTCATTCAGAGGCAGGTGTATCAGTGCAGCCCCTGCCACCACTAATAGTAAAGTTACTGATCTCTAGGAGAGGGAGCGCCCTTTTCAAACGATGTAGATATGAAAACCACAACAAATTCCTTCTAGTAGCTTGTGGAATTCAAAGATTTTGGGTCATTTTTTTTGACAGTTCTACTTGTGTCATGTCTTCTGTTTGTCTGTCTCACAGAACATCTAAATAACTATAAATAACCATGCCAGTCCTGATATGGCCTTGCAGATCAGGAAGGTGGTACAGGTGAAGGATGAATCTGGAAAATGATCTCATCTTGAACAAACATACCGGGGATTACAAGATAATCATACAGTTAATTTTTGATTTTCTGCTTTCATTTTACTGCCATTTGCACTCTGAAATCAAACTAACTCATGTAATCTTACTTTTAGGCAAGTTCCTGGCTAAAATGAAAATGTCAGTATTGGCATTTGTAAAACTATAGATGTATACAGATATAAACAACAACAGAAGCATAAGCATAGGTATTTGCTCAAGATTAAAGTGTTCCAACTTAGCAAGAAAAATGGAACCATTATTGTGTTCTCAGGAGAATATCCCATATGCCCATGAATTATTTCCAAGTTTCAGACATTACCAAGAAAAAAACAGAAGTCCTTGAGTGTTCAAATAATATCATGAGCAATCTGCAAACAGCCACAAAACTCTTTACATAGACAAAAGGCAGCAGTTAACTAAACTGATCCTTTGAGTATTACAGGAAGACACAGATACCTAAATTTATTATCCTCATAGACTATGATTTTTACATTAGTCACTCCTCTGGAATAAGACACTGAAGATTCCTGTTAAATGCAGGTACGTTAATAGCTAATAGCAAAGATTTACTGCCCATTTAACTACATGCCAAGTGCCATTTAAAGTGCTTTACAAGTAATAACTTATTTAATCCTCATAAAAATACTAGGAGATAGGTACTCTTTCACAGATGAGGAAATTGAGGCTTAAGACAAATGTTATATAACTTATCCAAGGTCACACGGTTACAAAGTAACAGAGCCAGGATTTGAACATAGGCAATCTGGCTCCAGGTTCCTTAGCTCTTCTCTAATACTGAGGCTCTATACTAAATAGAATTCATGACAATGAAAATGAAGACAATGATAAAACTATGTAGTGTTGTGATTATCAGAGTACTTTTACACTTCATTTCATCCTCAAAAGTTGCTAGGGTAGAAACTGAGGTGCCAAGAAGTGAAATGGACCCTGTGCTAATGGTAATGCCTCCTAAACTCTTATTGCTAGCCTAGGTTCTCCTCCTGGGGGCCAGACTCAGGCAGTCTGGAGTAGACACCTACAGGTGGGTGTCCTACAACCACCATAAACTCAAATGATCCAAGAAAATTAGCAATTTTCTTCTCCAAACCTTACATCTATCTGAGATTACAATGTTTTTTCAATTTGGGAACGTTTTGGGCTATTATCTTTTTGAATAAGGTCTCTTTTCTTCACAATTCCCTCTATGCTCTACTTCTAGAATTCCTGTTTATGTGTGTTGGATATTCTCAACTGGCCTCCATGACTCTCAGCTTCTCTTTCATACTTACCAATGGATTTATTTTTACACATCCAAACTAATCTCTATTCTCTCATCTTACACCTTGCTCCAAAGTCATAGCCCACCACTATTAGTGGTGCCCCAACCACACAAACTGGCTCATATTTCTGGCCATTCATTCCACATGCTCTTTGCCTGCCTGTAATGCCTCTCTCTTTTCCCACTCATATAGTCGATTTGCCATCTGTATTCTATTAAACTCTCCCACCTAGAGCCCCAGCCCAAGCATGGAAACAGCAGTGGGCTTCTGTTTGCCGCTGGTTGGACATAAAACAGATCCCTGATTCAAAAGAAGGTTATTTATAGGGGGGTTAGGTCAACAACTTAGGCCACTCAGTTGTAGAAAAAAGGGGGGTAAACTGAGATAATGAGAGAGATACATTCACTCATTCAGTTTATTTTTTCTCTATCTGGAATGTGAAGTAAGAAAAGCAGAAAGAAATTACTTGGGTTTCAAGGCCATACAAATTTTGGAAACTGGGGTGCCTGTTTTGGGGTCATGTGCAGGTGCTTGAATAAATGGAGAAAGCTGGTTCTTCCAGAGCAAAGTAGATGCAAAACCCTAAGGAATGAAGAGAGCAATAACTTGGGTTCCTGATATCTTTTTTCCTAGTTCCTATGAGGCCTGGCTTCATTCTATTTTCTTTCTTTAAATTTTATTATTTTGCCAGGTGTGGTGACTCATGTCTGTAATCCTAGCACTTTGGGAGGCGGAGGAGGGTGGATCGCTTGAGCCCAGGAAATTGAGACCAACCCGGGCAACATGGCAAAACTCCGTCTCTACAAAAAAATACAAAAAGTATCCGGGTGTGGTAGCGTGTACCTGTAGTCCCAGCTACTTGGAGGCTGAGGTGTGAGGACTGCTTGGGCCCAGGAGGTCGAGGCTGCAGTGAGCCATGATTGTGCTACTGCACTCCAGTCTGGGAGACAGAGTGGGACCCTGTCTCAAAAAGAAAATTTTATGATATTTCTGTATCTTTATAATATATTTACTACTTTTGTCTAGTTTCATCCTTGCCAGTCCCACTTGGCAAACTCCTGGTCATCCTTCAAGTCTCAGTATCACCTCCTCTGTGATGGCTCTTTCTCTTCCTCTCTCTCCTTACCTCTCATTGTAATTGTTTCCATGTGTAGCCATCTCTGTCCTGATATTCTAGCTATATCTCACAAATAGGCATAAAGAAACAAAATTACTAAATAAAGTTGGTGACAGAACTAGGACAACAGTATAGACCTTTCCATTTATCCTCTAATGTTCTTTCACTCACTATGTCCCTCACTAAGGAAATGAGATATCAGATAGGGATACCAAATGGCAGCAAAGAGATACCAATAGACACCAAAAAGGCAGCACATCTCAGAAATGAGGCCAAATGGGAGCTGTGCAGAGCGTGAACACTGGAAACTAGTTGAAGAATACAGGAATTTAGTAAAGGATGGAACTAAGAATTACCCAAACCCTTTGTTTTCCTATAATATTGTAAAGGATGGAACTAAAAAGTACCGAAACCCTTCATTTTCCTATAATATTGTTCCTGATATACTTTTTTTCCCCTGGCTTCTGCAACTCCTTGCTGTCATGATTTTCTATCTCTTCAGCTATTCCTTCTCTATCTCATTTGCTAGCTATTCCTCCTGTTTTACAACCTTCAAAATTTGGAAGAACCTCAGTCCTCAAATCCTTTTTTCTTCTCCCTCTATATACTCTTCTAAATCATCTAAGTAGCAATCATTCCCAAATCTCTGTATCTACCCAAGATCTCTCTCTGTGCTCCTAATTCACATACCTAACTTTCTATTTAATCATTTCATTCAGATATCTTACAGAGACTTCAAACTCAACAGGTCCAAAGTATATTGCATCATCTACTTCCAGGGTTGCCCAAGTTAGTCAATGGCACCATCATATATCAGGTGCCCAAGCCAGAGATGGCAAGTCAGCTTTGACTTCTCTTCCTCCTTTACTTCCTTTATCTAACCATCAAACCCTATCCTTTCTAATTCCTAATTCACTTCTGTTGCTCTCTGCTGACACTGATCTATCCTAGCCATCAATATCCATACTGAACAATGGCAATGGCCTCCCAATTCTCCCCACATCCAAATATGTTCCTTCCTACACTATAGCCATACTGTAGCCAAAAAAAAAACCAAAAAAACAAAAAAAAAACACCTTTAAAAATGGTGATCTGATCATATGCCTTAGGATGGCATCCACATCTTTCACATCTTCAAGATAAACCCCAAATCCTTGCCATGTCTTAAAAGTCCCATCAAAATCTTGCCTTTATTTCCTGTGAACCTCTTGAGCTCTCAATGGTGTGTATAAGAAATATGAATAGTTTTAGTACTTTTTCGAGTCTGGCAAAAAGAGCAAGTATGTTTTTTATATTTCCTAATAAGATTCAATGACTCTGCCTACTATCTAAAGTAAATAAATGGCAGAGGGACAGATGACCTTCTCTCTATTCCTGAGTATTACAAATTTTCTTAGACCTAGTGACCTTACAATGGTAAGAGACCCACTCTAGTTAAAAGCATTCTGGTCAAGTCCACAGATATGAATGAGGGCCATAAAATAAATCAGAATTTATCTATGACTCTCTTTGTCTAGCCTTATACATATGAGTACAGTTTTTTAATGAAGTAAGACATATACTAATTGATATGACAGAGATTAGTTTAGTCCTTTAAATCACAATTTAAAATTAAAGCCTACAACTCTCACACAGTGCTGGTGGCAATGCAAAATGTCACAACATTTAAGGAAGGAATTTGACATTAGCAACACTATGAAATAACGTATGCACAAGGTTATTCATGTAGTAAAAGAAGGCTGAAAATAATCCCGAAGGCCATCATTAGGGGAATGGTTTAATAAACAATTCTATACCATAATGGAGTATTCAGCAGGCATAAACGGGAAAGAAGATGTCTACTTACTGCCATGGAGTGATCCCCAGTGTTTTCACATTAAAATTTTTTAAAAATCAAGGTTTAGAAAAGAATATATGGAAGTGTGTAAGAAGGGGGTGGCACAAAATCATATACATATCTTCTCATATTTTCAAATAAAAATAATGGAAAAATAAAATAACTAATTTTTAAAAATAGTTTTCTTTAGGGCAAGAAAGTGAATGGGGACAGGGATACAAACCAGACCTTTCTGAATGAATCCTATTCACAGGTTTGACTTTGTGTAATCATACACATGCTTTTCATAATCTAAAAACAAAATTAAAGCAAGAAGAAAAAAAGACAATTATAAAAATTAAAACAAACTGATGCAGATATCTGAATAAGATTAGTGGATTGTATCAATGTCAATATCCTGGCTGTAACACAATAGTTTTACAGAATGTTAATGTTGGGAAGAATTGGGCAAAGTCTACAAGGATCTATATTTCTTATAGCTGTATGTGAATCTAAAACTGTAATAAAAACTATTTAAATAAAAAAACAAACAAACGGAAACAAACAAATTTAAATCTATCTATATCAAGCTTGTGGCATAATCACAATGAGAAGAGTTATTTAAAATTTCTTTAAAACCCAGCGTTTTGATTGTGCTTTCCTGTGGGATACACCCTTCAGATGAAAAGAAGTGCAAAGAAATCCTAATCTGCATTCAGTAGTCTTATTTTTATTGCATATTTAAACTAGTAGGATGAAGCAAATAAGTATATTAATGTGGCAGGGAACCCAGATTTTCAGAGATAAGATATATAAATACAAAACTTAAAAAGTTAAAAAACTGTAATTTCTTTCTCACTTAAAAAAACTTTATATTATGGAAAATTTCAAAAGTAGAAATTACAGAGTTTCATACCTTCATTATACTGCTCTAACAATTAACAACGCATCAGCCAATCTTGTTTCACCTGTATTCCAACAAAGTACCCACTGCCTACCTACTGCTTGATTTTGAGGCAAATCCCGGACATCAATAAAACATTATGCATAAATGACTGGGTGCACTGGCTCACGCCTGTAATCCTAGCGCTTTGGGAGGCAGAGGCAGGTGAATCACTTGAGCTCAGGAATTTGAGACCACCCTGGCCAACATGACGAAATGTCGTCTCTACAAAAAATACAAAAATTAGTTGGGCATGGTGACGTGCACCTGTAGTCCCAGCTACTTGGGGGGCTTAGGCAGGAGGATCACTTGAACCTGGGAGGTGGAGGTTGCAGTGAGTCGAGATGGGGCTACTACATTCCAGCTGGGGCAATAGAGTGAGACCCTGTCTCAAAAAAACAAACACAAAAACATTATGCATAAATATTTCAGTACTTATCTCCAAAAGGTAAGAACTCTTTTTTGTTATATAATACCAGAATTACTTATAATAATTCCTTATTATTTAATAACTGTCTTGCAAATAAAAATCTGTAATTGCTATTTTAAACTGGAAATGGTGTAAACTCATGGTTTCTTTTTTGTTTGTTTAGAGTAAAGAAAACTTTTTATTTTAGAATAATTTTAGATTTACGTAAAAGTTGTAAAGAAAGTACAGTTGATCCTTTAACAACACAGGTCTGAACTGTGTGGGTCCACTTATATGCAGAATGTTTTCAACCAAATGCAGATAAAAAATACAGTATTTGCCAAATGCGAAACCTGCCTATACGGAAGCCGACTTCCTATATATGGGTTCCACAGGGCTGACTGCAGAGCTTGAGATGTGTGGATTTTAGTACACGTGAGGTTCCAGGAACCAATCCCCTGCATATATACTGAGGAATGATTGTACAGAGAGCTCCTGTATACCACCAAACGAACTTCCTCTAGTGTTATCGTCTTAGGTAACTATAGTACACTTGTGAAAGCTAAGAGTAACTCTGGTACATTTCTATTAACTAAACTCCAGACTTTACCTGGACTTCATCAGTTTGTCAACTATATATATACTTTTTCTCTTGCAGGATCCCATTTAGGATTCCACGTTACATTTAGCCATCTAGATTCCTTAGTCTCCTGGTTGGTGACAGTTTCTTAGTCTTTACTTGTTTTTCATGACCTTGATAGTTTTAAAGCATGCTGGCCAAGTATTTTATAGAATGTTCCTCAGTTTGGGTTTGTCTGACGTCTTCCTCTTGCCTACGTCAGGGTTATGGGTTTCTTGGGAAGAATATCAGAGGTGAAACGCCCTTCTCATCACATCATATCAAGGAGCAGATGATATACACAGGAATTATCACTGGTAATGCTAATTTGATCACTTGGTGAAGATAATCTGTTAGTTCTCTCTACTGTAAAGTTACTATTTCCCTCTCCATAATTCTTTGAAAGTGAGTTACTAAGTCCACCCTACACTCAAGGGTGGAGGGAAATTATCTATACCGAACACTTGGAATTCTTTTTTTCTCTCTCAATTGTTCATCTATTTATTTCTTTATATCACTATGCACTCATATGTATTTATTTTATACTTTGGATTGTAATCTAATTCTATGTTATATTTTTGCTCAAATTGTTTCAGTTTTGGCCACTGGAAGTGCTTTCAGGTTGGTTCCTATGTCTCTCTGATATGCCCCCATCTTTTTGAATACTTCCTTACCTTCAGGCACTCTAAGATGCTTCATGTTTATCTTATATTTTCTCTGTTCCAGCCCTAGAATTTATAATCATTTCTCCAAGGATCCCTGGCTGCTTAAATTAAAGGAGGACATTCAGAAACAAAAATCTAGGTGTGGGTATGCTTTAGGCTCTTTAAGTGGACAGAGTTAGGAATGTATGTGTACTAATTCATGTATGCACATATAATTTATGATGATTTCTGTATATATCTGTACATGTATGTGTATGTGTGCATGTGTGTGTACATATAATAAATTCAATATGAGATTATATTGCTGTCTTCAACTCTAATCTAGTAGCTAAGAGTTCATTCTAGCCTTCCCTATTGCTTATTGCTTATCTGTAATTTTCTGACAGAATTTTAATATTCTACATGTTAAAAAAATCAATAAACAAAATAAAACAGGCAGATTTGGGGAAAATATTTACAAATATATGAAAAAGGTAAATATCCTTAGCAAATAAAGAATTCTTCGCCAGGTATGGTGGCTCATGCCTGTAATCCCTGCACTTTGGGAGGCCAATGTGGGAGGACTGCTTGAGCCCAGGAGTTCAGAACCAGCCTGGGCAAGCAAGGGAAAGCCCATCTCTATTAAAAACAAAAAACAAAAACAAACAAACAAAAAAGAATTCTTACAACTAAAACGACTAAAGAAAACTAAACAACTAATGAAAGTGACTAGATGTAAAAGAAATGGGTAAACATACTTTTAAAATATTTGACCACACTAATGACAAAATAAATGCAAATTAAACCAAAACATCCTTTTGACCTATCAAAATGTAAACATAGATACATTTATTTACCATGTGTGAATATAAATTGGTAAATCTTTATGGAGAGTAATATGACAACTACATTAAAAGAGTTTTAAATACATTGCTAGAGTTCTGCTTCTTGTAATGGTAGACTAGATGATGTCTCCCATTATCTTGGCTCATTGTAGCCTCCACCTCCTGTGCCCAAGTGATCCTCTCGCCTCAGTCTCCTGAGTAGCTGGGACTATAGGCGCATACCACCATGCTTGGCTAATTTTTAAACTTTTTTAGAGATGAGGTCTCACTATATTTCCCAGGCTGGTCTCTAATTCCTGGGCTCAAAAGGGAAAATGAGTCAGAATTCAAGAGAATCTGATAAACTCTACTCTCCAGCACTGAGCTGGTGCCCTAAAGAGCTAGGAGTGAACTAGAAGCAATCAGCCCCTTCACAGACTTGCAACCTGGCTTTACATCTAGATGGCACTGAAAATCTAAGCCTTGAATCTTGAGTAAGAAAGTCTTAAACAGCTAGTGCCTGAAGGTTCGCAGTAGAAGAAGCAAATACAAATCTTCTTTGGGCCAGGCATGGTGGTTCATGCTTGTAATCCTAGCACTTTGAGGGGCAGAGGCAGGATGATTCCTTGAGCCCAGGAGTTCAAGACCAGCCTGGGAAACACAGTGAGACTATGTCTCTACTAAAAATAAAAAAAAAAAATTAAGCAGCTGTGGTAGCATGTGCCTGTCGTCCCAGCTACTCAGGAGGCTGAGGCAGGAAGATCACTTGAGCCTGGGAAGAAGAAGCTCAGTGAGCTGTGATTGAGCCACTGCATTTCAGCCTGGGCAACAGAGTGAGACCCTGTCTCAACAACAACAACAAAAATTCCTCTTTGGAGAAAGAAAGCATCATCTTAGACCAATAATTTTCAACATAATTTCTAGCACAAGATCAAAATGAATAAGGTACATGAAGGGATAAGAGATCGTGACCAATTACCAGCAAAAATAACAGACAATAAAAGCAAACCCACAGGGACTTCATATACTGAGATTATCTAGCACAGATTATCAAATAATGAAGCTTACTGTGTCCTAGAACATAAAGGCTGAGCTTTTTTTTCTTTTTTGCAAGAGAATAAAAGCAAAAAATATTACAGTCTATCTATCTATCTATCTATCTATCTATCTATCTATCTATCTATCTATCTATCTATTTTTTGAGATGGAGTTTTGCTCTTGTTGCCCAGGCTGATTGGCTCACTCCATCTCCCGGGTTCAAGCGATTCTCCTGCCTCAGCCTCCCGAGTAGCTGGAATTACAGGTGCCTGCCACCACGTCCAGCTAATTTTTTTGTATTTTTAGTAGAGACGGGGTTTCACCATGTCGGCCAGGCTAGTCTCGAACTCCTGACCTCAGGTGATCTGCCTGTCTCGGCCTCCCAAAGTGCTGGGATTACAGGTGTGAGCCACCGCACCCAGTCAAAAAACTATATACAGTAGATTTTAAAAAGGAAATAGAAACTATAAAACTGAAAAATATAATTAACATTTAAAAATTAGTGACTAGATTAACATCAGATTAAACAGTACTGAAGAGAAAGACACCAGTAAGAGAGGACAGAAGAAACAAAAGACCAAAGCATGGAGAAAAAAAACATGCAAAATACAGAAAAGAAGGTAGGAGACATAGAAAATACCACAAGGCATACCTCTACCAATATTTAATTTGGTCACAAAGGTGACGAAAGAGATAAAGGGGCAGAGGCAAGATTTGAAGAAATAATGGCTGAGAATTTTCCAAAACCATGAATAATATCAATACACTGACTGAAAAAACAAAGAACCTAAGGCAAGGTTCAAACACACATAAGCACACTCTTAAGACACATCACAAACTACAGAAAACAAAAGATGATGAAATAATTTTTAATAACCTGAGAAAAAATGACATTACCTTCAGAGAAGTTATAGCCCCTGCTAGCTGAATTCTCCGCATCAATGGATGACAGAACATAGTAGAATGATATCTAACGGAAAGAAAATGCCAATCTACAATTCCCTACCCAGTGAATATCCTTCATGACTGAAGGGGATATAAGAAATAATTCTGAAACTAAGAAAAATGGAAAGTTTGCATCCAGCAGACTGACACAAGGAAAATGAACCCAGATAAAACCTTAGAGATGCTGAAAGAATACAGAACAAGCAAAGGATAAGTGTGTGGGTAAATCCAAGTCAATACAAATAATATAAGAAATAGGAGATGATAGAAATACATAGGATTTATGCTTTTATACACACAAATATAATTTAAATACATGAAAAACACAGCCTAAAACTCAAGGAAGGCATTATATAAAATTAACATGTTCTACAGCACTTGCACTGTTCAGGAGGATAATAATGGTGTCAATATCAGAATTTGATGTGTTAGGAAGCATGCTGTAATTCCTGGGATACACCCTAAGATAAAAGAAAAGAGTGCTTAAACTTCAAAATTAACAGAGGGAAAATAGAATGATAAAAATATTCATTTGACTAAAATAAATCAAGAAATTATTTTTTCAAGAGAAAAAAAAACATGGAATAGGTGGTGCAAATAGAGAACACATAAGACTACAGATGTAACTCAAAATATACTAAAATATAATTAAATGTAAATGGACCAAATGATCCAAGTAAAAGACAAAGATTAAGAGGCTGGAATAAAACACAACTATATGCCTTTAACAAGACACAACTAAAACTCAAGGATACAAAACGGTTGAAACTAAAAGGGAAAAAGCCCCCAGAAAATTAAACCCAAAATAAAAGGATGGAAATAACAGCAAGTAGAAATTACCAAAATAGAAAACAACACAGAATAAAAAGAAATTACAGGCCGGGCATGGTAGCTCATGCCTGTAATCCCAGCACTTTGAGAGGCCAAGGCAGGCAGGTCACTTGAGGTCAGGAGTTTGAGACCAGTCTGGCCAACATGGTGAAACTCCGTCTCTACTAAAAATACAAAAATTAGCCTGGCATGGTGGCGGGCACCTGTAATCCCAGCTACTCGGGAGGCTGAGGTGGGAGAATCACTTGAACCTGGGAGGTGGAGGTTGCAGTGAGTCGAGATCACACCGCTCCAACCTGGGCAACAGAGTGAGACTCTGTCAAAAAAAAAAAAAAGAAAAAGAAAAGAAAAGAAAAAAAAGGAATTACAAAGCTACAGTTGTCACTGAAAAGAATAATAAAACTGGTAAATGTCTGGCAAGGCTGAGAAAGAAAAAGAGAAGGCACAAACTACCAGTATCAAGAATGAAAAGAAGACATGACTATAGAACCTGCAGCGATATTATGAACTTTATGCCAAAACTGTTTAAAATTTAGATAAAATGCACTCATTCTTAGCAAAATACAGTTTACTAAAAGTGACAGTAATGAATAAAAACCCTGAATATTCCTATAAATATTTAAGGAATTGAACCAAGATTGAAAACTCTGGCCTGGATGGATTTAGAGGTGAGTTCTACAAATCATATAAAGAGAACAACAGAGGCCGGGTGTGGTGGCTCACGCCTGTAGTTCCAGCACTTTGGGAGGCCCAGGCAGGTGGATCACCTGAGGTAAGGAGTTCGAGACCAGCTTGGTTAACATGGTGAAACCCTGTCTCTACTAAAAATACAAAAAATTAGCCAGGCGTGGTGGTGCACGCCTGTAGTTCCAGCTACTCGGGAGGCTGAGGCAGGAGAATTGCTTGAACCCAGGAGGCCGAGGTTGCAGTGAGCCAATATTGCACCACTGCACTCCAGCCTAGGTGACGAGAGCAAACTCCATCTCAATCAATCAATAGAACAATAGTAACAACAAAAAAATCCAGAGAACACTTCCCAATTCATTTTATGAGGCTAGTGTAATCCAGGTATGAAAACCAGGAAGGCACAGTGGTTCACACCTATAATCCCGGTACTTTGAGAAGCTGGGCGGACAGTTCACTTGAGCCCAGTAGTCTGAGACCAGCCTGGGCAACATGGCAAAACCTCATCTCTACAAAATTATCCAGGCATGGTGGCACGCCTGTGGTTCCAGCTACTTAGTAAGGGGCTGAGGTAGGAGGAATAACTAAGCCCAGGAGGTTGAGGTTGCAGTGAGCTGTGATGGTGTCACTGCCCTAGGGCCTGGGTGACAGAATGAGACCCTGTCTCAAAAAAAAAGAAAAAAAAAGTAAAAATAAATTAAAAAACAGAGACATAGAAAGCCTAAACCAAACCCAACAATATGTAAAAAGGATTATGAAGATTATAAATCATGACCAGGTTTGGTTAACCCAAGAATCAATGCAACTCATTACAGCAATAGATTGAAGGACGGTATTATACAATTATTTCAGTATAGTCATGTGTTGCTAACAATGGGGATATAGTCTGGTAAATGCATAGTTAGGGGATTTTGTTCCTGTACAACCATCATAGAGTGTACTTACACAAACCTGGACAGGATATCCAACTACACACCTAGGCTACATGGTGTAGCCTATGGTTCCTAGGCTACAAACCTACATAGCATGTGACTGTACTGAATGCTGTAGGCATCTACAGCATTGGGTATCTAAACATAGAAAGGGTACAATCAAAATATAGCATAAAATATAAAAAATGGTACACTGGTATACGGCACTTACCATGAATGGATTTTGCATTCACGGGAAGTTGCGCTGTGTGAGTCAGTAAGTGGTGAATGAATGAGAAGACCCAGGACATTACTTTCCACTATTGTAGACTTTCTATACACTGTACACTTAGGCTACACTAAATTTATATAAAAGTATTTTTCTTTCTTCAATAATAAATCTTAGCTTACTATAAATTTTTTATATAATAAACTTTAAAAATTTTAAAACCTTTTTGACTCTTGTAATAACACTTAGCTTAAAACACATTGTACAGCTGTACAAAAGTATTTTCTTTCTTTATATCCTTATTCTATAAGCTTTTTCTATTTTTGAAATTTTTTATTTTATTTTTTATACTTTTTTGTTAAAAAACAAAAGCACACACATTAGCCTAGGCCTACACAGGGTCAAGATCATCAATATCACTGTCTTGCACTTCCACATCTTGTCCCACTGGAAGGTCTTCAGGGACAATAACACATATGAAGCTATCATCTCTTATAATGACAATGCCTTCTTTTGGAATGCCTCCTGAAGGACCTGCCTGAGGATGTTTTACAGTTAACTTAAAAAAAAAAAAAAAGTAGCAGCATACTCTAAACTAACAATAAAAGTATAGTAAATACATAAACTAATAACATAGTTGTTTATTATCATTATCAAGTATTGTGTGCTGTATATAATTGTATGTGTTATACATTTATATGACTGCTAGCACAGGTTTGTTCACAGCAGCATCACCACAAATATGTGAGTGATGTGCTGAGCTATAATGTTATGACAGCTATGATATCACTAGTCGATAGGAATTTTTCGGCTCCATTATACTCTTACAGAGCACCCATGTATATGCGGTCTGTTGTTGACTGAAATATCATTATAGGATGCATGACTGCATATGCAGAAAAAAAGCATTTGATAAAATTCATGATCCATTCATGCTTAGCAAACTCTAAGATCAGACATAAGCAAAGATAACTGCCATCACCATTGCCCTGAATGTTTTATCCATTGTAATAAAGGCAAGAAAAGAGGTAAAAAAATTGTAAAGGGCAAACAAAATCCTCTTTATACACAGATGATATGATTATGTATGGAGAAAATCCAAATGATTCTACAGATTAATTGTTGGAATTAATTAAGCCTGATGAATAGAAAGGAACACAAATACAAAGTTAGTACAAGGAAAGGGAAAGAGAAGGGAGAGTTAGAGAAACCGACTTACCCTAAAAACAAAATATCTAAGAATAAATCTGACAACACATAAATCTAATACACATGTACACAACCTCTACAGAGGAAAATATAAAACTTTATTGTGATAACTCAAAGAGCTAAATAAATGGGAAGACAGACACTATGCTCATGAATTGGATGATTCAACACTGTAAACATGTCAATTATTCTCAAATTGCTATCAAGATTTGATACAGTAATTCAAGACAAAAATCTCAATAGTTTTTTTGTTTTGGTGGAAATTGACAACCTCATTCTAAAATGTATATGAGAAATGCAGACAAGTACATCCCTTAAAACATGGCTGAAGAAGAACAACGTGGAAGGATCTGCTCTACAAAACAGTCAAATCTGGGAATCACCCAAATACTCATTAACATTAAAATGAATAAATAGTGCAAGTTTGTTCACTGCAATACTACATAGCAATAAAATAAAGGAACAGCTGCACAAAGCAACCAGATGAATCTCAGAGACCAAAAATAGAGTATATACTGTAGGATTCCATTCAAATAAAGATTTTAGGCTGGGTGTGGTGGCTCATGCCTGTAATCCCAGCACTTTGGGAGGCCGAGGCAGGTGGATCACTTGAGGTCAGGAGTTTGAGACCAGCCTAGCCAACATGGTGAAACCCTGTCTCTACTAAAAATACAAAAATCAGCCGGGCGTGGTGGTGCGTGCCTGTAGTCCCAGCTAGTCGGGAGGCTGAGGCACGAGAATTGCTTGAACCCAGGGGGTGGAGGTTGCAGTGAGCTGATATAGCATTGCACTCCAGCCTAGATGACACAGCAAGATACCGTCTCAAAAAAAAAAAGATTTTAGCAGACAACACTGAACTTTATTATTTGAGAATTCCTATTTTGATGCTAGGGACATAAAAGCACAGAAGTGAAGTACAGATTAGTTATTTCTGAGAGAAGAAGGGGATTATGATGAGAAAGGGGAATTCAGGGGCTGTTGAGGTACTGGCAGTTTTAAAATCTCTTGACTTGGGTTGTAGTTACATGGTTGTTCACTTCTACAATAATTCTTTAAGTTGTATATTTATGTGAATGTATTTTTCAAAATGTGATGCATTGTATTGAGAAAAAGGTTAAATCTAAGTATGATGTATGTATTTGTATATATTCATATACTCTTTTACCCAGTTATTCTACTTTCAGAAATGTATTCTGAGGAAACAAAGCAATCAAGGGGCATGAACAAGTAATTATGTACAAGATATTAATTATAACATTATTTTTAATAGGGAAAAACAATGTTAATGTTCAACTATAGGGAAATTATTAAATTAAACATGGCACATACACACATTTAGATGTCTTAATGAAGTCATTAAAATACTGTATCCAAAAAATATTTAATGGTATAGCAAAATGCTTCCAATAAAAGGAAATGGTCCAAAATGTTTGTGAATGACATTTATTTTTGTCACAATTTTTATAACAAAATTATGACATTATTTACTTTTTGTCAAAATTTTCTGTAATTTCTAAATTTTTACAAGTTATGTATATGGCAAAGGTTGTACACTAAGAATTTTTTTTTTTTTTTTTTTTTTGAGACTGAGTCTCATTCTATCAACCAGGCTGGAGTGCAGGGGTGTGATCTCGGCTCACTGCAACCTCCGCCTCCCAGGTTCAAGTGATTCTCCTGCCTCAGCCTCCCGAGTAGCTGGGATTACAGGTGCCCGCTAATTTTTATATTTTTAGTAGAGATGGGGTTTCACCATGTTGACCAGGCTGGTCTCGAACTTCTGACCTCAAGTGATCCGCCCACCCTGGCCTCCCAAAGTGCTGGGATGACAGGCGTGAGCCACCATGCCCAGCCAATATTTTTATTTTTAAATGAACAAACTATACTTCTTCTAAATAACAGAAAATTAACTGAATTTTCTTCATATTTTATATGTACCCAAATTTATTCAAAATTATTTTAGTGGCTGGAAGATTAGTTTTCATAGACGAAAAGTTATCAGAGTGACAATTTCAAATGTATTTCTAAGACAGTAGCATCTGAATACAGTCTATCTTCTAATATAACATTCAAAGCTTAAAATCTGTTCTACACTGTAACATCCCAATCCAGGATTTGTTTTATACAAATATTTGACCGCCTAAAATTTTTTAACAGATGTAAAAATGATACTGTATTTACAGTTAAAACGAAAAAAAAAAAAACCCAAAATGCCAAACCCTGTCATTATCTTTACAGGCAATTATATTTTGTTTGCAGATCCAGGAGTTTATATCAACTCTTTTAAAACGCTTCTTCTATTTATCTCTATTTTAGTTTGTGCAGAAGAGTTAACATAGCAGGCCTAAACTACTATCTCGTGAAAGGCTTGAAAGGTCTACTAAGGTTGGCCCTTGAGAGGCGTATCTGGGAACTGGATTTCAGGAGGGTCCTCTACATTCCTAACTGAAAAGAGTGACTCACTGTGTCTAAATTGTTTGTGCTAACAATATGATTTATGCTGAACACCTGCTTTCTTTCTGGGAGTCTGGAATTTGGTTAAGTGCCAAGTGGAAGATGCCTATGTGACCAGCCCCCAATAAAAACCCAGGGCACTGAGTCTCTAATAAGCTTCCCTGGTTGGCACCATTTCACACGTGTTGTCACAACTCATTGCTGGGAGAGGACCCTTGAAAGCTTGTGCCTGGTTTCCCCTGGACTTCAACTAATGTATCTTTTCCTTTTGCTGATTTCTCTTTATATCCTTTAGCTATAATAAACCATAGCTGTGAATATGACTATATGCTGAGTCCTCTGAGTTTTCTTAGTGAATCATCAAGCCTGGGAGTAGTCTTGGGGATCCCTGACACATAGTTTGTAAAACTAAAATCAACTAAACATTTTGATACTGTGAGTCAAAAGAAATGTTTACTTTGCTGAAAGAACAAATAGCAATTTATATCATTACACATAAAAAGAAAAATCAAAATAGATTATTATATAAGACTAGCTACGAAAATATGTACAAATCTTCAAATAGATTAAAATGTTACAGTACAGATATTTATTGCTTGGTATGAGACAAACATATTTTCCCTTAAGCAGCAAGTTTGCTGGTAAGTAGTAATCAGTTCCACTCTATCAGTATAAATAAATTTCACAAACGCTCCTTTCCCTAGGCATAAATACCAGACCAAAAATAAAACAAAATAAAATAAAATTAAATTTAAAAAGAGCTTTCAGTTTATCGCCTTTGTGAGCTACAAAAACAAACTGCTAATATTATTTTAAAAGATACAAACTATTGTTTTCATGTCAGATGTGTTTTAAATCCATATTTAATTACTGTAAAAGTCTCCCTGTGGTATATGTAATCACTCTGTAATAAGGTAATTAAAATTCCTTGGCCAGCCAATTTAGGATTTACAGCTTAACTCAAGTACTAGACACTACTAAAGACAAGCCCAAATGTGTTTCTTAGAAATAAATATTTAATTTGTGGGGATAACCCAACTCAGCCTGTCTTCAAAACTGAATCTGTATTTAAAATACATTTCAGCAAATTGCTACAGACAGGTTCAAATTTAAGTGTAATCCCGAAGTAATGGATGTGCAAACATATGCAAATGCCTACAAAACTACTGTGTGTGTTGGGACAATGACGATATAGCCTTTACCTTGTATTCCCCTATTTTAAAGGTCAATCATCTCTTGACCTGCCCCATCAGAACTCATATCTGCAAAAGTGAATGTCTAGGGGTGGGACCTGGGTACCTGTTTGTTTAACAAGTTTTATACCGGATTTTCTAACCTAAAATTTGAAATTTACTAATCTAATCTTTTCCATATCTAAAATTCTGGTTTTGTGAGTCTCTGTACTTAAGCATGCTTTAAACTTATAAACCATTTGTGATTAAGTAGATATGAACTATTATTATTATTATTTTTAGAGACAGAGTCTTGCTCTGTCACCCAGGCTGGAGTGCAGTGGCATTATGTTGGCTCACTGCAACCTCTGTCTTCTGGGTTCAAGCGATTCTCCTGCCTCAGTCTTCCAAGTAGCTGGGATTACAGGTGTGTGCCACCACACCTGGCTAATTTTTGTATTTTTAGTAGAGACGGGGTGGCTGGTCTCAAGCTCCTGACCTCAAGTGATCTGCCCGCCTCAGCCTCCCAAAGTGCTGGAATTACAGGTGCAAGCCACCAAGTCTGGCTTATTATTTTTGAGACAGGGTCTCACTTTATTGCCCACACTGGAATATACTGGCATGATTTTGGTTCACTGCAGCTTCTGCCTCCCTGGCTCAAGTAATTCTTCCACCTCAGCCTCCCAAGTAGCTGGGACTACAGGTGTGTGCCACCATGCTTGGCTAATTTTTAAAATTTTTTTGTAAAGACGAGGTCTCACTATATTGCCCAGGCTGGTCTCAAATCCCTGAGCTCAAGAGATCCTCCTGCCTCGGCCTCTCAAACTGCTGGGATTATAGGCGTAAGCTACTGAGCCCAGCCATCAACTAGACATTTTCTAACATGATAAACAACATTCTTGGGCCATATAATTTCGTGACTTCAGTTTAGGAAGAAAAAAAGGAGTGTTGGTTATACGTAGTCTGTGGCAAAGACAGATATGGACACCACATTAAGAAACTCACTGATAATCCAAATATATTGTTTTGTCTAGCCTTTTCTCCACCAAAATGATAAATGCTGTTTCTAAGTAGCCAACAAACAACAAAACTAACTGACCTAATTTTATTTTATTTTTTGACTTTCATTGTCTACACTGTATGGGTGTCATGTTACAAAAACTGTAAAAAGGATCCAGATAACCCATAACCTGAGCAATGAGCCCCTAAATACCAGGGGCAATTACATCTATTGCCAGAAACATGGAAGTAATTGGAGTAGCTTAGTCTACACTGAAGCTATAGAAGCAATCTCTCACCTAGCCAGTAGGTGGAACTATACACAAGTGCATTGGCTTTGCTTTTTGATCCACATGACTTTAAATCTTACAGTAATTGATATTTTTGGTTTGTTTGAAACCCAGGAGATAAGGAGGATGCAAAAAACTAGGTAAGGTCAATTGTTGAGGTGAATTTACAAAACAATGATACAAAAGAACAATTTTCTATTTCTATTTTGTTTCTGGGCCTTTTGAGAAATAACTAAGTTATTTTAACTGAATTTATAATCTACGTCCAGGTCCCTAGAGCTAATAAAACAATTCTAAATTTAGAAATCTGTCAGTTAAAATTCATGTTCAATCAGGGAAAATTGAGTATCAACTGATCATGACGTGATATTATGGAATTATTGTTGATTTTGTTAGGTATAGTAATAATATGGTCATTTAAAAAATCATTATCTGTTAGAAATACAAACGAGAGTATTTATAGGTGAAATGATAGTGCTTTAGAAATCTCCATGGGAGAAAAAGACATCAGGAAGAACAGAATAGGAAAGGAAAAACGTTTTGATAACTATTGAAGCTTGGTGACCAGTATGCTGGGGTTTATTATACTATTCTCTCTTTTCATTTGAAATTTTCCACAATTACACTGTTAAAAAATAAAAAAAAGAAAAGAAAAGAAAAGAAAACATAAGGCCATGTTCTAGTGATTTGGGTTAACACCAGGATCAGGTCACTGGAAAATATTCAATTTAAGCAGGTCTCATCTCGATATACAGCCAACCATTAATTATTTCCATCACAACTAAGTCATACAAAATTAGTCACATAAAATCCCATACAGACTACTTCAACAATGAGGGACTAAAACTATCCTGTTAAAGCCACTGGAAATAATACTTTACAGTTATAAAGCACTTCACCATTTACAAAGGGAAGTCACATACAGTTTCTCATCTAGTTCTCATAATCTTAGGAAGATTCTGAAGGCAGGCAAACTGAGGCTCAGGGAACTTACAAGACTTGGCCAACCTCACATAATTAGTAAAACTGACAGAGCTGGGATGCTAACCCAGGTTTTATGAAACCAAAGATCCTTTTTCTACTACATTGTCACTAAGTCCCCTTTGATACAATTAGCATACATGGTGAAATTTAGGTGAATTTTTAAAATTTGCTTTCTGTGATCATTACTTTATATAGTATATAAAACTTGCTTTTTAGGAGGCTGGGCGTGGTGGCTCACACCTGTAATCCCAGAACTTTGGGAGGCTGAGGAGGGTGGATCACCTGAGGCCAGGGGTGTGAGACCAGCCTGGACAACATGATGAAACCCTGTCTCTTCAAAAAATACAAAAATTAGCCAGGCGTGGTGGCATGCGCCTGTAGACCCAGCTACATGGGAAGCTGAGGCAAAGAATCGCTTGAACTTGGGAGGTGGAGGCTGAAGTGAGCCGAGATGGCACCACTGCACTCCAGCCTGGGCGACAGAGTGAGACGGTTAAAAACAAAAACAACAACAAAAAACAAACCCAACTTGCTTTTAGTTTTCTCAGAAAATATACATATAGACAGAAATAGATTTCTTGAATAAAGAATAAAATTAAACCAGAAAAGTAATTTTAAAAGAATTATAATATCTTGGCCAGGCACAGTGGCTCACACCTGTAATCCCAGCACTTTGGGAGGCCGAGGCAAGCCGATCACCTAAGGTCAGGAGTTCGAGACCAGCCTGGCCAACATGGTGAAACCCTGTCTCTACTAAAAATACAAAAATTAGCCAGGTATGGTGATGTGTGCCTGAGGGAGGAGAATCGCGTGAAGCTGGGAGACGGAGGTTGCAGTGAGCCAAGATTGTGCCACTGCACGCTAGCCTGGACAACAGAGCAAGACTCTGTCTCAAAAAAAAAAAAAAAAAAAAAGAATTATATCTTAAAATTAGAAGGGATGTTAGAAGCCAGCTCTAGTCCAAAATTAAAACCTTATCTTCAGTCCCCTTGGAAGGATCCAGCTTCAACTTGAGTGCTTCTAGTGAGAAACTGCATAGTCTGTGAGACAGCCTGCTTCATTCATGGAGTAAGTCTAATCATCAAAAAGGTCTTCTTTAGTTAGAGGTGACGTCCGCCACTTGTTGATTCTAGTTACTGCCTCTGATGCTACACTTGAATAAGCATATAGTTTTATATATGACAATCTTTCAAATAACTGTGGACATTGATTATGTTCTATCTATGGGCTTCTGCTTTGGGGACTCTTCTAGCAGAATAATAAAATGAATACATTCGTGGATAACTAAAGCCTCCCAGTCTTTTCAAAAGCTCTTCCACGCCAGTGGTCTTCAACCTGGGATTTGGGTATCTCTGGGAATACCCAAAGTCCTTCCAGGAGCCACATGAAGTAGGATATTTTTAAGGCAATCAATTTCCATATCTTCATTTTTCATAATTTCGTCTGTCTGTAAACAAGTCTGTGGTCTGCTTGTTTTTCTTTTACACCTCCACATCTACAATCACCCATCTCCACATCTCCAGTTACCCATCCAAAAGGCAAACTACTCCTCCATCCCAAAAAGCCTAACTTCAAAGAGATGGCTGGGAAATGCACAGCCCCTGAGGGAGGGAGAGACCCTTGAAAGCAAAACAAAGAGAGTTTGAGAAAAAAAGGGAGGTGCCACCTTACTCGAACCAGACAATATATTCATGGTGAGCTGTTTTAGAATTCATAATCAATACTAAGATGAGTGTCACAGGGATGTTCATTTAACACTTTAATTTTATTTGAAAAATGAAGTCAGATTTTTTTTTCCCTGACAGAAAATGAGTCTGATTTGGCTGACTGATTTGACAATAAGGACTAGCACTGTCATGTAGGTCACATAGCAGACATTTTCCATATAGTGAATGAGATAAACAGGCAATTCTACAGTTGTGTAGAAAATATATTTAAGGCTGGGCGCAGTGGCTCCCGCCTGTAATCCCAGCACTTTGGGAGGCCAAGTATGGCAGATCACGAGGTCAGGAGTTTGAGACCAGCCTGGCCAACTTGGTGAAACCCCATCTCTACTAAATAATACAAAAATTAGCTGGGCATGGTGGCGCATGCCTGTAGTCCCAGCTATTCAGGAGGCTGAGGCAGGAGAATCACTTGAACCCAGGAGGTGGAGGTTGCAGTGAGCTTAGATTGCGCCACTGCACTCCAGCCTGGGTGACAGAGTGAGACTCTGTTTAAAAAAAACAAACAAAACATATTTAAAAGAATATTCAAGATACTGAGAATTATATTCTCACAACGAAAGTTTTTATATATCAACCTAAAAAATACGTGAAGGGGTACATACGTTTTTCAAAATTCTTTTTTGTTGTTGTTGTTGTTGTTTTGAGGCAGGGTCTTGTTCTATTGCCCAGACTAGAGTACAGTGGTGCAATCATGGCTCACTAAAGCCTTGACTTCCCAGGCTCAGGTGATTCTCCAACCTCAGTCTCCCAAGTAACTGGGACTACAGGTGTGTGCCACCACACCCACCTAGTTTTTGTATTTTTTGTAGAGACAGGGTTTGGCCATGTTGCCCAGGCTGGTCTTGAACTCCTGAGCTCAAGCAATCCACCTGCCTTGCCCTCCCAAGGTGCTGGGATTATAGGCATGAGCCATCACGCTTGGCCTCAAAATTCTTTTAGCAGGTTTGCCAGAAAAGATTTTGAAGGCTGTGTCTCTATGACACAATTTCCAGGCTCCTTTCCATTCTGGTTATCCTATTCTGCAGACATTCCAGTGTCCTGCTTACTATGAATGGTCCAGGGTGAATCGGGGGAGTATGGCTTTGTTCTGAATACTATATATTCCTAATTAATGTAGCCTAACCTTCCATTCAGGGCTTTTTAAGCTGTTGCAAACAACTAAAATGTTTACATCTTTTTTCACATAATCACAACTAAATTCACACTGATCTTGCACTTATTCATGTTTGAATGAAGGAGTTAACATTAACTGGTCTTAAATTTCACCTTCTTTGTTTCAGCTCCTTTGCTACAAACTTGTAAAAATATTTTTGAATTTTGATGTAGACAGTCAATGCGTTAGCTAGTCCTTTGTAGGGAGCAACTTGTGAAATGCCTCCCAGTGATCCTCGCCTCCTGATATTCAGGCCCTGGTATAATCCCATCCCCCTTGTGTATGGGCTGGATTTAGTGACTCATTTCTAACTGCAGAAGTGATGGTGTGTAATTCTGGAGATTAGGTTACGAGACTGTGACTTCTGTCTTGCTCATACTCTCACTTATCCTCTTGCTTGCTCTGATGAAGCCAGCTGCCGTGCTGTAAGCTGCTCTATAGAGAGGCCCAACGGATAAGGAACCAAGGGAGGCTTGGGCCAACAGCTCTTACGGAATTGTGGCCCTCAGTCCAGTAGCCTGTGAGGAAGGCAAGACTGCCAATAATCATGTGAGTGAGCTTGGAAGCAGATCCACATTGTAGTGGAGTGTCAAAATGACTTCAGCTCTGGCCAACAGCTTTATTATCACCTTGTGAGAGACCCAGAGCCAGAGGACCCTGCTAAGTTGGAACACACATTCCTGATGCACAGAGACTGAGATAATAAATGTATGTTGTTTTAAGCCATTATGTTTTGGGGCATTTGTTATGAAGCAATAGGTAATGAATATACCCTCTGACCTTGGTATCTTTTGAATATTTAGTATCTTCCGTTTTTTTTTTCCTAATCAAAGTCACTGATCACAACTTTTTTTTTTTTTTAAAAGAAAAAAATAGAGAGATTTTGGTATGTTTCCCAGGCTGGTCTCGAACTCCTGGCCTCAAGCAATCCTCCCTGCTTCAGACTCTCAAAGCACTGAGATTACAGGCATGAGTCACCACTCCCGGCCTGATTACAATTTGGAACAGAGTGGGATCAAAGATAAAACCCTGCAGGATGCTGTCCTATAAAGCGTTATACAATCTCCTTGGACACAATCATCCGACCAGAGCTGGATGATCCACTTGTACTATCCTTAGCTCACAATTCTCTATCTTACCAACAAAAAGTCTGTGACAAACATATCAAGTGACTTACTGAAATCAAGATACACTGTGATCTATAAAATTGCCCTTATATGCCATACGGTGATTATATCAAAAGAGGAAACTAAGTCTGTCATTACTTGTTTTTAGTTGCCAAGAGTCTTGCTACATGGATGCCTCCACTTTCATCCTACTCTTCTTCACTAAGACTTCTACTGGTCAGAAGTTTATATTTTGCGGTCCTATCCCTCTGAACTCGATTTCCTTTTGGAGTCTCTTCTCTGAAGCATGCTGAAAGCATGAGAGTAACTGAATATGCCCAGCTTTTGCTTCCTTTGCCACTGTAAACCTTATGATGACATAATCCTTTTGTCTTGTGACTTTAGGTCTTTCTGAACAGAGAAGTTCACAACTACTGTTAAACTTCAAGAGAAAAGTGTTAGTATTATCCAACACCAACATTGCTTAAAGTTTTACCCTTTAAGAATTAAAATACACACTCACAATTCGAAAACCATGTAAAGCATTCCATCTGAGCTATATGTCTCCAATAACTCTACAATGTGTGGATGTTTCAGCATATGACAGATACTGGCTTCCCGCTTTAGATCTGTAAAATAAACATACAGCATACTTCATTAGGTAGGAACAAAAGACAATTAGAGTGAATGATGAATGAATGGATGTGATCTATGGTAACATGGATACTTCTCTAACTAGAGAGATGAAATCCCCCATTTAAACTTAGCTTAACTTTTTACCCTTTAAAGTCTTTGACAATATAGCTTTTCATATTTTTTTGCAAGCTTAAATCTATATGCAGTATAGAGTGAGCTCTTAATAAAAAAGTATACATTTCTTAATATAAATACTTTCCCCCGAAGCAAAATAAATACACAAATAAATACTTTCCCCAACTCTTTTAATCAAATCTCAGCCTCCAAATTTGTAACTCTTCCTTGATCTGCTAATAAACTAATAACTCAATTTACTGTTTTGATTTTTACCTCTTTTTCTTAGTTTTCCCTAAATAAAAACATGTTGTCTATTCTTTAGCCTAAAATCTAGCATTTATAGACCTATCAGGGAAGTTATATGGAATAGGGAACAAAAATAGTATGGTTTAAACAGAAAAGGCACTACTCCTACAGTCAAAGTCAGAATTTTTAAAATATCATTTATAAAATGTGCTGGGGTCAGGTGTGGTGGCTCGCACCTGTAATCCCAGCACTTTGGGAGGCCGAGACAGATAGATCACTTCAGGTCAGGAGTTTGAGACCAGCCTGGCCAACATGGTGAAATCCCATCTCTACTAAAAATGCAAAATATTAGCCAGGCATGGTGGTGGGTGCCTGTAATCCCTGCTACTTGGGAGGTTGAGGCAGGAGAATCACTTGAACCGAGGAGGCAGACGTTGCAGTGAGCCAAGATCGTGTCACTGCACTCCAGCCTGGGCAGCAAGAGTGAAACTCTGTCTCAAAAAAAAAAAGTGTTGGATAATTCCAAACTTTACCTACCTCACAATGTTACTTTGTTTTTTTTGTTTTTTTTTTTTTTTTTTTTTGAGACGGAGTCTCGCTCTGTCGCCCAGGCTGGAGTGCAGTGGCCGGATCTCAGCTCACTGCAAGCTCCGCCTTCCGGGTTCACGCCATTCTCCTGCCTCAGCCTCCCCAGTAGCTGGGACTACAGGCGCCCGCCACCTCGCCCGGCTAGTTTTTTGTATTTTTTAGTAGAGACGGGGTTTCACCGGGTTAGCCAGGATGGTCTCGATCTCCTGACCTTGTGATCCGCCCGTCTCGGCCTCCCAAAGTGCTGGGATTACAGGCTTGAGCCACCGCGCCCGGCCACAATGTTACTTTGAAGAACAAATCCAAATAATGTATGTAAGACTACTGTGTAAGCTCTATAATACTATTTGGAAAACAAAGTTGTTAATATCATCATCATCATCATCATCATCATCATCATCATCATCTAAAACAGTTTGGGCATGGAAATCACTTGCCATGTCTACATGGAATAGAATAATGAAAGCCATCCAGTGCTAATAGCACTGGGGCTTTACCTGTTTGCTGATGACTAAAATCCAATGTGACATTTTTATATTAGAAAGTAGAAGGGAGATAGGTAAGGAAGAACCAAGGCTAAGGATGTACTGCACAAAGCAAAATAGATAACATTATCTCCTTTCTGATTTATTAATTCAACTTAGTCTTGTCCACAGAGCAATGATCGTAGATGGAACCTTTGAAGATTGACTTACATAAGGGTAGAATGAGAAAAAGAAGTCAGAAAATTTGACAAAAGAGAAGCCACAAGGAAAGGAAGAATCAATATTAAGAAAATAATAATATTAAGAAAATCAAGAGAATAGAGGAAATTAAGCTGTAAGTAGCTGGAGAAGACTGAAAGCTGAGAAAAGACCATAAGATTCAGCCAGAAAAGGTCACGAGAATTCTGGGCAAGATCAACTTTTGGGGAGGAGTCAGGGTTGAAGTCAGTATGCAGGAGACAATTATGCAATAATCAATTAAAATGATCACACCTCTCATTGGGCTAAGTACTTAATACAGTCACTGTCACTTGATGTCCCAACTACCCTGTGAGGTAGGTATTTTATGGATGGAGAAACTGAGACTTAGAAATGTGTTCAAGATCACACAGCTATCGTAAGGGTAGGTTTATGAACCCTGGCCTGCCCAATTCCAAAGTCAGCAGTCCTTCCATTATGCCATGCTGGGTTTGAACACGATCATATTAGAAGAATCTGGCAGTAGCAAAGAAATAATGGGGTCAAGGGAAGGTTTTACTTGTTTGTTTTTTTAAAGGAAGCACTCTGTGTTTGTAAGTGGTAGTGATGAAAAGCCTATAGGATCTGGAGTCAGAAAATATGGTGCTGGTCCTGCCTTTGTCCTACCATCTGCAGGCTGACTGCTAACTTCTACAAATGACTCCCTTAGAGTCAATGAAATGGGGCAGTGACAGGTGATGTAGTACCTGCAGAGTCTACCAAATCAGTTTGAAAGGGCAGTGTTAAGATTCTAATGAGAAGCTGGATGTGTGGAGCCAAGCACAGCAGGGCTGGGGGCTCAGTGTTTACTGCAAAGGAAGAGATCAGAGGCATAGGAAAGATGCCTCCATCTCCAAAAGTAGTTAGGAAGGCCCCACAGGAGGGGAGGATGTGAAGCAGCTGTGGGGTTTGTGCTGGGAAGTCATAACCATGAGGAAAGCTTTTAACAAGTGTGCTGGAGGGCCAGGCTGAGCCAGACAACATCAATCACATGCCTGCACAGATTTTTCCTCTCCAAGAGTGTTCTGCCTTCTATTTCTAGGAAAAGCTTAAAATTTTTAATACTCATTTTTATGTTTATCTCTAGTTTCCCATTTTTATTAGAACTCACCCTTTCATATCTTCTGTTTTCAACTTAAGTTTTTCTTTTTCCATTTCTCTCTATTCTAATCAAAAGCCTGATTTTAACTCTATCCTATGACACTGGAGTCATGAAATAAACAGATTGGCGTTTGCCACAATTAAAACGGATCTTTTCTCTTCTTTCCAGTTTATTTTCTATTTTGCCTCTTTCATGTAACTAAATTGTATTTTTCCTTTTTTGAGACAGTCTCGCTCCGTCGCCCAGGCTGGAGTGCAGTGGCGTGATCAGGGCTCACTGTAGCCTCCACCTCCCAGGTTCAAGAGATTCTCCTGCCTCAGCCTCCTGAGTAGCTGGGATTACAGGTGTGCATCACCATGCCTGGCTAATGTTTTGCATTTTAGTAGAGACTTTTTTTTTTTCTTTCAGAAGCAAACCATCACAAATGAGGATTTTTTATTTGCCACTATTATAAGTCTGAACTTTAAACAGATTCTTGGACTGGTGGTTCCTATCCATCAGTTCGTTCAACGTTAGCACCTGGAGATGGGGTTTTACAGTGTTGGCCAGGCTGGTCTTGAAGTCCTGACCCCAAGTGATCCAACCGTCTCGGCCTCTCAAAGTGCTGGGATTACAGGTGTCAGCCACCGTGCCCAGTCTAAATTATATTTTTATCTCCACATTCACCATTTGCTATGTGATACATTGGTTATACTGAAAGTTTGTAAGCAGAAATGGATGCTCTTTAGACCCCTCCATTTGAGCCACACATTTTGATTTGGTAAACGAAAAGTCCTTGGTCTAGTCTCTTATCACCTACCCACTCTCAAAATAAAGGCAGAATTGCTGGGGGACCAGCCTTCAAAGCAATTTAAATGTCACTGGATCTGACATTTCAGAACTAAAATCAGAACACTGATTGGACAGTATGAAACTAACAACATAAAAATATATTTCAAATGATAAGGGCAATGATCTAGAAAAATTGTGGTCATGTTTTCCTGAATTCAAGCACAAATTAAATAGCTCAAATAGAAAGCACAATTAAAAACACAAATATATTATATATCCTTTCCAACTGTAGATTCCACAAATATCAAACTCAAAATGTTTGTTTCTAAATATGAATGTGAGTTAAAGATGTACGTATTAAGTGCTATTAAGTCTACGCTGATATAGCAAACTAAAAACACTATTTGCCTACAAATCAACTCTAGAGGCAAAGTAGGAAGGAATTTGAAAGCAGGTGATAAAAATATGATTTAAAGTTGTGATTATCTGACTGCTTACAGGTGTTAGCACAGAATGTACCTGTGAATGACATGACCCAGGGTTACCATCTCTATTTTGGAGTATTGTTTTGTTTACAGACTAGTAACTGGTACCTCTCTTTACTCTCCTTTGTACTTTCTTTTTTTTTTTTAATGAGTAGATTTTTTTATTTCAATAGTTTTTGTGGAACAGGTGGTGTTTAGTTGCATGGAAAAGTTCTTTAGTGGTGATTTCTGAGATTCTGGTGCACCTGTCACCCAAGCAGTGTATACTGTACCCAATGTGTAGCCTTTATCCCTCACCTCCCCTCCCGCCCTTCCCCCAAAGTCCATCGTGTCATTCTTATGCCTCTGCATCCCCGTAGCTCAGTTCTCACATACGAGTGAGAATATACAATGTTTGGTTTTCCATTCCTGAGTTACTTCACTTAGAATAATGGTCTCCAGCTGGGTGCAGTGGTTCACACCTGTAATCCCAGCACTTTGGGAGGCCGAGGCGGGTGGATCACCTGAGGTTAGGAGTTCGAGACCAGCCTGACCAATATGGTGAAACCCCGTCTCTACTAAAAATACAAAAATTAGCTGGGTGTAGTGACGTGCATCTGTAGTCCCAGCTACTCAGGAGGCTGAGACAGGAGAATTGCTTGAACCTGGGAGGCGAAGGTTGCAGTGAGCCGAGATCACGCCACTGCATTCCAGCCAGGGCAACAGAGCGAGACTCTGTCTCAGATTTAAAAAAAAAAAAAAAAAAAAGAAGAAGAATGGTCTCCAACTCCACCCAGCTTGCTGTGAATGGCATTATTTCATTCCTTTTTACGGCTAAGTTGTACTTTCTTTTTTGTAATTTCTCAGGAAATTTTAAAAATATTTTATTTTATTTTATTTTATTTTTTTTGAGACGGAGTCTCGCTCTGTCACCCAGGCTGGAGTGCTGTGGCCGGATCTCAGCTCACTGCAAGCTCCGCCTCCCGGGTTCCCGCCATTCTCCTGCCTCAGCCTCCCGAGTAGCCGGGACTACAGGCGCCCGCCACCTCGCCCGGCTAGTTTTTTTTTTTTTTTTTTTTTTTGTATTTTTTAGTAGAGACGGGGTTTCACCGTGTTAGCCAGGATGGTCTCGATCTCCTGACCTCGTGATCCGCCCGTCTCGGCCTCCCAAAGTGCTGGGATTACAGGCTTGAGCCACCGCGCCCGGCCTTAAAAATATTTTAAACTAATCTATTTCTGTGTTTAGTGTCCTTATATTTAACTATGTGCCTATATTTATTTTATCAATTTATTTCCCTTTAAAAGGGGAACTAGTAATACAGATTAGCAATATTTAATTTTCTAACTCAAATTAGAAACTTAAATGAAATCAACCTGCCATATGGCATTAGAACTACTATTAATTTCCTAAAAAGTTTGGGCTCTTCAACAATAGTAAAGCAAGTATTCCACCAGAGTCTGCCTATCGCTGGTCCTCAAGTAAGGGAAAGTTAGGGAAGCTGGTTCAAGTGGTCTGTTTCAAAAATAATTTTCCTGTAAAGTACTATTTTACTACTACTTTTCTTGAAGAACTAGGAGAATTTTTCATTCTATCTTTATCTGAACTTAAAAGACCTAAATTTAAGATTTTGTTTGCTCAAGAGCATTCAGTAAGGATTTTTTTTTGGAGCTAGGGTCTCATTCTGTTGCTCAGGCTGGAGTGCAGTGGCGTGATCACAGCTCACTGTAACCTCGAACTCCTGGGCTCAAGGGATGCTCCCACCTCAGCCTCCTGAGCAGCTGGGCTACAGGCACGTGCCACCATGCCCAGCTGATTTTTAAATAGTTTATAGAGACAGAGTCTTGCTATGTTGCCCAGGTTGATCTTGAATTCCTGGCCTCAATCAATCTTTCTGCCTTAGACTTCCAAAGTGTTAGGATTACAGGTGTGAGTCACTGCACCCAGCTCAATAAAGATTTTGATCAGCACCATCCGACTGAAGTATAATGTAAGCCATGTATATAATTTTAAATTTTCCAGTAGCCACATTAAAAAAGTAAAAAGAAACAGGTAAAATCCATTTTAATAACATATTTTATCAAATTCAATGTATACAAAGTATTATTTCAATATATAATCATACTAAAATTAATAAAATAAGTTACATTCTTTTTTTGTACTATGTCTTTGAGATCTAGCATGTATTTTTACGCTTACAGCAAATCTCAATTTGGTCTGGTCACATTTTAAGTGCTCAATAACTACATGTGGCTAGTGTCTACCAAATTGGAATGGTGCCACTCTAGATAAGTTGACTTGCTTTAATTCTTATCCTCTCCTGATTGTGAGTTCTTCTGTAATTCTTACAGATATTTATAATGTCAGTCATTCCAAAAAGAATCTAAACTCAAACAGATGTGTTTTTAATAAATACTTTCACAAAAGGAAATCCTATAGCTTCTTTTAATAACCCAAATCCATCATTTAATAACTAAATCTGGAATTTCTTCACTATCGTTAATCTAACGCAACCTTTGAGACTTTAAAGTGTCCCTCTATAAGTCCTCACTTAATTGTTATTGTAATAACCCTGCATGACATACATATACATATACACATACATATATATGCACATGTATCTCCCCATTTTACAGAGGTAGAAACTGAGATACAGGGCCCAATGATATAAATCACACAGCTAGTAAGTGGAGGAAGCAGGACTAATAACCAAAGTCCTTTGCTCTTTACATCACACCACAGTGCCTCCTGGGTCAGCATAGTTTTTACACATCCTAAGATCCAATCACACAATAGTGCTAATATGGTAACACTGACTTGAATGACAGGCTATCAAGACTGTTACAGAACTGGCTTATTTCAGCTGCACTGTAACTAGTGATAGTCAGAAACTAGATACTGCTCTTTTCCTAACAAATATATAAGTATTCTCATTAATTTCCAAACAATGTCTAGATTGTGTTAGAAATTCAACAGTTAAACAAAATTCGCTAAGAGCTGACCTGGACTCAAAATCAAAATAAAGAATATTCTAATCTAATCATAGAAAGAACTAGGACAAGTATTAATGTGTTCATTTCAATAAATATTAATAACAAAATAAGTAAATGAAAGTCATTATTGATTCAACATATTTTTCCTTAGTGTACTGAAATTAATGACCAAATGATATTTTAAGAAAGGAATCCAAGCAGAACCTTGGAAGGATTATAGTAGCAAAGTCAATTTCTGCTGCTGGGTTCTACCTTTATCTAATAACCAAGTTGAAGAATAAAGATCACAGCTGCCTTTGGCAACAACACAGGGCAGGTTGGCTTTAATGAGGCTATCTTCCTCATTGACCTTTAGGAAAGTTGACCTCAGCTAGTGAAGAGTAGAGGACTAGACAGGCTCCCATAGAAATCTGGGTCAACTGCAAACTCATAATTTCTTTGATTTTTTTTTCACATGTTTCACTACTAGCTCTATACATTTTGTTGTCTTTTTTCACACACACAAAGAGAAATTCAAGCAGCTTCTAATTTCTTTGAATTCTTGCTCATAGAAAAAAAATTCCTGTGGCCCCAAATATCATAATCAGGTGAATAAAGAAAGAAAGCAGCACATCATTAATTCAATGTTTGACTAATGTGAAAATTTTCTTAAATAGGCAAATGTTTATTAATTAGAAATCAATCTTAACTGCATTAAGCATTTACAAATTAATGGGGTTTTGGTAATATATTTCCCAAAGAGTTTTCAGTTCTGATAAGTGTAACAAATTTGTATATGACAAAAATAGAAATACGTTGCTCTAAATTTGTCTAAAAGGTGCAATTGCTGTGTTGCTTTTCATTTTGGCAAATGTAAACCAAAAAGGGGAAGATCAGGGCATTTTACTATTAGAAAAACCAGACATCTATTTCAACATGGTATTCCTTACTTTATAAAAGAAAATTGAGAAATATCAGTTCATAACTCAATTACTTCTCAATATTAAAGTCTTAAAAATCATACATGTTAGAGCCTGAAGGAACTTTGTGGGATGACAGAATGCATACATTTGTCAAAACTCACTGAAGTGTACAATTAGATGGGTTCATTTTATTGTGCCTATGTTCTTCAATAAAATTTAAAAAGCAAAGAGAAGTTACTGAAATAAAATGGGAATTCAACTAATATATCAAAGCAAAAAAATGTTCTTCACATACCTGTGCTTTATATTTTCATAATTGTGTTATCTATAATTTACTTTCTATATTTATTAACTGATAGCTGAGGAGCTCAACAAGGACATGCTGACAGGATAGATTTCCTTACCACCCACTTCTCCCCCAAATCTCCTTCCAGGATGGCGCCAGCCCAGGAAATACTGACAGCAGGGCCAAAAGTTTTCCCAGAAAGCAATTTGTGGTCTGTTTCAATACGTAAAAAAGGAATGACTGAGGTAAAAATTCTGTACAGCATAGTGAAATGATTATCTGAGGTTTTTTTTTCTTTTAATAATATGGGTTTCCCCATCCAGCTACAGAATCCTTTTATCAACAAAGTCTCCTAAAAATAGTATAAAACAAATTTATCATAAAAAACCCTACCAATATGTGACACTTATTTGTAAAAGGACCAAGAAAAATTAGTTAATTGTTTTGATAAATACTTTGAAATCACAGATACTGACAGCCCTGCTTGATTTTTCCCTGAATAGCTCTTCTGCCATTTCATCAAATTTGGAATGGGCAAAGCATAAGTTTCCTTAAAAACTGAGTTAGAGACCAGGCGCGGTAGCTCATGCCTGTAATTGTACTAGCAGTTTGGGAGGCTGAGGCAGGTGAATCGCTTGAGCCTGGGAATTTGGGACCTGCGTGGGCAACATGGCGAAACGCTGTTTCTACAAAAAATACAAAAATTAGCTGGGTATGGTGACATGTGCCTGTATTCCCAGCTAATGAGGAGACTGGGGTGGGAGGATCACCTGAGCCCGCGAGGTGGAGGTTGCAGTGAGCTAAGATCATGCCACTGCACTGCAGCCTGGGAGAGAGAGTGAGACCCTGTCTAAAAATAAACAAACAAATAAATAAAAATAAAAAATAAAATAAAACTGACTTAGAAGCAAAGGCTTCTAGTATCTGATTCACACACAGTTGAGTGTAACTGCAGCAAGGCAGGATGCTCAGAGCCAGTGAAAACAAACAGATGGAAGGAAGGCAGGGCCTTAACTCCTCTTCACTTAGGAATCATTTGTCACTTAGCATTGATGACACAATATTATGGGAAAGAAATACAGTAAATACCTTATTTAAGTCATTCTAGATAATGGTTTATTTCATATAAGTGACTTTTCTGGATAGGGTACCAACCTGTCCTGGTTTGCCTGGAACTTTCTCAGTTGTGGCACTGAGGATCTATCCAGGTTGAAAGCCCTGGGTTCTGAGAACCCGCCCTCATTCCCAGGCAAACCAAGACGACTGGTCACCCTACTTCCACAGATCTGGCATCTATCCTTTTAAGCACTAATACATTCTGCTGGCAGGCAGTTATGATAGGGCAATAGACTTGTAGTCAAAAGGCCTGTCTTTCCTGTCTTCATCACTTAGTAGCTGTATAACCTTAGATCATCTGTTTCCTCATTTGAAAAATAGAAAGGGTAAGATAACAACTCCTATACAGGGTTGTAGTTAGGCCTGGATGATTAATAAAGTATGTGAAAGTGCTTGCCATGGTGCACATGCACAATAAGTTTTGTTTTCTTTTCCTTTCACCATTTTTGGTAGAAATCATTCTTTCCTACATTTAACTAATGTTAATCAAACCAAGTTTGACGCCAAGAAGGCAGCAATGTGAACATCTATTAGTAAACCACACTGCTATATATAGTGTAATTCTATGCCTACTTTAACCTTGCAGTTTTTCATCTACAGTTTTTTGGGAAATCATGTATTTCATAAAAAACCTCAAGTTGACCGTAGGATTATTTGGGGAAAGAACTAGACACACTCAAAATGTTTAATAATAAGCACACTAATTAAGAAAAGTAAAACAGAACCCACGTAGCTGTATGTGTGTGGCCTACTGATTACCAAAATTGTTAATCTTCCAGACAGCCCTTGGAGTCATCTTCACACCATCTACCACTTCTCCTCTACTTCCTACATGCAGCTGCCAAAACCTGTCCATTCTATTTCTGCAACACCTGTCAAAACTATCTTTCTCTTACTGCAGTTACCCTAGTTTCAGCCCTCACCAATTCTTGACTGGATCACAGCAAAGATCTTTAAATGGGTTTCTTTGCCTCTAGTTTCTTCTCTTTAGACTCATTAAAGTGTCACCATAGTTTTACTCTAAAACAGGTATTATTATATTATTCCAAAACCTTCACTGAGCTCCATTCCATACAGCAAGACATTATAATCCCTCAGCATGGCTTTGAAAGCCTTCCAAAAAATCTTTTAAGTCCAACAACTTAACTAGGGTTCACAGACCTATTTAACAGCATAACTGGAAATAGAAGCTAGCTCTCATGCTTCTTAGTCAAACAATTTAGCTTTTGCTTTTCTTTTTTTGAAGTCACACATTTATACATTCCTTTCCATTAGCTTCTTCCTTCAGCCTCCCTGACCCCAATCCTGAACCACCCGCAGCTTGTGCACCAGCCCCCTGCTCTCTGTCCCCTAACAAATGCTGTTCCCTCTGTATGATACTCCATGTGCTTGCTTCCTTCTCTGCCTGGTAAACCCCTACTCGTTCATCAAGATCCCACTTAGACGTTGCCTCAAAGTTCTCTTTAACAATCTCCCAAGCTAAGGGAGGCATACCCTGCTGCAATCTAGCAACCGCCCCCATAGATGCCTCAAGATCTTGGCATTTACCAAATTATTCCACTGCTGGTGATTTCTATGCCTGCGAATCCTGCTAGAAGGCAACATCAAGCATACAGGACCCATTTACCCAACTTGGACTCAACATCTATTACACATCTCCCGTCTCACGTCAAAGTGTATGTATCACTGAATCAGAGAATGTTAGAAACAGAAGTGACAGTTAAGAGAGCCATCATCACATGCTCCTCTCTATCCTCAAATTTTACTCTGAAGGAAATGAGGCCCTAGTAAGACACACCCAAAGTCACACAGATAGTTCACAGCAGAAGTGGAAGATGAACCCAGGTCTCAGATTCCCAATCTAGCAATCTTTCTGTTACCACATATGCTATGTGGAAGAGGATGCTAAAAATGCCGAAACTTCAAGGAAATCTACTCCAGGTGGTATATCATAATGATTAAAGACTTCTCAGAGAATGATCAAGAAATGCCATCTACTTGCAGATAACTGGGTACGAATGTTAAAATGGAAAACTTCAAGGTACTACTACTACTGAATGTACTTGCTTTAAACAAAAGTATTATATGCCTAACTTTTTATGTCACTGGTTGGTTTATATACTGTATTACTTAATATTATAAATTACATGTCCCCAAAAAAGTTTCATTTGGAAAGAATATGTAAGATTGTAACTTTTAACAATTTCTTAAATCCATTTATGTATGTGGATATTGTCTTTGGTTAATTATTCAGGGGTAATTTTATTAGGTTAAATGACCACAATTCCAAAAGCAGCATGTTTATGCAAAGAGCCTATCTAATTTTCTTCCACTAGAGGGAACTAAAGATCATATTATAGCTAGTTGGGCACCCAGCATTTCACCAACATCTCTGGCTTTAAACAATATTATTGGTCTTAATAATAAAATACAAAGATGAGATGACTATTTGCCTTTAACATATCTAACAACAATAACCATCAGCTAACATTTACTGAGTACTAAATATGAGTCAGGCTCTATTTTAGATGTGTTGACCCACTTAACCTCACAATAATTCTAAGAGGCAGATGATGTTCATGTTATATATGAATAGACAGAGCGCAGTTAAGTAACTCACTCACAGAACTAATAAGCTGCGGCCAGGCGTGGTGGCTCGTGCCTGTAATCCCAGCACTTTGGGAGGCTGAGGCAGGTGGATCACCTGAGGTCAGGAGTTTGAGACCAGCCTGGACAACATGGTGAAACCCCGTCTCCACTGAAAATACAAAAATCAGCTGGGTGTGGTGGCACATGCCTGTAATCCCAGCTACTTGGGAGGCTGAGGCAGGAGAATTGATTGAACTTGGGAGGTGGAGGGTGCAGTGAGCTGAGATCATGCCACTGCACTCCAGCCTAGGTGACAGAGCAAGACATTGTCTCAAAAATAAAAATAAAAAGAACTAACAAGCTGCAAAGCAAAGAGATTGGAACCTAGGTAGTCTGGCCCCAGAACCTATGCTCTAAATAACTCTACTATACCACTTCTTAGGTCTACAACAACTCAATTCTGAATATGAACTTTATAGGTTAGCTATTTCTCTGAATTACTTCTAAAAATGGATACATAAAGTCTTGATTAAAATAAAGCTCAATCAAGCAAACTTCCGTAATAAAATCATACCTTTCAAAAAACCTTAAGGTTTCAATTTCAATTCAATTTTCAATTTCAATTCAGTTTTCAATCTTAGTCCTTTCAATTGAAGTCACTTGATAGTATTTGTATAAAACTAGTTTTCTATTAAGACAGAATCATTAAAAACACAATGACAGCCAGGCGCAGTGGCTCACGCCTGTAATCCCAGCACTTTGGGAGGCTGAGGCAGGCAGATCACTTGAGGCCAGGAGTTCAAAACCACCCTGGCCAACATGGTAAAACTCTGTCTCTACTAAAAATACAAAAATTAGCTGGGTGTGGTGGCATGCGCCTGTAATCCCAGCTACTTGGGAGGCTGAGGCAGGGGACTCATTTGAACCCGGGAGGCAGAGGTTGCAGTGAGCCGAGATCACGGCACTGCACTCCAGCCTGGGCGACAGAGCAAGACTCTGTCTCAAAAAATCCCAAAAAAACCCCACAATAACTAGGTGGGGCTTCTGGAATGGCTGTATAAAGGAGCTCAGGGATATCTCTCCCCTGGAGAGACATATATTTAGCTGGTCCAAAATCACAATCATTCAAAGTCCTTGGAGACTGATCAAAGGGCTTACAACAAATTGAGAAGCATTTATTCAATAGAATCTACAGAAATTCGATAGGAACAATAAGAGTTTGTAGCATTTGAGATAGGGACCGCACAGGGACTGCACATGTCCCTCCACAGCTCTGTTTCGCCAAAGAATTGTTTTAAGGAGTTCAGCAGCTAAGGGCACATCCGCTCCTTGAGGTGGAAAAGCTACTCAGGGTGGATTTGGCAGCTAGTAAACATTGGTAGATCCCATTTTCCATGGCTCCATGCTGTGGAAGGCCTATATGGAGCAAGCGGCAGAAGCTGATGGCAGCAGTCATTTCTTTACCCTAAATTCCAGCTAAAAACAGAGGAATCAGGTGAGGAAGCTGGTAGAGTGCAGTCCCCCCTGCCCACACAGCTCTGTGTTGTCAAGAGAGCTACAGAGGTGTGTTTGGCAGCTGACTGGCAGCTCCCATCTCCTTCAACTTTGTAGGGTGAAAGAACTATTCTGAGTACATTCAGCACCTGGTGAACACTGAGAGGTATCATACTCCCTGGTTTTGGGCTGTGGAAGATCCATACTGAGCAGCAGCAGAGGCAAAAGGAGACACGGTTCATACTTCCTCCTTCCCGGCAACACAAAAACCCTGCTGCACAGGGTGGAACAGCCAATGAGGAGTGAGTTCCCCATTTTCCCCAGCTCCTGCTCTACAGTGCAGAGATTCTGCTCAGGAAAGTGTATAGCAAGTCTCAAAGACTAGAAAAACTTGTCTCTGACGAGGGACACAATTTTAATTGGATCAGACTATGGAGTAATTTATACCACAGGGCATTGTCAAAAAGAAGGGAGCAATCAGCTATCGATTGGTTAAGTTTAACACCAATAGAGGTAGCAGAGAAATGCATGGATGAGAACCACACCTGTCCTGAAGAGGGACATCAGAGGTTACAATGAACTAGTCTAGCAAGTTGCTAAAAAAGAACAACCCTGGAGTGGAGGAACGTGTCAGTATCCACAGTTGCTATAACAAAGTGCTAAGAGACACACAAAAAGCAGAAAAGTGTGACCTTTACAAAGGAGGGGAAAGAAAAGCAGAAAATAGAAACTGCCTTTGAGGGAGCCCAGATGTTGGAATTAGCAGAAAAGATTTCAAAGCAGCTATTATAAATACTCTTAGCTGGTGACTGACAGCAGCAGGAATACTCAAGCAGACTAATTCCTGTGAGATATGGGTCTCTGATGGTCAACTTTGGCTCAAGGACTCCCAATAGGACTTACCAAAACATCCTTGAAACTGCACCTTAGTCAAATAATTTTCCTACCCAATCCTCCTCCTTTTCTTCCCTTTTTCCTCCAACGGGGTCAGACCTGCATAACCTGTGATGGTTGTCCCAGCCTCCTCCAGCTCCCTACCCATTCATTTTCACTCTCAATAAATTTCTTGCACATCAAATCCCTTCTTGACATCTTTTTGTAGAAGCTGAACACAAGCTTTCTGTAGAACCTGCACACAAGCCTTCAATAAGGCGAGCCAGTAAGAAGCACGCTGATATGCCTGTCAAAATGTCCCCCAGGAAGGTTTAGGAATAGGAAGCACCAGGTATCTTTGAGGGTAGGGTTGCATGGCAGAGCAGATAACAGGAGGACTGGCTGAACCTTTATAGAAGCAGTATGACCTTTGATATCTTTGACCAAACAAATTATCCTTCCCCCACTTTTTGGGGACTTTGGTCACCAGACCGCTAGCTCATGTCAAACTGAACTGCTGTACTTAAACAAGAGGATTAACTGGAAAGTTTCATGTATTAAACATGTTAAAGACCCTTAGCCTTTATCTCTCAGAACCACTGCAGTCAGACTTAGATGCCCCCATGCACCCTTTCTCCCCCTAACACACATACCCCCAGCCCAAGGCAGAAGATCAGAAGATTCCTGTCGGACTGACCTGCTTAAGAACAAAAGATCTACAGATAACGGATATCCATAAGGCTCTCAAAAAATGGCCTAGTCTTTGCCTGATCACCGATAATGAATTTACCCATATACAAAGTGTTCCCAGGCACCTATTTAACACTTCCCTCTTAATATTTTTCTGAGGAAACTGTTTCCTGTATAAGGCAAAGAAAATTTCAAAAATATACTACTTTGAGATAGATAAGAATATGAAACCTATGAAGACAAGAGCATGAAACTATATAATAGTTTAAAAGAAAAACATTCAGAAAAAAGTCCTTGAAAATAAAAAATGAGAGCTAAACCAGGAGACTCAAACAGAAGGGTTAGAAGATCAAGTGGAAGAAATCTCTCAAAGTAGAGCAAAAAGATAAAGAAAGAGGAACAGGAAAGAAAAGGTTAGAGATGAAGCCCTATCTTATAAGCCCTTATGTTATTTGAATCACAGCAACTCCTGAAAAGAAGAACAAAGAAACTGGAGAAAAGGATGTTATCTAAGAAACATTTTAAAAAATTTCTGGACTAAAGAACAATGAGTTTCCAGATTTAAAAATATTTCTAAGCACTCAGTATAATGACTTTTAAAAAGGCCCACAGTAAAGCACATCATTGTAAAATTTTAGGGTACTGTGATAAAGAGAATATCATTAAAGCTTTTGGAGAAAAAAAAGGCACTGCCCTAAGTGCTTTACATACATTATTCAATTAATCCTCTCAATAACTGTAAGGGCAGGCAAGATAGTATGCCTGATTTTTAGATGAGAAAACTTAAGCACAGAAGGGTTATGTGATGTGTCCATGTCACACACAGCTGGTTAAGTATGATATGAACCCAAGTAGTATGGTTGCATCATAAAAGCTTTTATCCATATGCTATATATGTTCAAAATTGTCACCTAGAATAGTTTGTACACCCAGCCAAACTATCAAACTGTAGAGTAATATAAAGACATTTTCAGGTATCTCAAAAAAGTACCTCTTCTCAGAAAGTTACTAGAGGGCATACTTTAACAAAATGAAGAAGGAAGCCAAAAAAACCAAAAAAGCAAAAAAACAAGAAACCTAGGGAACAAAGACTCTAGCACAGATGAAAGGCAAAAGGAATTCTCATGATGAGCCCAGTAGGCCAGGACAGCAACCAACTTAGAATGAAACAGATGAAAGGCTCACAGGGAGGGGGCCCTCTGTCACCAAGAAAACCAATGAATGTGATAAATTATCCAATGGGGTTGAATGTACTGAGGAAAGTTACACAGTTTAGTGGGACAGCCTACGGATAAATTAGCAATAATACATAAAAAAACAAGCAATCGGGCTGGGCACAGTGGCTCACGCTTGTAATCCCAGCACCTTGGGAGGCAGAGGTGGGCACATCATGAGGTCAGGAGTTTAAGATCAGCATGGCCAACATAGTGAAACTCCATCTCTACTAAAAATATAAAAAAAATTAGCCGGGTATGGTGGCATGCTCCTGTAATCCCAGCTACTTGGGAGGCAGAGGCAGGATAATCGCTTGAACCCAGGAGGTGGAGGCTGCAGTGAGCCGAGATCATGCCATTGCACTCCAGCCTGGGCAACAGAACGAGGCTCTGTGTCAAAAACAACAACAACAAAAAACTAAGCGATCAAATAAATGAGTCAATGATTCACCCCAGATATAACAATAAATTACACAAGAAATACAATCATATTATATGAATAACCAAAATATGAATATTATAAAAGTGGGGAAGGGAAAGTAAGTAGGGACCAGGAAGTGGGGTGGGAGGGTAGCAACATAAAAGAGCTACATCTTTCATAGCAGAAAGGCAATAACTGATGATATCTGAAACTATTAAATAAAGAAACAGTAATATAAATATATGTTGTTAGTTACAGAAGAAACAGCAAAAATGCTTAAAGTGGCGGAGTTGGAACAAATTAGGAGAGACACTGCTTTTTTGTTGTCGTCAGAAGTAGCATGATTTGACTTTTAAAACCATGTGCTTACATTACTTAAAAGTAAAACCTAACCATATAAAGAACCAGAATATAACTTTCTATATGGTCCATTAAAAAGCATATATTTATGATAATTAGCCAGGCGCGGTGACTCATGCCCGCAATCCTAGCACTTTGGGAGGCTGAGATGGGTGGATCATTTGAGGTCAGGAGTAAGAGACCAGCCTGGCCAACATGGTGAAACCCTGTCTCTACTAAAGATACAAAAATTAGCCAGGTGTGGTGGCGGGCACCTGTGGTCCCAGCTACTCGGGAAGCTGAGGCATGATAATTACTTGAATCCAGGAGGCAGAGGTTGCAGTGAGCCAAGATCATGCCACTGCACTCCAGCCTGGGTGACGGAGGGAGACTCCATCTTAAAAACAAACAAACAAACAACCAATCCTCAATTGGTCACATTATCCCAAGAATTCCCCATGACATATTCAGCTCTGAAATTGGGGCTGGGTTCAAACATTTTCTTACATAGGTGCCACCATATGTATATTTATTTACATGCGCATACATAGAGACACACACATTAAAATAAGAGAGCAAAAAAACCTTAAAGCATGAAAGACAGAAAAGAGAGAGAGCACAACTGTGAACTAGTGTCCTTAGAAACCCCATCTTTCTCACTAAAACTACTAAGATGATACCAGGGACATGCTTGCTTTGTAAGTAGTTCAACACAGGTCCTGGCTCTCTTCTTTTTTGGGAAGGGTTATTTTACATGCTACAAATTATAAAGCTCCTTGTCGAGGGTAACAATGCTGATGTAATTTGCTGCGGCTGCAAGAGCCTATCACCACCAACAAAAGTAAACAATTTCTATCTGTTTTATTTCTTGTTTAAACTTCATTTGTTTAGTCAATTTAGTGTTTGTTCTCTATAATACAAAAAAAAAAAAAAAAAAAAAAAAACCCCAAACAAAACAAAACAAAAAACCCTTTTGTTAAAATAGACACTTAAGCATTATCTAATGGTGGTAATACTCATTCAGGTCTGGGATACTCTAATAAACACAAGGTTCTGTACTGCAGACTGATGGCTTTCCTACTTTAACATAAGCACTCATTTTAAGCTGTCTCAATTCATAAGGAGCTTTGATGCATTGTTAATGGAGTACTAAAAAAACACAATTAAAATGGCCTTTTCTTGTTTTATTTCTTGGTTAATTACAATGTTCAAACAGACCACTGGAAATAACTCCCTTTTAAAATTCTCAGTTTTGCCCATTTTTATCCTTTGTTTTAAAAAATATAGCATGGTTCTCATTAATGTCATTAGCTGTGATGCCTGCAGAGAGAAAATGCTGACTTAGTGAACATGGAATCAATTTCCTGAATTAAAAAAGGTTTTTTTGTGAGGCTAATTCAGGAATAGTATTCATTTTCTCAGAAGACTTCACTATAGGAAATGCTTTAAGAAGTGTAGTAGGTGCTAGATTACCACATCTACATTCACGTAGTGAAATCATACGAAACTTCTTGAGCATGTTCCTTCACTGCTTTTCAGCCATTTAACCTAGATGCAACCTACAATTGTATGAGGAAGCATACAAAGACCTGAGAAGTTTCCTTCTCTAGGAAAACTAGACAAGTAACGTGTCCTAGCTTTATATTTGTGGATTTAGGGACAAGGGTTACGCTTGACTAAAGCCACACAGAGTGTGTGGAAAGAAATTAGAAAACCTAGAGAGCAACTGGGGATAAGGGAAAGAGAAAGGGAGGGGGGCATTATATGCAGAGTTCAAGAGCAACTAGGTTAACAGGTCCAGGATGGAAGAGCCAGGAGTAGCCAAACGATAACATGGATAGACTTCAGGGCCACTACTAGAGGATAGGAAAACCCAAGGTGTAATCAAGATGACTTTAAGGAGAGACACCATATTCAAAGATGCAAAGTCAGACTCAAGACCCTGAGAGATGGAGTGCCCCTAAGAGCCAACAAAGAGATAGGAAGGACAGTATCTAGTAAGCACAGATATACCCACTCCTGTGACAAAGTACCATAGGTGAGCTGCTTTCAATAAGGCTAGGCTAGTACTCCCAGAGCCCCAATGCCTAAGTCTTCAAAGAAAAGTTCAGCACTTTATGAGGTACGGATGTTAAAGAAGTAAGGAATACTGGAGAAGAGTACAGAGATGTGAGTGAGGTACAGAAGATGTTACAATGATAATGGTTGGAGTAATATTGGGAATAAAGAGGTGCCAAGTTTTTTAAAGGATGGTATAATTATAGTAATTCAGACTGTCTGGTATATTCTGAATTTAGAGGGACTAAAATTAATAGCAAATATTTAGAAATAGCATACATTCAGATGATGTACTTCTCTGTCTCACACTTTACAATCATATATCTAAGTATTTTAAATGTTGGGATGTGTTCCTAGAATGCTTATAAATACTACTGACATGACATTAAAGATAATAGAAACAATAGATGGCAAAAAATTTTTACTCTGTTCTCTAAAAAGAAGATGGGTAAAAATAATTATTACTGGATCAGCTACTGTATATCAGGGAGAGGAACACATTTTTAAAAGTATTTTAAAATTCTGTAAGTTTCTTGAGGGTGAAGACTATATGTTGTTCATTTCTGTTTACCCTACAATGCTATGCACTACCCTTGACAGATGACACACACAGTAGACAATAAATGTTTATCAAATGAGATTTTGAAAAATTTAAATCCAGTGGAATATCCTGGAGCTTTAAAAAGAAAAAAGGACAATCTTAATACCCTGCTATTGAGTGAACTCCAGAGTATCTACAACTTAATAAAACAAGAAGATGTAGAATAGTGTGTAGAATATGCCACCTTTTATCCAAGAAAGAGGGAAATGTGTGTGTACGTATGTGTATGTAAAAACACACACAGATACAATATTTACAATTTTAAAGCAAAGACAATGAGTATAAACTGAAAGCTAATGAAAATGATTACTTATGGAGGAGGGTGGGAACAGGGATAGAAAACATACTTTCTTGAATATGCTTTCTTTTATAGTTTGCCTTTGGAACCATGTAAATGTTTTACATGATTATAAAAAATTAAATCACAATAAAAAACCCCCCAAAATCAAAATAAAACATTCTAAGAATATAGGAAGCTGGTGGCTAAACAGAAAAGAGAATAATTATTTTAGGTAAATTTTTCTTAAAAATCTTTTGATTTTGAAATAATTTGAGACTAAGAACATCACTGACTGTTTTGCTTTTATAAACCTAGCCACCACTTTTCCAGTAATGTAATTCTGCTCCCATGGTACGTTATCATTCTCAAACAACAACAACAACAACAAAAACCCCCACTTCAATGCAGAGTTACAATAAAAATGATGGTCAGTGACAAGGTTCCCAAATGCTCTTAGATTTCCAATCATATACAGATATAAGGAAGATGCCATCAGAACCTACCCATAAATGTTGCTTAAAAGATGCCTGACTTGACCTTTTGAAGTAAGGAGCAGTGAAAATGTGACCCAAGAAAGACTGCTGTACAAAACTTGAAAATGGGCCCCCAAACCATTGCATCCCAGACACTTAGTACTGAAGCTGATTCCTTCATTGTCCCAGCTGCCCACCCACTTCAAAGCAGCATACTATGCTATCTTAGTCTGTTTTCTGCTGTTATAACAGAAACCCACAGACTGGGAAATTTATAAACAACAGGTTTATTTGGTTCACTATTCTGGAGGCCGAGGAGTTCAAGAGCATGGCATGAGCATCTAGCGAGGCTCATCCCATTGCAGAAGGGCAACCAAGCACAAGACAGAGAGAGAAAATGAGCCCAAGCTCATTCTTTTATCAGGAGCCCACTCCTGCAATAACTAGCCCACTCTTGTGACAACAACATCAATCCATTCATGAGGGAGGATTCCTCATGACCTAATCACTTCTTTATGTATTTATGTATTTATTTATTTGAGATGGAGTTTCGCTCTTATCGCTCAGGCTAGAGTGCAGTGGCAAGATCTCAGTTCACTGCAACCTCCAACTCCTAGGTTCAAGAGATTCTCCTGCCTCAGCCTCCCAAGTAGCTGGGATTACAGGTGTCTGCTACCATGCTCAGTTAAGTTTTGTATTTTTGGTAGAGATGGGGTTTCACCATGTTGTCCAGGCTGATCTCGAACTCCTGACCTCAGGTCATCCACCCGCCTTGGCCTCCCAAAGTGCCGGGATTACAGGTGTGAGCCCCCGTGCCAGGCCAATCACCTCTTAAAGGATCCAGCACCCAATACTGTTACAAAGGCAATTAAATTTCAACATGAGTTTTGGTAGGGACATTCAGACCATAGCACATGGTGATGATAAGCAAGGCCTTGGCAGTTTGACAAGATTGAGTTTGAATCTAGGTTTTGCCATTTACTCGACATGTGAGCTTGAACAAGTCACTTAACTGTTTTCAAGCTTTAGTCCTTCCTTCTGTAAAATAGGCATAATATGGCACCTTTATAATAGGATTATAATGGGACCTGAGAAACCTCTTAGCAAGGTGTCTCACATCACCGAAATGCTAAATAAATGTTAGCTTTGTCAGACAAAACTCTGTAATAGTCTGTCTCTATTTGAAAGTAATATCATTAGAATTAAGATTCTTTAAAATCACATTAAAACTCATGATAAGAGCTTCTAATCATGCAAATTTAATTGGAATAGGACTTTCTTTACCCACTGAACTAGAAAATTGAATAAGATGTATGAAACAAATATTATCAGGCACTGAGACAATAGGCAGTAAAAGATTTGTGATTCCTATGGAAAGGGAAATGAATGGAATGAATACCAAATTAGAGCCTGGCTTCTTCCTGGAAGCAATTTCCAGTACACAGCACAGGGAGGGGAAGCAAAGCAGTGCATGCAGTGTCACTTGAGTAGAGAAAACAGAGATTATGGTTTGGGGAGGATGAGGGAGATGGAATGTTCAGGAGAGGGTACTGAAAAGAAGGGACTGAGGTATAAAAAAAGTCCCAACAATACTTTAATAATAATTTGTCCTTGCATAACTTGAAACTCCATGAGGCTGGTCAAAAAGAGCTGGGAGATACTGGAGTTCTAACCAGACACGGTAGAGAGACCTCACTGAAATGCTAAGGATAACTCACACCTAAGTAGTGGAACTAAATTAGGCACTAAAATAATGGCTATTCTAGAAATAGACTCATAAAGAAAGCAGCAAAGTGTAAAATATAACCAAAAGAAAAACTAGTCAATACAAATAGACCTATAAATGATAGCTACGTAGGCATTAAAAGGCAGGAATTTCAAAATAGCTTACAAATATGCTCAAAGATTTAAAAGAAAGCATGGACATAATGAGAAAAGAAATACAAAAAATAAATAGGAACAAAATGGAGCTTCTAGAATTAAAAAAATACATTATCTCAAATGAAAAAGTCACTGGATGAACTAAACAGGTTAGACAATGCATGAAAAAGTATGAAATTAAAATACAGAAGCTTAATGACACGTGGGACAATATTAAGGGGTCTAATATATATGTAACTGGAGCCCTTCAAAGGAGAGGAGAGACAAAGGGAGAAGAAAAATATCCTGAAGAAATAAAGTACAAAAAATTTTCAAATGTTATGTAAACTATAAGCCCACAGATATAAGAAGCTCAAAGAATCTCAAGCAAATTAAAATGCAAATAAAAAAAGGCACTAAGGCAGATTATCAACTATTACATAAAACCAGTGATAAAGACAAATTTTTTTTTTGAGATAAGATCTGGCACTGTTGCCCAGTATGGAGCACAGTGGTATAATCTCAGCTCACTGCAATCTCCGCCTCCCACACTCAAGTGATCCTCCCACCTCAGCTTCCCAGGTAGCTGGGATTACAGGTGCACACCACCATGCCTGGCTTATTTTTGTATTTTTGTAGAGACAGGGTTTTGCCATGTTGCCCAGGCTGGTCTTGAGCTTAAGTAATCCACCCACCTCGTCCTCCCAAACAACTAGGATTAAAGGCATGAGCCACTGTGCACAGCCAAAAAACAAAATTTTTTAATTCAGAGAAAAGGTCACACTGCATAAAGGAAGAACAAAGAAAAAAGATCAGTTCATGATAATAACATTGTCAACTCATCAAAAGGACATAATAATCCTAAGTGTGTAAGTATCTAATAAGAGAACTTCAAAATACATAAAAGATAAAAGTGATAAAAGTATATGAACAGACAAATCCAAAATTATAATTGATAAAACAAGCAGGCAGAAAATCAATGAGGATATAGGAAAGTTGTACAATACTATTAATAGTATAATACTATTAACTAACTTGATCTTGGTCTCCAACTTAATAAACTAGAAGATGAGAAAATTAAAGCAAAATAAGCCCATGAAAGGAAAAGATAAAGACCAAAGTTGAAATAAATAAAATAGGAAAAAGTAAATCAACAGAAAAAATAAATGAAACAAAAAACGGATTCTTGAAATAGATCAATGAATTGATAAACCTCTAGCCAGGCTGCTCAGAAAAAAAAAAAAAAGAGAGACAGAGAGAGAAAAGGCATGAACTAATAATATTAAGGACAAAGAAAGGTAACATCACTAAAGGTTTTACAGATATACTAAGAATAATAAATGTTACAAACAACTCCATGCCAATAAATTTACCCACTTAGGTAAAACAGACAAATTTCATGAAACAACCAACCAAACCTCACTTAAGACGAAATAAACGGGATATTCCTATAACTATGAAAAATACGATTTTTAGTTAAAAATCACCCCTCCAAGAAAACTTCAGGCCAAGATGAACTCTACCAAACATGAAGAAATAATACCACATCTACACAAACCTTTCCCCCAAAACTGAAAAGGAACATTTTCTAATTCACTCTATGAGCTCAGCATTACCTTGATATCAAAACCAGTTAAAGATGTTATAACAAAAGAAAACTAGAGGCCAATATGCAGTTTTTAGAATACAGGTTGGTTGATCACTACAAAATTAATCAATATAATTCACGATGTCAATAAACTAAAAAGGTCATCTCAATAAATGCAGAAAAAGCATTTGACAAAATCCAACATCCATTCCTAATGAAAATTCTCAGCAAACTTGGAATAGAAAGAAACTTCTTTGACCTGAAAAAGGTCATCCACAAAAATCTACAGCTAATATTAACACTTAATGGTAAAAGATCTAATGTTTTTTCTCTAAGATAAGGAATAAGAAAACATTTGCTGTCATGACTTTTATTCAACATTATACTGGAGGAGACGTCTAGCCAGTCAATGTAATAAGGCCAGAAAACCAAATGAGGAATCCAGATTGGAAAGGAAGATGTAATTAATGCTGATTGTATTCAAGATGACATAACTGACATATAATCATCCATGAAGAAAATCAGAGAGAATCTACAGAAAAGCTATTAGAACTACAGGTTGAATATCTCTTATCCAAAGTCCTTGGGACAAGAAGTGCTTTGGATTTAGGTATTCGCTATGGAGCATTCCAGTTGTGATGTCATACAGGTACTCACAAAGTTTCAGATTTTGGAGCATTCTGAATTTTTGGACTAGCGAGCTCAATGTGTTCTGAGTTTAGTAAGACTGCAGAATACAAGACTGATACACAATTGTGTATCGGTTGTATTTATATATCCCAGAAGTTAAAAAAAAAAGGACATTAAAACTAGAAAAATTTTACAATAGCATCAAATATATGAAATACACAGAAAAATTCTTACAAAAGGTTGAAAAAACATGCATACTAAAAACTATAAAATGCTGCTGAGAGATATATGAGAGAGACAAATAAAAGAAAGATATTGGATTGATGGGTTGGAAGACTCAGTATCATTAATATGTCAGTTCTCCCCCAAATTATTCTACATATAGGCCATACTTACTTTGCACAGTACTAGTACTGTGTTAACTGAAACGTGCTTATTGGAACTGTGCACGGTGAGGCCTTGGTTTCAATATGCACGTTTCATTTAACATAGTACCATGCAAGGTGAGGACTACCTGTATTCAACATAATCCCAATAAAAATCCCAGGAGGCCTCGTGTGTGTGTGTGTGTTTGCTGAAATGGACAAACTAATTGTAAAATTCATATGAAAAGGACCTAGAAAACTGCAAACAATTTTGATAAAGTAGAACAAAGTTGGGACACTGACACCTGATTTCAAGACGTATAAAACTACAGGGTTGGGTGTGGTGGCTCACACTTGTAATCCCAGCACTTTGGGAGGCTGAGGTGGGTGGATTGTTTGAGCCCAGGAGTTCAAGATCAGCCTGGGCAACATGGCGAAACCCCATCTCTACAAAACATATGTGACGGTGCACGCCTGTAGATCCAGTTACTCGGGAGGTTGAGGTGGGAAGATCGATTGAACCCGAGGGGTCAAGGTTACAGCGAGCTGAGATCACCCCACTGCACTCCAGCCTGGGCAACAGAGCAATACCCTATATCTATTTTTTTAAAAATCCAAAGACACATAAAATTACAGTAATCAAGATAGTGTGGTATTACCCTAAAGACAGATCAATAGGTCTATGAAACAATATAGAGTTTTGAAATATACCCACACAGGTATGTACAATCAAATTTTAACAAAATTGCAAGGGGAAATTCAATGGAGAAAAGATAATCTTTTCAACAAATGATGCTGGCACAACTATATATATGGGAAAAAAGGACAAGACTAAAAAAAAAAAAAAAAAAAAAAGACAACTTGTATCCAGACTTCACAAAATATCTAAAAATTAACTCAAAATGGACCAAAGACCTAAATGTAAAACCTAAAACTATTAAGCTTCTATTTTAAAAAGGAGAAAAGCTTTCCAACCTTGGATTAGGCAAAGATTTCTTAGAAGGAGCACTGAAAGTACAATTCATAAAACAATACATTGACAAACTGGACTTTATTAAAACAGTGACAGAAATGACCCAGAAAATGAACAAACAATAAAGTTAATGATACCAAAACCTGGTTCAGTGTACGATCAATGAAAATAACAAACCTCTAGCTAAAAATGGTAAACTGGAGTTTGTCAATATTAAGAACTTCCGCTCTTTTGAAAGATTCCATTGGAAAGATTTTAATGATCAAGGAAAATGAGAGAAGACAAAAGTTGATCAGCAGTGAAAGGGGAGACATCACTACAGATATGTCAGACAAGAAAATTGTAAGAAATATAATAAAGATATACTAATATATCCAACAAATAAAATGAAACTGACAAATTCCTTGAAATAAATTACAAGAACTATCATAAGAAAAAATAGAAAATCTGAATAGCCCTAAATTTATTACAGAAATTACATGTATAATTTAAATTCCCACAAAGAAAATCCCAGGCCCAGGAGATAGTGACACTAGTGAATTCCACAATACACTATGAAAAAGTAATACCAATCCAATACAAACATTTTGAGAAAATAATGAGCTAATTATATGAGACCAATAAACCTGACTCTACTGATACCAAAGCCAGTAGAAACTTTAAAAAGAAAACTAGAAAGCAATAACCATCACAACCACTGATGCAAAAATCTTTTAAAATATTAGTATTTTTATCACATGGGTATATAAAAAATTTAATAAACCATGACCAAGTAGGGTTTATCCTAGGAATGCAAGGTTACTTTAGCATTCAAAATTCAATGTAAATAACAGAATAAAGGAGAACTATGTGAAAAACTCAATTCAGAAAAAAAGCATTCTAAGAAATTCAACCCTTATTCATAATAAAAATTAAACAAATTAGGAAAAGAAAACAAATTCTTGAATCTAATAAAGGGCATTTAAGAAAAACCTGCAGACAATACTTAATGGTAAAACACTGGTTTGCTCCCTAAGATCATTAAATTGAATGTCCTAACTAGGGCATTAAGGTAAGAAGAAGAAACAAAAGTCATACAGAATGGAAAGAAATAAAATAACACAATTTTTCAAATAGAAAATCTTAAGGATTTTTTAAAAGCCACTAGAATAAGTGAATTTAGCAAGGTTGCCAAATACGAGATCAATATAAGGTCACTGAATTGAATGCCCTAGCTAGGGCATTAAGGTAAGAAAAAGAAATAAAAGGCATACAGAATGGAAAGAAATCAAATAACACAATTGCTCAAATAGAAAATCTTAAGGATTTCTTTTAAGCCACTAGAGTAAGTAAATTTAGCAAGGTTGCCAAATACGAGATCAATATACAAGAATCAACTGTGTTTCTATATACTATCAATAATCATTAAATAAAAAATTTAAAAATAATACTATTTACCATAGCATCAAAAATATGAGGCCCTAACAATAAATGTAATGAAATATGAATAAAATATCTACTCTTAAAACTACAAAGATATTTTCTGGGAGAATGTAAAAAAGATCTACATAAATGGAGTAGTGTTTACGGATTGGAGGACTCAATATGGTTAAGATTTCCATTCTCCCCAAATTAATATATAGATTAAAAGTAACGCCAGCCAGGCGTGGTGACTCAAGCCTATAATCCCACCACTTTGGGAGGCCGAGACGGGCGGATCATGAGGTCAGGAGACCATCCTGGCTAACACGGTGAAACTCCGTCTCTACTAAAAAATACAAAAAACTAGCCAGGTGAGGTGGCGGGCGCCTGTAGTCCCAGCTACTCGAGAGGCCGAGGCAGGAGAATGGCGTAAACCTGGGAGGTGCAGCTTGCAGTGAGCTGAGATCGGGCCACTGCACTCCAGCCTGGGCGACAGAGCGGGACTCCTTTTTTTAAAAAAAAAAAGGAACGTCAATCAAAATCTCATGCTTCATTGCAGAAATTGACAAATTTACTCTAAATTGTTTATGAAAATGTAAGTAACCTAGAATAGCCTAAACACAAAATCCTAATTGTAGGATTTTGGCTACTGGATTTTAAGACTTAATATAGAACAATCTAGACAGTGTGAATCTGATATAAGGATAGACATACAGATCAGAATAGAAAGTGCAGAAAATAGATCAACACATTATTTTTGATAAAGGTGCTAAAATAACTCAATAGGGTTATTTCAACAAAGAGTGCTGGAGCGAATGGCTACCCATGAATCTCAACCCTTACACTTCACATGATATACAACTCTTATGCTAAAGTGGATCACAAACCTAGCCAAAACTACAATTATACAAGAAAACATAAAGAAAATTTTCACAAATTTGATGTAGGTGAAATTTTCTTAGGTCATAAAAATTATGAACCATGAAGGAAAAAAACTGTAAACTGGACTTCATCAAAATGAAAAACTTCTACTCTTTTAAAGATTCCATTAAGAATATAAAAGGGAAAGTTACAAACTGGGAGAACATATTTGCAATATGTATATTTGACCAAGGAAGTGTATCCAGAATATATAAAGAACTCCACTTAATACAAAAGACACACACCTCAATGAAAAATAGACATAGGTGTAAGATCTGAAGATATAGTTCAACAAAGATATATGAATGGCTAATAAGTACAACATTTTTAGTCATAAGGTAAATGCAAATGAAAACCACAAGAAATATCATGACACATCGACCGACCAGAATGGCTAAAATTAAAAAGGATGGCAATACCAAGTATTGGCAAGGATGTGGAAAAGCTGTAACTCTCACACATTACCAGTAGTAACATAAAATAGTGCAACCACTATGGGAAATAGTTTGGCAGTTTCTTAATGACCTAGTAACTGCACTCCTGCATTTATGTGAGAGAAGTGACAATATGTCCAACTCAAAAGATTTACATTCAAACATTCAAAGCAGCTTTACTAAGCCCCAAACTGGAAACAACCTATATTTCTAAGAACAAGAAAACGGATTTAAAAACTTCGGTATATGCATGAAATGGAACATTACTAACCAATTTAAAAAGTACTAATACAACAGACATGGGGATGAATCTCAAGACCATTATTCTGAGCAAAAGGATGTCTCTCTCAATATTTGCCCTTGGAACTCAGCTGCCATGCTATGAGGAAGACTTTTCACATAGAGAAGTCACATCAAGTGTAGCCAAAGTTCCCAGTTAAAGTCTCTCAGTCAACAGCCAGCATCAATGGCCAGATGTGAGTTAGTGAGCCTTTAGAAGATTCCTGCCCTAGCCCTCGAGTCTTCTAGCTCACGACCCAGATTTGCCCTGTCTAAATTGCAGAGTCCCAGAAGCTGTAGTATATTAAATAGTTGCTTTATGACACTAAGTTTTGGGGTAATTTGTTATGCAGCCACAGTACCTTGTGGTGAAGCAAAATATTCTAATCAAAACTGGCTATTGTAATCTTAAATTAAAATTAGAGCGGGCACTGACTTGTTTCTTTGTGCCAGAATGGCATCTCTAATATGTTGTATTGCACCTTCTTTTTTCTTGAAATTATCACTCCATATTAAATATCTGTTGAGCATTTACTATGTATAAAAATTCAGGCGGCCGGGTGCGATGGCTCACATCTATAATCCTAGCACTTTGGGAGGCTAAGGCGGGTAGATTGCCTGAGCTCAGGAGTTCGAGACCAGCCGGGCAACATGGTGAAACCCCATCTCTACTAAACACAAAAGATTAGCTGGGGGTGGCGGCGTGCACCTGTAGTCCCAGCTACTTGGGAGGCTGAGGCAGGAGAATCACTTGAAGCTGGGAGGCAGAGGTTGCAGTGAGCCGAGATGGCACCACTGCACTCCAGCCTTGGCGACAGAGGGAGACTTCGTCTCCAAAAGAAAAAGAAAAAGAAAAAGAAAAAAAAAATGCGGGCTTGCTTAGAAGTTAGGTAACTTTCATAAGGTCAAAATAAATAAATGGCAGGATCATTATTTGAACCCAAGTCTCCTGAAATTAACTTCCTTTTCTTACTCACCACACTATTGTCCCTCTTACGGTGATGTCGTGACAACTACTGTGACTGGTGAGGAGACTGACCAACTATAACATGTTTGATACACCTCTAAAATCTTCCTCCCCATCCAGCTCCATGGTCTTTTCTCTTGCTATTACTATTACTTTCATCTCTCTTGATTCCTTCGTCCATCATGTCTGCTGTGTGTAATACTTCTCACTCTAGCACAATCTTCCTTTCCTCAATTATAGGCTATTTTCCTTTCCATACAATTTTCCTTTCCTCAATTATAGGCTATTTAGTACTGCTGAGAGAAATCATATCTGCATGTTGATAAGCACTGCTACAAATTCCTTGCATTTAGCCTAAGGGAGGTGGCGGGGGGAGGGGCCTTGAGGCAGCCTAGCAATTTTTCTTATCTCTCTTAACCTCTAAGGTGCTATTACTAACTCTCTTATCTCTCTACTCTCTACTACCATGCCTACTCTCAGTAGGTGGCTCTGCCTCCCACCTGCTGAAAATCAGGCCATCAGCTGAGGGACATCCTCTGGTTCCTTCTCCTGCCTGCAGGCCTAGCTCTATCAGTACCTTGACTTTCTTTTGGTCTTGATGGAAGAGTTGCCCACCCTCCACCTGCTGCCCATCAAAGATCTCAGTCCATCAATGCACCCTTTTCTTTCCTCTTAGCGTTCTCTTTCGGCAAAAAAGGAAAAAAAATGATACTGGAATCCTTCCCATTTTAATCTCCACCCCTGCTCCACATGCCCCTCCATCTATGACTGTTTCTCTCTCCTCTTCTCAGTCTAGCCGTTTGAAAATTATCCTATATTTATTTTTCCCGCTTCCTCACTCCCCGTTCCTTCCTCTGCCTACTACAATCTTGCTTTTGTCCCCAGTGCAACACCGAAATTGCTCTGGCCAAGCTTCACACTTGTTTCCATGTTGCCAAATTCCACAGACATTACAGTTATTCCCTCATTTGGCTTCTCTATAGCATTTGACAACACAGAAAATATTTTTGATCTCAGCGTCTATGACAGCATTCTCTGATAATAATTCTTTTACTTCTCTTTCCCCCTCCTGGTTTCCTCTGTTTCTTTCCATCCTTTCTTTAAATTTAGGTGTTCCTCAGGATCATTCCTCATGACCATTTTTCATGACCAAAAATGGTTCCTCATGACCATTTTTTTTCATTGTGGCCTTTTAATGCACTTTCTTTAAGCAATCATAGGTGTCTCTGAAGTTTCATCTATTACCCAAATGATGAAGATTTTCAAATCTTTTCTCTTTTGTTCAGACTGTGGTCCTAAATTTTAGACTAAAATATTTAACTTATCAACATTTATATTTCAAAAGTTACTGAGATGCAAGATGTCAAAAATTCATTTATTCTCCCTGACCCTTTGATAGTATCCATTTGAATAAAATTAAGTAGCACCACTATCCAATTAGTCATATGAAGCAAAAATGTGGGCATTTCCTTCCTTAAGCCCTATACCACTAAGTTGTATTGAATGAGTCTCCTTAAAGGAGAAAAAAAAAGCAAAATGAAATAAAAACATTGTCAAGAATAATGAATGGGGTTGCTTGATACATGTCATCAAAACTATACTCACTGTCATATACACAATCTCTCCTCTCCTCATGCCACTTATCAATCTATTGTCTGTCAGCTCCAAATCCACACTTCATTGCCTGCTCTGCACTACTGGAGACTGACTGAATATTCTTCCAGCTGGCACAACATTAAGCTTTGTCCATAAAGGGCACTGGATGGGCACCGAAGGAGAAAGGGTTCTATTGTCCCGGTTCCAGCATTTTTCTCATCAGGCTCCTGCAGTGTGTGCAGTTTATCTGCAGTGCACAGTGGCCAGCAGCATGCACCTTTCCATGCACAGCTTCTCTTGGAACTCCTTTCAGGTGCCTATGCAGCAGAGTGCTGCTGGTAAGGTACTCTCCTTGTTACTGACTTCCCCCAGCAGCCCCTCAGGGAGCTTGCTGCATGTTCAGAGGTCTGTCCCTAAGGATGGCTTCCCCTGGACTCCAGAGGGCAGATTTCCAATGAGTTCCACTAGCATGGTGTCTCAGTGAACCTCACTGTGATCTGGTGAGCCATGGCCATGTTCTCTTCAACAAGGTTCAGATCTTAGTGCTGCCAGGAGGAAGGCCAAACCTTTTCCTTGAGCATTCTATCTCAGCCATTGGAATAGCAGCTGTTCCTTATGCCTGTATTTTTCACAGTTCTCTAATTCTTACTAGCCAATTACCCCAACCCCTTGGCAATAATTCCTTACGCTAAACCTTGCTTGTTCAAATTAAATTACTACTGAAAAAGACCTAGTATTTGAAATCACAACAGGGTGACTATAGCAGATAACAATTTAATGGTACATTTTAAAATAACTGCAAGAGTATTATTGGATTTTTTTGCAACATAAAGGATAAATGCTTGAGGGAACAGATACCCCATTTTCCATGATGTGATGAATACACATTGCATGCCTATATCAAAACATCTCATGTACCCCATAAATATACACTCCTACTCTGTACCAACAAAAATTTTTTAAAAGTCAGAAGAAACACATTAAATTACTGTTTGGTTTCTGTCTCCTAACTGGACCCTGATTGATACACTACCCCACCTGGGAAAAAAAATAACCAAAACTGTTATTACTGGGCTTAAGAGGCCTTTGATTGGACTAGATTATCTAAAGTGATAAAATAGTCACTCTAGATACCCAGCAAATTCTTTCATTGCCCTGAATTATAAAAATTAAACTGGTCACATATAGAATCAACGGAAAGACAATTACCAGCTTTAGAATTTTTGTTTCAGAATCAAATGTTTTAAAATGTATTATAAACCAAAAACAGCAAAGTATGTTTTATTTCATGAAATGCTCAAAGTTAATCCATCAATATCTGCCTATTGTGATGAAATCAAACTAGCTCTGCCCTCAGCTCTAAGAATTACATGACAATTTTATGATGTGTTTCAGGAGTCCTGAGCCTTCCAATAGATACTCTACCACTGGTTGGCAGATGATCTATCTTTTCAGATTATTTTATAGACATAAACCTCTTACTAAAAATGAAAAGCACTTTATAGTTCAAAAAGCAATCACTACCTGTTTCCTTATATTATTCACTCTTAAGAATGACAAAATGAAATTATAAAAACAGCCTGCCTGAAATAATTTCCCTATCTTTTGATTACAAAAACATTAAAATTCTGTTTTAACAAACAGTGCCAGACTGGATTTTAAATAGTCTGTAATTGTGGAACATGATATGTCCTTATTTTAGTCTCCTATTCGGAGTGACAAATTATTCACTGCTGTCATATGTATCCTGAATTGGGACTTAATGAGGACATTTGATCCTCTGGTAGGATTTTAGTACTGCTTTGGAATGGAGTAGCATCAACTACTACAATCTCACTCAAACATTAAGACAACAAAGTTTAACTTTAAAATTACTTGATGTGGCAGATTAAAGATGGGCAGAAATTTTTTTGTCATCTCTCCCATCCAGAGGTGGGATCTACATCCTTTCTCCTTCCAATCAGGTGGGCTCTGTGACTTCTCTAACCACTCAAATATAGTGGAAACGAAACTGTGCCAGTTTCCCTGTTAGGCTGATGTAGTATTTTCTTCAATATATTCTTAGACATTAATCAATGGTAATCACTGTGTCCTCACATGGTAGGTGAAAGGGGTGAGTCAGCACTCTGGAGTCTCTTTTATAAGGGAAAATAGAAAATATTTCCCTGTCACCACACCATTTTGGCCCTTGGTTTAGTTTTTTGTTTCGTTTTGTTTTTGAGACAGGGTCTCACTCTGCTGCCCAGGCTGGAGTGCAGTGGCGCCATCTTGGCTCACTGCAACTCTGCCTCCTGGGTTCAAGCAATTCTCCCACCTTAGTGTCCTGAGTAGCTGGGACTACAGGTCCATACCACCATGTCTGGCTCATTTTTGTATTTTGGTAAAGACAGGGCTTCACCATGTTGGTTGGCCAGGCTGGTCTCGAACTGACCTCAAGTGATCTGCCCACCTTGACTTCCCAAAGTGCTGGGATTATGAGTGTGAGCCACCACACCCAGCCAAGATTAATTTTAAAATACCAGATTTTGTGTATGGCTAGTCTAATAATTGTCAATTTTCACTTAAGAGAAACCTTTATAAGACATAAATATCACTTTAGTGTAATTGTATCCCTTTCATTATTTTTGGCTTAATTTTAATAATTATTGACTAATGGAATCTCCTGAATAATTTCCATCATTTTCAATGTGCATTCGTGAAACTGTTATTAACTCCTCTTAACTGAAGTGTTAGCAGTTTATTAAGGCAAAAAGTGTTTTAAAAATACAATGTAACGCATTTACTTTAAGAGAAAGATCTAAAAGAGATACCATATAAAATTGAAATGGGCGAGGGAAATTCACTTGGCATCTGTTAATAATCTTGAGAAAATTTTTAAGAAAAAAGTAAACATGAAAATGCCCTCAAACTAAATCTAAGTCACAGAAACATACACTAGAGAAAAGAGGGGTTCTGACTAGTAAAATAGCCATAGTTAAATATGGTAAGCCAGAACATAAAAGGGCCCTGTCTTAGTCTGTTTGGGCTGGCTATAACAAAATACCATAGACTAGGTGGTCTATAAACAACAGTAATTTATTTCTCATGGGTCTAGAGACTGGGAAGTTCAAGATCAAGGTACCAGCAGACCTGGTATCTAATGCAGGCTGCTCTCTGGTTCATAGGTGGCATCTTCTCACTGTGTCCTCACATGGTAGAGGGGGCAAGGGATCTCTCTTAGGCATCTTTTATAAGAGCACTAATCCGATTCACGAGGGCAGAGCCCTTCCAAAGGCACCATCTTCTAATACCATCACCTCGACAATTAGTATTCAACATATAAATTTGGGGTGGGGGACATAAACATGCAGACCATAGCAGGTCCATACTTCCTAAATCAGCAGTCTTCAATAAGCATTTCAGACTAATGAGTAGAAAATTAATAATATCAGCCACCCTGGTGACAGAGTTTAGAAAACACAGTAACTTCCTTGAACACGTTTGGTTTTTTATTTAAAGGTTTTTTTGGACATCTGTTTTAACATTATTAAAAGAAGAAAAATGTACGTCCTGTCAGAGTCCACAAAAACTACTCTCCGGTAGATTTATTTAGGAAAAAAAGTAAGAGGAAGACAAAATAATTAAAATAAACAAATGGAAATTGTAGAGAATGGATTGAGGTAGGCAAGAAAAAGATAACTCCAGAATTAATAGAGGATAAATCACAACAGAGAACAGGAAAATTACTGACCACCTACAGTGTGCTAAGCACTAAGCTGAGATGCTTCACAGATATCATCACCCTTAATCCCTGCACCAGCCCCATGAGGACAGTATCATTCTCCTCATTTGACAACTAGGAAAGCTGAGGTTTATGGAACTACAGGGCAGATTTGGAACGTCTGGCATGTCTGACTCCAACTCTTCTCATTATTTTCCTACTTTGGTGGATCTGTAAGAAAAGCTGTAAACCCTTTAACTATCATCCACTTAGTACTTACATTTTCTTTGGATTTTATAAGAACTCAACAGGACAGCATTGTTCTTAGTCTCGTGCAAGAGATGGGTATTTTCAAATGACATGAGGGAAGAGGATCATACTAAAAAGACAAAAGGTTCATTTCCAAACCTCAGCAAAAAAAATCACTGAATGAACAAGGGTGGGGATCCAGGAGAAACTTGGTAGTATTTTCATTCATATATTAAAACTGTTAAGAAATACTACACATTATAGAGACAAATTGGTGAAGCTCCTCAGAAAGCTGGCATTGCTTACTGCCTTTACACAAAAAATGGGTAATTTGGCAATCATTCCTCAATCAGTAGCCTTAAAAATCTCCTGGCAGTTATTTCTGAAGAGTAAACAAAATAGATAAAATCTGCTATACTGATGGGAAGGAAATTTAAGCTACCCAAGAGAAAGCCAAACACCACAGACAACACAAGGCCAATTCAAATAGACTAGTGGAATTTTTTCCAAAACGCTTTAGAAATGGCACTTACGTTGTAACTTTAGATACATTTTGCACCAATGCCTTTTGTCATTATTTTTAAAGTAACCAATAAGGATAACAAAGCAGATTCACCTGTACCCTGAGTCACTCTGTCTCTTTAGCATTTACTATTGAGGAAGAGCATCTTATGTCTGGATTACTAGAGTTAAAGATACCTATGTTTCCTTTCTATTTTTACATATCCCAGTACTTAGCATTTGGCACAGAACAGGTATCGCATCACCCTTTTCTCCCCAAGACTGAATGAGTGCTTTTGTGAACAAGTCAGATCCCCATTATGCAAAATATAAATATTTAAATAGCCCAGACAGATCTTTATGCCAGACCACATGAGTTGCCAAAATAAAACTGCTCCACTCTTTCCCTTTGGACAATGTATACCCATCCTTCATACAAATATCATAAATATACAGCTTGATGAATTTTCAGCGAACTTAACCAGCGTCCAGATCAAGAAACAGAACATGACCAGCACCTCCGTAGCTCCCACCATGTCCCCTCCAGGTCACTACTTTCCCGCTCCGGTAACCACTACTTTGACCTCAAACTTCATACATTAGTTACACTGTTTTTGTACTTTATATAAATGGAATCATAGAGTAGGTAGTTTTTTAAGCCTGGCTTCTTTCACTTATCATTATGCTTGTGAGATTCATCTGTGTTTTTTTGTGTAACAAAGGTCCATCCATTCTCACTGCTTTGTTGTGCTCCACTGTATGAATACAGTGGTATTTATTTATGTCATTTCACTACTGTTGGACATTTGGGTTGTTTCCAATTTAGGGCTATTATGAAGAATTCTGCTAAAAGCATTCTTGTACCTGTTTTTGTTTTTGTTTTTTTGGTGAACATATGTTAAGACATTTCTGTTGTGTATATACCCAGGGATGCAAATGGTAGGTCACAAGATAAATATATATGTCAGCTTTGGTAGATATTCCTGAACAGTTTATCAAAGTGGTTAAACTAATTTGCATCACTATTAGCAGTAAGAGTTTTGGTGGCTCTCCATCCTCACTGCCACTTTGGAACTGTCATTTTCATTTTTTAGCCATTCTGTTAGGAATGCAGTGGTATCTGAGGTTTTAATTTGCATTTCTCTGATGACTAATGGAGTTGTGCATTGTTTACTGTTCATGTGGATACATTTTTTTCTGAAATATCTTTTTTTTTCTTTTTTTTTTTGAGATAGGGTCTCACTCTGCAGCCTCAGCCTCCCAGGCCCAAACAATCCTCCCACCTTACCCTCCCAAGTAGCTAGGACTACAGGCACACATCACCATGCCTGGTTAATTTTTTATTTTTTGTAGAGATCGGGTCTTACTATGTTGCCCAGGCTGGTCTTGAACTCCTGGACGTAAGTGATTCTCCTGCCTCGGCCTTCCAAAGTGTTGGAATTAAAGACATGAGCCAC